>NC_133581.1:13211922-13845745 GCF_964106895.1 Numenius arquata
TTTAACTCAGTAAACTATTCAAAGTCTGACAAAGTACAGTTCAGAACACTAATTAAACTAAGACAAAACTAAGCCATCAATACCAGCAGTTTCCTGCGTTTGGCAGCACTATTACCCACTCACACTAAAAGTAATTTTGACAGCATCAGCAGCTTAAGGTTTCTACACGAAAGACGCTTCAATTTCAAACTCTACTAGAAATATTTAGCAGAGGCTTGGTTTACCAGAAACAGTGAAGTGCTGCAATGAAGAGCGTAACTCATTTCACTTTTTTTTTTTAAATGCTACTTTAAGAAAAAAAAAAACAGCTTTCTGTATAGACAACTCTAAAATAGGCAAAAAATAGTAAAAGTGCTTTTATATGAATTGCCGGGTTGACTTTTGAGTTTGAACCTTCTCAGCAAACTAGCTCATGTCATAGCTATACCCAATCCTTACATTTCTAGCTCTGCAAAGGAAAATACCAGCAATTAGACATTAAGTACATTCTTCCAAGGAGTGCTACAGACCCTCTAAAAAGCATCTTCAAAACATCTTACCAATCATCAATAAAACAAAGCTAAGCACTTAATTATACTACCCAAATAAGAGGTTTCATTCAACTATTTTCTTAATAATCACAGCTACAAGGTTCTTCATGTAAGTTCTGATTTTTTTTTTTTTAAGTCTCTTTGGACAGCAATTAGTTTTGGAAGCATTTGTGGATAAGAGGATTCCATTTGAAAAATATGCAAGTATTAGAACAATTTATTTAAAAGTTCTACAAAGCCCACTGAAAACAAATTTACTCTAAAGGTACCAGCATTGTACTACACATCATTATGCAGGGATTCAAAACACACTATCAAATTAGTGGGATTAAGTTACCCCTCTTTCCACCTTCCCAAGTCTCCCCCATCCCCAAAAGTTTTCCTACTTATATCGAATTTTTTCATCCATGTCTTGAGGTGGCTCTTCGATAATAAATGAAACTAAGTCTTCCAAACATTCTAACTTCAGCAGAAACTCTATAAGTTTGCGATTCTGAGCCTTGCACTCTTGCAGAACATCCTCTTCATCCATTAATTCCTTCAGTGTTACATCTTCTCTTTCCAGAAGCGTATCTATGTGGGATGATGAATGGAGATCAAATTTCCAAAACATGCTGGTCTGGATAAGAAGAATACACAGAGCATTAAGGTTAGAAATCTATTTATAGTAACACTTCATAGTAGCATTTCATAGCTTCTAACCCCAAAGGTACCTGCATGCATGGAAACTTTCTAGAACTTGAATAAAACAGTACATGCTGGTGATCAAGAGCTACAAAACCAGGCTTGATTAAATAATGACTGAATACTCTTTAGTAATTTTTGTA
Source organism: Numenius arquata (assembly GCF_964106895.1). Lineage (NCBI taxonomy): Eukaryota > Metazoa > Chordata > Aves > Charadriiformes > Scolopacidae > Numenius > Numenius arquata. Next base: position 13,213,280 of record NC_133581.1, read on the forward strand.
CCTTCAACAATAGTTAATATTCTAACATCCAAAGATAAACTTAGGCAGCTCCAGGGTTTTACTTACATGAAAGGAACATGCTAATCTGCATTAAAGGAAAAAAGCATAACTTTGGTTTTCAATTTATTGAATTTGCTCTTCCCAACCTTTGTTTTGAACCTATGTAGAAAGTCTCAGATTCAAAACAACTTGCTCAGCAATTACTAGAGCTGGGAGAAGATAAAATGGGCACTGTACAAATGCACTAGAGCATCACCCCTGCCATTGAAGAAAACATCTATAAAGGTGGATAAATTCTAATAACTGTATCTTACAGGCAGCACACAGTGCTGGAGCTAATTTCAACACAGGATCTACTCTCTCGCTGTACCTCCCTCCACAAACTTGGCACAGGAGGAAGAATAAGGGACAATAAAATATCTTATGCAAACATGTGAAAGCGCAGTGGCCCCAACCACTGAAACACTGTAAAAGGCCATAACAGAAGCATATAGGGATGAGCAACTTAACCTTTCCTTATAAAATGTTTTGGCACCTCCATGTTAATTCTGTTGCTCTACAACACCTTGCAAGCAGTTGCTACTGAGACAACTGTGCTATCAGAAAAAAATATTTCAAAGTATGATAGATGCAATTAACTCCTGCTTTCAGCTCTCATTAAGTTCAATATAACCATTCAGTCCATTACCCCCTCTCCAAACCAGGGCTTTTACATGACATTTAACCTCTGACACAGTATCAGCTGGTCAGTATCAGCACAGTTCAAGTGGATTGAAAGAGATAATACAGATATTAGAGAACAGTAAGAAAAAGTTTTCTTTCCTTACAGTTGGAAGCAGCATGGTTTTGAGCAGTACTCATTTAAATAAGGAAAGAAACACTCCTTTAATAACTGCCTTCCAAGTGTGAAGGACTGATTCAATATGTTAATTACTGCTGGGCATTAGTGATACCAGCTACGAGGACACGTAGTTACCAGAGAACGTAGGTGAATAGTACTATTTTAGCAAGAACACTTCTGTAAGCTGCAGGTTATATGCAGGAGCAAGCTTAAAGACATTCAAGACAATAATCAAATATGCCTTTGTCATCATACACTCCTATAAAAACCTACAAAAACTAAAATAGAAATATCACATTATTATGCAAGCTAAGAGATAGACAGCTATAAGCATTTATTTCCAAGTTAAACTGGATTCAGTATGCACACTACAACTACTTAGAACAGTGAAGTATCAAATTTAGTACTTCAGCAGTTTAGAAAACAGACACAAGTCCAAGGATCCATCAAAACCCTTATGACTCACTTTATTAGCAAGACTTCCAATATTTGTCCTAAATATTGAAAAGCCTGGTATACTCACTACAGGGAAGTTTTAATTGCTTTTAGGGTTTTCATTGTTACTTTAACCATTACACACTAATCAATTAATACAACCTTACTTTGCTCAGCCTTCTGTCAAATGTTGTAAGCATACATAAACAAAATCAATGTAATCTAGAAGCAGTTGACTCCCCTATTTTCAAACACAACACTATCAGGAAAAGGTACAGAATTTCAATTGCAGCATCGGCACTTATAATCATCTGAGACCCCATGCAAGGATTAAGTGGTTAAAAAACAGAAAAAAATGCTTTTCTACTAGAAGTATTAGTAAATTTACAAAGCAGGGTTCAAAACACCTGATCTCACAAATTAGCTTAAATCAAATTGTATACAAAGTTGTTCTTAAAAATGTGTGGGTACTCAGGCTGCACAAAGACTTACTGTAAGCAAGTGAAACTAGTGCATTGAAGTCACAGGATATTTTTTGTTTGGGTTTTTTTTAAGCCTTCAGGAAGTAGATTAAATCCTTCCCTTTGCCCCAGTTAGTGAAAGTAGCATCTTTGCAAGTAACCACTATCAATGCTAATTCCAGATGTAAATCCCTCTGAAGTGATTAAAGCTCATTTCAGTAGCTTCAATGTATTTCTCAGTTACTTATTTCAAGAGAAATTCAACAACGGAAAATAGCAACAACAAGAAAAGAGGCATACTACTGCAAACATGTTACTGCGTTATTTCACAAACTGTCTCCCAGGCAAGCTCTTTTAGGGTGTGCTCCCTCAACATGTCAGGTGCCGGCCAGAGATTATTCCATCACTTTTCAACAGGAGCCCAGGTCCTTTGAAATAAGGAAAAATAAACAACATAAAATGTGCCAAAGAGGAAGTCCAGGAACCCTGAAGAGAAGAGAATTTTCTTAGGTGTTATCACTGGTGATAATCTAAAAATCAGCCTACCATAGTTCTGATTGGAAGTATTAAAAACAAAAACTTACTGTTATTATTCCCACAGCCTACTGTTTGCCCTCCCAAAACCTACCAATTCTGAAATTTTGAATTACCTTCATGCTTTTTCAAATTTCTGTCCCATTAACAGAGTCAGAATTAGGCCTTATGTCCACAAATCAGGAGTGCTCCGCCCAAAATTTCACTATCTGCAAATTTATGACAAATTCCACAGGTCAGTTGGGTTGTGTTACTCCCAGTGTTCAACTCCATTGCCAGTATGAACAGAAAAATCACAACATTTGGTTTCAATGAAAGATGCAAAAGACTGCCAAATGAGACATGCTCAAGATTAGATACTACAAGAAGGAAAATAATCCAGGATAATACTAAAAACACTGAGATGTGGGGAAAAAAAACTGTGTTAAAAGACGCTAAAGCTGCTGCAGATATTTTACTGTCTTTTGTAACTTGAGTTAGCTTTCCATAATCTCTGAAAGTTCCCAGCAAGCAAGACTAACAGACTTTCAATTCATGTAAACAGTACTTCTGAAAGCTTACCTCAACTCGCTGATATACAAGTTATGACAATTCAAGATCCTAAGGAACGCCTAGCATTCAGAAAAACATCGCTTTGTTTTCTTAGTTAATATTGTTAACAGATTCTTCTCTAAATGAATGCTGACATAACACTCCATGAAGTAAACACCTGACTTAAATCTGAAAGAAAAATGCAGTTTACCAAAATGAAGAAAATCCATCAACTGCTCCGAGATACAGGTAACTGAAATTTTCACTTGAATTGTTTGCTGAAGTGAAGAAATAAAGCTTAGAAGTGATCCTTTCAGACCAGAAAAAGAATTGAAGTCTTCTGCATACTACAGCTGAAGAAACTACACTCTGTCTTGTTTAACAGTAACTAGTATGTGGTTCTCTCTAGAGGCCAAGTGCTTAATTGGAATCTCCATCAAAAAAAGTTGGTAACAACTGTATCAGTAAGTTTCTCTCTAGCTTCCAATTAATGTAGCTGTGAAACACCTTCCCTGAATACATGCATTCCTGTTTCCAAGCTACAGGACGAAGACATGAATTCCAGTCAGACAAGCATATAGTTTAATTTTGGACAATGTCTCTTATATTGAACCTTTTACAAAACAGACTTGTTACTTTAAAGCACCCAGAAGTCCCTTCAATAAACAAGAAAAATATTAAAGCTGCTCATTTAAACCTTTAAGCATCATACTTTAGTCAAACATACTTTGCAAGGAGTTACTTCCAACTTGATTACCTCGTACTTCTACCTAACATCTGAGTATTAGTAGCTACAGGCAGACATGGAGATCTAGACAAGTGCAGAAAGCAAACTAAAAGGACCTCAGCTAGCCAGCTGAAGGTTGTTTTACCTGACAACTGGATGCTAAAAGCATGTACACAGAGCTTCTGGTATGAACTTTGCAGATTTTACAGCAATACCCATTTTCATTTTTTCAAACAAGATAAAGTCTTTTTTTTAAAAAAAAAAAAAGTGTATCAGTATCAAGCTGAAGGTTCTGTAATACATGAAAGCCTGAGAAACACTACATAGAGAGTTGTAACAAGGACTGCATTACATGAAAGTAAACTCACAACGTAACTGTCAATTTTCTTTATATACCATCATTATTTTCTTACTACCGGGTTCAAGTGCACACATGAAAAAAAGTAAATCAGTTACTTTTGCACCAACAAACTTTTCCATGATTGAAACACATCCTAAATAATGTAGCCTACTTCAGTAAAACATGTTTTTAAAATTCTTGTGTAGCAACTAGCAAAAGAAAACTGAGCTGTTGGATGCAAAGAGAGCAACCACCAAAGAAGCCCTTGGTACCACCACAGGCTTTCAAGAAGGTCTTATATTTCTTAGTGATAAAAGCCATTTCCAAAGTAAACAATCCATTGCCTTCTAAAAACCAAATAGACAGGTAGGTTTGGGGAAGGACAAAGCAATAATGAAGACATTCCTATGCTTTTATAATTAAAAGAGAATTTACCAACATTTTAAAGACCTTTAAATGCATTGACTTCTTTAAAAGACTAAGCATGCTCTTCTACTAGCTTCACATAACCTCAACCACTTAGTCCCTAGGTATAATTAATTAATTCCCAGTTATGTTTTCTTTTTTTCTCTCCTTTCTCCAAACAATGAACAGTAATTAGACATCTTACTAGCATTTATAAAGTGCTTATTTTGACACTGGAAATGGACCATCTGTTCAAAACAAAGCTAAGCACAAGTGCATGTTTGAAAAAAAATTTAGAGCAGAACTACCAGTCACACAAACTGACAGAAAAGACACTCTAGTGGCTACTTCTTAAACTGCCTATTTCGCTCAGCCAGAGCATCACTCATTGTGAACCTACTGTCTACGACTGCCTGTCCTTTGCAGCTAGGGCACAATTCCTCAAGGCATTAAACATCCCAAGACCATCCCAAGAATGGGAAAATTAAGCACTTATGCATTTAGTCTGGAATCAAGGGCAACCTGAACAAAATATGAAAAACTAAGACATCTGCATTCTAGCTTGAATATCTAGACCAAAACAGTTCTTTTCCATAAAGTAATGGTAATTTATAGCAATACAGTTATGCCATAACTAAATTCACCACTTTTCCACTTGATAAATGCAAGAAAATCTCTCATATACAGCAACACTTACATTCCTGCTTCTGCACTGAGAGCTCAGGGAGAAAATAAGGAATTATCTTCTATCCCATTAAAATAACATGATTTTTAAACAGTGTAAGAACTCTGCTCTTAACTATTCCTTAGCTTCATTTCTAAATAACTCAAATAATACAAGAGAGACCATACTTACCCAATAACCTATTTGAGAATAAATTTATTTTCAATTAAAGCAGTGAGGTTTGTTGCGAGTGTTATTAGCTAGAAAGACATAAGGTACTGTTCCAAGTCCCTAGATTTAACTATATTCCATTACATCCAGCAATCACAAATAAAAAAGAAAACAACAACAAAAAACCAAAAGAGTAATACAGGAGATTTTTCATGGTACTGTTTCTATGTTCCTTAAACAAAATGTAGGATCAATTTGACAGAATATAAATCTCATGTGAACATAAAGTAAGATGTAGCAGTCTCTTCAGTGTCAGAAGAGCCTGTCCAGGCCACAAATGTGAGCCCTAGTGGAAATTCATTTTTGAGAATTACTCCATTACTTAAACTAACAATTAGAATGTAATGATTATATGCTAGTGAAGTTTCAAAGAAACTTTGTGGAGAGGGGAGCCAATAGACGATTTGGAATTAAATAGAACACAAAATACAAACACCTTTACTTCAACAATTCAATATATTTTGCACCCGTATTTCAAATTCTGTGCACAGTTCTAGTCCTCCTATTTGCAAAAGGACATAGCAAACTAGAAAAGATACTAAAAGGAAAACAAAACCAATCAACAATTCTTTTATGGAGTGCTGGGAGACCCTGGGCAGGCTGGCTGCACCTCCCTTCCCTGTGGGATGTCTAATGCTTTGCCCACTCTCAGCCACATGGGACTCCTCTACTTCTGGGGAACCTGGTCAGTGGGGGAGGTCACCAAAGAGTCCTGGCCTTCCTGCAACACTGTTGCCACCATCTTGTCCAGGGGACCCCAAGCACAGGATGAGGCTGGAGCCCAGGCATACAAGGGGAGGTGAAGGGTAGTCCCTGTCCCCAAGGGGCAGCAGAATGGCACAGGGGAACAATGTCCAGGAAAGGGGACCTCAGCCCCCCCAGCCCTCCTCTTTCTCCCACATGAGGGCATTTTTCAGGCCACAGCCCCCCCAACTCCTAGAGAGCCATGTAAGGCCACACACATTGCCTTGACAGTGGTCCTCCTGATGTCATGAGCCACCTCACTGCCTTTTGCTCTGTGCCCTATAAATACAGGGAACCTGGCAGCTGGCTCAATTTGCTGAGCTTTGAGGCCCTTGGATTCCAAGGATGATTGGAACAAAGAGGTCCCACAAGAGCAAGGCAAGTGGTTGACCACTTTTGGGTGGGAAGGCAGATGGGTGGTTGCAGGAGACACAGAAGAGGAGGCAGCGTCAGAGGAGGGGCACCATCAGCCACATGGTAGCGATGGCCACCCGAAGATCAAGAAGAACCAGTGAAGTGGATCCACCTCTAGCACGGCTCCCTTAGCACCACTACACCATGCCAGGGCTCCCCCTCCGTGACACCATCACCAGCATCACAGGAAGATCTTGCTAGTGCCCTACCGTTGGTCCAGCCTCCCCATCTAGTATTAGCCAGGAGTCTCAGCCTCCGCACCTGACTTTTCTGCAGGACCACCTGTTCCATCTCCCATCATTAACAATTATTTTGTTGATTGCCACAAGTGGTGTGAGCCCTTCTCTTTCCCATCTCCTGATGGGGTGCCATCTCCTCTGCCCTGATCCCCAAGAAAAGGGGATGAGACAACCTAGCTTTCACCCGGCTGCTGCACTGGGGCAACAGGAGTCATCCCTCACAGGGCCACCAAGGTCCCTGGGACCTGGAGGTAAGGTTTCTTCAGTCTGAGGATAAGAAGGCTGCCCAATGGCAATGGGTGGTTGAAGATGAAGACAGACCCTCCAAGGCAGTGCATGAAGAATAGCAATAGATCAAGCAAAGAAGTTAGACAATTGTTCCTTTAGGAAAGCAGAAGACTGAAGTTCTGCCAGGAAGAAGTACTGGCCTGAGACATTAAGGTTGTTTCTAGCTGCTTCATTAAGACGTTTTTTCAAGGTTGGGCAATAAACAATTTTAAAAACCTGAAAACAACAAAACAAGAAAATAGCAGTAAAAAATGCTTTCCTCCTCTCTTATTTAGTACTTTGGCAACTGCATCTGGACTCCTCTGTTCCTTCCTGCTCTCCCTAGTCCAGGAAAGACACTGATTCATCAGGTGTGGGCCCAGCACAGGGCCTTTGAGAGAGTGGGTGGCCAGGGTACACAGTGCACAAGAGCAGGCTGAAGGAACTGCCTCTGATCATGAGGGTGGTAAGACACTGGAGTATGTTGCCCAGAAAAGCTGCAGATACCCCAATCCCTGGAAGTGTTCAAGTTCAGGCTGGCTGGGCCTTTGAGCAACCTAATCTAGTGAAAGATACCCGACAGCCTCACTTCTGTGCATGGAAAGATCACGGAACCGATCCACCTAGAAGCTACGCTAGGGCACATGGAGGACAGGGAAGTGATTCAAGACAGCCAGCATGGCTTCCCCAAGGGCTGTGACTTCAAGTCCTGTCTGTCTAACCTAGTGGCCTTCTATGATGGAGTGACTACATCAGTGAAGAACTATGAATGTCATCTATCTGGACTTGTGTAAGTCATTTGACATGGTCCCCCCCAAATTTCTCTCTAAATTACAGACAGACATGTTTTGATGGATGGACTGTTCAGTGGATAAGGAACTGGTAATATCTTAATCAATGACAGACATTTAGATTCAGTCTACCCTCGGCAAATTTGCAGATGACACCAAGCTGAGTGGTGCAGTTGACGTGTCTGAGGGATGAGACGCCATCCAGAGGGAACCTGGACAAGCTCAAAAAGTGGGCCCACGCAAACCTCATGAGGTTCAACAAGGCCAAGTACAGGATCCTGCACCTAGGTCAACGCAACTCCTGGTATCAATACAGGCTGGGGGATGAAGGGATTGAGAGCAGCCCTGCGGAGAAGGACTTGGGGGTGCTGGTGGATGAAAAGCTGGACATGAGCCTACAACAGTGTGCTCACAGCCCAGAAAGCCAACTGTATCCTTGGCTGCATCAAAAGACACATGGCCAGCACGTCAAGGGAGTGATTCTGCCCCTCTATTCTACTCTGGTGAGAACCCACCTGGAGTACTACGTCCAGCTCTGGAGCCCTCAGCACGGGAAAGACATGGACGTGTTGGAGCAGGTCCAGAGGAGGGCCACAAAGATGATCAGAGGGAAGGAACACCTCTCCTATGAGGAAAGGCTGAGAGAGTTGGGGTTGTTCATCCCGGAGAAGAGAAGCCTCTGGGAGACCTTGCTGTGGCTTTTCAGTACTTAAAGGGGGCTCATAAGGGAGATGGGGATAGACTTTTTAGCAGGGCCTGTAGTAATAGGACAAGTGGTAATGGTTTTAGACTGAAAAAGGGTAGATTCAGACTAGATATAAAGGAAGGAATTTTTTATGATGAGGGTGGTAAAACACTGGAACAGGTTTCCCAGAGAAGTGGTAGATGTGCCATCCCTGGAAACATTCAAGGTCAGGCTGGACGGGGCTTTGAGCAACCTGATTTAGTTGAAGATGTTCCTCCTCATCGCAGCGGGGTTGAACTAGATGACCTTTAGAGGTCCCTTCCAACCCAAACCATTTAATGATTCTATAATCATCTTAGTAAAACCTTACCATCATTAAGTTGTAAGATTCAGGAACTGTGGGGGAGTATTCCTTGTAGATAAGCTAGCAATATTTCTGCATTTTCAACTATGTGCAGGTAAAATTTCACTTACATACCAAAAACAAGATACTGCACCTTCTTCCAAATACCATCAAGAATGCCTGTGTAATCAAACATTGTTTTGGAACACAAGAGAAGCACTTCAGCATGTTCATTGACTGTTGTACAATTTAAGCTTGTAATACAGATATAGTTTCTTCCAGCCACTACACTCATTTAGAGAACATAAGCTCCTCAGCTAACTACTATACTTTCAGAGGGTAACAGCATACTCTTGAGGGAAATGCAAAGGAAAGACACCATGTGGTAGTCCTTTCTTGACTGGGAGAGAAACACACCAGAAAACTGAATGAAGACACAGCAATTTTCATAACAAGGATGTTTAGTAACTGCTGCCTCCTCCTTCTAATGAGGACGTAAATTACCTAATAAGTAGGGACTTTCACTCACATATCAGACAAGGGAAGAGGGAGCCTGATATGGTTGCAGAACAGTTAGGAATTGAGATGGAAGTGAAATCGCTTTCACCCTTATTTATCACACTAGCCTCCCTTACTTACACACACTAGCTGCACTTCTATCCAAATCAGAACTAGAAATGTATGGATTTTTACATAATACATAATTTTATATATATAAACATATCACGTCCATATACACACACCCCCTATTATGACTGAATGGCCCAACAATCAATTGCTTTGACATGCTGAAGGACCTAAGTCCAAACTAGTTAATGTTTAATCAAAGACACCAATCCCTCAAAATTCAAGCAGTCAAAACTATCCAGCAAAATTACAAAAATCAGCTGAATCTATTTTGCAATTAATTTACAAAAGCAATTTTATACCAAGCAACAAATGTATCCTTGTCAGTTCCTACAGTCTATTTCAAACCACAGGTTAGTAAGTGTTAATAAATATAGATCTTATTTACCTGCAATAACTACAAATTTGCCACTGATCTCCCCTGCCCAAGTAGAAAAGATGAATCATTTTCTAGTAACTCCACTTCAACAGCCAAACACTTACACATTTAAAATATTCATTGGACAAAGAATTCAAATTCTTCATATTTTGAATTCTCCCAATTACCTTCAAAATGGAAATGAAGAGATCTATGTACTGAGAAATGCAGATGGTCCCACAATATTATAAAAAAGCTAAACAATGCATAGCTACCCAGAAGACAATTTTACACCGGAGCACGCAGTTTAGTACCAAAAATTCAATTGCAGAACACAGTATGACCATACTTCAATATAATAACCTATAGTGCTAAACATCATTCATACCTAATACATGTCAGTTCATGAACACATTTGCTTTGAAACTCTTCCAAAGAATTGGAGGCTGGGCAGCAGATACACCTCCTGGCACAAAACCAAAACACTTTAAAACATGTTCCCTGTAAAACAAATAGAATAACCACAACAGCGTGTCTAGATAACCCTTGATTCTCATTGCAAGACCAAAGCATGGCGGAGAAAGAAGATAGTGCAACAGCAGGGTGCGTTAAAAGACCAAGTCAGAAACAGCCAGCTAGAAAGTAGTGGGAAAAAAAGCTGCAAGGAAAGGAAAGGCCACAAAGTCTGAACTGCAGAAGGAAAAGCAGCTTAGAAGGTGCAAGTGTGAATCTACAAAAATCACGTTAATAAGCCTTCAGTGGAAATCAGGGACATGAAAAACTTAAAGCATTCAGGAACCACTTAAATTTTAAGACAAGACTTTACAGATGCAGAAGCTAAATCTACTGCTGTAGAAGTTTAATAGTCTCTTACCTGTTAAACACAAAAGTTTTTTTAAAGTTAAAAAAACAGAACGATTTGTATTCTCTCAGGCTCCTTGCCCATTACAGGGTATCCTGGCAACAGCAAAAAAATCTTTCAATCTACAGTATTAGCAGATTAGCAGGACTGAATTAGGATTGAATTAGATGAAGCAGATTTCTTCCTACAACGACAAAAAAAAAATTTTGTAATTTAATACTGTGAACAGCTTCTATTCAATAGCTCAACAACTGCATGAATACTAAGCATTGCTTTGCAGGGAGTAAGACATACGAACTGAAGAAGGAAACAACTTGCTAGGAAGAAGAGTGCACCATACTCTGAGAATAAATTCAAAAGCAGTTTGTCATCTGAAAGACTGACTTTTAAACGAACCTAAATCAAACATCCCCTTTTACTTTTGGGAGACAAAGGAAGAAACTTCATTGCCTCAGTGAAATAAAACTGCCTTTATAATCTGCACTTGACTGTGGAATCTAATGCAAATACACTTTTTTATAAAATATTAGCAATTTGATATGAAGTAAGATCTTCAAATCTAGATCTGAAATACCCATTACTAGACTTTTTTGCAGCAGTCTCTTCTATCCTCATAACTATTCTCTTGTTATATTAAGATCTGTTTTATCTACAAACCTGCACAAAAACAAACATACAAGCATTAAAAAATGTCAGTTATTTTGTCATAAGCCTCTATAAACAATTTGGCCAGTTTCAATTTGAAATCAATTTAACTTAGAAAAAAAAAGAAACGAATACAGGTCCACATACAGAGTAACCAGCTCTTTTAAGACGATGAATTTTAGGTGACCAAATGTTAAGACAACCTCTGCTTTTGATAGTTTAATTCTTTCAATGTAAAGCAAAGCAACATTAAAGAGCTTAATTAGATATCCATAACTGGCTTCAGAGTGACACTTACCTGTCTGAGCTTTGGTCAACACCAAATAGGAAAGAAAAAGCATCCTACCAATTGATGCCTTTTACTGATATGGCTGTTTCTGGAAGTCCTAAGATTAATTTTTAATATAAAAATTCACCTTCCCTTTCCACCAGCTACAGAGGGCTTTTTGATTTTGCTTTTTAACACCGGTTTCAAGCCAGACAAGACTTTTGTTACTTTTGGGAACATAGTAATACTGTTAATGGGAAAAAAAAAAAAAGTACAAGTACTAGCAACTAAGCAGGGTAGCAAATGTAGTAGCACGTTCATTAACTCATGTCTGTGATTATGTAGTATTTGGCTGAAAAGCTCTGCTATCAGTTTGACGCAAATATACCTTCAGATAAAAAAAACCTCAAACCACACACCTCAAAAGCATTTCAAGTATTCTGTTGAAGAGAAGAATGATTTAACTTTACACCTTCCATGTTAAAGAAGCTGTGTCTTCAAAGCTGTTTCTTGATCTTTGCAGATTATTTCATATAATAGCCTTTGTCAACCTAAAGATACATACTACAAATAAATTCCTCTTGAACTAAAAGAAACTTGCATTTTAGTTAAACAATCATCCAATAAAAGCGTTTTTTTCAGCTTAGTTAGGGCTAGTCAGTTTTGTGGCTTGAAATATCATTTTGTTTATTATCTCCAACAGTTCTGGAACCAAAAGCCACCACATTTTATTCACAATAGCAAAAAGACTCCAAGCCTTAATGTACACAAACACTAAATTACAACTTTTTCTGAGGCTATTTTAGTAACCAACATAGACATGAACTGAAGGTCAACATAATACATTGACCATAATACTTTCAAAGGTCATATGTATTTTTCATCCTTAGACCTTCAGGTCTACATGTCAAGTAGATTTGCCAATCCCTTTTGAGTCAAGTGACTAACTAGAGCAGAAAACATAAACAAGTTTACTGGACTTTGTTTGCTTTACTGAAGTTCCCTTGGGTTATCATTTCTGCATTTCAAATGCACACCTACGTCCAGAAGTAGAGGTCCAAGAAGGGAGAAGAATGTCACTTCCTCAATAATGTCATGTGGGAGAAAAGAAGCCTGCCTAATGCCCTTTCAGAAGAGTTTACAAATTCTTAAGATACTGTCCAGAGATTTTAATTACCAGTAAAACTATCCAAATGAAAACCACTATCACTACTGTCCTTACAAGCATGTATTTCTGATATTTCTCTGTTTGAAAAGAAAACCTCAGTGTCTAAATACCATTTTTTAGCACCAACAGTCAACTTCTGACTTCAATACAGTAGGATTATATAGGAAAATAAAAACATTAGCATAATCAAAATGAACAAAATATTAGCACTTCAAGTACTATAGCATACCCTGGGAAGGGTGTTCCACCAGAAGCCTGCTCTGGTCAATCAGGACTTTTTCAGTACACCTCAAAATCTACAACAGTAGAGAGTCTGGTTTAAAGAATGACTTCCACTCAGTGGTACAGATGGTTTACTGGCTCCGACTGTTGCCCTCCGCAGCACAGATTAGGCATTGAAAGGGCATGCAGCATGGACAAAGGCAAAAAAAGAAAAACCATAGAAGTTCTTTCCTTAAAATAAGAAAATCAACTGACTGGATGAGGTTCAAGTCTATTTAAATCTGGCTTTCCTACATCCAGGGATGGCTCACATCCAGCAATAGTTCAGCCACATTAACACAGTATTTCTGTCAGGGAGAAGTGGGGCCATGATGGAAGATATCAAAAATTTAAATCTAAAGATAACATGCAAAGGCAGGATGGAAGTATTGTCATGTACACTTATTACATTCAAATATAAAACTGTGAAAACTCAACATATCCATGCTTACTTTATCTGATATACTTGAAAAATAAAGCAAGGCACAACTATACAGAATAGTATCCATCTTCACATGAAATGCAACAGCATGGTAAAGCCTCTTCTAATGTATTGCCCGGTGAATTTGCACTCTTTTAGATAGAGAAGTTAACCAGCTGCCATAAACAGGACTAAACAAATTTTATTAAGTCTGAACGGACTGGGACACGTCAACTTCTAAAACTGTTCCCATGCATCTCTACTGGCCCTAACACTGAAACTAAACAGGTGTCTCTGCTTACAGAAACTATTGCAACATATGTGCATCCTGGTAAAAAAGTGAAAGAATTGCAAGCTACTGAATAGTACTGCTCTTACAGTAATTCATTCCATGCATTTGAAACAGTAATTTTCAGTATAACCTACTATATCTGAAATAGAGTTGCTATATAAGATTAGGTTTTTGTGATGTAGAAAGCCTCAATGAAAAATTCCAGTTTTACTTTGTAGCCCACACACCCCCATCATGGGGGCAGTTTGACAAAACCACTAGCAGAACACCCACATCTCCTCAGGAACAATAAAGGTATCCGGACTGCAATTAATAATGGGAAGCATAGGCCACTGCATGGTTTAGTCCTATTCCCTCTTTAGGCCATACGGTACTCAGAACAAGTCCAAGTGTTTTTATACAACGCTCTGCTGAAGTACAACATGGATATTTTTTCCTCTTTTTTCCACTGCCTTACTGGCCTAAAGAGATTGCCCAGGCAAATTACAGTCTAGCACTACAAAACTGTTTATGCTAATACTCAAGCCAGAGCACTGTGAAATCATAATTCAAGAATCATCATTGTTCCTTACCACACTTTTCCAAATGTCTGGTGGGAAAAATAACATCCCGTCCTCCTTCGAACACTCACGTTTTAGAGCTTACTACAGAAGTTAATCAAGACATTAACCAACTCCAGATGCTGAAACAGCTCAAAGGGTCTGTCAATCACCAGGGCCAGCATGGCCATGGAAGAGGGAACATACCATTAGGGACAGGGCAACCAGGATTTGTCTCTTCCATCTTAGCCCCAAATTTTATCACCCTAGGCCTGCTACAGATTGCAGAGTAAAAGTTCTCCTGAATCTGATAAATAGGAACAAGGCACATAAGGCTGAGTTTGGACAATTCAACATCAGTTCTACTATTGTCTCAACCACTGCATTCTAGTCTCCAGCCTATGGCTATCATATTTTTCTGAGGACTGCGAGTTAAATTTCAGAATTCCTACGTCTGGAGAATGGAAGGATTGGACCAGTGTATTTCAAAGAAAAAGCTATTGTACAAGCATTAACATCACTGCTTTTTCATATGCCCTAAAAGGAAGCTAGTTTACTATAAAGAAAAAGATACCAGACACCCGCAGGTGTTTCCTATATTGCAAAAGGTATCAAATAACCTATGTGTTTTCAGACTTTGAATCTTTTTTTACAGACACCACATACATAAGAGATTCAGAATTTTTTCTTTTTGTCCACCTTCGATATCCCATCTCTACAATTCCAATCTGGGAAATGAAATCCCCATTCAGTAACCGAAGAGTTAGAGATTAATTTGTATTTATAAATTACATTTTTAAAGCATAGCATCCAAGCGAGGTGTGGCTAGTACTCAGTTCAGCCATGTCAAGGATTTTTTTTATTTTTTGGCTCTCAAAATAAATAAATAATACTTAAGTACAGCAGGAGAAGATACTTCTTTTTTTCTGTGGCTGTCTGTTCCAGTATGTGCCCACCTATGACTGAAATCATACAATATAGATGGTATCTATTTCAAGACAACCACACCTGGCACAACTACTGAGAAATAAAAACAATCAAACTTTTATAATCGGTTGAGAAAGAGTGAAGTTTTAACTTCAGACCCCAATCACACATTATTGGTGTCTCAATGTAATTTATAAGATTTTGGATTATAAGTGACTCTAGAAGAGAGAGTCTTAGCCCAAAAAATTATAAAGCTACAGAATTAGACACAGCTTTCATGATCCAGTGGCAGAGTAGATCCCTTTAAAATGAGGAAAGACATCCCATTAACACCACTAGAAAAGCAACAGGAAGAACTTAGTTATATTAGTTAGTTAATAGTTAATTAAAATTAAGCACTGAATGCTACTATCAACTCACAGCCATGACAGCAATTACCTTTTATTAGAACCTGCAGAGCTCAACAAGTTGCAGAGTAGTCTTACACCATCTTTCATCTACTACTGGATTTCTATCTGCCTTGCAAAGCTTTAAGTCTTCCTCCACTTCCCTTCTTTGAAGCATTTTGAAGCACTTGTTAAAACGAAAACAGCACACTAATCACTACAGTAAAGGCAAGCAGCATGAAAAGACACATTTAGGGATTTTTATATTGACCATTAAGAAATGCAGACTTCTCACTAGTATTACTTTTACCACCTCCCTTATCAGACAAATTTTATCTAAATACAATGTTCAGCATACAACACTTTTTGCCATTAAATGCGGTTTCAAGCTGTAACAGAGACCTCAGCACCAAGTACACACAGAAGGATCCTTTGATGAACGCTTGCTTTTCACAGCCATAAGGAAGAACCGACTACTTCATAGCCAGTTGAGTCCAACTTCTACAGCTCTCACTCGCAGGTAGGAAAAACCACCAAAATTCTATTAACCCTCAGAATTCCCATGAGCAGTGACAAACTCTTCCTTCATAATAGCCAGAAAGAAAGAACACAAAAAGACAAACATGGAAGATGGTAAATACAACCTCTATGCTGTTGCAATTTCCAAGTGGACTTCCATCCGGAATGCATGCTGACTAATATCAACATTAAATGGAAGTTGTTTTCCTGTAGATGCAAGCCACTTACATCAGCAGGAAACCCACCTACTCAGAAGTGAGCCTGTTCCTGCCACCGCTACAGCTTTTAGCAGTCTCTAGACTTTTATCCCTTTCCAAGACGTTTGGTGACAGCAACTAAACTTCTCATACAAATGTATTCCACTACTTATTATTTTCTAGAAGAGTTAGCTTTAGAAGATACTTGGATATCTGGCAAGTCTGTCAAGGCAGTAACAGAAGAAATAATGTGAATTACTGTAGTTCAAACCAGTCCTAAATTTTCCAGCTGAGCTCTTTAGATTGGAGACTGGTCAAAGCAGTACATGGGAAGTAAGAACGGAATATGAAGAGAGCCCTACATCTGCTTTAAAGGTAAGGTTACAGGGTGTTTCACAAAAGTAAGTTTTTTCACCAAGACCTTACATACGATTTTTGCTCTACTGTAACTCAGAGGAAAAAATAAAGAAACAAACAAAAAAAAACCCCAAAACCCACAAGACTTGGTTTCCACTATACTTACACAAAATACAAGCAAGCAGCATTGTATTTTTACAGTTTCTATGTAAGAAACACTAACTGTATAACCACTCTGGTACAAAGATACAAAAATTCACCCTGTGGAGGCAGCTGCTAACACTCCTTTCACAATGCAAGTAGCATTGAAGTAATATCAATTCGTAGCAAGCCAAGCCTTTAGAAGTGTCTGTTACTCCTTTGTTTTCTGCTCTAACTCAACCGCTCAAACCAGTTACGGTATAATGAAAAAAAAAGTAATCACATCTGTACTAGCATCGCCTACAGCCATTGTATAAAGCACTACTTATTAACTTGCTTTTGATAAGTCTATCAATTAGGACACTACTACAAGTGAGAAATGTGCATCAGCTAACTGGGGACTAGAGTCTTATGCTTCACTCTTCTAGAAAAATATAACATACGTTTAGAGAAAGCATCTTTCTCTCTACTGCTAGTTTGGGAAATAATGAGATTCACTCCAAAAATCTCTAGTAGAAGGTAAATTTGTACAACAGAATCTTGCTTTATATGCTCAGATCCAGTTAGAAATTCTGCCTATAGTCATTGAAGGTGGGGACTGTGCCACTGCATATCAGAGATAGAAGACACCTAGGATTCACTTGATACATAATAATAGTGAGGACAATTTTAGTACTGGGATTGCTATATTTTAGAATTTATTTAATAAACTCAGAAACCAGTCACTAGTTTTCAATAAAAAAAAAATAAAATAATTTTGAAGTTTACATCCTCAATCCCGAACATGCTTTGTTACCAAACTGGAAATCACGTGGCCCTTTCCCAGAACCTGCCCGGTCATCATAAAAAAGGCTTTAATGTTTTGCTCATGTTTAAAACTATCTTTCGACACAACTGACAAGAGCTGGTGCATGTTTTCTGGAAGATGCAGCAGACACAGGATGGAGACCACTAGGCCATGTACCCCATCTCCTTGCAGATGTGCAACTTAAACTGCGTTTGGAATCATCTCTTTCAAAATGAAATAGGAGTGTTCTTAGAACTTCCTCCAAGGAAACTAACCCTTAAATCTCACTATGGGGCAGTTTCTGGTTGTGCACAAATACATGATTTTTAACTTTTCAACTCCGCCTCCCTTCATGTCTTTAACCAAATCCTCACTACCAATTTCATAGGTGCTGTTCTTTGCCATTTTTCCAACATGCCTAAGAACATATACCATCACTCCAGAAGACTCTTACATCTCCACAGTTCCATACAGTTGCACACTGAGGTCCTTTTGGTATTCTTTTCCACTGCTGGCATGCTATACATTCCATAGATTTTGTCACTGAGCATTTGAAGTTCCATGGAAAAGACACATCCATTTAAAAGGATTAGGGGATGACTATACAGAGTAACAGCAAGAAGAAAGAATAGTCAAAGCATTAATCGGGAACTTTTTCACCCACTCCAAATCACTTATACCACTTCAAACATACTTCTTGGCACTTTACAGAAATAAACAAAGGTCATGAAGAGTCTTGTATTTGACAATAACAGATATTTTTTCCCAATATTGTGTGAAGAACGATTCCATAAAAAAGAAAGCTGTTAACAGCTTACACCAAATGTCTTCCCGATCCTATCAATTCAGTCTATCCCATTTCCTGAGAAGTATCCCAAGCTAGCTATAGAGCTGCATATAATAGCCAAGAGCAGAAAAACACTTGAGTTGCTTAGTAGCATATGGTTTCTAAAACAGATGCTGGCACACTGACACACCACAAAACCAATTAAACATGCTATGCAAAGATTTCAACATTATGTTCGTATTCTCTATGTATTTTCTAATTGATCTTTCAGGCTTGCCTCCCACCTTGAAAACAGGAGGATCAAACGTGATCACTAGTTTCTCAAGTTCTTTGCTCACTTCCTCCAACCTGACAAAATGAAATGAGAAAAGCAAGATATTTTTTCTCATTTATCCATACTTGTTTTATTATTGTGGAAAGTTTGCCAAAAACAATGGCTCTACAGCTTGCTCTTATGACAACCCAATCGGACATCTAGTCTTCTAGAATTTGGATGTGGTATCTACTTTGAGATAACACACTATTCCTTAACCTGGCATATGAAATAACATAGAGTACACAACAATCTTAAGGGTCACAGATGAAGGTGCTACTATGACTGCAGAATCTAGATGGCAGACAATATGCTTAAGACATCCTAACTTACTGCAGAAACAGATCACTATGCTCATACTAGTGCCTCTTCTGCCCAAGCAGAAAAGTCATGGTTTCCATCATAACTTCCAAAGGCCATAAATTAACCTAACCTAATTATACGCAAGAAGTGAGCATGCAAGCCTCCTACCTGCGAAGACACTGTGTAGTGTGCTGGAACACTGAAGCTACAAAATGTCTTATTTCAATATATCGATACAAAGTCATCTTAACTAACTGCAGAGTTAAGTAAATACTTCAAGGCTTTTTAAGCACTTGGACGTAAGAGGACATCAATGGAGAGAAAGGAGAGCAGACCAGACAGTTTTTCAAAGCGTTTCTCCCTTCTAATTGTTTCAATCCCATACTGGTTGGTTTCGAGCTAGCTGTTTAGCATTTCATAGTATGTGAGTTTCAAGCTTAAGCTGAATAGAGAAGCAAATGTGTTGAGCCATAACAATAGAGATCACTCTCCAATGATCTGTTAATATTAAAATTACATACATAATTTTCTGCTTTAATACTGCTAACTTCAGATTCTGTTGTATTAATTCACTTGATTTTCACTCTTAGAACATCATCTGATTCTCTGATTGGTATACAGACTATAGCATCACCTCTGGTAAGTGCAAGAGAGAAAGGTTCTGAAGAAAACAGTCACATTGCCTCACTATAACAAGTCAACAGAAGTAGAGTGAACAGTCTGCAGGCAATATTTAGTATCTTAATTCCATAAGGGAATAAAAATGGCTAGCTGACTTATATTTAGAAGAATTCAAAGACACTAATCACAGCAGTTTACATGTATATAAATCTTAACTTGCTTGCACAGAAGCTATAATGCACTACCCTACCTACAGACATTCCTGTCAAACAGGCCACTTTTCCCAAATTTCTGAACTGTAACTTTCCCTTTACAATAAACTTAAGGAAAACACTGAGTTAAACAGACCTCTCCAGCAGTTCTTCAGGCCAAAATAAAAGTCTAGTAGTATTAGAAGATAAATTCCTTTAGTAACTCAGAAGGCACAGGATTCAATACTGCATACACATTCTGCTTTTCACACAGAAAGCAAAGATGATGTATCACCTATGTTTAAGCTATATCATAGATAGAGAAAACAAATCACTTAAGTGAATTTAAATAATTACTTAGAACTACAGACTATCAAGAAATAAACATGCAGACTGGATACCACATTTGCATGAAGTCTCATTAACAAGTTATTTACTGGAAAGTAATTCTGTAGCATTCTTTTATATTTGTATAATAAAGACTCTACAAGCTATAGTTAGCCCATGTCTCACTACTGAAAACATTAAAAAAACCCACAGACCTAAGTAATCCTGCAGCATTACTAGAATGTATATCGTACATGTATGTGTATTTGAAAATACATGACAGTAATCTATCTGGAACACTGAAAGAGAGAGACTTCCCACCTTCCAGCATTCCAGATAAAAAAAAATAAAGCAAGCACATGTGTATTTGTGCAGTTCACAAGCTATTTTATATACTACCTAGAAGTTTTAAACCAGCTTACTATTCATCAGTTAAAAAAACAATCAACAAACAAAACCAACCACCAAAACCCAACCCAAAACCCAAACCAAACACACACCACAGTGTTACAATGCATTTACACTAGATATTTTAAACCTATTCGTTTTTAAGTTGTCAACATCTCACAAGAAACTCTCTAAAGCTATCCACCCACTCATAAGTTTTTTGTATTCTTCCACTCAGAACACTTCTTTAAAACAGCAACATACCTATTCAAAGTATCCTACAGTTCTAACTTAAATAACATTTATCCTGACAGAAATGATCTTTAGCCTTAGTTTTATTTATGTCATACAAGACACAAGACTATAACATGATAATTCACTCTTACAGTTCGAGAGGTTCTTAGTGACTAAAGCAAAACAAAACCAAAAGAACTGGCAGGTCCAAAGTCAGATTATACCAACTGCATTTAATAGCAGTTAAAGCTTACCCAAACACAGCTATGCTTTTTTTAAAAAAAAAAAAAGTAATTGAAAGAAGCTGCCTTGTTAAAAAAAAAAAAAACAAACAAAAAAAGCCTAAACAAACAACAAAAAAACCCAAACCAACAACAAACAAGACCCCCACAGACAACCCAATTAAAAAAAAGGGGGGGGGGGCAGCGTCCTCAAAGGACTAGTGAGGCACTGATTTTAAAGAAGGAAAATGAATGCAAAACTAGCTATCTGCAAGCCTTATCTGTTTTATTACCCGAGAGAAACCAGTGAAGCCAGAACGAAGTTCTGTAAGCTACAGCAACAGCCCAAGCGACTGCCGGGGGAGGGAATAGTGCAGACAGCTTCCCCCATTTCGACAAAACACCCAGTTTAGAGCTCCTCCGGTCTACCAGGGAACAATGCGCCGCCCACCATACCCAACCGCGCCACGACCCACTCCGCGCCGCACCAGGCCGCCAACGCTCCGCGACCAAAAGCTGCCGCGGAACGGCCGCGGCGTCCCCGCCCCTCCGCGGCTGCCGGTCGGCTCCCCACCCAGGGCGAAGCGCCACGGACGCCAGGAAGAAGCTTCGGGACAGCTGCCGAAGGACCCAATGTCACAGCCAGAGAAAAAAAGAGGCGACGGGCAGGCAGGGCTCCCTCCAGCGCGGCCCGGGCCTTCCCCGCCGCGCCCAGGCCCGCGGCATCCCGCGGTCGCGCCGTGGCCCACCGCGCCTGTCCGGGCGCTCCGGGCTCAATGGTGCGTGTGCGAGGGGGCGCCGCATAGGACAGGCCCCAGCAGGCCCCAGCCCGGCGGCGCCTGAGGAGCGTCCAGAGCCTCCCGCGCGGAGGGGAGCAGGCGCCAGGCCCGCGCCGCCCAAGACGACCCACCACCGGAGCGCCG
The DNA here is from genome assembly GCF_964106895.1 of Numenius arquata. Lineage (NCBI taxonomy): Eukaryota > Metazoa > Chordata > Aves > Charadriiformes > Scolopacidae > Numenius > Numenius arquata. Next base: position 13,234,994 of record NC_133581.1, read on the forward strand.
GCCCGCTCGTAGCGGCGGTAGGGAGAGCTCACCGCTATCATGCCCATACCTCAGCAAGTGCGTCCCCCCGCCACAGGCCCCAGGCTGCCTCCGCTTAGGCGGGAAAGCCACCGCTTGCCACCATCACCGACGCTCCAAGATGGCGGACATATCAGCTCCTGCGAGCCCTCCTCTCCCTCCGCCCCGCCTGCCAATCATACCGCCCCGGCACCGCCCTCCTCCTGGGCTCGCGCCTTTCTATTGGGCGGTGTGCGGAGATCGGCCTCTCACTGGCAGTCTGGAGGGTGTCAGTCACTCAGCTACGCGACTGCAACAGGGTCGAGCGGGGATGGGGGCGGGCTCTCGGCTTCCTGTTGGCCAGTCAACGCACGGGGCGGGTGTATCTCACTTCCCACCTTCCCGACTTAGCTACAAGGAAACGTCACCCTGACAGGCGTTTCCCTTGCCCAGTAGAAAGAGCAGGTTTCTTTCAAAAATAAACCCTTTCCGCCCAATCTGGAGCTGAGGCGCTCAGGCCGGCAGGAGGCCACAGCGGGAGGGGTGGGCGCCTGCGGTGGCGATCTCCCCGTACCCTTACCCTCTCCGCCTCGCCATTGGCTAGCGCGCGGAACCACGCCCCTCAGGGCGCGGCGCGGGCGCCAAACTGCCTGACAACAAGTCGCCGGTGCGCGCGGAGGGGGGTACGATGTGGCCGCATGCGGAAGCGGGGGGAGGGGGAAGCAAGACGGGGGGGGGGGCGGTAGCTCACATGGTAGAGCGCTCGTTTTGCATGCGAGAGGTCGGGGGATCGATACTCGCATTTCTCTCAAGTAGGGCTGTTTCGAGCTTCCTAAGCGAGTACCTTTTGGATGTCCAACTCCATCTAAGATCCAGCAGCATATTTTAACCAAAGCGCATCAGAATAAGCGTGTGTGAAAACCAGGGGACACCACCCTGCTTGGCGGTGCCGGCAGCTTCGCAGACCCTGCTGGCAAGGACCTCTGCTTGAAAGCTTGAGTGACAAGTAGTTGAAGCGGCAGCCTTGTGTGCCCCACAACGGGCAAAAACCCACCTGCAATGGAGTGTTTCGTGCCCTGTGCCTTAGAGGCACAAACACATTCTGGCCAGCCAGGATGCCTGCGGCCTTCCCTCACAAAACCTCCCCAAAATGGCCGTGACCCCTCCAGGCAAGCCTCCAGGTTTCAGAATGTCACTGGCAGGACGACATCCCGTCGCCAGAGGTGACCACCTGGATGTGGTCAACAGCACTTTGCCTGCAGGCAGCAGAGCTTGTCCGGCTCCAACAGGATTTGTTTGGTTTCAATGGGATTTTGCCTGGTTTTAGTGGGGTTTTGTCTGGTTTCAGTGTGGTTTTGACTGCTTTCAACTAGTTTCCTCGGCATGTGGCTCTTGAAGAGCTGGGGGGGGGTGGGAGGTGCTGATTGGAGGTGGCACCAGCGGGGCAGGGGGTGCCAAAAATGTCTAGTTGCACCCTGGGGCAGCAGTACTGGCCTGGGCCCAATCTACAACTATTTTTGGTTCCCCCCTTCCCCAGACCCACCTCAGTTTTCATGGGAGGGAAAGTACAGCTGAAGGCATCACTGCTGAGCCCAAGCCACCATGTCTGATCCACCATGGCAGTTCTTCCCTTTACGTTTTTTGTGTTTGGGGGTTGTTTTTTTAAAGTTTAACATTGTTTATGTCTATAAAATATCTGCCTGTCTGTGAATAAAGGTGCGTGGAGGGGACACCGTGCAGAGGGAAGAGTTGCCTCCTAGAGCAAAGGCAGAAGCTCTCTGCAAGTCCCAGCTCTCACGCCTCCCGTCTTCTCAATGTCTCCTCCCAATACAGTAACAGAGCCAGGAAAGCCCTGTTGTCCTTTTCAGTTGGCATCACAGACTTGTAAAACACTCCATTTCTTGGAGGCTTGCTCCATCAGGGCACTGTGGCACCATTAAATCACAGCATTGGTGGCTCTTCATCAATGTGTGTAAGCAAGTAGCTGAAGGGGGTATGGTTCAGTCCCGGCTCTCCAAAGCTCATTTCCCATCATGCTAGCATTTGCCTTGCCCATTAAGAGGGTAGTGTGTGCTTTCTGTGAATGGTGGCAGAGTGCTCTGTTTTATAATGAGTGTGGATCATGCATGAGGTAATTTTTTTTATATTTGCATATATTCGTTCTGATAGTTACTGGTCATAATATGTTTAAGAAGAGAAACAGGTATGTTATGGTTAAGGCAAGGAATCATTTATTTATTTACAACGGGGGAAGAAAAAACAGCTGAAAAGCTAGTTTAGTGACAAGGTAGTTCTTGCAGGTACGTCAAAGAGCACATGAAAACTGAAGGGCAGCACAGATTGCCGTGTTAATTTCATATACCAAAGGAAGGGGAAAACAATACATTTCTTTGACTTCATTATGAATGAGCAGCCTAGGATAAAGTAACTCCACTTTGAATAATGTATCTTCACATCTTTCACATGCTCATCTGGCATACAAAGTTAAGCTCAATAAAGCTGTACTTACATCTTATTGCAAATCAATGACCAACTCAGCAGACCTGCTCCCATTAAAACAAAATTGATATTACAAGAGACAAATATTGAGGGTGCTGCTGCAGAAAGCAGCATCTCTTTCAGGAGAAAAACAGGAGTCAAGCTAGAAATAGGCTCAAACCTTGGGCTACAAGAGTAGGGTCTTAATAGGAGCCTGTGTCTGCATAGAACATCTTCAAATTGTTTGTGGACAAAGGGAAGATATAATAGGTAAAGCTGTGTGCTTATCTTTCTGTGTGTACCTCCTTTTCAGAGTAAGGACTGAATTTTGCCTGTAGATCAGAGGGAGTCTACATCTTCCACTTCATACTGGTATTGTGTTCAGGAACATTAAAGTAGGATATAGGCTGCTTGAGGTTCCTCTGGGTTTTTATCACTTTAAATACAGAAAGATAGACTAAGTTTCTTTAGTTTGCTTCTAAAGAAAAGGTACCCAACAGATTTATAATAGCTGCAAACAGCCTAGCATGTCCTGGCCTTTGTGCTTTGTCCAGGCACTCACACAGCAGAAACTCTTGCCAGCTGCTCAGGTGCTTGGTTTCATAATGCCCATTGCATAAAGGTCTCAACACAGTGCCAGCTTTCTTTTTATTCCTACATCTTTCTTACCAGTTGACCAAGCTTTGGCTCCTGTGCTTTCTGTAGGCATTACTGGTTCTCCCGAAGATTGAGTCACAGCATGCTTTACACTACAAGAGCCATCCTTGCTTACATTACCTTTCAGCATACGATGGCACATCTTATCTCACAAAACCTCTGTGAACAGAAGCCCTCCCCAAGCTGTGGAACCCAGTGGGTTGCTTCCATTAGGAGATTGTTGGCTGCCAGCTCAGATGCATGATCATCTTCTTCTGCCTGAATAAGTAAGTGGAGCTGCAGCAATTATGATGCACGTGATCTTAATGTGTCACAAACACATGGTAAAAACACAGCAGCACGAAATGTCTTTGCTTGTCCACAGAGCTGCGCAGTTAGGGCTCTGAATGTAGAGCCTGTTTTTGTTTTCTTTTTCATGCAAGCGGATTTATTTAGTTAAATGTACAAAAAATGTTCATCCTCAAAACAATCAACATGAAATGGGACATTGTTTCTTTTTTTCATTATTTCAGCTGGTGCTCAGTCCAGAAACCTCTCTAGACTGTATTTGTTCCACATATATTTTAGCTGTCTCCTTTTTCTTTTCTTTCACTGTTTTTTTTTTGTTTGTTTGTTTTGTTTCATTTTGTTTGTCATACCACTTGCATGTTCTAGCAGTGAGTACCTGCACTGACTACAGCAAATGGAGATTTCACAATATAAAGTGTATAGATGCAGTTCTGGTTGTATTGTCAGTTGTCAATAATACTCTGTAGGAAAGACATTGCACTGGAAACTGTGAGCAGGGAGATAATAGGAAAGAATGGTCTTTCCTATAATGGCAAAGCGAGAGTACAATGTTAAATGGCACTCTCAGGACAAGCAACTATGTTGTTAAAGGGATGATGAGGTCATAACCTTTAGCAAGCACCAGAGGCAGTATCTGGAGAGGATATTAATAGTAGACCAGCTACTACAGTTAAATAGTTAACTACCTATGCTTCCTTTCCATAAGCATAAAGCCTGTCTTCACAACAAAGTATAGTTAAACTGTGCTGCTGTTGACATATCCTATATCCTGAGTGAATGTGCCCTGGATGTAAGGGATCTTAACTCAGAAGGGACAAGATGATGTTTGCACTGGCACATGTCTGATTTTCAAGGGCTTTATGACCACCATCCCAATTCTGGAACGGTTTGGGACATCACAGGTGCTATTTTTATCTTACAGAGTTCCTGTCAATATATTTCTAAATCTTGATTTTGTGTAATTATTTTTTAAAACTACAACTGTCCGGGTGATATCCAGATGATACTACAATTACCATATAAATTGGCAATGCTAGGGTGCTACAACCTCAAGGTAGAAACACTTATGTCTACAAGGAGAATTTCAATGCACTACTGAACAGTTAGGGGAAATGAGGAGGTTATGTGGCTTGCTCGATGTCACACAGTAAACTGAACCAGAGGCAAAATACTGAAATCCTGGCCCTTTATCCCTGGGACTTGTGTACAAATCTGAAGACCTCCACACCATTTCTATACCTATGATTACAGGCAAGTCAGAAAAAAACCCTAGCCTGCTTTGGGTGGCTGTAGTAGTTAATTGCTGGCAGGGAAACTCAGAACTTTTAGGCATGGTCTGTGACCTGAAGCTTGATAGTGTTTTACTAACTGTGTTGTTGCTAGTATTGCAAACGTCAGTATCTTAACTTTGTGATGGCTGCTGCCTGGAGCACTTCCAAAGGCAGCCACTTCTGATGGATTCCTCTAATCATTCGAGGCAGCCACTTCCTCAACAGAAAATGGTATGCAAATAAAAAACATAATCAGGCTGTTCAGTCACCATCACCCCATCAACTAATGCTGAGCATGTTTCCTCACTGTGCACCACTGACCCCTCAGGCATAGTTGCTACCACCTCCTGAAGCTGGTGGACCCCTCTGCATAGGTGCCAGGGGGAGCATTTGCCAGCAGCTGCCGTGACTCAGCAGCTCTGCCACACCTTGGAGAACAAGCTTGTCTTCCCAGGCAGTGGCACAGCCTGCCAAGCCAGCTCATCCCGTGGCTCTGCGGTTGCTAGATGTGACACCAGAGGAGGGGAGGCAGGAGTCTACCCTTCCAGCAGTATTTCACCACTAACTGCTGCATAGACATCAGACCATGAGTGTGTGGGGTGTGCTTCTGCTTCAGCTCTGCAAGGATGACCATGTTCCCGTTCCTACCAATGTGTTGTCTTCCCTTTGCTCCTCCAGGACAAGGGGGGATGTAGCTGAGGGACCCTATGAAGAGTTATTTGTCTCCAGTTTGCCCAGCTTGCAGACTTGGAGCAGGGAAACACCAAGGCAGTGGGAACACCTTCGTACTGGACTGGAGCTGAAACTCCCCCATGGTGACATCTGGTCATTTGATCACCTCAAGCATAAAATGAAGCCATAGTCTAAACCGGTTTTAATCTGATTGTAGTTAACTCTTCTGAGCACTGGCAAGTTACGCTTAGGAAACAGACCCAGAAAGAGTGGGACAATTGGGTGCCTTGCACCAAAGAGTTAACAGCTGTGTTAACACTAAATGAATATTTGTAGAGTAAGGTCAGCCAAGACACAAACACCTCTGATTTAACCATAGCCCTTACAACATCCTTTATCCCCCTCATACTTCACGAGAGAATAAAGCCCTTTAAAGAATTTTAATGACTTAATGTTTAGCCCAACATCTTATTAAAATTGTGAAAACTAAGTAGCTTTAAGAAGAGGCAAGAAGCATTTCTGAACAATGACTTCATGGTTATGCTCCTGAGGGCGAACGTGGATGTTTGGCTGTACCAAACCCACAAATTAATCCATTTAGTTGAAACAAAATGTTCAAATTCAGTTTCTTAATCTCATTCCCAGCACTGATCCTATTAGTATTTCTAAGGCAAAGCTGCTGGGGAGTAGGATGGGACCTCTATACCTTCTGTGGCTGTGCTGGAGGCAAGGAGGGAAGCTTTGGCACCAACACGTTTGATTTTCACCTGAGTCTTGAGTGCTTGTGGGAGGACTTATATCAATATTGGTCGTCCTCCTCTCTCCTCACATATTTTCTCCCATCTGCCCAGCACTAGCAATCATGACATGTCACCTAGGAGCAAAAAGCAAACAGAATTTGTTAGCTTTGGTGATCTGCCAGTGAGGCTCACAGTGTGGGCACAACATACAGATTGAAGGGCTGTGCGAGCCTTCTGGGTGGCCAGAGGAGTGGGGCAGACCCGCAGGACAGCTGTCCTGGCTAACCAACCCCATCCCTCTGGGCAGGATGATTCTCACATTTTTTCAGAGGGTGCTGGAGGCTGGCAAGGTGTGTCAGAGATATGGGTAAAGCACTGAGCAAATCCCTAATAAGCTCAACTGGACTCACTAGCATGAGCTCTGTGCTGCTCCTGCTGGAGGAGGTGTTGGTCTAAGGGTAGGAAAGGACAGTTTTGTGGAGGGAGGGAGCAGCAGTGAGGAGATTCCTGAGGCAGTGAGGCCTAATTATACAGAGATTGGTAAGGTGTGTGGAGAGAAGGTAAAAAGGAAATAACCTACAGGAGTTAAAGGTTCTTTAGGTCTGGGATGTGACTGGACAAAGTTGTTGCTTGCATGAGGTTGGTTGGAATGTATGCCCTTTGTCTGGGAGGTTTTGCAAGTGGAAAAGTTGGAAATTGCTGAAGGACTGGTGAAGTTGGCAGCTGAGATTTATTGAGAAGATAAGTGAGTTTGAGGGAGATTCTAGTTAAGGCTCCATGTGCCATGAAGTCACAGAGGAATTTATTGTGCATAGGGGTGGGGAAATTCGAACTTTCTCATAGATGAGCAGCACATGGGGAAGTAGAAGGTGCTGGACTTCTCTCCCCAAAAAAGCATTAAAGTAATCAAGGGGGTTGCTTTGGCAGGAAAGCGTGAAGAGGTTCACAAGCGTAGCAGGAGAAACACATCCCTGTTTTAGCATTGAAATCTTCCACTGAGCCCTGTGGGAAAGTCTGCCTGGAGACTATACTTGCAAATAAAAAGTTTGTTAACTGTGAAGAATACAGTAAAAACTACTGAGCTTTACAAAAGGACTGCATAGAGGCAAGAAACCCCTGTATTGGGAGCTAAAGAGCTATTCAAGCTTGTATTTGCTCCACTTCTCCAACTGCACTCAGATAGACAGCAATTACTTTGTTATTGATAAAGGCCTGCAAGTATCAGCATGTCTTACTCACCCACAGAAAATCCTTAGAGGACCAGAGACCGTGATGTCCTTTATCTGGTAAGTTTAGGAGCTGTGCAATGCACTAGGAACAGTGAATTTGACTGTAGTAAAGAGCTGTGAGGAATCTTCTGTCAGGTTTGACTCTGTCCTATTGCCACAGGTATAGCATATGGTCCTTTTAAATGGTTTGAGCTCTCTGAGGTATCTTTGTGTTTCCATGCTGTGTTATGTGCGCATATGTATATAATATATATTATATGTATATAATATATATACATATTTCTTGCATGTATTGCACAACTAGGAAGCATGGTTATTTGCTGAGTACCTCTTATGACTTCTTCCTATCCATTTTCTAAAAGAGCAGAGGAAACAGTGATGGGCAGAGCATGGTCAAAAGCAGTTTGCGCAGCACAAGGCAACTTGACGTAGTTTGCTGGAGACTTCTTGTACCGTATTACATTGTAAAATGGGTACAGAAATGGAAGCCTGATGATCCTGAACATTGCTCCCTGGTGCTACCATCAACTCCATGTGTATATCAGGGTGGTTTCCCTTGAGCAATGACCTGTGATTTTATTGTTCACATAAAAGGGTTGGATGTTTATAGTTTATCTCCCATTGAAACAGAGCACTGTTAATTAGAATTCATGGGCAACAGGGGAAGACCTGGTTACATCACTTATTAACATCAGAACCAAATTATGCTCTGATAATAAAACAGGTTGTACTGTCAGCAGAAGAAATAATGAAGTATAGTTTCGAACAAACCATTTGAGGCTAAAACCCTAGTCTAGGGATAAAGGTGAGAAGAACTTAATTAAATATCCATTAAACACTTGCCAGACAAAATACACTTGCAGCACCCGGTGCAGACACACAGAAGTTGCCTTCAGTGACTGGACTACCGCAGCACTCATCTTTCTCTGGTCCTACTGGCCTGACAGGAGGTTGGCAGCATATTCCCACCCCAGGAGAGCTTGTGATCTGGTGGTTATAGATACACTCGAAAGATGCAAGTTGAAATTCCCATGCGCATAGAAGGGAATGGGAGGTTGGTATCCTGCAGCCTCGTTAAGTGGGCTAGGCCCTAGACTGTTGTATATAAGGAGTACCCGTCTCCATTTCTTTTCCCTCTTCTCTGCTTCAAAAGAAAACATAGCTAAGGACTGTGAGCTGTGAAGGGTCCAGTATCCTGGAAGCATGTCTAGGACTTGGGGTGCTGACCAAACTGGACTCCTGGGGACCCAGGCCAAGCAATAGAGAGTTTCCACATCATGAGTTGTATGTGAGATGCTTGACCCTCTCAGAGCCCTCCCAGGGATTTTTGATACCTTAAATCTTACAGAGCAGCTGAGGAGGATTGCAGGATTGCAACTTTAGATTGGAGTGTTTTAATCCCATTTCAAGCAGTTAAATGCTTTGGATGTAGATATCACGGTGGAGAAAAAGGGGAAGAAATCTGCGGAACAAATAATTGAATACAGATTCAGGGAGAGTGTGTTCATTTTTCTTTTGCTTCTTAGATGTGCAGTGGGTACTGGTTTTGTTATGTAGTTACTTATTAAAAAAAAAAACAAAACACTAAGTTCAGCAGCAGTGCTAATTACCAGCACAACCACATGACCACCCTGGGCTAATGATAGTCCTAAACCCATGTTATCTTTTAATAGCTAAGCTGATTAAACTAGCACAGAGGAAAAACAAGTTAGAGAAATTACCTTCATGGTACTTCTCCAAGGAAAATTAAGGTGCTTTCCAAGTGTGCAAAGTGCATATATCATGTGTCATTTCCCAACCAGCCAAGATACAGCTGCCCAGTAACTACTGAGTTTACATTTCCATGAAACTGTAGCACGGGACTGAAAGAGATGACAGAAATAGGCTGGATCACCCAGGCAAACTTGTTAACACAGGGAATAGTTATCTAATCAAGTGTATGTCATAAGCAGCAGTTGCAATTTTTTTTTTGCTTTAAGCCTTCCTCTCCTTTCTCTTTTTTCCCCTTCAATTCCACCACTGAAAAGGGTGTGTCATCCCCCAAATGGGTCAAGACGGAAACCTGTATGAGATTTAAGTACTGCAACCTTGAAATACAGAGCCAAACTCCAGTTTTACCCCCTTGTTCCACTGAGTAGGAAGGAACAGAGGAAAGAGATGTTTCCCTCTTTGAAAGCCAGAAAGGACTGCTATGTTCAGCCAGCCCATCTTTTGGTAGCGAAGGTGATTAAATGAGCACAGGAAAACAAGGTAGGGAAATTACCTTCATGGTACTTGTAGGAAAATGAAGATGCTTTCTTTATCTCAGCTCCCTTCTCTTCCTACCCCTCCTGACCTGCCGCCCTCATAGTAAGGTACATGTATGCAAACATGAGGAATGCCAGTTAAAGGGATTAGGTTCCTAAGAATTGTACATGATTGCAATTAACTGTTCATGTAGTTCCAACATCCGAAATGGGTGATGCCTTGCAGAGACCTCATGACCTGCTTGGGTGATGCTATTTAAACCTTATTATATAAAGAGAGATGCAGGCACACCGAGGACCACAACCTCATAAGTATTTGCAAGTCTCCCTTTTCCAAGAACTCACAAAGGCATCAACAGGAGTTAGTATTTAGCCTTGAGAATCTAGACCTAAATAATGTGCTTAAGGCTGCTGAGAAAAGCCTGGAATGGAGTTCGTATCTGTCCAAGCCTTCTACACAGGCAGAAAGAGAATTTCTGCTTTTCTTGGGTTTGTGGGTTTTTTTAATTTCACTATTTTTTTCCATTAGCCTCTCCTCATATTTGACTGTAAAAACGCATATGTGGGTAAAAATACGTTTGTTTGTTTGTTTTTTTAAATTAGATAATCTTAATTAATAGCAGTGTATGGTGTGTTAGAGGAACTGCGTGTACTTGAAGGATTTCTGTCAGGCTTCCAAGATTCGGTTCTATTCCTTGCTGTATTCCTTGGCTTTGTTTGTGCATCGATGTAGTGTCGATTTTCAGATCCCCCCCCCCCCCCTCCCCCGAGGCAGAAAGAGGTGACCTACTTCTCAGCCTTGGACATCTGCTAACTGCAGCCTGTCCCTCCCTCTGTCCTTTAACCCCTTCTGCCCTCCCTTCCTCCCTCCCTCCCTGCAGAGCATCTGCGGTCTCCCAGCCCTCCGGGGGGGCTGGGGCTGCCCGCTTTAGGGCTGGGACACACACCCCCCCCCCCCCTCCGCAGAGACGGGCAGATAACGCAGGAGGCAGCGCTCAAGCGGGGGTGCACACACAGCAGAGAGGGTTGCAGTTCCGCCTCTGGGCCACAGAGGGTCACCCCAGTAGCGTCCCCAAAGCTGGCCGGGCCCAGGTACCGGCTGGAAAGTCCCGAGGCACCTCGCCGGCCCCTCACATGCCGGTGACACCGCCAGGTCTCCTGCTGCCCACCCTGCAGCGTCGCCGGACAAGTTTCCCGGGGGATCGGGATCCAGCCTGTCAGCAGCCATCGGTCCCTCCCAGGCCCGGCTCAGCAGGGAGCAGTGGTGGGGCTGGGGTGACGAGGTGGGGGTCCCGGGGCACGCGTGGCACTTCGAGAGCACTGCAGGGAGCCCTTTGCTGCTCCCTCCATCCCTCACCACCCGGACCCCTCTGCACCACGGCTGCTGCCTGTTAGGAGAGGTGGTGGGGGAGCAGGAGAGGGACACGGGGTTGGGTGCAGCCTAGGAACGAGGGAAGGGTTCTCCTGCCCTGGTTCAGATAAGCCCCCTGACCCTGAGACAGTCTCTGCCTGAGCAGTTCCTGGGCCCAGCATGGAGAGAGACTTTTGCCTCCCCCTGAACTTCTTAGGCATCCTTTCCCCATGCGGAACAGGGATGCTGTGCTTGCTCAGCGCCAGTGTGGTCAGCAGCACCCAGGAAGTAAAAATCAAATATTCATCCTGCTTCTCATAAATAGGATAGTTCAGTTGGATGAGACCTACAACGATCATCTAGTCCAACTGCCTGAGCGCTTCAGGGCTGACCAAAAGTTAAAGCATGTTATGAAGCCTCTCCATTCAGAATTTTCCCTTTTACAGAAGTACTGTTTCCTCCCAGAGGCCTCCTCCGCTACCACGGCTCTTATGAAGCGGCCCTTGAGTGTTCGCCTTGCAATCCACTCCAACACCAGTTTGTCCTATTCCTACTAGCCCTCCCTGCCCTGTGATGGAAACCTTCAGCAGGAGGCAGCAGTGGTTGTTTGCTTATGTTGAGGCTTTTTCAGGCAGTGCCAATTACGTGCCTTGGCTCTGGATGTAGTGGTGTTCTGTAAGGTTGTCCAGGCTCTGCCCTTGCTGCTGCACGGCATTTACAGATTTGCAGGTCAAGAGCATAACGTCGCAGGGCGATTCTTGCAAGGTGGTGGAGAGCAGACTCTAACCTGTGGTACCCAGGTCCTTTGGCTGGTTTTGCAATGCAAATGCTTCTATTTTGGTTAATTTATGCACTGGCTTTATTTACTATACAATATCTTCCTTCTGACAAACAGCAGGTGGCATGTTTGGATCAAGAATCTAAGTGCTGTGTCTCAGACGGGGGGGGGGGGGGGGGGGGGGGGGGAAGGGGAAAGTGCACAGGCACTGGGAAACCAATAATGCAATAGAGATGCCCTTTCACTAACTTTTCATCATAACTTCAAGCTGCTACTGGAAAGGTCACCTCTAGCTGGACAATTCTGCCTCCCCTTGTTAGTGATGGCCCAACATGAGGGGAAGGGTAGCATTTCCCCTTGCAGCAGCCCAAAGGAAGGTGCTCAGCACCTCAGCTTGTGGGATTGAGTGAGAATATACTCATTTTGCCATTGGAATTTGCCCATGCAGATGCACTGCTGTTGCCTTGTAGACCTTTGGTGAGGTTTGACGGTGAAAGCCCACACAACGTAGAGAAGAAAATAACAATAGGAGTCAAGAGTAGACACTGGGCTTTCATTACTTACTTGTTCTCATTTAAGTAATGAATTGGATACTACATCCCCATATGCCTCGTGAAGGTATGAGTTCACAGACATTTCAAGCTTCTGATTTCCCATGCAAGGAGGAGGAAGTCTCGAGTTATTTCATTGATTAGAAAAAGAAAGACCACTCAAAGCAAATCCCTGTCCTCTAGACAGAAGCAGCAAAGCAGCTTGAGAAATTTTATCTCATTTTTGTTAAAATAAACTGTGGGCTTGCGCAACTGCACAATAAACAGCACAGTCTAGAGCAGGCTTTTCTTAGACAGACTGTTTGCAAGCACCCAGCCCCAAGTCTGGCTCTCTCCAGCTCTGCCAGCTCCTGCAGCAGCCTTTGGTCCCCACAGAGTTGTACTCCTGTCCCTCAGGCTTGATCTGCCCCATGCATGAAGCCTTCCCAAAGAACAGGAGGCTCAGCACAGCCATTTAAGCCTGTGGCATGGAGCAAAGCTCAAAAATGGGACAATAGAAAAGTGATGGATGGGGGAATAAATATACCATTTCTTCCTAGGAGTCTGACTTGGAGTATATGCAGGAGTTGATTTCAATTGGACAGAGTCAAGGAGAGTTAGTTAATTCCCCAGGATTCCCAAGCACTCACATCTAAGCATATGTGGACATTATAAATAGATATCTAGAAAGATATCATATATGTAGAGATATTATATATATAACCTCAAAAAAGGGACAGTACAGAAGTGAGTACAAAAATATGTATGTATACTATATAGACAGATATCTATTCTCAATAACACTAAGGGATCAGTTGTCAGAACTGTTTAAACACCAACCACTAGTCAAGAGACACACTATTGCTGAGTGTCTCGCTATTAGAATTGAACAGCAAAACATGGGCTGCTCCAGGCCAAAGGACAAGACTGTCCATGGGCAGGTCAGGCACTGGCATATTTCCTGTTAGAGCCAAGCAAAACAATCTACCTGAGAGAAATTATTTCCACCTCCTGTGAAATAGCACACAGTCTGCAAATAAAAGTAGCTCCAAGTGGCTGCACTTACCCTATGGATGGTGAAAAGAACAGAGGGGAAAAACAGGCATGCTGATGATTCCCTTTACTGTGTTGCTTCTTCCTGGAGATGTTAAATCCTCCCCATTCTGCGCCCCATGCAGGTGTGTCTGCAAACAAGGGTTATAAGGACAGCCCACACCCTTGTTGTTTTTTTGTTGGTTTTTTTTTTTTTTTTTTCCCCAAAAGATCATTTGATCTGGGCATTTGCCTTTTCCTGATTTTCATCTCTGGGTTCCCATACCTTCTATGTTTCCCTCCAAAGAACAAAATGCAGGAGATAGATAGATTGATAAATTTAGTTCTAAAAACCTGCATCAGTCTCATGGTATTAGAGCCAATGTCAGGCACCAACCAAACTGCTGCCATAGCTACACAGATAAAGCTGCCCAGCAGAGATGCTGCTTCCACCAGCAAAAAAGGGGGGTTTGCTGTTACAGATTTTTCTAGGGCTGAGGAAAATTAGCAACAGCAGCAAAAATAATTATTTCCATAGCGGGGCTTTATTCTATAATAAAAATCTCACTCTGGGAAAAGCTACGCCCACCGTCAATGTTTACTCTATGAAACCTAATGCAAGGGGAGGAGGGAGACAGGGTAATTCCCTGTTAAAAAGGGCAGCTCTGGAGCTGTGTTTCCTTTGGGAAATGAAGTTTGGTGAGCAACGCTTCACAGCAGGTTACTGTGCCACCTTGTGGCTTTGGTTAGTGCTAAACTCTAAAGTATTTACATTTTTTTCACATGGATGTCTCCCTGCAAATGCCAGATCTACTGAAACAGCAAGAAAAAACGCTCAGCAGTACTGCGAGAAAGCAGTAGGAGCCAAGAGTCAGCTCTAATAACTTTACACTTGTTGTTCCTACTGTCCCATATTAGTCTGTCCGTATGCCCAACTCAACCTACCAGCCTAAAGAAAGGGGCGAACACTTGAAAACAGTAGCTGTCTGCCACACTTAAGCAGGGCAGTTTATTCTTGGTACTTCTTAACCTGAAATCTTCAAGGGCAGATGATCTTTGATCACTGCAGTTGTGCTTTGATAGAAGTCACCTGAAACCCTAGCACCTTGACAATGGAGGCACCATCACAAATCATCCCTATGCTGCTTTTGCTCAAGGAGGTGTATCCTTGAAGCCCAACCTGCCTGCACCAGCTGGATCCTGCTGCATCTGAGGAGGGCACAGGTGGAAGCCTCTCTAAGGAAAAGGCCAGCATCTGTTTCAGTGGCCTTGAGCTTGAAGTGGAGGGTCCTGGGGACCAGACTCTGTGCACGGATAGAGGCAGTCTGTCCTATCTCCATGTCAGATGAAGGAAGGAAAGGCCAGCAGAAACACAGAAGTGATGCAACCTGTGAAGTAAGGTCACAGATACAGATCAATCATAAAATGAAGAAAAGCCACCAGGTCTCTTGGCTTGCAATGCTGCCAAATGGTACCGAATGCTGGAAGACCGGTCTCTTCTCTCTGAAATGTGGCACTGGATTGTCTTATGTGTTGACACACATAAGACTGGCAGGAGGAGTTCAACTGCCATTAACTCCTTTTGTTGTTGTTTAGGTAACTAAGCAGCCAGATAGTGAGCTAGAGGGCTTTGCTGCCCTTGGCAACTTTGATTACAGATAGTTAAAGCAGCAAAAAGGAAAAGCTGAAATGAAAAAAACCCCAACAAACAAACACCCCCCCCCCCCCAAATTACTCCTACGCTTCCCTAAGAGGAGGAGGAAATTCTTCATCTTAATTAGACAACTTTAGGAAGAAAAAACCCCATAATATCAACAGATGCCACCAGGTGTCACAGCCAGTCAGGAGAGAAGCTGTGCACTGACATATGAATGCATCTACCCCTCTGCAGCCAAGACTTAAAGGGTGATGTATTTCAAACAAGACATGTTTTGTGATGTTTAAAGATTTACAGAATTTATGCTTCCTGGCTCCAGGATCCTGCTCAATCAAACAGCAGATTTATTATTTTAATCCCTAAACCTGCTCACTTCCCTGTAGTTATAGGCAAAGGATAGACTCCTGCTGTGCAAGAGCAGCTGAGGGCACAGTCTCACCTACACAAGCATTTCTCCCGACTCTAGCTCCGGGGAATCTAGCAACCGAACTCTTGCCACTCTATTGTTCCCAATACATGGGATTTTTGTACTATAACTCACAACAGAAAAGAGAAGCTAAGGATACCAACCCTTCCTAACGCTGCAGGCTATGTATAATGTGAGAACTGACTGTAACTTTTGGAGCCTGAGATTTTAAAATTCTATGTATGTTGAATGCTTCTCAGTTTTAGTGACTGTCTATGTATAGCACAATGCTTACAGTAAAATGAATGTAAGTACTAAGTCTATTTCCCTACAACACAACACAGGAGGAATTCAGATCTCTACGAGGGAGAGAGAGCATCTAAGAATTAAGCCCTAATCAAACCTGTAACAATAGCCTAATGAACTAAATTAAAACACAAGAGAAAGCATTGTCCCTGTTTGCATGAGCCCTTCTCATACCCTTCTAGGCCATGCAAAGTTCAGTAACAAACATCACTCCATAAGTATTAGAACGTTAAAGCTGTTGCTATCTGTTAAATCAGATTTATTGCCAAAGTAGCTCTCCCGTCAGGAAATTGTAACAGAGGCATTAGCCTCAATTAGCGCAGCCCCAGATCCTGTCTTTGCAGGCTGGCCAGAATATATGTAAGCTGTTGGTGTCTTCCTATCCCAAAAGCCAACTGTAGCTTCAAGCCTATTATTCGTGTTAATTACAGGTAGGAGACTAATCACTAATTGTAAGAGGAAATTCAAGATCTTATCCTGCCTCTGCCATCCTTTTTCCAATTCTTGTGTTCCATGAGGAATCCATCAAAAACCTAATCTGGGCAGACCCAAGTAAATTGCTTGTCTTAATCTTCACTGTAGCTACGGTTTTAGCCAGCTGAGCTGGCAATACCCCTTGCAGTCACTACCCTCATCTCTTTTCTGCAATATATTCAGAGTCCAGCAATTATCCTGGCTCATCAAGCCTTCATTTCCCAAACGATAGCTTTGTCTCCAATCTTAATTATAGGCAGGGGCCCTTTCAGACTGTCTAAAACCACAACAGCATTGGCTCCTGTGCACACTAACCCTCTTCCTATCTGTGTTTTTTGGGCAGATTCCAGCAACCACCTGGACCCTTTGGAGAAATGTTGTGGTCCATAGCGCTCTGTGCTGTTAGCAGGGATGTGGGCAGCCTGCTGCGGTCAGTTGCTCTTGTGGAAGCCATAGAGCATGTAAATTTGATCGCCTTCCCTCCACCCTGCTCTCCACAGCAGTGTTCACCACCATTCCTTGGCCTCTCACTTACAGGACAACCCGTGTAAAAGCCCTCAGAGCATAGGTGAGTGAAAGGCAAACGTACCTGGGGAATACCTATCCCAAAAAGCATTAGTTTCACATGAAGAACTTTCCTCTCCTCGTAACTCTATGTGGGCTTTTTGGCAGCACGTGGCCACAGTTACGTCACGCTTACGTACCTTTTTTAGGGTCTGTAACATAGATAGTTTCAACACTGCTCTGTTTAGCAGCATTTCACTCCTAGTTTGTTTGGGGCTGGCATAAAGTATGGAAGGAGATCCAGATAGCTGCATAGTTTGGGATCAAGCTTTTCCTCAGCACAGCTGTGGAAAACGCTCTGGCAGAATGCGTTTTGGCCACTTTAGCCGCTTCCTAGCATATTCAGGTGCAATTTGTTATCTGCTTGAATCCACAGTGATGCACCGAATCAGCCAAACACTTTGATCTGCCCTGCCATGGACAGTGACAGCTGGGGCAATTTCATAAAAGATCAGGACCAGTAGATTTATAATCAGGCATCCTTCCCTGTGAGCACAGGCTTGGTCCTGGGAACATACACAGATTCCATTGGGACAAATGATATAAGAGCTGTATTTCCCAATTAACACATTAAGGAATCTGTAAGATGTGGGAGCGTAAGACTACAAAGATCCAGTCAGACAGCTGAGCAAGCTTTTCTGTGGCAACAGGAAAATACTGTCTCCTCCAGTTTCAAGAGACACCCTGAAATAGCTGGGATTAAGACATTGAAGGAGCAGGAATGATAGGTACATCACGCAGAAATTTGTATTCCTTGTGTGGGATACACGAATCAAACACCTCCCTGCAACCAGCTACTGTGTCAGGCAGGGTCCACTCCCAGAGACGAAGACTTTGTGCATCTTCTCAGGTGAGAAAGCTCAGCTACAGCCAGGAGTTCTGGAAAGAAGAGCAGGGTCACTCTGCTTCATGCAATACAAAATCCTAAAAAGCTTTCTGTTCTTCTGGATAATTCGGTCCAACTTTTCTAGCACAATAAGATGGTGGAAGGCTTGTTTCAGGCTGTGCACAGCACCCGAAGTCCAGATCCTTTAGTATTTTTCCTTGAACTATTAATGTATCTTAATCATAGCAATGGAAAAAAATCACTAGGGTTACGTAGTCATCACATACCTGGTTCAGGTCTACTTATATTAAGCATTATTGGCAAGGATAATGTGGCTAAGAGGAAAATTTTTTCGACATTTTCTGTTTCAGTACAATACAAAACCTGAAAGAACTTTGTAGGAAACAGAAACATGTCTCTGAGTTTGTGTGCCATGGTTTTTTCTATCCTGGAAAAATCCAAAAGAAATGGAATTGGACGTCACCGGGACTACTGATGACTGCTCAGAAAGACTTACTTCATTGTGAGTCTCATCTAACCAGCATGCAGGAGAAAGGATATCTCCATTAAAGATTATTTTGACTTTTAGGCTAAAATAGTAAATTTTGCAAATTTGAGACCACTAATATTGACTGCAGAAATCAAGACCAAACTAGACTAAATGGAACTAGTTTTCAAGTACGTTCAGCCATTAAAAAAAAAGAAGTAATTAGTTAAAAGATATACTTTAACATCCTACAGTGTCAATTAAAAAGATACCATACAATTAAAAAAAGAAATACAGATCTGATCTAGTTTAGTCAAAACAGAGATTATTCCTATGGAGTGTAACATTTTTGGTAAGGTCATGATGCTGACAAACTTTTGGTAAGTTCTATAGCTTGCTAACAATTGTCATTCTAAAGGTGATCAGTTTGCCAATGGAGCTCTTCACCTCCTTCCTCTTGCTGTTATTTACATTTTAAAATCAGAAAGAAGGAGACAGCAACACTATCTTTATCTTAAATAGTATCTAAAAGAATTGTGATACCGGCTGGTTGTTCCTACTGTAAGTGATGAAACAGCTTATCTCATTAAAAGGGCTGCTAAACAAATCTTTTAAAAGTATTTATTATAAAACAAAATCCACATAATCTATAGTACAAATGCAGAGTCTGTTCTCTGTACAGATATTTATACAAAATACCAGTTACTTCAAACAAGACTTTGGTTTTGTTAACATAAAGAAACATTGTAGTTTCATGACCAGAAAATTGTTATAATGGTCTGAATTGATGAAAACCTCAAAGACGTTTTTCTTAAGACAGTTTTACCAAGTTCATTTGTGTGCTAGAAGGCCATGCTTGGAAAAATAATTGGTAAAGATTTTCTGTAACACAACGATTCTATGGCTCTAATGAAAAGTTGTGTAGTGACAATGTGAAAATAGCGTCAATTTAATCCCCAAATACATAAGCATCAGTTACTGGCATATATTTTTTTAAAAAATGTTACGTATTTTTGACAGGTATCAAGATTTCTGTTGAAAAAGATATGAATATATAAATCAAAGTTCACTTGAAATAATGCATTTGAGAGAAATTCCAATATATTACAAATTCAAGACATGCATGCTCTAAAAAATTCAGAAGTTGTCACCTTTCAGTTAGTTCCACAACTTATGAATGTATGTATTTTAACTGAAGAGAGCCCTAAAAATGATACAAAGCTTTGTTAAAACCAGTGGAGTACAATCGACATGAGATTCTAGGGGCACTTGTGAATTAAGGCTTTCGTTTCTTCCCCAGTTAATACGCCGAACTGTTAAAATACGCAAGGCACCGAAGTACTGTGTTTGGTTGTCTTTTGTAGTAACAAACGCTACAAAATGATACACATATAAAGCTGTAATTATTAGGCTGTTTGCAGAATACACATTTTAATATAAATATAAAAAAAGATTGTGTGGGAGTCTTATCATAAAAAATTCTTGGTACTCTTTGAATATTCATGTACATTTACAATAGCAGCAATTGCGATACAATTAGATAAGTAAGAAAGCAATCTGGGTTAGAGTTTTTTTTATGATGCCCTCCAAATTTCACGCAGAACAAAGCAGAAGCAAAGCAGTTCTCCCATTTTCAACTGCTTTTGTTTTACCTCCGTATGCTGATGAATTCCATCTACAACTACTGCGTTTGTAGTTGCTACCAAAATACTTTCGTACTTATTTACACACTGCTGGATCTTTGTACAAATCAAACTGGAATATCGCTCCCTTTGTCAAACACAGCTACCCTGGGAATGTTGTCAAAGGAGCAGCATCATTCTTATTTAGAGAAAGGTGCAACAGTGAGATTACTTGTTTTTCAAAGATGTGAATGTCGGTGAATTAGTCTGTCGCTTACTGTAGCTGTCAAACGTGCTTTTCTCTTCTCATAAGTCTTTCTAAGCACATTCTCTGCACATCTTTTGTCAATATAAAAGGACCCATTTAGCAATTGCCGTTGTGGTCTTCCATCCACCAGGATTCTGTGTTGGCTGGAGGGAACCCAGCCCCTGACTCCAGAGGTGGGCTGCAAGGGCCGTGGTTCACGCTGGGAACAGCCAGGATGTGGCCGCTTGCTGTCACGGGTGGCTGGGAACACTGTCAGCGTGTCAGGACATGACATTTTGAAGGATTTTTTTGTGGAATGTAGAAGCCATTTGTATCAGACTGGTTTCCATCATTCCTATCAGCAGGCATAACATTGACTTAAAAGCAATTTTTCCTTTTTTCCCTCCAGGGAGGACGATCTTATGTGAAAAGGCCCAGAGCATAGTTGGCCAACCTCAAAATAAATTCATTAAAAATACCCTTTACAAAAACTAGAGTAAGTGTTCTCAGGAAGGTGAGCTAGAGGACATGACAGGATTGAAAATATCTATGCATATTAATATTTAACATGTGGTAAATACCTTAAGATGTTTAGCTAAACTTACAATAGCTGAAGAAAGGGTTTTTACATTTAATGAACAGAAAGTGTCGCAATACCTAAGGGAACAGCAGCAGATCCAGCAGATACCTCTCAGAATTTAGGATTCAGCCTTCCCTGAATCTTCTACAGACAAGCCAAATCTATGGTGAGGACGGCACTCATAATTCATAATGGACTCATAATAAAAACAGAAACAAAACGATCTGATCTGTAAATGACTATGATCTTTGACTGCGGCTTATCTAAGGCTCGGTCCAAACATGGACATTTATAAAATGTCCTTCAGCACTCTAATAGCAAACACGTTACTTCTAATTTGGGGCTCCATGCCAGGCACTCTTGTGTGTTATTAATTATTGGGAACATGCTTGCCTTCTGTTTTCATTTCCTGACATTAACGGGTATCACTTGTAGTACAATTATAAGCACAGCTACTCATTTGGACTGACTCAACATACACTCCAAAATAACTGACATCAGAAAAGATCTGCTTCTGAAAATGCTTGAAGCAAACGGGACACACAACTTCTGTGAATTTTGAGTGACCGCACTTGTAAAGTGGTACAACGTGCTCAAGAAGCTCTGGTGAAGGGTACCATAGGACCTCTCCCCGGCAAATGGATCTGACCCTACAGGCAATGGAGCAATGTCCTTGTGACTGGCGCATCAGCCCAGTGTGACCAGCCCTTATGGAGTGCTCCTGCTTCCAAATCCTTTTTCACGGCTGTGCACAGAGCTTCAGAATTTCAAAAGCCCCAGAATCCAAGAGGCACCAGTTGGCATAAAAATGGGGAGAACATGACAAGTCTTAGATCTAGCATACGACCAAGATATCAGACGGAAAAGAGCTCTAGGATAAATGGACCTGGAGATTTCCAGAAGGCCCATCCTAGGTGTGTAGAACAGGTGTTGAGGGAAGACACCATTTTATTGTTACTTTGAAAAGAATCAGAACTTTTAGGGAAGTGCTTGCACCCTTTGCAAATCAGAGAGATCAAGGTTTATTACTGAAAATCAAACCCATTATTTGAAAAGAAGAAATTTGTTTCCACTCATTTCCACCTTTCTCTTTAGAATGTGCTGATAAGGGCACATCAACCATAATCAACCGTATCATTGGCCCATTACTAGCTGCTCTGCAGGCACAGTTCTACGTTACACCCTGAGCTGTTTCAAGTGCTAGTATGCAGTCATAACGGGCTTGGAAAGTAGTGGTTGAAAACACTGATTCAAGTACTCACAAGCTGACACAGGCAGTCCAATCGCATGCCTCCCCCTGCAGGTTCTCAGGGGAGAACTCTTATTATATTTTGGTCAGCTTTCTCACAGAAAACGTTTGCACTATTAAAACTATGCCTAAACCTCACCAAAACACAGCTTTCCCCCACTTATTTCCTGTTCCACCCTGAACTGCCACAACTCGTCATAGGCATTCACTAATTCCCTGCAACTCTTTCTCTCATCTTGATCTAGAAGAAAATAGCACCTACCTATTTTCTATGTTTTAGCCTGAAAGTTCACAGGAGAGAAACCACTGAGAGCACACTGAGGATATTTCTGGAGAGAAGTAGCTCCTGTCACTCATATTTTCTTTCTGGTCTTTTGTAGCACCAGGAGTGCAGTAATCCTTTCAAAGTATACAGTATACAGCAATCAAAGGTAATATTTAGTATTTAAATGTTAAGATGCTAAATTTGTATAAAAATTCTTTTTAGAAGAGGCTTTTAAAGTCAGTATTTTGGAGCAGTGTGGGGCTTCGACTATGATCACCAAACTTCAAGTGCCTCAGAAGAGGTAATTTCTCAGCAAACATCAGCAGCAAGAGGCTATGAATGTCCAACTGAAACCAAAATGTACGTGCTTATTTCACCCCATTCAGCAAGTGCTTCCTTCCTTCTGAATACCCAGGGCTCCAAAAGAATTTGACTCTTAAGACAGTTCAGCTCTCAGCAAGAATGCTAATTTTTCTTGGACACAACTCCAAACTTTGTAATAGGACACAAGTCTTCAGATGAAGTGGTCAGGATTGTTACAGTTGTGGCTCTTTAAAAAGGTAAGTGGTTTAATGAAAAAAAAATAATCAATGTAATTTTGCATCCAGTGTCATCACAGGAATACAGGAAAATTAATGTAGTAAGTCTCTAAGAACTGTAACACAAAACTAAACTAATGAATTAATTATAGATGGTGGATAGTTATCATGCACAAAATTACATATGATATGAAATTGGACTACCAACGGCTGTAATGCAGAACAAGTACTCCATTATATGATCAATGTGGTACATAAAATATCCTGTGGATCTATATTCCTAATTTAGTTCACTGAAACATGATCACGTGAGAATTGCTTTGTTTCACCAAATCATTAGCACTTGTTCAGAGATCTGCCAAGTCACTCTAAGAGTTACATACTATGACCATGTCCCTCTTGGCATACTACGGAATTACTAATGTTGATAGGGGATGGGGAAAGAACCCATTCTTAAACTCCAATGCTGTATTCTCCAATTTTGTATTTTTCTCCATGAAAATCGGTGGGCATCTTCTTTGTGCTCAATTTCTCGAGTGAAAATTTATACGTGAAGGTAGTAAAAGCTACTTTAACAATGAACAGCTACATCAAATAATGTAGACAGGAAGAACAGATATGGATGAATAAATCTGAAAACACAAACTGGATCAGAACACTGTGGTCCCAGTCCCTCCACCACCACAAAAAAGACCTCTGTCCCAGAGTTACAGAGTTCCTCTGATGTGCTCTCAAATAACTTGCTAAAAAGACCCAAACCCAAGTACAACTTAAGTTCAAACAAGAAAAAGTTTTCATTGTTGCCAACAATATTAAGGCCGTCAAAGGCCAAAAACATCTGTTATTCAGCAGCTGCAGAAACAGGTGCGAGTATGTATATTCAGAACCTCCCTCAGATGTCCCAAGCAGGCACTCACATTATCATCACCAGAGCCGAATTTATAAAGTGCCATACCAGTCCCTTTTGTTAGAGCAAGAGAGCAATCAAGCAAAAATTTATCTTCTGCATTTTGAAAGGAACTGATCCTAGCCCCCCATTCCCAAAGGTGTTTTTTTTGGTAGGAGTTGAGAACATCAGCACTTTGCTGATTATGATGTCCTTAGGTTACAGCAGTTCGTGTAAGAGTTTATCTTTTTTATTTCAACACAATTAAAAAAAAGTATGTCTCTTCTCCTTCCCCCCCATGCTTTTTCTGTTTATTTCTAAACCTGAACAAATTTTGTGGCAAATTCTTATGAGATATGACTAAACTGTGAATGGCAGAAGTTTTTGTTTAGAGCTATGCAGATACCACTTTCTACAAACCGCTTAAAAACCAAACAACTTCCCCCATTTAAATGAAAACAAGTGACCATGAAATGAGTATCATTCCCCTTTGGAAAATGAACATTAAAGATGAAGCAATTCTCTGATCAAGCCAACACAGGTAAACACCTCATAGACCTGGCACAGTGAATTATGGGACTTTATGAAAAAGAGAACTAGCACTATATTTTGAGAAGCAGCCGACTATTACAGCCTCTTCCCAGTCAACAAAGCCTCACAAGGAAGGATGAAGTAGCTTGGTTTCATCACAATTAAAATGGTGAGTCTGACCAAACCTGCATTTTGTCAGGCATTTCTCTTAGCTTAAATACCACTTAAAACTTGCCCCTTGCTCCCACCCACAGGTCAATACAACCGCTCCTGCTTCCATTCACCCAGTCAAGTGTTGAACTGATTGGAGCTACACCAAGTTTTTTAGAGCTGGATATCTTTTTTAGCTTCAATCAGTTCCAGAATTGGCCGTGTGCAGAGTGGCACTGACATGAGGTAGGGCATGATGCCTGTGAGCCTAGTGAAGCTGGAAGGTTTGGCCAAAAGAAGTATTCTTCCAGTTCAATGCTAAGGTTTGAAATCCAGGTCTCAGCATACTAGTTCTGCTGGGAAGCATTCAGCTCACTTGCAAAAAAGAGCATCTGAGGGTTGTGATCTTTGCGTGTTTTCTCCCAATGGTGGTAAAGGGATGAGATACTGATAATTAAAAGTGTTCTTCTTCTCTGTGAATAAACTTACGTCTTTCTTTAGACTCCTCCTCCCACAAGCCACTTCTCTTTCTTGTCTCACATTAGTAAAAAGACTTACATACACTTTGCATGTAGAAAGTGACTTAAAAATGCAAAAAGGGTCAACATTCCCTCCCCAAATCCTTTGGAGACTGAGTCATTTTCATGACTTCAGAAAGGCAAATATGGCACAAAAGAATGGAAATTAAGTTAAAAAAATCGTTTTTATAAATATTCTTCCTCTGTACAATTTTTCACAGCCCCATCCCTCCAACCCATTTTTATTCACATTTCTTTTTTTAACCCCCCCGATTTATTTTTAAATCATAAAATATATATTTTAAATCTGTTCATATTTTAAAATATTTACAGGAAAAGTTCCTTCTGTTGAGGTCATGAGGAGTCTGTACAAGGAGAGGGTGGAGGGGGATAGAGGTGAAAATAGCTTCGTTCCGTGGCAGGAGACGGAGGGCAACTTTCTTCTGCCGACATATACTGACTGCGAGGAGTGGGTGGAGGGGGATAAGGGTCTGAGTCTGAATTTAAATCTATATAGTATTTGTTAGCCTTCCATCGACTAGTTGTATAGTCACTGTCACAAACATCTGTGCTGCATGGGGTTGTGGGTGGAGCTATCCCTCGTATAAGGTATGGCCTAAAAAAAAACAACAAACAAGCACATGTATTAGTTGCAATCTGGGGAAAAAAGAAAGAAAAAGAAAGAGATTGAAAATGAACAGCTTTTCATAGGAACCCAACAAGAAGTACCTGAACTGTGTTAAATTTGAATGGCACAACTACCCTCAGCCATTAGTGCATTCTTCCAGCCCCTGACCAGCCAGGAGACCTCTATGACTGTTTAGCCCAGTTACTAACAAATCGGTTAGCTCGTCAAAGAATTTTACGATAAACTTGAGGAACTGAACAGAAAACACCAACCTTCTCTATACAGGATGCTAAGTGACTGTTACATAGCAATATAACCTATATATATTGCACTTACTACTCAGAACACTGCATTGAAAGGTGCTAAACCAATGTTTAACATCAAAACTGGCATAACCTCCATTTCAATGGTCTTTATTAAGAGAGGGAAAGGTTTTTTTCAACAAGGTAAAGTCTAAACAAGAATATTTTGCTTAAGATCCAAACCTAAAGGACAGATAAATAGAAGATTAATCAAACCTTTTTATTTGAGCCGTACCTGTAAGATCTCGTGGTTGAAGGAATGTTTGACGAATAAAACATCTCTGCATTATACAGGGAGCGATCGGTAGCTGGGGAAGGAGGTGGGTTCAAGATCTAGGAAGAGCAGGAAAAAGCAGTGCGAAAGTTTGGGTTAATTATACAACTCTACTTGTTTTGAAAATATTATTTATACCTTCACTCTGTCAGTCATCCTTATTTTAGTTTCCTCTCCTTGCTGTTTGGTAGGTTTATGCATTTTTCAAAGATCACCAAAGTTCACTACAAGACTTTACTCTGGGCTTAGGTACACTGCAGGCCTTCAAAGTTCTCATAGCAGAGGGAATTTTCTTCCTTACCACATCTGTTATTATGCTGGAAGGCTGGGGTAAAGCTGGAAATTAAACCCAGTTTTGCTGAATGTCAGTGCACTTCCTTGGACAGAAGGACTGATAACATCCTCAGCAGATGCTAATGGGAAGTCTGTTCCACTCCTAGCCCCTAAGCATACCCTGAGTCAATAGTAGGGTCAGGAGGCCAACTTCCTTTTCTATAACTAATACAACTCCATCCTTCCCTGAATACTTCCTTTTTACTGCTGTTCTGTGAACATATCATTTTGGCACAGTTCACAATGCGAAGAGCCTAAGAGCTAACAAATAGTTATAGTCTGCACTGGCCTGTGTGTGCATATACATGGCTGCTGGTAACCCTCACACTAGGAAAACAGTTTATTATGCTTCATAATTCCTTTGGGTTCCCTAGCAGGAAGACGAAACCCTGACATGGCCAGCAGGACGTTGGCCTAAAAATGAGGAGAGCGCTTCATCCCTTCCAATGTGGAAAATTACAGCATTGCTGTTGATGGTAGGGCCTTGCTACTGATGTGAGCATCTTGTACACAGCCTGTCCTGGGCGTTCTGCCAAGCCATGGCCTGCCACAGTGACCATGATAGCATCCTTCCTCTGCCTCTGCTCTTCTCTCATAATAATACTGTAAAATCACTGGAGTGGAGATCATTGTTTTGGTCTTCACTGTGCAGCGCCTAGCAAAATGATTCTTGGCCATTGAGTTGAGCTTGTCATTACTAAAACCAACAAGCCCTGCATCCAGATTCATGTGAGGGCAGACGAGCTTGAATACTACCCATTGCCAGCTGTGGGGAACCATGAGTAATTGCCCCAAGAGTATCTTCCAGAAATCCTCTTCCTTTGAGGAGTACTCCATACTACTTCAGGATTCTCTCCTACTGGCACCCTGAGCTGCATCAACACTACTTCACATTCAGATTAAATACAGCAAACAGTGTCAGTCAGGTTCTCGGGTATATAAACTGGCATAACTCCAGTGAGATCAATTTTTTCATGTTTGTCTATTCACTGTACCATCTCTTAGTACCACTAAGATGTGTTAAACAAAACAAAAAAGCCAAGACAACCAGATGCTCAGATCTCTCCTTTTGATTATTAACCTAAAGCTGGGTGATAAGCTACTAGGAAGAACTGACCAAAATATTTGGATTAAGCAGTAACTTTAACGTAACAAAGCCCTTGCAACAGCTTCCTTCTAAGAATTCAGCATACCTTTCCTGAAGGAAAGGCTGATATCATCCCTGCAGGCCCTGGCTGACATAGCCCGGAGTGGAAAGCAAGGAAGAAGAATTCCCAGTAACAGTCAGATTAGATTAGACCAGAAGACAAACAGAAGAGTTGATCTTGTGGCCAACACAGATTCCATAGAATGGCACAGGCAGATCAGCTCTTGGGCTTCTTTCCTCTTTCAAGATTTATTTAAGTAAGGGTTTTTTTATATAAATTCAGCTAAGTTTTTTCTGTTTATCCTTTCTAGTGTGGCACTGACACATCAATCAGGTATTAGCATGAAATTGTTCAGCATGTTACAGAGACATCGGTGAAGCATAGGACAAGCAAAATTAGGAGGGCTGCTCAGTTCCAAATATCTTCTAGCTGTGACTAGCTTCTTGATGGCTTCATTGAGAAGGTAATGCAAGAAAGAAGTAACCAATTTTACCTTATCAATAGATAAGCTCACAAGCCACTCTCTTCCATCTTTGTCCTTCTTAAAGGGGAGAGAGAGCACATTTGCCGCTGGTGAAAACACTATCAATCAAAATGCCCATAACAGTTTACACGTAAATACAAATGCACATATACCCACAAGTATGTGGGGTCTTGATTAAATACTACTGAAAAATCAGCTCAATAGCTAGCAGACTGACCCTGCAAAGCTTGTGTGAACAGAAGACTGAATGTATGTATTGCTCAGAAGCACTAAGGAAAAAACTGTCACCTGACAAAATGCTGGCAAACAGCAACCTCTGTTATGTCTCTCCTACATATTCTTAGAGAAACATACTATACATCTTTGAATTCATAAAACTCTAATATGGGGATTAAAAATCTGCCACTTCCAACAGTTGAAAGCCAGAACTGGAGTTAAAATACAGCTGAAAAAACCCAACCAAAGAAACCTCTGCTGGTACCACTGTTTTCTCCCAGTGCATGCTGTTAGTTTTCTGCATCAACAATCGACACTTTATCTAAACAGCAAGCCAAGCTTATTCCTTATGTGTTTGCATTCCAGTCCTGTCACATTTTGTCTGTCTTTTTATTCCATGTATACCTGCAGCGTTACGCAGTGCAAAATGTCATTGGGCCACTGACACCAGAGTTTATAAGAACAAAGGAGGTGGCATCTCCAAGGGAGTCAAGAAAGAAGAAGTGCCAAGGTACAACCCAATTGGGTATCATTCTAATAACAAAGTATTTTAGACACTGTATAGCATTGTGTAATCCTGATGGACTACAACAAAGCCCTTTCGTGAAGGTCAACCTGGTCTAGTGGGAGGTGTCCCTGCCCATGGCAGGGGGGCTGGAACTCGATGATCTTTAAGGTCCCTTCCAACCCAAACCATTCTATGATTCTGTGTTCAGTGGGTGTCAGATGGGGCCTGTATATCATAAACAGTAACAGCCAAGAAAAAACATTATTAACATTCTATTCAGTAGCACCAATTTTCATCTTCCTTTCCTTCAGAAGCGGGAGATATCTAACTTGCAGGTATATTTTCAAGACATACCTGTGGGTAGAAAGTGGCTTTAGTGCTTGATGAGCTACTCGAAGAGGCTCCAGTAACATGGTTTCTGTCATACAAGGGGGCACCACTGCTTCCTCCCATGAGACTCATGGAGCTTATCATGGACTTTCCACAAGAGATGCCTGCAGTGAGACAGAGAAGAAAGCAACATTAGGTAAATCACAATTTTATCTACCAATGCAAAACAGAAAACAAATCCACAGCTTGGCAAACCCATGCAACGCTACTGGTTGTCACTTTGGGAACAGTGTTTTATGTAAGAACTTCAGGATGACAAGGAACAACATATTTTGTAAAGAAAACATCTCACCCCCAGACCATCTATTGTCTTACTGCAGCACTGAACTCCTCACAACCTGCTCTCACACTCTGCTGAGAAAAGAATCTCCAGAAAACTTGACTGAAACTTTTCACCCAAATCGTTAACTAAGAAATTTTCCAATTAAACAAACTGAGGCAAAAAAAAGAGTATTATACATTGCCCAAGAAAAACAAGCTAGAGACCTCCAAAGTTTTCATTTCCACCCGAAGAAATTAAATTGTAAGTACATGAACAACAGCAAAAAATAATTATTTTTACTGAAAAAAATCACTGCTTAAGCTGAAAATCAGCAGAGGCAAAAGGAAGGAAACCTAGGTGACCGGAAAAGGGAAGAAAACATTCCCCAATCTGTTCTACTCCAATATATACTTAAATCAGACAATATATTTTCAGCTTCTTCCTGTCAGACTATTCAGTGCTAATGGAAGAGTTTAGTTTGGGAAGTTTTCAGAAATTTTTCAGATGCAGGAAATATTTATTACAAGCGGAGTGACTCTTTTTGTGATCATCATTCATGACTGTGTATCTTTTTTGGAAATGCCATGGTGCTAGGAACCTATGTCTTTTCTTTAGAATTAACATAAATGGTAGGATTTTCAGCTGTTGTAACTTGTCACAGCGATATGGATTGAAAAAACTAACTAATAAGAATGGGAATCAGAATGAAATCTTAGTTCAGCATCTACAGATGTACAGACAAAAAACACTGATACTTGCTTTAATTAAAAAAGCTTTAGTGTGAAGTCCAATTTAAAACACCACTGCAAAGATTTCACCTGCAATGACTTAATCCTCAAATTTTACTTCCTACCACGGAAACCTCTTGATAACCATAAAAACATAATTTAAGGAGGAACAGCTGACCCCAGTCATTAAAGTGTGAGAAAGGCTAAACCTAACTTGCATCTCGCTATCTTCAAAGCCATGGCTAGAAGAAAACAACAATTAGCACATCTCAAAAACTAATGATATGAAGAAGTGCCACATCTCTTCATTTGTCTTTAAGTTTATTGTGTATCTGATTTTCAGCTGGAATGAAAAGCAGACTCCAAGCACTCAAAGTACGGATTTCTTGTATTCTGACCCTGTCTGGCAGGTTTACAGGCGAACATTTACTTTCCAGCTTCCTGAATAATGTGAAGAGATATTCTTTCTTCTCAGGGCTTTGTAGTTAAGAATTTGCTATTTCCTCTATGAAAAGTATATTTTACATTTGTAAAATAATTTGAGGTACATCATTTAAGTGTTTACTTTGATGTGTATATGAGGTTTCTGGGTTCTTATCTACCGGCTGAATATCCTAAGCTTTTATGTATACTTCAAGTCCTCCTTCCTCCATCATAGCTGCATGCACTTCTCTGAATGGATGCTTTGAGTCCTTTGCGAGGTAGAGAAGCTTTGCTGTTTTACAGATAAATGACTGAGACACAGAGAGAGTAAATACTTTGTCCAAAAGCAAACAGGAAAGCTGTCTCAGAGATGGGCTAAACCAAAGGGGACGTCTTCACTTCAGACAATGAGCAGCCAGACCACAAAACCACACCCAGACTGCCTGTGTTCTTCCACATTTGCTGTTGTAACTTTGGGGAGGCAGGTTTATCCCCTGCTTTTTTGTATTATTATTAAACTAATCTGCTTCACTTCTTTCCTCTGCTTCTTTCCACTGAGGAATAACTTATCTGTCCTGAGCAGACAGAAGAAAACTGTGTAAAGACCTTTGATGGGCAGGACAGAAACAGGGACATCTGAGTACAAGAAACAAAGAACAACTCAACAGAGCTCTCACTAGAACACTGAACAGCACATGCTTTTTTAGTTTTCAGTATTGCACATGGTTCACGACTCTTCATAGTGTTTTGCATGCCTTGGGTAAGAAGTAGTATGCAAACCCCAGGCTTTATTATATACACTAGAATGAACTACTTAAAGAGGATGCTTTCACTGGCAAAATACCGTAGATTTTCTATCAAAAAGACAGATACCTATGCAGATGCAGCCTAGCACACAAATTGTATTTGAAAATCTGGCAAGATGCCTAATGAAATGCATCTAATAGTTTTTGCATATCTGATCCAAATGACAGATTTGTACCAAAACCACTGAGCAGATCAACACCTAATTTCTGCTCTTTGAGAACTCCACATCTAGCACCCTTAATAACCCGTAAAACCCCAAATCCAGACAGTGTAATGGTACTGATTGGATGCAAGGTCCTTACCATCCTTACCAGTAAAAGTGCCATGTTGAGAACTTCCTGGAGCAATAAAATTAAGAGGGACGTGAGGGGTACCACTGACATACTCGTGTGGGAAAGGACTATTGGGCCCAGCATAGCGCTGACACACCACTCGCTGGCAAACAAAGTACATTCCTCCCATGACAAAAAGTGACAGTATTATACCAATGACAGGACCGATGGCACTACTGTGTGGCTGTGACTCATCTGAGGCTGGCTTTGTTTTTTCTGGAAAGAGAGGAGGAAAAAAAAAAAAGAGGTCATTAAACACAGGGCAATATATATGTTGCTGTCCTGGAGCTCGTGCAGCAAATCAGTCAGATCAGAGTCATTCAGGCAGTGTCTTTGAAAGTATCTGCATCAAACCCAGGCATCTGTAACTCCATATATTCTGATTCAATGCACAAGACTTCATGCCTCCTCTTCCCCTCCACATACATAAGGCAGTATTAGCAAGGTACTCTCCTTTTTGTCTAGCAACTCATCTCGTAACAGGATTACTTATCTTGCTATAACAACAGCCTAGAAAGTTTCCTTTTCTTCCCCCCACAAAGTCTATGGGTTAAGGATATAGGACAATTATAAATGAAGTCTTTAATCAGAGAGCCATTTGGGCTAGCCAATAACATTAAAAAATTAAAAGATTTTACCAGTAGGGAAGCTACCATATGTATTATGCAGTGAATGTCCTCCTTGCTGATACAGGCCTTAAAATAGAACACTTTTCCTTCCTAAAATATGACTTGCTCTCTAAAAAACCCTTACAAATTGAAAGGAAAACACAATCCAGAATATCTCAAATACCTTCTACTTCTTATTTCTTTTTCCTCTATATAAGCCCAATGTTAAATAATAAAAACTGCTGCAATATTTGAGATGAGCTATGTATCATATCTCTCTGACTACAGGTAACACATTCAAAATTCTTGCCAAATAAACCTGACACCTCTATGTTTTTTGCATATGTGACATCCTTCAGTGAAAATGATTTTGCCATGTGATTCACACAACATTTATAATTTTATTATGTACACAACTATATATTCATAAGTGAAAAATCGAAATAAACTTGGCCAAAATCTATCAATTTTACATGTTTAAATTGAACTATAGACCCCTTTCCCCCTTAATGAATTTGTAAGAAGCGAAATGATTCATGTAAGATTCATGCCTTCACGTCACAAAATTTTTCTCCAGTGGTTCTGGT
Organism: Numenius arquata; assembly: GCF_964106895.1. Classification (NCBI taxonomy): domain Eukaryota; kingdom Metazoa; phylum Chordata; class Aves; order Charadriiformes; family Scolopacidae; genus Numenius; species Numenius arquata. The sequence goes on from NC_133581.1 coordinate 13,267,600, forward strand.
TTCATTCCCTTCGGTAGAAGGGGAATGAAAAACAACTGAAATTTGAGAAGGAACATAAAGGAAATACAATGATCTACCAAAAAACTCTTAACAGCTCAGCATCAATAATTAATTTCTGTCTTAAAGTCTTTATCTACTTTTCACACTTATTAGTGCATGACAGCTTTTGTCAGCTACAGGCCTAACTTTCAAAGAGTCAGATTATTTCAGATGATATCAGAAAAAAGCAAAGCCAAAATTAAAACATGTTCTAGCTAGTTTAAAACACACAATTCTCATTTTTGTTTAACCTAGCTTCATTTCTATGCAAGATTCTTATCTAGAAAGTAGCAATCATTTTTATTCCCTACTTGAGTTCTTTCCCTCAGTCAAGCGAGAAACCAGCCTTGTTCCACAAATATACTCCAGAGAAGACAGTCTTATTGTCTACATAAAGACTCACTTAAATCAGTTAAGACCTAATTGCAGGACTGGACCCAAAGTGCAAACAGGAAACAGCTGCATTAACTTAGCAGCACAAATGTTTGTGAAACTAAACTAAAAAAAAAAAAAAAAAAGAGAGGAAGAAGTGGCTTTACATTATCCAGGGAATTGGGGGAACTGGGTGAGAGCTGAGAGATAAATGGAAATTGTGGGAGAAGCATGAGAACTGTGTTCAGTCTGAAATGTCCAACAGGAGAGATAAGCACTTTTTTTTCACCATTCTTTTAGCCTTTTCTTCTATTCACCATTTAGGCTTCTTTCACCACTCTTGCTCATGAAATACAGTTTTCTCTGCTGTACCCACTGTGAGGACAGAAGGAAGAGACAAGGATACCCTGACCAGATCTGGTGATCCCTCCTCTCATCCCAGCAGTGGCACAGCTTCTGACAAATGGTGCTTCAAAACCTGACAAGACTCTTGAGATATTAAAAACCTTGCAATTAGCAAGGTCCTATAGGCAATATTATTAAGCAAAGTCCAGCATTTCCCTGCACAAACCCAACACAAGCTGTTTGTTCAGAATGAATTACTGACAGATCAGTGCATCTATTTGCTTTTGTTCTAAAAGGCTACATTCCAACTATCTTGCTAAACCACTCATGAGCTACTAAATCATAGAATCATAGAACAGTTAGAGTTGGGACCTTAAAGATCACCTAGTTTCACTCCCCCTTGCCATAGGCAGGGACACCTCCCACTAGACCAGGTTAATCAAAGCCCCACCCAGCCTGGCCTTGAACACCTCCAGGGATGGGGCATCCACAGCTTCCCTTGGCAACCTGGTCCAGGGCCTAGCCACCCTCAGAGTAAAGAATTTCTTCCTAATATCTAATCTAAACCTACCCTCTTTCAGTTTAAAGCCATTACCCCTCATCCTATTGCTACATTCCCTGATAAAGAGTCCCTCCCCATCTTTCCTGTAGCCCCCTTTAGGTACTGGAAGGGGCTATAAGGTCTCCCCAGAGCCTCCTCTTCTTCAGGCTGAACAACCCCAACTCTCTCAGCTTGTCTTCATAGCGTAGGTGCTCTGGCCCTCTGATCATCTCCATGGCCCTCCTCTGGACCCGTTCCAACAGGTCCACATCCTTCTTATGTTGGAGGCCCCAGAGCTGGATGCAGTACACTCCAGGTGGGGTCTCATGATAGTGGAGTGCTCCCTTTATCTGCCCCATTCCCTGAAAACTTCATGCACTAGTCACCCCGATGGTGCAAAAAGAGGGAAGTTGCAAGCAAAGCATAAGTCAGTAAATTTTACTGTCCACTTCAGACTGCAAAATAACAGACTCTGCTAAGGACTAATACAGCAACTGCCATCAGCATGCCTGTAACTCGCATGTACCTACTGCCATGACAACTCAAAGTAACATTTTCCCCAGAAAAATTAAGGTGTCTCCTTATATTCTTTTCCTACTTGCACTGTAAGTGACCAGCTTGTGGTCACTTGTAGACACTTGCTCATTGCATGCTAGTTCCTCCACATAATTAGCCTTCAGCTTGACTCTGTAATTGCAGTGGATAGGGCTGCACATTTTTAAAAGCCACCCCAAGATCAGCAGCAGCTCTGCAAGTTCTGAGGATAGAATCAGGTCCCCCTGGGTATAGATCTGAAGGCCCATCTGAACAAGGCAGCATTGTGTCCCATACAACATTTCAGAACTAGCTTCAACTAACACTGGGATTTCAGTTCATCTTCACCACTGCTGTTCCTGCACTACCTAGAATAATAGCATTACAGACTTGCTACACCGTGCTGCAAGCTCACACTCTTTTGCTGCACAGACCAACGGAGGAGAATGACTATATTTAGCAGCCAAATACAAGTGTGAGAGTATTTGGCCAAGATTCACTGGGCTTCCCTGAAATAATGTTACTATGCAAAAAGTGGGGCTCTGCATAGGGATGTAGGACATTATGCCCAAATACAGCGCTTGAGTCTTAAGGAAAGACATCTCACCACACATAAGCTCATCAGAACCATCCATGCAATCTGGAAAGGAGTCACACTGTTGCTTCAGGAGGATGCACTGGCCGCTTGCACATCGGAACTGATTGGGTAGACAAATTGCTGCACAGAAAGAAAGAAAAGATTAAGTGTTACTTAATGGGAGCATTTGAGCATCTTAAGAAAACCAAAAGAAGTGAGACGTGAAGCTGCAACGCATTTTATATTATGACCAGGTAGGCACCAGAACACCTGCTTTGCTGCTGTGGGTAAAATGCAAGTCTGCACTTCTCTGATTCTGCCTTGTTGTTACACGTCCTGCTCAGGCTAAAACAAAATTCTGATCCCAGTAACTCCCCATCTTTTGTCAAATCAGTCCTGCTGGGGCAAAACTGGGATCAAATCAGCAAGAATCTCCTACAATAACTAACAAAGTGTAGCCGATCATTTGACATGTTAACAAAAATGTAGTAACTTGGCATATTATAAAACCTTATATAGTCTACGCTATCTTATGTAGCCCTGTACAATATAACCTTGCTAAGTAACTACTAAATTTCTTATCTATATTCAGAAGCCTGAATATTTTTTCAGCAAAATGGACTTGTTAATTATCTTTGGAATCTCTGTCAAGTCAAAGCTCATTAAATGATCAGTAAAGAGACAGTCTTACAAGGGCTAGTAACCAGCAGTCCTGGGAGGTTCACAGTATAGGTTATTCAATGTAAAAAGAATAAAGATTTTTTTCTTTTTGGAGGAGAAGGTCCACATTAATGTTTTGGATCACAGCACTGGTGGTGTTGTGAAGTGGACCTCCTGAACAGCCATACATACTTTGCTGTGGTCCAGTTTGCAGAGCAGTTCTTGCGTAAGAGAACTAAATTATTTATGGAGAGAAAAACTTAGCTAGGAGCTCCAAATGCATCAGCTCCTGATTTGGACTGTTATGGCCTCAGTAAGCTGGATGCAGTCCACAAGGTCCTACAGCGCATACAAAACACAGACATGTTTATAGTAGGCTCTAAAAGCACCTAGAGCTCCTGTCACACCACTTAGGTTCTTGCATTACAAGAAGGGCCAAGTTCTGTGAGGCCTTTCCTATTTGCCAGCCCCCTACTTATTCTTGCAACTGTCTGCTGCTCCCTTATCTTTCATCAAGGCTTCTGTCTAAATATCCTTTCCATTCTTAGGTGCCATGTTTTCTGTTGCCATCCTGCTTTGTTGGACTCCTTGTTTCTTCTTGATCCAGCAATGGACAACTTGGAGCACTGAACCTCTGTTGTACAGGAGACGGAGTTTCTTCAGTGGCACGGTAATCCAGCTGCAGTATCCAGTTGCAGACTGTTAATCTTCTGACTTTCACTGGGTATGAGAGGACCAGCTAGCAGTGCCACAATAAATCCAAGAAGAAGAAAGCCACAGTCTTGAAGATGTGGGACAAGAAGCACGAACATATCCAGGGACGTTTCTTTGAGTACTTCCAGTCATAGTCTGCAATCCCTGTGCCAATGCTTCAGATTCAACTCTCCAAAAGCATGCCTTGGGAAACCAGGAGACAGGAGAAGCAGCTTCTCACAAAATCAAGGCATTGAATGCAGATCTATGGAAAGGCAGTGATTACCACTGCTCTGACCAGAAGGTAATTCCTCTGATGCATAACGTATAGTAGAAAAGTTCTGTTAAACCCATTTAGCCTCAACACTTTAACAACCCTCATATAAAGAACAAGAATGTACTATATGCCACCTTCCCTTCCCCAAACACAGTGGGTTACAGGCTGACATACGCTAAGGGATGAGAAAGGCCCAGCAGTTTTATTTTTCTTAGGAACCCACTCAGGCCTTGGCCAGTAAAGATTCCTGAGGACTATAGAGGTCACGTTTGCCACATCTCCCTCAGACTAACCCTGGACACTGAGTATGTTCATAGCCCTTCTAAGGAAGTGTCAGACAGTACCCTGGACAAAAGTCTGGCCATGGGTGGCCCAAGTGCTCACACAGGACTAAGGATACAATCACTCCGTATTCAACTGCTGAAGAAACGTATCTTCAACTATTCTAGACTAGATGGTAAAGCTCATCTGTGCCCTCAAAGGGGCTGTGCAGGGCAAGGCAGGTGCCTACAGTCCACACAGTGCCAGGAACGTTAAGTTTGCTTAGCAGTGCCCACCATTTCACAGGGAGGTGACCAAATGCACATTCCACTTTGACTCTGTGTGGGGGTAATGGCACCGTTACACTGCATATGGGCTCCACTGTGGTCAAAGCAGAGCCTCTTGATGAAGCAGTACAGGTAGTAAGTACCACCTCCCACAAGAAAGACAGGAATTTGTTTGCAAAGAAGGTACCGATGTTCTGGTGTCCAGTCTTGAAGTTACAGAACACATTGCAAATCCAAAAAAAATTGAGACTTGAAATGTCCACAAAAATCTACCCTGCTGGCCAGTGGCAATGGTTAGCCCCTGAGTGGGTGGAGCCAAGGGTCCTGAGGCTTTCCAGAGCAAGAGCTACACGACTGAATAGGTTCCTGAAATTTTTTACGGTAATAAAAAGCCATGGTGCCAGCTCACAGTCAATTGTCTGTTTCAGCTATGCCTTGATACTAAACACAGAATATGCAAGTTTTCTCATTAACCAAGGGATGATGCAAATGCACACATCCATGTTTCTCTCTTGGACCCAGATTCTTCAGCTGACTGCATACAAAGCAGCTCTAGCAGCAAGAGTTCCTTGGACGTCATTCCACAGATTTCTCATAAAAAGGTACATCCAGGATTACAAGCATCAGCTTGCTAAGACTGAACTCTCAGAACAGCCAATTCAGCCACATGATTAAGTCCATCTCTTCCTCCCTGAGGCACCTTGCAGTGACCACTATCTGAAGGTGAAGTGGACACTGTGGAAACAGTGCAACTCAAAATGGTGATTAGGCAGGAAAAAAGTATGTTCTGCTAGTTTCTTTCCTGTTTTTATTCTGAATATGGATTAAAGATACTCTCCCCAAGTTCCCCCATATCTATAGTTACATGACCAACAATTTATGTAGCTCCAAAGAAATTTAATTTGAGCAACAGAATAAGAAAGACAGAATCAGTGCATAGCTTAGTTAGGCTTATGGTTAGGGTTTTTTTTTCCCATTTGAAATTAAAATTCATATGTATATAAGAAGAACAGTTAGAATCCCAAATGGATGCTTATGTTAGAACCATGAGTTCAGGCAAATTAATCTTACTATCGCAATCCGCTTCATCAGATTTATCTTGGCAATCGAGTTCTCCATTACACCTCAAGTGTGCATCGATACACTGTCCTTTCTCACACTGGAACTGGGATGCAGAGCATATGGGGCAACTATCTTCATCACTCTGGTCATCACACTCTGGAAATCCATCACACCGCCATGCCATTGGGATACAGTCGATCTCTCCAGTTGCACAGGTAAACTGGTCTGGGGAACAAGTTGGAGGTTCTGGAGAAAGAGAAAACAAATCCCATTTGTATATTCAATTTTAGTCCTTACAACAGGGTAAAAGCATGATGGACTATTTCAAGAAAAACACACTTGTGCCTGCACTGAAGTTCTTCTGTGACAATATTAAGATTCCAGCAAAGAGAAAACATGATTTTTCCTAGGGAACGAAATTTTGCCAACTTCATAACAAAAATTGGATGCATCGTGATTGAAGAAACTTGCTCTAGCAGGTGAGCACTGAACTAAAGACAGGAAGTACAAATACTTACTTTGGCTCTAACAGCCATCTTTTGGACACTGTCATACACATAAATTCAAATGATTACTCAATTTCTGATTGCAAACCACATTCTACACAATTCTAATCCCTGCAACTATATCAGCCTGGAAGAATTCTTCACAAAAAAACCTGGCACATTGGGTTAATTGGCAATGAATACACCTAAAGCATATAACATCTGCTTTTACAATGTCTGTTTCTCTATTTTTCCTGTGCTTTCTCCACAAATAAATTTCCCAGTCAGATATGAATTGAAAAATATGAATGGGGAAAAAATATCTCTAAAGGCCTGTTAAGCATTAAGCTAAGTCCTCTTGCTGGAAAGTCTCTGGGTTGCAGGTCAGCGGAGGTTCAGAGAGTAGTCTGAGGAGCACTGTAGGCCTGCCCTGATATTATATTCTTTCACTATGGTCAAGAGCCAGAACCCTGGACCTTGTGCACAGCCATTTTTGTTTGCTGGACCTAAGAAAGCTAGGATTTCCTTCAAATTTGACTTTTCATGGACCCCAAAATTCTGGCATCAATCCATTCCACATCCATACTGTTGCTCAAGTTGCAATCACACATTGATAGCATTAGGCAGCAGCTACGACCTCATGTTGAGATGCAACAATTATGCTGTAATAAGGCATTCATAGTTGCTTTCTTCAGAATGTCAAAAGACAAAGACGAAGACAAACCGGATAAAGAATCTATTGCAAAAAATGCTTCGAATTCTTACATACAGTCTATTAGCACACACTTTTTCACCATTAGTATCAATGAAAGAAACAGTCAATGTCTAAGTCTCTTCAGTTGTTATCGGTAGCAGTTACTTATGTTCAAAATGAGGGGCCCATCTCAAAACATTGCTGCAGCAAACATACATTTCCACGGATTTCAAAAGCTGCTGGGTCAAATCCCTGTGACGTAGTTAAATCAGTTAACAGAGGCAGTTACTAGTCCCCACAGCTGCTGTTGCCAGGTAGTGCTCTAAGTAGATGTTTTGCCGCTTGGATTATCAGAGTACCACATCATACCCTGTCTCTGAACAATATTGAGCAAGCTGGAGGGGTGCTCTCACACTGGGTGGTAACACTCCTCTGGAAACCCTAAATGAGCTTTTATTAACATTCAGGCTCAGGAACGGACTTCACAAAGAACCCAGCATAAGGAAAGCTTCTCAGTTGTAACCAATGACAAGATTTTGTATGAGTATTTTTCTCCTGAGGGTGGTGTTACAGACCCTAGATCTATGCAATTACATGCAAATCATTTTTAATGGGCTGCTGTCCTTCCATCATTAGGGAGAAATGTTCAAGAACAAGACTCAAGTATAGTCAAGAGCTTGATAAACAAAATGCAAATAAAAATCCAAATGCATTTGATTTTTGAAAATTTTATGGTATTTCAAGTTTCTGATTTAAGATTATTTGATGTAGCAATATGAGAATTACAAATGTAGCCAGTGACCTGACAGCTGTAGGTAAGATGAAGATGCCAGATAGACACATTAAGATAATTCTTGAATTAAATTTTGATGAGTGTGCTGTTTAGATAATTCAATGGACAGATTACTACTTCTGCATTTAGAGCCACATTTAATGTTGCATCATGGTTGCACTTGGCAGGCACAAGCTTGCATTTAAAAACTTGTCAAGAGCATTCATGAGGGTACATGGACAAATGTTCTCCAGGCAAAATAGCTATTAATCTATTTTGAAATACTGGCTATTGGCTGCTACCACAGCAGACAAGATAGGTTAAAAAGTTGTTGCTGGCTTAGTGAAGGATTAGAATAAAAAATCAAGACATTGAAATGGAGGCCCCTTAATTTTTTAGATTTATAGCAGAAGATAACAAAGGAGTGGGATGTAAGAATCTCTCATTGGCCATGTTGTGCAACAACAGTACAGCAAGAAATGTAAGTAGATTGATTCCACATCCCTGTCCCCATCCCCCGTCCCCTCCCCCCCGCCAAGATGTAATCACCACTACTCTAAAACCACATAGCGTGTTGTGGTCATGGAAAAGAAAACCGTTTATAATGGAAATGACTGTCCCATGGGAGGTCAGAGGTCAGCTAGAAGATGAAATCCACAGCAAAATGAATACATAAAAAGAAGTCAAAAAGACCAACAGGGCCAAAGGATTTAAGATATGATGACTCCCAAAAAGAAACAATGGTTCTTTTTGTTTTTAATCCCCTCTGCAAGTGTAACATTACAATTTTCAAAAATCCTAGGGTTGTGAAAGGGAAGTCTAAAGGAAAAGTCTGCCATGTGGAAAGAGGAGAGCAACCTTAATTAAAAAGTATTAGAATGGAGCTTTTGGCCTATATTTCATAACTAGACAGCACGGTGTTTCATGTTATGAGGCCAAATTAATTTGGAAGACTGGAGTATCACACTGTGGGAATCATATGCACAGTTTCTGCTGCTAGGTCATCACTGGTTGATGCAACATCATCTTACAAGCATTTGTTTAAATCATAAACCTGACACATCATACATTTATAAAAATCTCAGTAGAAGATGCAAGTATCTTAAGGTCAAATAAGAATATTCTACTCACAATGAAAAGTTATGTATATCCAAAAACTGAAGCAGAAAATAGTTGGTAGGAGAATCAAAGGTCAATTTAATACATTGTGGTACACCATGTGTAGGAAAACACTGTGTGTAAATCCATATTTTGGATTGGAATGCAACCTCAACCCCTATCTTTTTTGATATAGAATGCTTAGCAGTACTGTTAAATGTAAGTCACCTCCACATGTTAAGAGATTCTGTAGAAGTACAAGGTGCTCGGGGCATGAACATCTTGGAGTCCCATCCCCTTTGGCGATGCAGATGTGTGAACACCCACCATTGTCACGGGAGCATGGATGCGCAGCTGAAGAAACACACAGAAAAGAGTATTAGATAGCATAAAAGAAATTGTAACTATTCCTAGCTAGGGCAAATTCACAAAACCACTCACAAACCACTTCTGTTTGAGTAATCAAGACTTCACTACAAATTAATAGGAAGATGCAGGATTTTTCAGTTCAGTGCTCAAAAGCTGATTTACTACTTCAGAAGGACTACATTTCTCACAGTCACAGTGATATGGAGACCTTTAAAGGACTTCTGAAAAGAATTTGAGAGCTCAGGTGAAGAGGAATGAGAAAACAGATTTGAGAAGGTTGCATTTACAGCATACTTGGACATCCCACCTGCATTTCTAGGGTAGTCAGGCACTGTAGAATGCCAACCTCCAAACCCCTCAGGAATTCTCCTTTAATCTTAAAGAGCTCTTAATATCTAGCCCCTCCACTTCCCTGTTACTCACAAAACTGCAATATAAGCACACACAGTTGATTTTTTTTTTTTTTTTAAAGACAGGAAGCTACATGGTTGTGTTCTTAAACCAGTTACCCAGAAGCACTGAGTACCTGAGAGCTCCTAATAGAATCACTCTAAATGAACATTATTAGGTGGTAATGAACATTAGCATTAGGTGGATAAGAAACAGGCATAGAGAAGTGAAGTCACTGTCTGAGGACCCCAGCCCAATAGAGTGAGACCCAGTCTCGTGCCTGCTTATTTGAGCTGACAGCTGAGCATCTGCTGGAGCGATCTGTAGGGCTACAGCCTGTGTTATTTGTGATGCTGCTGAACAATGCATTCTTTACTACCAGTAAGGACCAAGAATTTCCACAGGGAAAAAACAATATAGATATCATAATTTCTGGCCAAAGTTGTTTTCCATCTGTTCAGGCTTCTCAGCAACCTGCTTACACCTTTATCAAATTCATTAATTTAATACAGTGCTGGCGACATTACTGTTTGAGGCATGGATTGCTAGAAAAAAAAGTGCGTACATATATACGTGGGCACGCACACATGTGCATATGTGTTTTTACTCCCCTGTTGTAACAGAAGTAACCTATGTAGGACAGCTTCCAGCTGCAAAAGGTGATTCCTTTCAGTGTGACTTAGAAGAAACAGTACTCTTGCCATAAAAAATAAACATTTTTTAAAAACACATGGGATATAAAGTAATCTTTTAACAGTGCTGAGAATAAAGGAAAAAATTCTTCTTGCATCATTATTACCTTTGAAATACACCAAGAATGTGAGAAATGGCACAGAAGAAAAACTGAGTAAAAGGAAAAAGAATATCTGGATAAGGATTAGCACATAGAATCAACTGTAGCTTAAATACTTACACTACCTTATTTGTAACAGCTTACCCACATAGGCAAATGTCCTCGTGTGAGTGACACAGGACTAATTTCTCTTCTAATGCTTGGGAAAACTGCACTTTTCGAAGACTCCAGAGCCTGAATTCATGAAAATATTTACTTGATAGCCAGCTATGGTATAAGGGATTCAAGGTCTCAGTGTTTTCAAGCCTTGCCAGGTGCAGGGATGAGGAGAAGTGAGACCTGGGCACTTGACCCAAGCTGGCCAACAGGATTATTTCATGCCATGAACATCACATGCAATATAAATTAGCAAGTTTGCCGAGGAGTTCTCTCTCTTATATGATGGCTGTGATCCTGAGAACTTCTTGCCCCAGTGCCGGACCCCTGAGCCCTTCCCTTCCTCCTGAAGCCATAGCGCTCGCAGTGTCTGACATTTGCTGTCCACTGCTGGGAGTGCACAGCTTCCTACTGATATAATTGGCTGAGTATAATTTTTGTATATTTTATATTAGCATTGGGATCAATACTGGTTCTTTAGTATTATTGTTAATTATTTAGTCTTATCCTATTAAATCTATTTATATTTCAACCCTCCTGTTTTCTTGTTTTCCCTGATTCCCCTTCCCGGGTAGGGAGGGGTCATCGGGTAATAGAATAATTGTCTAAATGACAATAAATTGTTATGGTTTTCTCAAACTGTAACAGCAAGTTTGAAAATACTTTCAGCTATCACAGAAACCAATGTATGTGGTGGCACAGAGGGTTGTGAAGTGGAATAATTTCTTCTGAAAATTAAAGCATTATATGCAAATATACCCTCCCTATATAAGACAACCCATCACAGGCAACGAAGTTAACAGAGGCCACTGTCATTAGCCCTCTGTTTCCCACATCTTGATTCTGCTTTTATATTCTCTTTTATATTCCTATTAAGAAGGAGCAGCTGTAGGTTGTAATTTTGAGAAGTGCAGTCTCCCTCAGACCACAGGAACTTGGATCACCAGTCCAGAAAAAGAAGGTCCTGCATGCATGACCCCTTTCAGAAGAGAGCATCTATAATGGCTTCACCTCCAATGGAAGAGAAATTCCGTATCCACAAGAATTCATTGTAGGAGCTTCCTGCCCATTGTCCCTCCCTCACTGGAGGCTTTTACATCATCAATTGTGCTGAGTCAAACCAGTCGCGCTTTACACAGAGGTTACAAACCCCTGGAGAAAAGGCAAGTACAATACAATTCTTTCTTTTTAAAGGTTTTTCCAAGTCTTATTACTTGGTTGTATTAAAGAAATTAACAGCCATAATTATAAGTAGCTTTTAGAGTGAACTCAGTGTTATATGAGCTTGTACAAAGCAGGTAACTAAGTGTCATAAAATCCCATATTCTACTTGTGCAGAAATACTCCTCGGGAGAAGAACAAGGAATTTGTTTCTCCTCCTCTTCTAGGATCCTGACTGGCCACCTTGAAACCTCTTCATGGCTTACCTGAAGAGCACTGGGCAATGTTATTACAATATTCAGCTGGATGAGGACTTTGAGAGACAGTGACCGAGAGTGAGAGACATCAGATACTGAAAGAAACTCACAGAATTCCTCCATATCAAGCTCTTCCACAGCATGAATGCCTGTCAGGTGAGCAATTCGGCCTTGAATTCTAGTCCTTTTGTATCCGTTTACTTTCTCCACTCTCTCAATCATCTGCTGCTGACGATCAATCCAATACAAGTGATTGCCCAGCACAGTGAGTCCCATTGGCTGAAGGATGTTGGAGTCCTCCAGGGTCACACGGTTAGCACCTGAGATCAACAAAAACAAAGACTAGTTTTACACCAGTCGATTTTTAAGTAGTTTCTTAAAAAAAATCCAACTCAAACCAAACCAAAGCAAACCAAAACCTGAAAATAGTTATCTAAAAGGTCCTTGGCTTCATCTATCTATGCAGACCAAGGCTCTGCTTGTTAAGCTTCATCTCAGATAAATGCAACCAGTTGTCATATCATGAGGGCAAACGGATACAATATGGAACACAGCTGATTCTTTCATACACTGGCTGGTCAGCCAGCCATGATCAGCCTCATGTTGACATGTTTTGTTATATGTGCACAGTCCCTAAAAGGCTGTGTCACCAATACAGACTCAGCTCTTGGGCCAAAATGTTTACAATACATTCACACACCAAGCAGTACACTTTGTTGGAATCTACAAGCAAGAGTGAAATACAACCGATTAGTTTCACTGCCATTACTCAAATAAAACACGTTCATCATGCAAAGCAAGAAGCAAGTACACAAACCCTGTCATATGCTGTATCACAACCAGAAAGATCACAGAATCACAGAATCTTCATGGTTGGAAGGGACCTTTGAGATCATTCAGTCCAACCACAAAAAAAACCCAAAAAACCAAAAAAAAAAACCCCAAAACCAAAAAACATCACCACGCACCACACTCACCCACAAACAGACACAAACCAACAATCTCGGGCACTGGAGCATGCCCTGAAGTGCCATGTCTACACATTTCTTAAATACCTCCAGGGATGGCGACTCCACCACCTCCTGGGCAGGCTGTTCCAGTGCCTGACCACTCTCTCAGTAAAGTAATTCTTCCTAATATCTAATCTAATCCTCCCCTGCCACAACTTTAGACCATTTCCTCTGGTCCTGTCATTATTCACTTGGGAGAGGAGGCCAACACCCACCTCTCTACAACCTCCTTCCAGGTAGTTGTAGAGGGCAATGAGGTCCCCCCTCAGCCTCTTCTTCTCCAAAGTAAACATGCCCAGATATGGTCACAAAAGAGCAGCTCGTATTCTAACAGCCACACTTCTTCCTTCTCCTTGGCTTTTTAGTTCAGTAACCAACCAGAAAACTCAAACTCCAAGTTTGCCCAATATTGGGCAACTCAATATGCTCTTAAACAGGAACACTGTCAAATGCTCCGTTTTTCTGCTCTACAGAAATGTGTAAAAATCTGCTCTCAGTCAATGTGTAAAAATCAGTTTAAGTTAGAATGCATTTATGACTGCTTTAACTTTAATTGATTGCAGTCTTCTACTGTGTGCTGCCCTACACTTAGTGGCATTTAATTGTTGCTTTTGTTATGCTTGCCTAGGGTGAACAAGAGATTCCTAATTATTCTATTCATTCACAGAAACCATTTTGAGGCTGTGTATGCCTAGGCATACTGGATATATTTGATTTTAAAAATTAGGAATCAAAGCAAAATCATAACTAGATTATGGTTTTGGTTAAGAGCATAACTTCTTCTCTTTTATTTCATTTTGGAATAAAGACCTTATGTCTGCTTGCATTTAAAAAATAGACTTTTTTTGTATCTACACAAAATGAGATTAGAGAATCAGGATAATAATAAAAATGCTATGACCACTGGATTCAACTAATTTGATGCCTAAATTATGTAGAGCTCAGCCAAGCATAAGAATGTAACATTTATTTCAGTTACAGATTCTATTAGTTTTGCGCATAAAATTGTCACCTGCAATGACTCTTACTTGATTGTTATTGACAAACAGTGTGCATTCAAATCAAATTTAGTTGTAGAGTGATCCGAAATTCTTGGACTTGCAATTGGGGTTTTAGTTCTTTAGCTCTGAATTTCTTTTGTTTCCAAACCCATGAGGAAGACATTTTTGTTTCATTCCATTTTCAGAAGAAACATGCATGAAGTGTATGTGACCGTACAGTCCTGGCTGCAAGCTGATGTGTCTATTATTGTACACACCTCCAATGTACCACTGGATTTTACTCTCTAAAGAGTAAAAGAACAGAACAGATGCACCTGCACTGATTTCACTAAATGGGCACTAAACCTGACCCTTAGTACAGTTCTCTAGCAGTGCAGCTCCTGAGATGTTCTTTGTCTTCTCCTAAACAGGTCTTAAAATTTAGAAATACTGGGAAACATTTTGACAGAAGAAGGTTCCCAGTGAACAAAGCACAGGCCACTTTGTTCACTTGCCCTCCAACCTGCTGAGCACCCTTAGCTCCTATGAACTTCTGTGTCACTGGATTTTCAAAGACGACTGTCCTTTTGCCAGACTAAGCCTCACGTTTTGACCCGAAAGCACAATTTTCAGCTGCATTCAAGATACCGCAAGAATAGGAAAGCCTCGTTTCAATTTGATATAAAGAAAACTCCTTCTGCCTTCTTGATTTTTTAAGTGCTAAATTGCTCATCCATTTAGAAATAAAAGGCAAGCTGGTTTCCTGAGGGATATCCTGAAGGCATCCTGAAATCACAAATACAGGAGGTGTCAGGCGACGCTTACAAGCTTGCAGTCCTGCTAGAATCCCAGACTGAACAGCCTCCCAAATCCAGGCCTAAAACAGGATACAGTTTTTGGGGGTGTACATCAAGCATCATCTTTTTTCTCCCTCATCTGCAAAAAGCTGAACACTGGTGATTTGGGAAGCTGCTGGAGATAGCACTTCATCAGGTGATTAATCTATACTATAATTATATTGGATTCAATCTTAAGTAAATGACTGTCCAAATTATTAATGAGTAATTTTAAAAGGAGGGACAAAGTGCACCTATAACACTGGTTGACACCATTAAATTGTTGTTTAGAAGAATGATCAAAATGAAAAACTCTATCTGAATAAATAAAAGGATATTTTTGACAGATATTGTTAGAAAAAAAGAAGAGAAAACACATTACAAATGAAGAAGTGTTGAATTTCCATAGTAATTAAATACTTTGATTCCCAGCATGAAACAGATGTGTAGTCTTTTCAAGAAGGAAACCAATAGTTAAATGTAAAGAACATTAAGCTGGAAGAACACAATTTCTCTATTTAAAGTCTAATTGAAAACAAAGCACATTTTCACTGCAGCAGTTTTATAGCTTTTCCAGTCACTTCAACAATACTATAAAACACTACTTTTTAGTTGACTGGTGTGGCAGACGAGTTATTTGCAAAGAGTTTATGAATGTCTAAAAAGCATCAACAATTTCAACTGAAAAATTCAAGAATCTCATAAAGAAAACTGTTAAGACAGGTTTATAGCTCTTTCATCCCTCTCTGAAAGTTAAGCACTGGACATCTGAGGTTATTCCATGATTTAGCAGGATGCTGTAATCGGGGTGTAGTGCAAGCTTCAGAAACCTCCATAACCGTGTCATCTCTCCAGGCCTACAAGGGAATAAGATTGTCTAGACTAGTTTAATTGCCATGAAGGATGCTCTACACAATTTCGGTCCAATTTATTCAGCAGCCTCAGTTTACGCTAAAATCCTTTTGCTAACATGTGCCCGTTTTAAAGTGTTTTGCTCAGAAAATACTTTTTAGAGGAAATAATTCAAGGAATATAACTTTGGCTGTCAATTTTTTTCTACAGTTGTGATGCAAGACTGCAAATGTTTGAAAATAAAAATATGTAGTTGACTCATTTAAAAAATCAACAGTTCAGTGAAACAAATTACAGTGAGCTCAGCTAGATCAAATATAATCATGGTTTTCTAGGTACACGATACATATCTTGTAGCTAATAAACATTGTTTTCTTTTAATCCTGTACCTTTCCCCTGCTTTTATATTAGCTATAGGGTTTGATTCTTTGGCTGTGAATCATATAAATGTTCACTAAAAGCTTTGGCTCAATATTAACCAGAGAAAGTTTAGTTTTCCCTGTAAAAAGATCCAGAGAATTGGATTAAAACATATATCCAGTACGCAAACATAACCTTACATGGAGTTTTAATGTCATGAGAGAGAAGAATGCATACTAAGGAAACTACAGTCACAGGATACAACTACCAGCACGTGATGGCCTAGCTGCTGATTTGTTCATATATCAGTTTACTTAAGTCCTATTGTCAGGTCTTATTCATTCAAGTCTTAGATCTAAAGCAATATTAAACAGACTCCTCTGCATTTTATGTTGTACTACGCAAGGACACAGTCCATCTTCCAAGCAAGACAAGCAAGAAGCACTTGCCCCCTGCCCACCCCCATCTGCTAGCTGTGACTCAACCTTGCATGTGCGCTAAATCAAAAGGGAGAAAAGGATGCTTACGTACATACAAGTAGAAGATGCATGCATAGCTAGGTCCACTGTATGCTACAGCTTCGTTAAGTAATATGGCTTCCTATGATTCTGTGATAGGGGTCACCTTTTTATCAATAGCAGCACTAGTTACTGATCCAGTCCTCCGTTCCCAATTCATTAAATTCCCCATGGTACATTCCTGCTCTCCCAGACTGTATGATTTCCCCATAATCTTCTTTAGTGCCTCATCTCTCTCTCTTGCGTTTGTGAATACCACTTCAGCCACAACAGCTGCATGATGTGCTGCTTTTCTGTCTTGTCCTTTTACTTTTGGATATCCTCCTACAGCACTTCTCCTTTCATCACTAGGCAAAACCCTCTCAGTATCTCTGACGCATTCTGTGTTGTGTGTCCCACTCTGTCAACCTCTTCTTCTCAAACATGGGTTGTTTCATAGCTCAAGTCTTGTCTCCTTCCTGTCTTCTCTTCTCCTACAAATTTTTGTAGGTTCTCTGATGCCTATCCTGGACTGGATATTTTGTGGCTACACAGGCACTTTGACAATACCTCCTATCCAGCTTGATAACTAATGAAAGATACAAGCTGCTTTACCTTCCCAGCTCCAGTTTCATGTTTTTATCCCCCGTCTGGAAGAAGAGACTCTGAAGAGACCTTGAGTCAGTTTTAGGTGCTCAAAATTGAACTGTCCTTGAAAAAAAGTGAACAATTTTCTCCTGTTTTAGTTCATTGCCTCACTACAATAGAAGGGAAGGATGTGACTATGTGTCAAGAAGAGCCACAAAAAATTGGAGAATCGGCATTTTATGGCAGACGCCAATCACTAAAACAGTCCAGCTTCTACTCCCTCATACTAGTTCACTTCTCTCTGCTCTTCCTTTAGGAGTTTCACTTCTTGATAACCATGATGATGAGAGAAAAAATCATGAGTGAGAAAGTAGGGCCAATGTACCCTCTGTGCTATACTGCTCACCAGATGAGCGAGCCCATTTCTCCACGTCTTCAGCACTATCAAGTGCTTTTAAAAGTCAATGATGAACAGTGCTCTCTAAGATCTATTGCTATGGACATTGAGTAATGCTTTATTTTACTAATATGCGAAAACTGCAATGAGTTGACATCTCGGCACTGTTTTGCAACAATGGTATTCCAGATGAGCTGCCTTATCATCCATCATGGAAGAAAGCCATTCCCCTTCCTTCTGTTTGTTTTCCAAGCTACCTTGATTTACTAAGCTATAAACTCCAGAGAAAGAAAAATTGAAGAGTTATGCAAACTTTTCAAACTGTAAGTGAAAAGAAAGGGCACAGGAGAGGTGATTTAGGGGTTCCATAACTGGCAACACCTATTTAAATCTGATCTTGCAAGAGTTGCTTTCAGAACATATAAAAAGTCAAATGGCTCTCTTGGAGGGTGGCAATCATTACAGACATGTTTATTCCAATCACATCAAAGACAGGAGCCCACCAGGAACTGTTATCTGTGACTGCCTACACAGAACTGGCAACAGTGGGGATACAAATTACTGGGGTCAGCATCAAAGAGGGAATGATGCCCTATACATACACACACTCCTCTCCAAATGTTTAACTGCATACCACATACCTGACAAGTCACAGCTTTCAATGCGCTTCAGATCTGCATCCACCCAGAAAAGCTTTCCAAGTTTGTTGTCAATCACCAGTGCTACTGGTCGGATCAACCCAGTTGTAAAAAGCACTTCTCTCTCTGTGCCATCAAGGGCTGCACGCTCAATCTTGGGAGCTCGCTCTTGCATGTTGGTGAAGTACATGTACCTGGGAATAAAGACACCAGCCGCTTAACTGAGAGCTTCAGAAGGGAGGCAACTCACCTTTGCACACAGGTTCTACACTGTAAGTGGGAATGGTTTACACAGGGATGACTGTGGTGACTGTTGCTCCCAGCTGCAAAGATCCAGATCTGTCAGCTGCGGAACCCCAAACATTTGCTAACTGGTATACTGAGACAGCCTGAAATTATTAGCATTCTTCCTTAATACACCAGGCCATAAAATGCCTCAGCACTCAGCACTGCTGCACTGGAGGCACTGTACCTGCAGTGGAGGTAGGGGTTATAAGAGACTAGCAGACTTTCTGCAACTGTCCCTGGGTAAAGCTGTCCCCATCTGTCATTCAAAGCCCATAACCTCTTTCTGACAAAAAACATTAACCGTCACCTCCTCTCCTCCTGAGTCTTCTCAGCAAGTGGAAGTTCCTACCAAACTTGAGAGGAGCAAAGATCACAGAAGGAAGAACAACTGAGGATGGCATGTTCCTGATGTCTAAGTTCCATGAATTCTTTACACCTGCCTAAGCCAGTTCAGTTGCAAACAGAAGCAGTCTCTGCCCTCCCCCTGCATAGTAAAAAAGGGCTTGTGCACCCACATGATGAACTGAGAACTCCCCCAGGGAAAAGTCCACCATTTTTTCAGCAGTAGATAACATGGGTGAACTCCCTAATACAGCTGGCTACATTGCTGCATAGCCTTTAGTGATGGCACAAGGAAGAGAGGCAGCAGTCAGAATGTGTAGCCAAGGCAGAGGCTTTTTGGAGGAGGGAAGGATTTTTGGAATTAAGGCAGAAGAAGTTCAGTACACAGATCACTCATTCAGCTCTCCCTGATAGTCACAGTGTTCAGCACAGTCTATCCTCCATCTTTTCCCCCTTTAATTTAATAAGAGATTTATCGTTAAATAATTTGAAAACCTGACCAGAAAATTTGAGAGTTTTAGAGATCAACAAACCCAAACTCCCATTTTAATGGAGAAAGCAGGTAAGCTTTTATAAATACAAACTACGTCCAAGTGACTTAGTCCCAATAAGATTAGAATCTTTCCTCTAATCCCCCTCTCCCCACACCAGCTTTTGAACTGCGCAGAGTACACTGAGTATTGTATAAAACACCAATCTTATAAATGCTCCAGATAGAGTCTCTGGGTACTACTGTATCCACACAGTTACTAAATATTGACATTCGACACCTGTCAGGCACATGGTAAGCCATTTAGTAGTAAATTGGGATTTAAGAATTTAACATTAAAAAGAACAGTTAAGGACACCTTTGACCTCTAAGAATGAAGCTCCTAACCACATGAAGTGGAGATGGGGTCTGTTGAATATAACCAAAACTGTTTTGCAGCAAAACAACATATTTTCTTCCTGTGGGAAATCACACTAGTGCATCCCACCTGTTTCAATTCATTTCAGAAGTTTTGAGATACACATCAAGACAGAACTTACTTTAAAATGTAGAGAACATAAGGGGTTTGTTTGCATGTTTAACTTTGTACTATTACATTAGCAGGAATAGTTGTGTCATGTGAGAGATCCCTTTTTTTTTTCCTGGAAAAATGTTTTATGAAGACCAAACATTAATGAGCCAGATCCCCAGCTGATGTGAGCACAGTGTAAACTCTCCTGTTTTTCCTACTAGGTGGCGGGGGCTGTGCACTCACGCAGCAAACAGGGTAAGGTGGTTCTGCTTTGCCTTCCCCACCTGGGTTAGTTCCTCACTATAACCAACCACATGGCTGTGTGAACATCTAAGTCAGCACACTAGAGGAGGCAGCAAAGGAGAGAACAGGAAGAGAAAGCTGGATACCTTTAAAAGCCGGAATCGGACAAGCAGTCACCTACATCCTGAACATTACACATGCAAAAATTCTCCTTTTTAAAAAACACAGGATTCACACACACAGCTGACATACATCCCAAGAGCGCTCTGTACAAGGTACAGAAAGTGATCTCACCCTCGCTCTGCGTTCACTACAATGGCTCTGGGTCTGTCGTGATCCCCTCGCAGCACCATCCCAATTGACTCGCCGTTCAGCCTGTGGACGTTAACGGAATTTGTAGCCTCACAGGTCCAGTACAAGGTGTGGCTGTATATATCGATGCTGAGGTCATGTGGCTGCTTCTCTGGGTTCTGGCTTTGGTTTGGAGTACTCATGACAGTGAAAGGCTGCAAGAAATCATAAGGAGAACAAATTCCAGTAATTATTCTTATTATTGATTGAAGAAGACCTACCTGATGGTCCAGAAACACCTAAAACCACCCACACGGAAACAACAAGTGCAAGAAATGCAATAAAGCTTAACAAAAAAAGATTTGAATCAAACTGGATCAGAGGAAAAAAGTGGACAAAATTTGTAAGATTATGCAAAGCCCTCAAAAAAGCAGTTGTGGGGCCTCCTATAAGTAGAATTAACTGGTGAGATGGAAGAAAACTACAGTGAAAGTTTATGCATGGAACAATCTTGAATGAAACAATGCAAGAAACAAGGCAGCCTTCTGGCCAGACCTGCACTTTTGTACTGAACAAATATGTTCACTGTCAGATGAACAAATCTCTCTCTTTCCAAAGTCTCCTTACTTTATTATTTGTAGTGTAGTAGATATTGATTTTCTTTAAGTCCTAACTTCTCTTAAAAACTAAAATCTTTTATTGAAACTTGGTTCTGTTTGCTTATATGTCAAACAGCTACAGCTCTGCCTCACACCCATACTAACAACATTACCTTGCTTTCCCCCTCATGTCTTTATGGTGGAACTTACAAAACTTGACATTATTGCCAAGTTCCTGGAATCATTACCCTCAACCCCTCCCTATCTAACTAACATATTATTTACTACGCTTTTTAACTTTATGTCAAATACTAATATAGACTTCAATACTTTATTTCTGTGAAGAGCACTAGAGCATATAAAAAAATCTCTAAAGGAAAATAATCTTTCTGTTGTTTGTTTAATGTTCCACAGGCTCCACCAGCGTACAGCCAATCTCAGTGCCACTGGGACAGTAGTACTGCTGGCAAGACCCTCAACATCAAAGTAGCCTTCAAAAGTGACATGCTTCTGGTGACATGATAACAGTGAGGGGAAAGCAGTGGCTTCCTTAAGTGTCCTAATGCAGCACTCCCAATCCAAACACAAAAACAGTACCAGAAAAAGTTCATGTGGCTTAAGAAAGCTGAAGACACCATTCCGTCCTTAGCTTAAGTCAAATAAATTACCCAACACAGCATTACTTGTGAAAGTTATATTTTCAGAATTTTGGTTTTAAGCCTCCAAGTTCTGCATGCTACACAGGCTTCTTTCTTTTTATATAAAGCTTTACACCTATTTTTTTCTTGACAGTGTGCCAGATACAAAAATAAATCATTATTTTCCTGAAATCAAAGGTAACATTACCCAGGTATGAAATTCATATGCATCATCTGCAAACAGCACAATTTAACAAAATTAAGTAAATATAGTTAGTGAAAATTGGAAAGTCAAAATTTACAGGGGATCTGCATCTTCAAAGCTGTGTGCCCAAGGTAGAGAAAAACACAGAGCAAATGAATCTCAATTGCAATTTGCACCTAGCAAGTACCAAAGAGAAGCAAGACTACAACAATTAGCACCTACTAGAATCCCAAAAAGCAAGAGCTTCTTCAAAATTCATCTACAACCCAGCTAGCTGCTTATCCCAACATACCTCCTCCCACTCTTAAAAGAAAAGGCCAAAAAATAAAATTGTCATCTCCCTTTAAAGGAAAATATAAACCCTCTGACGCATGAAGACACCAGTCCGTTTCCATTGATATCATGTCATATTGTTTAGACAGGACTGCCCAAGAACTGGGAAAATATAACTTGCCCATTCTCCATTTTGTTTCTTACTCTTATTCAAACCATAGCTTGTAAAGAATCTTTTATCTTGATCTGGGAGTTAAACTGTGTTAACACATAACACTGCCTGGAAGAACAGTACACTTCTTTCCACTGTTGTGTGAATAACTAGTGCAAAAGAATAATGTCCCCAACTCAGGAAAGCAATTAAGCATGTGGATAAGCCTATGCCTATCTGGCACAGCAATCAACTCTACATTCACTCAGGGTTTAACTACAGCTTGGATAGCTGAGAGTTTTCATTCTGAGAGAGCTTTACAATGATGACAACGTTATCAGACAAGTAGCATGCACGGTATTGATTTCAGAATACAATTTATCTGTCGGGAGTATAAATGGTGGGTCTGGCTTACTTCAGTGCCCATCCTTAACTAAAGATTGCAATTCAAGGCTTATAATTTCAGATACATATGATGTACTATATTCTATTACACTTCTTTATGTACAAATTAAAATCACAATCCTAAAAGCCTTCTCTAATTTTCACATATAAATAGAATATACATGAATAAGTGCTGGTAAGTGTAAAGTTTAAACCAATGAATCCTTGGTGCAGGGGATGGAAAGGGAAAGTCAAGCATAAAGTGCAAAGCACAGAAAGACCAACACACAACTACATACACCATGTAAACTTGCCTGAGTGCCATCATCTTTGGCTCTTTTTATAATATTCTGTCGTCCATCCACCCAGTAGATCAATTTATCTAAGGGGTCATAATCAATAGCCTTGACATTCCTTAGACCATGCACAGGCAGTATGATATCTGGACTTTGCTGATCATCTGGTATCATCCGGCTGATTGCAGATTTCTGGCTAAATAACAGGAAGCTGGCAGGGGCTGAAACAAGCCAAAACACAATGCATAAGAAAACTTAGCTCACACAGTCAAAAATACACCCACACAGAAGACAAAGAATATTTAGGACAAAATCCCAGAGAGACAATTACAGAGACAATGAAAACTAAGGTAATTCATAATTGGAGGTTTTTAAGTTGAGAAAGTTTCTTTGTGTACTTCTGGAGGTAAATGTACACACCCTCACTCAGAAAGTATTTCCTTCTCATATTATAAAATAACTATGTCCCCATGTGGAATTTAAGTTACATCAGTGACTGCGGGCAATACACAGTCACAGGTTTTCCTATATTATCATAGAATCATTTAGGTTGGCAAAGACCTTTAAGATCATCAAGTCCAACTGTTAACCTAGCACTGCCAAGTCCACCACTAAACCATGTCCTTAAGTGCCACATCTACATGTCTTTTAAATACCTCCAGGGATGGGGACTCAACCAGTTCCCTGGGCAGCCTGTTCCAATGCTTGACAATCCTTGCAGTAAAGAAATTTTCCTAATCCAATCTAAACCTCCCCTGGTGCAACTTGAGGCTGTTTCCTCTCATCCTATTGCTTGATTCTTAAGAGAAGAGACCAACCCCCTCCTTGCTACAACCTCCTTTCAGGTAGAGAGCGATAAGGTCTCCCCTCAGCCTTTCATAAGACTTATGCTCTAGACCCTTCACCAGCTTTGTTGCTCTTCTTTGGACACGCTCTACCACCTCAATGTCTTTCTTGTAGTGAGGAGCCCCAAACTGAACACAGTATTCAAGGTGTGCCCTCACCAGTGCTGAGCACTGGGGGACAATCACTTCCCTAGTCCTGCTGGCCACACTGTTCCTGATACAAGTCAGGATGCTCTTGGCCTTCTTGGCTCTTGGGCACACTGCTGGCTCACATTCACCAGGCTGTTGACCAATACCCCCAGGTCCTTTTCCACCAGGAATCTTTCCAGCCACTCTTCCCCAAGCCTATAGTGTCCCATGGGGTTGGTGTGACCCAAGTGGGGGACCTGGCACTTGGCCTTGTTGAACCTCAAACAGTTGGCCTTGGCCCCAAGTGGGGGACCCGGCACTTGGCCTTGTTGAACCTCAAACAGTTGGCCTTGGCCCATTGATCCAGCCTCTCCAGATCCCTCTATTAGAGCATTTCTACCCTCCAGCAGATCAACACTCCCACCCAACTTGGTGTCATCTGCAAAGTTACTGAGGGTGCACTCGATCCCCTCGTCCAGGTCATTGATAAAGATATTAAACTGAACTAGCCCCAATACTGTGCCCTGGGGAACACCACTCATGACCAGCTGCCACCTGGATTTAACTCCATTCACCACCACTCTTTGGGCCTGGCCATCCAGGTAGTTTTTTTACCCAGAGAACAGTATGCCTGTCAAAGCCCTCAGCAGTCAATTTCTCCAAGAAAATGCTGTGGGAAATGGTGTGAAAGGCTTTACTAAAGTCTAGGTAGACAACATCCACAGCCTTTCCCTCATCCACTTAGCAGGTCATCTTGTCAGAGAAGCTTGTCATAGAAGAAGATCAAGTTAGTCAAGCAGGACCTGCCTTTAGTAACTCCATCCTTTCCTACAGTGAAAATTTCCTTATATGCTTCTGCGCCAGGATGCCTGAAGCTTTTTGTTTTGTGGGTTTTTTTTCAAGTCAACAGTCCATTTTCTATTCATCTGCTATTTTTACTAGAAACTTAAATTCTTATTGGACAATCAGTGAACTGGCAGGGTCATAATATCACACACAGCGGGAAAAAAACCATATGAATTTCAAGTGCATGTGCACATTGTGCAGACTACTTAGGAGGCTGTTTTACTGGATGTTATTTTTGCTGACTTTATGAAACACTTCAGAGAAAAAGACATTTTTTGTTTAGAATTTCTAAATCCACCCATCTACACACTTAAGTAAGGGCTGGAAAAGCTTCAGTCACATAGTTGAATCACCTAGAAAGCACTTCTAGTAAAAAAAGACTAGACTTGACAGCAGTATTATATCTAAGATTTGAAATAAAAATCTTCAGCCCCAATTCATGTAACAAAAATGGATAGAAAACTCAATACTCTGTCCTCATATTTAAAGATCACCTTTAAAGCCAGAACCTTTGAAATGGACTTGTGATAGCCCTTCCCTTTCTAAACTGAAAGGGATCACAAATGATAGTCACAAGCACCGAAGAATATAGTAGCACACAAAAAGGCTTACAACTACAGTTCCTGCTGTTGGGATCCAAGGTATAATGAGCAGCACAGCCGCACCTAAATCCATTTGGTATGGCAAGGCACAAGTGCCCACAATGGCCATTATTTTGCACACAATCATTCAAGCCATCCTGACGTGAAGAATGGAAGACCAATATATCCATCACAAAATCCAAATGGCCCTGAATAAGTGTCCTATTCTTCCCACTGGTCTTGTCTGCTCTTTCTATGCTGTGAAGATTCCAGTCTGTCCAGTAGATGTAGTCACTGTACTGGGTTAATCCAAATGGATGAGGTAGATCATCTGCTATGATTTCTCGTTCTTGTCCTGCAAAAATAAAGACAATCAAATGAAGAACAATTCCTAAGTCATCAAATGAAGAGTGTGACTGGCATCAAGAAAAATTTTTTTCTTCCTTTTTTAAAGTAATATCTCACTTCCCAAGTAATACATCCCTTCCCAAGTCAGCATCATGGGATTCATTGTTAAGTAGTATCTGCTCAAGAGGTAACCTAACCACTTGCATTCAAAAACCTTATCCTGACACCCTTTTGCCTATAAAGCAATTTGAAACTGTGCCAGTGTATTGTCATTTAAATAAATACTACTCTAAAAGTCTCATGCTTATCATCCCAAATAGATATCAGAAAACGTATTCAAGAATATTACCAGCTCCAGGAATTGCTTAGGGCAATACAATACCCAATTAATATGCATGAAAGCAACAACATACATAAAACAAACTTCAGATTTACAGAGAAACAGCTATGAGAAATTATGGTGTTTCACTCAAGAAACACAAATCTTTTGCAGTGCAATTTAACATACAGCTACACCAAGAAATTAGGAAACCATTTGTTTGGCAGAAATCCCAATACTCCCACACTCAGTGGCTCAGTTAGCAACACTCACAACAGATTTAACACCTTCTAGAGCATTAGATGGCCTCTGACAGAGATGCACTACTAAAGTCTTACTGTAAATTACCTTCCAAAACATTTTCAAGCACAAACGTCTATGAACCTCTGCCACTTCACATCAAATGAACATGTACCATCATCAGCACCATCTCCTGCCTCAAACAAACATCCAATGCTAGATTCTACAGAGCACCTAATTTTCCTATCCCTGCCCTAGTTTCCATCATGCCCTCTCCCATTTGGCCAAGACTGGAGAAGGAATGAAAAATCTAGAAACTAGAACATGAGGCCATTTCTGTATAAACCACCAGAACTAAATATAGAGGCAACCTTCCCAACTACTTTTAGGCATCTAAAGTATCCAAGTTAGGGGCACAGATATCCTGCACATATCTTAGAACATTTCCGGTGCACAGTGATGAATTCAGGGGATAGGCTCTTTTGAAGGAAGCAGATAAGCTCTCTAGTTGAATTTTGATGGAGGAAAATCTCCCCAAAGAGTGTTTTTTTTTCCTGCTGGGGAATGTTTATAATGCCCAAGATTAAGCTGGGACAGCACTCATTCATCCACTTAAGAGTGCTTTATTCATTGCTGGTGGGGTAGACATTTCTATCAGCAGCACTCATTCAGATCTCTCCTGGCAAGGAGACTGGCACTACATAGCGTAGGCCAAGTCTAATAACATTTCCTTAACTGATGAGCCCAGTTGCTAGACGTCTACCCGAGTCTTTATAATCTGCTAACTAAAAAGACAGCATACAACATTGCTAGCTTCAGCACTCATCCTTCGGCTTTCTCACCACAAATAAATGTTAACAGTAGGTTCAGCTTTAGAACCAGTTTAATTTACCATCATTTAAGATGATTTCAATATTGTGTTTCTTTCCAGTGCCCCATCAGTTTCTAGTCCAAGCTTGCCTCTGGCTACTTTGTTTCTCTAAGTATAATGCAGAAGCTTAGTGAGAGCTTTGATAGATCATGCATTATGGATGGAAACTAACCCAACTCTAGATAGAGAAACAATCTTACTGCAATTTCTAAACAGTATCATCCATTCACTATTTGTCATCCCAAAGCAACAAATACAAGAAATGCAAAATCAGTTATAGCCTTGGAATCCAGAACTGCATTGCTCTCTCTGTTTATAAAGAGCTTGGTAGATTCCCTATACTCTGAAGATATGCATACACAGTAACACCTTAAAAAAAAAGAAAACAGATTAAAAAAAAAAGAAAAAAAAGAGTTGTGGGGAAATCATATACGTCAGCAATCAGAGCATTGCTGCAACAATCCTTATGAGTTTGCTTAAATACCATACGTTCTGCCAGATAAACTTTGATTTTTACATTGGAATCCCAGAGGCATTAATTGCCATCTCACAAAGGTCTCTACTTGGAAATGGAACAGGGATAGAATGGCAGGACAAGAACTTCTGGATTCAATTTCTATTCCTATCATTGATTCACTGTGTGGCATTTGGAAACTTATATAAACTCCATTTTCTCAAAAAGAAATTAATATTTGCTGCAGCTAAAACCTTGAGGACCATTTAATATTTACAAAACATCTGGACCATAAAAATGCTATCAGCTGCAGAAAACAAAACTCACTTCTTTTATCCAGTTAGTTACCATGTCAATATCAATATGAAAGTTTAGTAAATCTTGGCATACTCCTTGTATGTATAAATGAAATTCCAATGGAAGATATGAAAATATGTAAATTTGTTTTACTTTATGCATGATAGAGTTTTAATCACGTTATGATACACTGCAGAAGTAGCTGCACAACCTCTCAGACTGCAGGAAATGAAAGCAGTATTTTTGTTTGGGTTTTGAACTAATACAACTAGTCTGAAGCTGGAAACAGAGATAAAACTTCAACAGAAAGTTAGTGTACAGACTGAAAAGTCAGGGGTGGCTTAGAGGAACGTATGAGTTGTCCTCACTTCAAGAAAGTCAGAGGTTATCTCTGCTTTGGTAAAACAGGCAAGTTTCATATTAATACAGAGAAATGACAACATATCTCACCATCATTATAAATCATGATATGGTTATTAATTTAGGGAGCTTTTTTATCTCCTTAAACACTTAACTTTCCATTTCCCCTCATAAGAAAAATATACACACAGATTTATTATAAATTATATTATTCCAATTTCATATTATTCAATTGCTTTACTATGGTCAGTGCATATTTCTGTACTGGCTGGTGTGATAGAACACTAGATTACCTAGCATATTTGATGACTCAATCATGCTTGTGTCTAAGTCAGTCCAATACAGCCTTTGGTCTGCATAATCAATGGTGAGGTCATTGGCACGACCCACTTTATCCACCAAAGTAATGCTGTTTGTTCCATCCATATATGCTCGAACAATCCTAGGTTTACCTCCCCATTCAGTCCAGTACATGTATCTGCAAGGAGAAGTGGAACAAAAAGAGTACATCAGCTAAATAAGATTGTATTTACCTGCATGCTTTGATTTTTCTAAATTTATTTTCAGTTCCTTAAAAAAAAAAAAAAAAAAGGAATAAGCCATGTGGTTATGTGCAGTATTACAGTACTCCTTTGTTAGACAAAGGCAGAAAACCATGACTGACCATTTGTAAGTTTTCATTGTAGCCCATAGAGTTGTGGAGCATTTATTATCTTTTCAAAGACCCTGAAGAAATGGAGCTACATAAGCTGCCAATTAACTTGTCACATACAAGAATACGAAGACAAAGCTTTGAAAAACAACACTGTCCCTTACCCTTTGGTAGGATCAAGAGCCAGAGATCTCGGGTTGTCCAAGTCCTTCCACACAAGGACTTGCCTATACTGTCCATCCAGGCGCGCTACTTCAATGCGATTGGTTCCAGTATCTGCCCAGTAGAGGTTCTTTCCCATCCAGTCTACAGCCATTCCCTCAGGATAATCTAGCCCAAACTCAATCACATGTTCAACTGAGCTGCCATTCATGAAAGCTCGGCTTATGGTCTGGAAAACAATTGTGTAAAAATATTACAGCGTTTATGGATACCCCACTGAAATAAAAAGGAACAATTATTATGGAGTTTACTGTACAAAAAGAAATTAGTAAAAAAAATCAGCCAGTGTTACATTTTTAAAAATAAATTTGTTGTCAAAAGAGATTTAGCAATTCACAGGATAAAAAGACATGAATTTTCAGAAAGGTAGTGACTTCTGATGATAAGTCCAAGATATCTTAAAAGGATATGATTTTCAGAAAGCACTATGTGTCTGCAGGTTCTTCCTTGCCCCTTCTCCCTCTCCTCTATTTGCACACAAAAAGTTGGGTTTTTTTAAATCACTTGATTTGCTGCAATGATTTAAGTATCAGAAACACATCTCAAGTCAGAGAAATCTGAATTAAATTGTTTCTCATGATTGGTCACTTGGAGCAAGTTTGCTGATCCCATATGCATTTTGGTTATGCACATTCAACAAAACAATTCACAGGGTGAGGACTGTGTACATATAAATAAGTCTCTTCTAACAAGGAGCACTGCAACAACCCCCAGGTACATCACCGGTAACTTCCAGGACCAATGTACAATTACCTACCCTTGTTACCAACACTAAGCAATCATTCTATATGCCTGCTAATAATTCAGCTATTAATTTCTTAATAATTTGATAAATGAGTGTATCAGGGTAAGAGATATTTTATATTTTTAAAGCTAAATTTCAAAACCAGAAATCATGTAGTATATTTTTATAGGCATAACCCACATCTTAGAAAAAGTATAACCCCTTTTTGAAAATGAGTCCTCATATAACCAGAGGCAGGAGGAGATCAGTGGTGGTTACCAAAGGAAAGGAGATGACTATGGGCTCTGAAGTAACACTACCTGCTGCTAAAGTGCAGGAGATGGGAGGAGAGGGAGAATGAAAACCCAGGCATGCTGAAGCATACATGATATGTATGTAAAATACAGTATGCTGGATAATTCAGGAGGCCACAAACAAGTAAAATGTTTTTGCACAGAGTGAGACTGGGATCTATGCACTGATGCAGTTGAAGTAATGTATTTTCCACTACAAATGGTTAAGACAACCACAGCTCCAGCTCTCCACGTGCTTGCATGAGATTTATTTAGTAACTGTGTCTGCAGTATGCTAATTTATTACATTGGCACTATTCCTGAAGGAAAAGTATCCACACCACAAGCAGCACTGTTAATGCTGAAGCACAACCCTCATTAGTCTTCACAGAGAGGCTATGGAAACTGCACATGCCCTGCAGTCACTAAAAGTGAGCTTTTCCCTATTATGGCTTAGGCACATTGGCAAGGAAACTTTCACTGCTCTTGGAAAACCTATTAAAAGGCTAAACAGAGGAATTCAGTTCCAGTGAAGTGAATCTGTCATTTTCTACCATTACTTAATTCACTTCAAGAAGCAAAGTAACACTGATGAACAGCACAACACTCACTTTAGCTGCCCAGTAGAGGTAAAGCACTGATGAACAGCACAACACTCACTTTAGCTGCCCAGTAGAGGTAAAGCACTGATGAACAGCACAACACTCACTTTAGCGTGCACCTGGATGCGAACCAAACATGTCACAGGAAATGTCAAACTCCTAGGGAACATACTGAGATAGAAATGGGGGCAGGCGGGGGCTTAACACAGTGTGGAGGGGACTGGACAAGTTCCCTGGCCTTTTCTGTGCCAAGCTGGAGCCACAGACTAACAGCAACCAATCCAAAGTCCACTTGCCAATTATTATTATTGAGTAAGATTGTCTTCCAAGTCAAAACTGGAAGAGGATAGAAAGCGCGGGGTTGCCAAGCTTGCTGTTTAAATTACTCTACTATGTGACATGAAAACAGCTTTTCTACAATACATACATATATGGATGCAACACATGCAACATCCAAGACTTAGGCATTTGGTATAAGCAGACACCAATTTGGATATTCATTTGAAGCAGGAAGATGCCTGCCACCCAACTGTGCATTCAACAATGTAACTGTCTTCATCTCCAAGAGTCTCCTTGGATGCAATTCAACGACAACATTAGCAACTGCAGGACAGATCTTGTAACAGAGACCTTTGCTAGATCAAAGAAACTGCTCTGTGGCTTTATATTCAGGGAATTCACGCGTCAGTAATACCTTCAAACTAACATCAGTCCAATAGATTCTGTTATCAGAGACATCAAAATCCAGAGCAGATGCTTCCTTGACTCCAGTTAGAGGAATAGCAACATCATTATTATTGGTTTCAAGGGAAATCCTATGAATTGCTGCTCTGCTTGTGAAAACTAAGAAGGCTTCAGGGATGATGCAAGTCTTCATGTCACTCAAAAGCTCAAGGCCAATGGGACAGGCACACCTGGTCTCCTGGGGTGTAAAGAAACACAGATGGCTGCAGCCTCCGTTGTTCTCTGCACATGAATTAGTTCCTTTAGGAAAAAACAAAACAGATATTGGTGCATTGTGGAAGTAATGGAGAAAGGGGGTGGGGGGAAGGCTGAGCAGAAATGCAGTGGAATTATAATTTTTCAAACTAAGTTAGCGCTACGGGTTGTCAACAGTGAATTCTATAAAAAAAAAACATTAAAAACTGTTTCCCTCCTTCTATCCAAGGATTAGGAAGCTGGTCCTATCCCTCCCATAGTAAAAATAACAGCTACAAACATATCTTTCTAGTTTCCCCAAAGATTAAATTCCTTCACTGAAAAGAGGTAATTACATACATGTTCAGATTGATTATTTTTGACCAAGTACCCCATCTTTGTATCTCTTTGAAACCAACAGTTTTACAAATGTTCAATGATACAAAATGGTGAGAAAAGCGCTGGACAACTGCAGTTCTTTCCCAGCTGTTTAATTTAAAGCTGAGAAGATTCGTTAGCAGAAGCAGTTCCAACAAGTTCACCATGATCTCACACTTATTTTTTCATGTGAACAATCATGACTGGATGGGGAGGGAATGTGGAGGGAAAAGTAAGGACTGAAACAGTGCCTTTCTCCACCTCCTGGAACCAAGGATTTAGGTATTTAAAGACTGTTACCACAAAAAAAAAATCATCTCTAAGATCAGCCTTAGCCAGGTTTCTTTTAATTTTCCCTTTTTAGGGCATACATATTTTAGACTGAAGCTGTAACTTGCAGCTTGAGTACTTGATTATCCTTCAAATAAAGCTTCCTGAAAGGCTGGAAATCCATGTACTGGCAGCGTGTAATTTAACAACCTACTTTATGTGATTCTGCTGCAACTATTCTCAGTGATTTTAACAGCTGACCAACAAATCTGTTTACTGCTATGCCCAGACTCCAATGTTCCAGGTAGGAGACAGATCTGTGGTGAACATGTACATCTCATGAGCTACTACTGAAGCCAGGAGGCCCTGTGACATACTCCTCTGCAGAATGCTAGCAGAGGACATAAAACACTGGCTGGACCTTTCAGGAGGTCCAGTGAAAGAACATGGAGCTCCAGCTTCTGATCCCATGCTAAGGACAAGATTTAATTGTTAAGATCTAGACAAGATTTAATTGTTAAGATCTAAGTACGATTTAGGTGTTAAAGTTAATATTTAACATGCTTTGAGACAACATTGTAATGGCCATTAACTCTGCCTGTACCACCCAACATAGTTAAAAGCATTCTGCTAACTGAACATCACTGGGACTTTGTACTGGAAGAAAAGAGCAACAGAAAATGGAGCAACTCTGTGAGCACCAGAAGCAATGATTCCTATAGAATGGAGGAAGGAATAAAATTCTCCTCATAAATATTCAAAAGGTGTAGTGGAAACTGTGGAAGAGTTATCTCAAATGTCACTAAGAACCCGAAGCCCATACTTCTTTTGCAACACTGTATTTTCCCAACTTAACAAACAATAGGTGCAGTTTTCCTTTAAAATGATCCAAACATAGGAGACCACATTTATTCTCATTACAAGTGATCAACAGTTACTTAATGAAAGCAAGCCCATCTAGAAACTACTACAGATCCAGCCTATGATTGCTCATGCTTACCAAACACTTTGGTAACACTTGTTGCTTTAAGGCCCATTAAATCTGGCAGCTGATCAATAATGATGTCTCTGCTAGCCTTTATCTTGTGAACTCTTTCAATGCTTCGTCTCTGCCAGTCAGTCCAGTAGATGTAATCTCCCAGAAGCGTGAAACCAAATATATGTGGAAGCTTATCTTCTAGGAGGGTTTTCCTCATTGTTCCATCAATATTTATGACCTGTGGGATGCATGAGAAAAAAGGAAAAAATAATCTTGTCTAAGGTGGGTACAATTAAAATGGCAACATCAATCGCAGTTTGAAAACTCCTCTGTCTTTACACAAGAATCTCCTGAAATTCACAGCATGCCTCTTTCAAAAGAGCATACCTCTAGCTTTGTTGAAAGAGAAGTATGTTGGAATGACAAGACCGAAAGTGCCTTATCTCACTTCTCTACTGAAAAACCTAAGCAATATGAATTTAACTAACCAATATGAATTTAACTTGCATCAGTTCAAATGTGCAAAGACCACCACAAAGGGAATGTTTTTTGGGATGTGAGTGAGGTTCAGGAGATTTTTAATCTCCATTCATGTCTTGATCCTATTACTGAACTCTCTCCCCAGAAACAAGGGATTGCTGAAGTGGCCTTCAGCATTCAATCACAAGGAACAGAGGCGATCAGAATTCATTCAGGGCACAACAAGACCATGTAGAATCTGCATTTTCTGAAATTTTGCATTTTTACCATAAAAGAATTAAGTTTTTCTCACTCTTGTGATAAACAAGATCTTTAAGATGTGGAAAAATTATTGACTTAGATAAATTTGTATTCCTAAAACTGCAGAGAAAGCAAAATAGTACTGGAGAAGGGATAAGCCCCATAGATGTATGTGTGTGTATATATATATATATATGTATATTGGTTAATTATTTCATAACCAATTACTACAATAGAATAATAAAATACAATCATAGAAGCATTTAGGTTGGCAAAGACATTTAAGATCATCAAGTCCAACTGTTAACCAAACACTGCCAAGTTCACTACAAAACCACGTCCCTATGCACCACATCTACCTGTCTTTTAAATACCTCCAGGGATAGGGACTCAACCAATTCCCTGGGCAGCCTGTTCCAATGCTTGACAATCCTTTCAGTGGAGAAGTTTTTCCTAATATACAATCTAAACCTCCCCTGGAGCAGCTTGAGGCTGTTTCCTCTCACCCTATTGATTGACATTTCAAAGAGATCGACCCCTATCTCGCTACAACCTCCTTTCAGGTAGTTGTAGAGAGCATGCTGGAGCAGGGGAAGAGCACAAGGAGTCCTCCCCCTGAGGAGGAAGGAGCAGCAGAGACAACGTGTGATGAACTGACCTCAACACCCATTCCCTATCACCCTGCGCCACTGTGGGGGAGGAGGTAGATAAAACCGTGAGGGCAGTTAAGCTCAGAAGAAGGGAGGGGTGGAGGAAAGGCTGTTTAAGATTTGGTTTTATTTCTCATTACCCTACTCTGATTTGATTGCCAATAAATTTAATTTCTCCAAGTTGAGTCTGTTTGGTTGAGTGTTCTCCCCCTGTCCTTATCTCCACCCACGAGCCTTTCATTATATTTTCTTTCTCCTTTCCAGCTGAAGAGCAGCTTGGTGAACACCTGGCATTCAGCCAAGGTCAACCCACCACACACAGGACATGCACTAGATCTTCCAGCCACCACCAGCCAAACAGCAGAGGTGAGCAGTCAGCTGCTGCATCCTACGTTTACCTATGCTAAGCACAAAAATCATCACTGTAACATAGTCTGTCTTGCAATGCCAAAGTGCAGATGTCTTCAGCTGCAGAGGAAAACAACTTCACAAGAACTCTAAGACTATCTATCAGCTTATGTGAGTTTGAACACATGCTACAACATAAACCTCTGGATTCCTTCCAGACAAAACGCCTCCTGCTGGAGACAGTTAAAAATAACACTGGCATTCCTGAAAACTAAGTTTATGGGGAGTTTTGTCAGCCCAGCAACCTACGATTCTACTACCTGAAGAACTAGCAGAGACTGATGATTAATGTCTTTTTAAAGATTAATGTCTTTTTATTTTTTTAAGCTAAATAGAGTACCTTAAAAAAAAAAAAAAAGAGGCTGTATCCGCGGTTAAAAGCCAAATGGTTCTGCAATTATCTCATTACATCATGTCCAGGCAAACCCCAAATGTTCACTTATTTGAAACAGTATCAATCCCACAGGCTATATTGCAGGTTCGAAAGTTCATCGTGCATTCTCAGGTGCTGGAGCCAAACTGGTGCCACATTAAGTAAACAAGACACCATTTCCTTTACAACAATGCATCAGCAGGGTGATGATCAAAATATCACATTTCCAACTACTTACAGATACGGACAGTAAAAGTGGAATTCAAATACTAGAGGTGGTGACTAAAATACACCAGACAAAGATTGGATCCAAGGATGCAGAAACACGCACTATTTAAATCCATGTTCATCTATGGATGTTGCAGATGACATCAAGCTTTTGAACTTCATGAACCTCATGAGGTTCAATAAGGCCAAGTGCAAGGTCCTGCACCTGGGTCAGGGAAATGCCCAGTATGAATAGACTGGGGATGAACGGGTTGAGCAGCCCTGTGGAGAAGGACTTGGGGATATTGGCGGATGAAAAATTGGACATGAGCTGGCAGTGTGTGCCAGTCTGGCCCAGAAAGCCACTCATGTCCTAGGCTGCGTAAGAAGCAGCATGGCCAGCAGTCAAGGGAAGCGAGTCTCCCGCTCTACACTGCTCTGCTGAGACCCCACCTGAAGTACTGCATCCAGCTCTGGGGTCCCCAGTACAAGACAGACATAGACATGTTAGAGTGGGTCCATAAGAGGGCCACAAAAATGATCAGAGGGCTGGAAGACTTCTGCTATGAAGAAAGGATGGGAGCTGGGGCTGTTCAGCCTGGAGAAGAGAAGGCTGTGGGGAGACATTATTGTGGCATTCCTACATTATATGGCTGTTCAAGCACAGTGGGAATGGAGATCCAAAATGTGCACTCAGGCAGCAATAAAATGCTTAATGGTTTATATTCTGGCTAAGAAGGCGACACCCCTTCCCTGGAAGTGTTCAAAGCCAGGCTGGATGGGGCTTTGAGCAACCTGGTCTAGTGGGAGGTATCCCTGCCCATGGCAGGGGGGTTGGAAAAGATGATCATCAAGGTCCCTTCCAACCTAAACCATTCTATTAATAAGTGTTTGCTCTCTCTCTCCCAAACATCCCTCCCCCCAATCTTGTGGGCTGAACACCTATGAATCCAAGCAGACTTCCATTGCATGCAGAAGGGCAGCTCTGACTTAGAAGGATTTTTCTGTGCCGTAGGTAATAGAGCCTTCTTAGTGGCAGCTAAGTCATGGCAACAGGCAGGAAATGCTAACTAACCATTAGACTATCTTCTAGTAGCAGCCAGGGTAAAACTTGAACAGCGAGATGTCGCGTGTGGTTCAATATAAGTACATATATATCGTCTTTGCTTCATATTTTGCTGCCATCCATCTTCCCAGAGATTCACCTCTACTCTAGCATATTAACTGAAACCATGAGGATGGAAAATAAAAATCTACAAACAGGCCTCACAATATGGCCCAAAGCACAACTCCTTTCACTAAAATAGCACAGCTAATAAGATATCATATTAACTCATCATTTAAGATCTGAAATGGTGTGTAGCCTGCCAACTGCAGCCAATAGGAAGCTGTTAAAGTGCATTCCTTATCATTTAGGACAAAGACTAGAATAGGCTTTTTTCTACTGATGGTCTTCATCCTCTTTCTATAACTGATAAATGGATCTCAACTTGTGTGAAAGGATAAATGCAACATTAAACCTGCAGTGCTTCCCATACAAAACACTGAAAGACCCCCCTTGGACAGAGGTGCACACTAAAAGCCCCTGATTAGTCTTAAGACTTCAATGACAAATCTCCTAATGAGGCACCACCAAGCTCAGCTAAAATCTGTTGTGGGCAAAAGGAAATAAACATCAAATGCCTTAATGAACTGAATTACACGAGAAACACAGTAAGGTGATAAAGTGTGATTTTTTTTTTTTAGATGCTGATGCAGTGTATGCAAAATGATTTAACAAATATTTCCATATATAGCACTCAAAAGCTGTTGGCTCTTTGAAGAAGATTAAAGTAAAACAATGCAATTAAATTCTACACATCAGTGTGATTCATGTAGTCAAGTTATACTTCAGGG
This sequence comes from Numenius arquata, assembly GCF_964106895.1. Taxonomy (NCBI): domain Eukaryota; kingdom Metazoa; phylum Chordata; class Aves; order Charadriiformes; family Scolopacidae; genus Numenius; species Numenius arquata. The sequence continues at coordinate 13,304,874 of NC_133581.1, forward strand.
GCATCTGTGAAAAAAAAAAAACATTCAGCATACATATATGATGTCTTTTGAGAGAACAATAAGGAGAATTACCTTGCTCCTACATTTAATTCATTAGGATAAAACAAAATTTATTCAATTGCTACAGACAAAGCTGTAGTCAAACGGAAACCAATTCTTGGGCTGGGCCAAATCACCAAGTGAACAGTAAGCAGACATAGCAGGTTGGCAACAGTAAAACGACATGACTGCCACAATATTATAAGACCCACATGGTGAGCTTGTGGGTCTATGACCCTTCTCTTGAGGATCTATTCCTCTTCCCCTGTGGAAGAGGAAAGCTACACTTTCTTTTGCTGTGAGGGTGACTAAGAACTGGAAAAGGTTGCCCAGGGAGGTTGTGGAGTCTCTACCCTTGGAGATACTCAAAAGCCATCTGGTCCTGGATTACTGTCTCTAGGTGGCCCTGCTTGAGCAGGGGGGCTGGATCAGATGACCTCCAGAGGTCCCTTCCAACATCAACCATTCTGTGGTTCTGTGAATGGTTTCCAATGATTCTCACCAGAAGACTCTAAAAAGGCATCTCAAGTGAACAATGGCCAGTCTTTTTTGGCTGGAGAAAGAACTTTTGAGACAAATCGTGTGGGTGGCAGTCAACAGGGAAAGAAAAAGACAAAGAAAAATGGAGAGAAGTGGAAAACTCCAGAGGGTAAAGAAGCCTGCCCCAAAAAGAGAAGAGTGAAGCAGCTGTGAGCAGTCTGTACCACAGTCTATATTCAGCTGAGCATGAGCCATTTGTTAACATTTCCAACAGCTGATGCACAACCACCTTTCATCAATGCTTCAGGATAAAAGCGAACTCCTTTTTTTCTCTGGTCTGAAGGGGCTTAATGCCAGGCATGTATTGGCAGACACTAGCAAGCAGAAAAGAGAGTAACATTAAAACAGTACCAGAACCCATATATCAAAAAAGGGTGGGGATGGACCGACAACAGACATACTTGGCCATTTTCCACAAAAAAAGACTAGAGTCCCTTAGCAATCTGTTGCCTCAAACACTTGAGTAAGACATGAGAATTTAGGAAGCAGTTCCTCATTGTTGTCAATAACTTCTGTCCACCTTGGCAATACCTGGCTACCTGGTAAAAGCTGACTCATAAATAAAATTCATCAGGTTTCTATTGTCATTACATTTCAGGGAGTGATCCTACAGGTACTATCGCGGCTCTTCTTTCAGTTCATTCTCATTTCAAGTAAGTTTTGATGTTGACATACATTTTTATTATTATTTTCTGAACTCTCACATTGCTTAGGTGCTAGAGTTGGTTGCCAATTGCAGACTATCTGCACCCACCCACATTTAGAAAAAGCTATGAACAAAGAGAGCATGGAGGATGAATCTATACATCATGAGCAAAACACCCCTACTAACTGTGGATAACATTTTGCGATTTGCAAATACATGTAGTGACACACCACCACCTTTTTCTTAGATATTTTCCTTTCTCTAAAAGACATTTCCTCATTTCTCGCTGCAGAACATGTCATTTTAGCTTGTTGAGGATACAGCATGTCAAGATACTTCTCTGTGTCTACACATATGGGCCATATTTTCACTCGTAATACAAAAGCCACTTTGAGATGGTCAGTGAAGAGAATTCCAAGGAGGATTATTGAACGTCAATACTCTTTTTTGGCAGCCTTTCCTCACAAGTACTTTTACAGCCTCCTAAAGCTAAAATACAGCAGTAACGGCAAACCATCCCTGCTGCTAGGCTCTGTCTTGCAGCTGTGGTGTCATGCTATGGCTGGTAGGGCAGCCATGCCTGTCCTACAGACAGGCAAAGCAAAGTAGCTGGTCTGTAACACCAAATTAAAGCTCCTGGTAAGAGCCCATACTCAAACTTTTTCTGATAGTCTTATACACACATACAAAATTCTCAACAATCTAGCAATGTCGGCTTCTTGACGGGATGCTCCCGAACTGTTTGTTCCAAACACAATGGCTCTAGTACATTTTCTTTATCAATTTGTTCTGTTTCATACAAATTAAAATCTAAACTTAAAAATGAACGTAAGACAGTTAAGTAGTGACTTGTTTAAAAAAAAACACCAACTGAACACCTACAAAGATGTCAAATGCAACAGAGTATAAATTTATGTTATGAAAAAATAGTATTTATAGTGAACTCCCGCTTTCTCTGGGAATAATATAAACAAAATATATTCTTATTATCACCATGTGAAGTGGTTATTTATTTGCAGTGTTCGTATCTGTTCATATTTTTCCATATCAAATCACCACCACACCTGATTTTCTCCTAGGACTTCACAAAATCTTATTAGTTCCAGAAAGAGTCTTGCTTTTTCAGACAGACACTTCAAAATATGAGCACATGTAATAAGCTCTAACAGACACTGATCGATGGATAAATTTCCTCTTGTTGGAAAGGTTGTGTTAACATGATTGTGATTTTGAACCCATATATATTTTATAAACCTCATCTAGGAGCAGTTAATGTTCTCCATATGAGTTACATCAGCCTGACATTTCCAAAACTGTGTTCTGCTTACAGGATATCAAAGGATTAAGGGCGCAGCTGGTCAATTCTGCAACTTATCTCTCATAAGCAGGAACACAATGGCATGTTTCAAAACTCCTTAAAAGGGGAAGAAGTTAAACGCAAACATTCTCAAAATAATTTATGGAAACTGGTGGCTAGACCTAGAGCATAGAGGATCTACTGAATTAGTATTTCAGTTTTATTTTTAGGTAGAAGTTATTTAATACACTTCAGGGAATTCTTACCTTCTGTAAATACTTTTTCATTCTGAAATGTTGACCACCATTAGCAAACTTTAAATGGATATGTGACAACTCTGAAATTTAGCTAACATCCATTATGAAAACAATATGCCTTTCCAACTTCTAGTTTACTAGTCTGGGAAAGGTGAAGAATTTAAACTTTTTACATAACATTTTTAAAACACACATATCTTAGTTTTTCTCACTTCTCTCCTGGTTATCTCTTCTTCAAAGGGATTTGAATAGTCCTGTAAGATATTTACCCTCTTCTTTCTAAATCCAAACATCTTCCCAACTCTAAAGACAGCTAAAAGTCTGTGGAAATAGAGCATCATATAAATATTTACTATGCTGTACTCCTGCTGATGAAATTGGGACTGCAAGCGCCTTTATAACCTATATGTCTAACATGAAATAAAGACCAAAAAATAAAATAATGAGCTTGATATGAGAAAAAAATTGTGGTAAACTTTTGAGTCCAAAAAACAAATCTGCAATTTCAGTAGCCAACTAGATTTCCTTAAAAAGTCAAAGGGATGCCAAGAATAAGAGCTACACTTGATCTTGAAACAGAAAGTAGCATCAATGCTGGTCAACCCTTCCAAGGAAAAGACTTGCCTCCTGTCCAATCTTACCAAGCTAACATTAACTTGCAATGAAATAAAAATTAAGCTAAACATAGTATTTACTACTCCTATTTTTCTTCTCTTTGTTTGCTTACCCAAATATAAGTGGATTTTAATTTTTTTTAAATCATCTTTTATCTTACAGGCAATGAGAAGTCTGTGCACAGTTGATTGAGAAACACTGGTCTAGTCATGACTCCCACTTGTGGTCTTTCTATGTTTTACATACAGTGCTGGGTCTCGTGCTGTCAACCTCTGTCCTCAGTAAACTGAGATTAAGCTAGAAGTGTTTTGACCAGCATAGTGGGAACTCTTGCTCACAGCTCAGCTTCTTAGTCTTGCCTTGGAGAACCATAATGTTTTCATTTTCTTAACCTCACCACAGTCCAATTATCAGAAGCGACTTGTAGCTCTTCACATCCTCTTCATACTGTGATACATACGTACAGTGCTTCAGAAATCCAAATGATTAATTCTTTATGCTCTAAGTCACAAGAAGTGTCACAAATCGAAATTCCATTGGAAGTCAAAGGTGAAAGAGTAGACCCTAGATTAGTTGACATGTCCATCTATTCATGGCACTACACCTTGAAGAATGGATGCTTTTATCCTCATTTAATAATGGATTAGTGAAGTCTCATGTACTTCCCTTAGTTTTTCCTCAGAAACTGAATCAAAGTTCTTTCATCAAACAAATCCAAGACAAATACAAACAAAGGCAGTGGGCATACAATGCCTCCTTGGAGGGAGGCAATGGAAGTCCAAGGACTCATGTATGCATCTACCAATATTCATTCAGTTCCTCATCTCATGAAGCCTCCTGGCCTAAGTAAACAGCAATTTCTGACCATGATTCCCTCCTATTTGTACCATTTAAAGAAGCACTGCATTAGAATAATCCTATAAATCCAGTCTTACATACCACCACATAGGGCGTATGTCAACAAAACACAAGTAAAAGCCACACGTAGAAATCTAAACTAGGTTGTCCACAGTTCGCTGGAGTACAGAGCCCAGGCTAAGACACTGTGCTAACACAACTGCACTGCTGTCTCCTGCAGAACTAAGCCAGGTACTTCAGCACAGCAAGATCTGACACATGCAAGCCCTCTCACAGCTGAAATGCATCTGCTAAAAGAACCAATCACAGCAAAATTTCTCCTACCTTGATAAGATGCCTGCACTCCACTGTCACTTCAGATAAGTAATACTACAAATCATATTTATTTGAAACACTATTAATATTGCTAAGTTATGGAAGGTAGCATTCAGAGAGTTTATCAACAAAATGTAGTTACCAGATGGTCTCCAGTCCCTGCAAACGGTTAAAAAGGCAAAATACATTAACTTTTGGCCAGCACAATCTTGATCTGTTTCCAAATAAAACTACTTTTCCTTCTCAGGCCAAAGTTTGGCAGGACAGACAGACCCTAAGAGGATGTTCTGAAGCTCAGCCCATTAGGTCCACCACAGGAAACCAAGTGCTGCTGAAGGCCCTGTCTCTGATGACTGTGGTACAGAATGTGTTTTGTGGTGCTGCTACTTCTGCAGCCGAAACTCAAACTCTCTCGTGGGGTAAACATTAGCGCAGGAATATGCTCCATCACATTGCTGTCTCTTCAGTAGCCCTCTCTGGAGGTCTGACCATCAGCCGAATTGCTCAGAATGTTACATTTTTGACACAGATCTCACAATAGTATGAGCTAACTGTCACGCCCCAGTTCTTCAACAGCTTTTTCACCAGATGAGCTCAGTATACTTTAGCAAAAAGGAAAATAACACCATCCTCTTCTCTTGACAGGACAACGGAGGCACAGGAAAGAAGTTGCCTTGAATCATCAAGCAACACCAAGAACTCAAGGGTCTATCTAATAGTGGATTCACCACCCCACCCCATTGTGCCTCCCTTCCCATGCTTGGGTGAGAGCATTTGTCAGGTGGAATAACCTTTCAAGTGAAGTTAATGTGCAATATTTGCCACTTACTGGAAGAAAAATAAATAAATAGCCTCCCCATGGTTCATATATAGCTCTGGTTTCACTCAGGAAAATATAAATTCTTCATTCCATATCACGCATCTTATTTTCAATCCAAGACCCCAGGCCTAATCAGCAGTCAGAGATGTGTAGAAGGCTACTGAGAGTAGATCTAAGTGAAGTTGTTCATCAAGAATTTCCTAGATCAAACCGATATGACGTAGTGGAGTCAAGAGATCAGCTGAAATTTTGGCTGTCTGTTTAGCGTGCAAGACAGATTTTTTAGGGCGTGATTCTCTGTACTCCAACATAAGTAAATAAAAGAGGTATATTTAGCATTTAGGAGAAGACAGGAAAAGAGCAGACATATGTAATGTCTTCAGGAAGCTAGCTACAGTCAACTGTGACTTGCAAGATTCTTCTCTGCTTTTATCAGGCTTGTCTGAGATCATAATTAAGAACTCCACTCCAAAAGTACCTAAGAGTCACTTCTATTAAAAGTTGAGCAGTTAACTCAGGTATTGGGAGGTTGGATTGGTTTTAGGGTTCAAATATCAGACAAAGATGGATCCCAGTGTGAAATCGCATTCTACCACAAAATGAATCTAAAAGTCACCAAATCTCTCCAAATGCTATTTCTCCATGTGCACAGCATAAATAAAATTTCTTCCTCTTTTCCGAACCCTGCCCTCTGTTCAAACTACTTCTCAACACCAAAGAAAGGAGCCAAACTAATATATCTTTCAGAGCACAGCTTAAAATTTGGCAGGCAGTGCTGCTCGGGCCAGTTCGAGCAGATGCCACCTTGCCTCCGGCCCCTCACTCCCCTATTCACACTGACACCTTCTTGCCATGTCAGCACAACTACTTGTGTGGCAGAAAATGTATCAGACTGAAAAATATAAAACATTTGGGCTGGTTATTTTTCAGCTGGATCAGCTCCCTGCTCTGGTTTTCCACATGGCTGCACAGACTGCTATGCCAGCCAGAACAGAGCAGCAATACACTATGGGAGGGGGAGGGCAGGGACCACCGCAGGCACTGGTGCAAAGAACTTGTGTAACACCATCTTCAGTGATGTAACTCATCCATGGGAAAAGTATGTCTTTATAGTGTGCCTCACTGGGTAACAAGATGAGTTCTTTCCTTTTGAAACAGTAGGAGTGCTTTTATACTTAAAATTAATTGGGGGACATACTCTAAAATAATAAATACATTAAATAATTCAAGACTTAAATGTTATATAGTTGATAATTGTACCTTAGAGGGCTGACAGTTAATTAGAAACAAATCATAAAGCTTGTGCTCTCTTATTCCTATGCAAATGCCCCAAAAGCTCTTGTTTAATGTGAAATCAGCACTATGTGAAGACACTCATTCCCAGGTAAAAGGGGCAAAATACAATCTGAGCATGTGACTCAGTCACCCACAGGACAAGTCTGCAAAGCCAAGCAATAAAAACTGACCAAACACCAACTCTCACTTGTAATCTGCTCACTAATGACTCTCTCCTGCAGAAATACCTCCTATGACAGGGTTACAGCTTTGGTGGATGAGGGAAGCACAACTGACGTCATCTACCTGGAATTCTGCAAGGCACTTGACGCTGTTCCACATGACATCCTTGTCTCTAAATTGGAGAGACATGAATTTGACAGATGGACCACTCAGTTGATAAGGAATTGGCTGGATGGCTGCACTCAGAGAGTGGTGACCAGTGATGGGTGCCATTACTCAGGGGTCTGTTTAAAATATCTCAGGTGCTGTTTAAAATCTTTCTTGGCAACATGAACAGTGGGATTGAGTGCACCCTCAGCAAGTTTGCCAATGCCACTCTGTATGGTGTGGTCAACATGCTGGAGGGAAGGGATGCCATCCAGAGGGACCTGGACAGGTTTGATAACAAACCCCATGAAGTTCAACCAGGCCAAGTGCAAGGTCCTGCACCTGGGTCACAGCAATCCCAGGCACAAATAGAGGTTGGGTGAAGAATGGATTGAGAGCAGCCCTGAGGAGAAGGAGTTGGAGGTGTTGGTGGATGAGAAGCTCAACATGGATCAGCAATGTGTACTTGCAGCCCAGGAGGCCAACCGCATCTTGGGCTGCATCAAAAAAGTGTAGCCAGCAGGTTGAGGTGTGATTCCCCTCTGCTCCAGTGAGACCCCACCTGGAGTAGTGCGTCCAGCTCTGGGGCCCCCAACATAAGAAAGACATGGACCTGTTGGAGTGAGTCCAGAGGAGGGCACAAAGACGATCAGAGAGCTGGAGCACCTCTGCTATGAGGACAGGCTGAGAGAATTGGGATTTTTCAGCCTGGAGAAGAAACCACTCCAGGGAGTCTTTATAGCAGCCTTCCAGTACTTAAAGGGGGCCTACAGGAAACATAGGGAGGGACTCTTTATCAGGGAGCGTAGTGATATTTTTAAACTGACAGAGGGTAGATTTAGATTAGATACTAGGAAGAAATTATTTACTCTGAGGGTGGTGAGACACTGGAACAGGCTGCCCAAAGCCCCATCCCTGGAAGTGTTCAAGGCCAGCCTAGATGGATCTTTGGGCAACCTGGTGTAGTGGAAGTTGTCCCTGCCCATGGCAGGGGGGTTGGAACTAGGTATCTTTAAGATCCTTTCCAACTCTAACCATTCTGATTCTATGATAACCAAAATCCAAAACTCCAGGCTCACTTCCAAATTATTATGTGTGAAAGGTAAGGAATATAGCACAGTTTTTTCACCCTGAACTTGAAGAGATAAGGATTCCACCTGCTTGCAGTCCAAGATTTATCTTTCTGTCCTGTATTTCCTTGACCTTGAAAACACTCATCTTTCCAAAGAGCGATTGCAACATGATGCTTATAAGCCTAGAAAGATTCAGCAAAAAAACAGGATTCAATTTTAAAGGGGTGGGAGGGAAATCTATACGAATTTGAACTTAATTAAACTGAATTTGAATTTGTGAATTTGAATTGAATTTAGGAATTCATTAATGATAGTATTTTCCTCCCTGAAGGCTAGCACAACTGAAAGCCTGATATTACAGGAAATTGGGCTTACAAGAAAAGGACAATGAAACGTCAGTAACTGTATTTTTATGGTTTTGGATTGGAGGGCTTGTTTTTAGAAGGATGGTTATTTCTAAAATAGTTGTTTCTGTAGCATACAAGCAACTGCAACCACGGCAGCCCAGGTTAGAACAGCAGTGATGGGGTAGTAGATTAAAAAAAGAAAGCATTTAATACGAACTACAAAAACACTCTTCTAACAGTACAACAACAGCACCCAAACTACATGGATCAGTTGTTTCTCTGCCATGTCAAGGGAAAAACCCTAAGCTTAAAAATATTCAAAAGATGGGAGAGCAGTTCAAGTAAATAGCATGTGCATACCCAGCTTTTCCTCTTCTGTAAATACCTGTTTTGGTTCACTGTCGGAGTCAGATACTAGGAGTACATGGACTTTGGTCTGACCGCAGATGCCCTTTTTTAAGTTCTAATTCAATAATGCAATAGGAAGTCTTGAAAGGAACAAGAAGTAAAAGTTGACTTAGAAAGAAAGACTGGAAATGAAAATCTGAGCAATGTGTTTCCTACCTTCCGATCCTAATTAGGAGGGGAATAATCTCCAAATTAGAATCCTCTCTGCCCCTGAGCTCAAGTATGATTTTAGCACTACTCACGCTCTCAAATAAAAGAGAGGGATCACAGGAGATAATCAGCTGCACCCACTTCTCCTTGTTGAGATCTTATTAATGCCTCTTCAAACAATGCAAATCTCAAGTACAAGAGGAGATACAGACAGTTGGAACTGATTAATGCAAACCGAAAGCTGTGTCTCTCATTAGTAGTAGGCAGAGTTTGCATCTAGACTGGACGTGACATTTCTGGTTCATAATACTTTCAATAGATAGAGAAATAAGAGGTGGAAAGGAAGGGAGAATCAGAGACAAATGCAAATACTGTACAATATTAAAGGCTTTGGAGGAACTCTGCCAAATATGATATGCATGTACAGCAGTGAGCACAACAGCATTCAAATTGGATGCCACTTCTATCTGCTACTGTAACATAAATTCATAACCCTACTATAGCACTTATTTGTGTATCTTTAAGAATATATAGCATTACTTTTTTTGTGTGAGCAAAGGGCTATGAAGATGATTAAGGGACTGGAGCATCTTTCTTATGAGAAAAGGCTGAGAGAACTGGATCTCTTTAGCCTGGAGAAGAGAAGGCTCAGGGGGAAATCTCATAAATGTATGTAAACACTTGCAGAAAGGTTGTAAGAAAGATGGAGCCAGGCTCATTTTAGTGGTACCCAGTGACAGGACCAGAGGCAATGGGCACAGATTGAAACACAGGAGGTTCCCTCTGAATATCAGGAAATACTTTTCACTGTGGGAGTGACCAAGCACCGGCACAGGTTGCCCAGGGAGGCTGTGAAATCTCCATTCTTGGAGATATTAAAGAGTTATCTGGTCCTGAACAACAAAAAAGTCATGGTTCTGGGCAACCAGCTCAAAGTGGCCCTGCTTGAGAACAGGACATGATGACATCCAGAAATCCCTTCCCACTTCAACCATTCTGTGCTTCTGTGTGACTGCTGTTTTGTGAAGCCTTTTTACTGTAAAAAAATAAGCAGAGATGAGTGCTTACCACCTCCATTATTTGCACTCCATCTTGTACCCTGTAAATCACTCCATGTTGTGGTCTCCAGCACATATGGAATGCATTGTGAACAGACAACCTGCCAGCTGTGGTGGCGACTGAGAACCGCAACACTGTTATAAAACAAGAAACTTCAATCCCAGTTTTGGTGCAATTATGTTAATAAGCCGCAAACATAACCATAACAACAACAACAACAAATTCTCTGCGTTTTCCTTTTCTTTAGATTGATTTAATTAGATTAAGAAAAAAAAAAAAAAAGATCCACCTTGGTAAGTCAAGTAACAGAACTTTTAATTCTTCTTCTAGATTAAACAAAAATAATCTTTTAAAACCTACTTTTGTAAGGTAAACTTAAATTTCAGATATATTTCTGGGCACTGTTTAAAACATATGTATTGTTAACAATATGTAATTTCTGTTTGGTTTTGCTATCTAGAGGTTATTACCATGCCATAGGTGTAAAGAAGCTACATTTTTCTAGACAGTGTTTGTAAACATATTTTGAGGTAATAATCCCATAACAGATGACACATCCACTCTTGAAATCTCTCATGGTCCTCCATCTTTTCATACACTCGACAAACCATTTAGTAGTAGAAGAACCTCTGCAGTATTATCACAGATTTAATCAAGACTTCCTTTTTGTCAGATCTATGTGGTTCAATTCAATTAAAATCCTTGCACCTCATTAGAAAAAACTGAGGAATTGTTGATGTAGTTGGGCAAACCTGCATGCCATATGTCAAACTAGCAGGATACTTCATACCAAGTATTTCCTGGATCTAAAAGTCATTTTGCCGTTGTAATGAAAAAACCTCTTGACAACAACAGACCGGTACCAAAGAGAAAAACAAACATATTTCTCTCACTCAGTACCACGCGGCCTCAGGAGACTCTTGTGATCTTAGTTTGAGACATGGGTATCAGACCCAGCTTTTGAAAGATCAGAGAACACCCTACTAGCTAACAAATATATCTCAGATATATCACTATCCCGCTCTTAGAATTTATTTAAGATTAATTTTAGGAAGTCACTTGCATACTCTGAGTTTGCCCTTCCTAGAGCTTCTGGTTAATGAAACCAAGTGAATTAGCTGCCCTATGATCCAAATTATAGAAAAAGCACATGATGGGGGGCGGGGGGAGCTTTCTAACACAAGAGCATGGTTTCACTGGCTCCCAGTGCCCTGTTCACTGCACTACAGGACTTACTTTTCCCAATCTCTGCGGGGTTATTCACCTCCTTCATGCGTACACTTGTTGACAATAAAATTGGTTCTCCTTTAAGAAGAGGTCTATTTTTATAAGTGAACAAACACACTTCAAAAAAAAAAAGTTGTAACATCTGATTTTGGTGTTGCACTTGCCTTGTTCTCTTCATAAACTGTACTGAGTATCTGAGCACCGTTTTTTGGTTATTTAGTCAACACGCAGTCTTCCTCAACATACCACAGCTAATATTCCACTCATTCCTTCAGCCAACTTTAAAACAAAGCAGCTCATAAAAAGGCTAGACAGTCTGTTTTAGCTACCTTCTGCCTTTTCGTTTAAGAAGTCTGTTGCAAAAGCACACCAGCTATTCAGAATGAGACACTGTGAGACATTCATACTTCACACGTATAAATCATTCCCTCCAGCCTCTCACTCAAGGGTCAAGTCCAGCTCCAGAGAACACTGGCAGAAGTCCACCTCTCAGGAATGATGCCACCTGTGGGGCTCTAGGTATAAGGCTCCCACTACCAGCTGAAATACATTAACAGGCTGCAGAGACACCCCCTCTACTACTAGAGATGTCTGCCATCCCCACATGGTAGTAATTGCTCATTTAGCAACCTCAGTCATTGCCAATGTCTGGTGGTGTTTTTTTTCCTCGTGATAATCTCCACCAAGTTTGCAAGCCTGCAAAAAGACCTGGTTTCAGTTTTCAAGGACATAAATATTCAACTTCTTTCCTAAAGTTAGATTCAAACTTGGGCTCGAAGTGCAGGGCCCCAACACTTGTGAAGCATTCTACTCCTGCTCCAAAAAGGGCTCAGCATTCCTGCTTTAGCTCCAGCTATCCTTTAATCTCATACCTTGCACAGCACTTCTGGCTTTACGGTTGATGTACCATTCAGTGGAAGGCACAGAAAGAAAGGGTGTAAGAGTTTCAGGGATGAGACCAGCCTCATCAAAAAGCTATGTCCTCAGATGTCCACCTGCAAATTTGTTTTTTGTGGGTTTATTTATTTATTATTTATTTATAATTAGCTGAAAGGGATTCATTTCTGTACACCACTTCACCTGCAGTGGTTTACAACTCTATTGTAAAACACTCTGAAATAGCTACAAAAACAAATAGCTGCAAAACCAAAAAACACACACTCTTTATTGCCACAAAGTGGCCAGGAAGGCATTCTCCAATCAGACAAACCATTCAGAAGGCTCTATGGGGACAAAAAAAAAAAGAAGACTTCTCTAAGTAGCTAAGGATAAAACACAATTTTTAAGGCCTCCATTACCCTATGGGAAGGAAAAACCTTCAGCCAGCTGCATTTTGATATAGTTCTGCTTAGCACTGTTTATAGAGAGAAAACAAGTATCAGTAAACACATCAACATCAGAATTCCTCCTTAAAAAAAGGAGAAAGTCATTGTATTATGTAACCTTCAAGCAATTAAGTTTACCTGATGAAATATTTTCCATTGAGGCACTCCTAGTGCCTTCACTATTGCTGACAGAACAATATCAAGTAGGAGTTGCAAGCCAAAGACCACCTAACAGACTTCTACTCTGAGACAGACTGAAAAAACAGTGTAGGTAATTTCCACTGTGATATTTAGTTCAATCATCTGAGATTTGGAAAGGGGCAGCTGAGTTGTATGTTCGGAAAAAAAGAATAATTAGAGCCACACTTATGTCTGTGAGTAGACACTTGGATTCTTTCTGGTAATAAATGCATTTGAAATATGGCTGCCTTGAATAACATGAAAATAATTTCTAGGTAGGCACAAGTATCAGATAGGGCAACTGAGGACCAGAGATTTAGTCCCACAAAATATGAATTATCTTGCAGTGCAACTTCTCTATGATCTGGTGTGTCCTTCCCGATAGAGCAGAGAATTCTCAAAGTCGCTATGAAGCATCAATAGCTCCTGAGTAGTTTGCTGCCACTGTCAGTGGGCAGAGATGTTGGAACTAGACGATCTTTAAGGTCCCTTCCAACCTAAACCATTCTATGATTCTACGGCAAGTTGTGGTCACTGCTCAGGAAGAGCTCAAGATGGGACCTGGTTAATTTGCAGACTCTGAGAGGGGCCAGCAGACGTGTGCTTCTTGTTTTGCAGAGAAGAGAAGAGGGTATTTTTGCCGGTTTCCTTCAAGCAACACCCAGTCAGAACTGTGGAATCTAACTGTGCGCTCAGCTTGACTTCTGAAAGCTGCAAGATCTTTCTCCTCTTCAGCAAGTCACCTCTGATATAACCAGGATCCACATTACTTTCTCAACCAGAGTAAAAGGAGGAGTTGGGTGGAGAACTTGTCCCAGCAGAGCTTAAGGGAGGGAAGAAAAGCAGAACCAGAGTGATAGTTGCAAAAGTGGCCAACCAAAATAAGCCTACCGGTCTGGCTGGGGCAGAGAAGATAAAGACACAAAGATGGACTGCCATATGCTAAGCAGCTGCAGTTCTGTCTAGTTTGTGGACCTGTAGTCCTACTGGAGCTGCCTTTCAGAAGAAGTCATCTCCTGAAGAACAGGCTGCATAACAGGACAAAGAAAAGCTGCTTCTGTGAAAATAGTTTATTGACCTGATGGGAAAGGTAAGGCCATCTTTAACTACAAGGATGAGGATCAATATAACACTGAGGTTCTATGTACTCTGTAAAGTTGAAGGCTCTTGATCCCTGCAACAGAGGACAGATACTCAGAGTAGGTAAAGAGAGAAGTGTCACGTAGCCAGAGCAGGGAAATTATAATATTCGTAATTCCTTTTAGAATTCTTCCATAATTTGGGATGAAACACACTTTAAATATGCATAACTCCCTCTTGTGCTTCACAGGATGTCTGAATACACAGCTGCTAAGACCATTAACATGCCCTCAGATCTTGTAGCAGGTTACAGAAATTATCATCATTGTACCCACCTATTAAGTGGAAAGTGGGCGAAGTTTCTCGCCTTGGTCTTCACTTACCAAAGAGACAACAAAAATCCCAATTTCCCAGTGCACTGGTACGTCAGTTCCAGAATGATGTTTGTTTATTGAAGCAGGGTAGGTAGAAATAAAGGACAAAAAGGGGAAGCACGTAAGATACATCCAAATTCCCCATATTTAAGAGATGCACTGGAAAGTCAAGAAAGTAAGCAAGGAAAAAGAATGACCTCTGCTTCGTTCTGAAAAATAAGAACTTGACTAGGTCAACACAGGTTTTAACATCTAAATTAAAGAATGGGAACAACTTCTTCAAGAATGGGATTAAAGAAATGATCTTGTCAGCATGGAAAAGTGGAGGAAAGGGCAGAACAGAATGCGGTTGTAACATAGCCAAAATTAAATATTTATTAAAGAACCCTGCAAACAAGAACTAAATCACTAATTGCACTTGCAGTGATAACACTCATCACTTTCTCCAAATCCCATCCCTCCTTCTGATTCTACAAACTTCTGGAGACTCACAAACCTTCTGTTTTACTCCATGTGTGGAAGAAACGGGATGCTAAAGTGGGAAGACACCTTCCTTTTTTTAGTGCTACTGGTCACCTGCAAAACTGAACTAGTCTCTTCATTTCAGTGCCTTTGTCTCTCCCTCTCTCCTTTTGTTTTGTGTATTTAGCTTTGGGGCTTGGTGGGTGGGTGCTTGGGTGTTGTGGGTTGGTTTGTTTGTTGGTTTGGTTTTTTTTTGTTTGGGGTTTTTTGTAACTTATATTTGGTATTTTACTTAAATCGTCAGCTTTTGAGAGACACTGGGTGGGAATCTTGGCTTTAATTCTAATATAAATGTTTCAAGAGTTCTGGCTTTCAGAGAAATTAAAAAAACGTAACATGAATCCCTGAAGGGCTTAAAAGAAAAGGGCAAAAGGCAAGTTATAAAGTCATTTTAAATCCCCATTTTTAAGCAGATCTTCTTTAGGGAGAAGAGCTGTTTCATGCATGAGCTGCACTGCCTGGGGCAATGGGACAAACCCATCGTCTGGGTTTAGTAAGACTGGAACAGCCACACACTGTGTTTTCAGGCTGTGACTGGCATTAGCAAGATTCATTCGTAATCAAAAAAATAATCTTCACTTTGTCCCTATCAGGAACTTTCTCATGAAAGCAGGCCTTGGGTAACGGCTGAGAGAGAGTTTCAGGATCTGTCTACATGTATGTGTATGCATATGTATAAAAACAGATATATACAAACATATATATATATTTGTACATGTGCGTGTAAGTGCATACGTGTGTACTTCTAATATGTTTTCAAAGATCCTGTTTCCTGCTGGAAGATGCAAAGACAGGAATAACCCACCCATGGACAAGTTACATATTCTTTACTTCTCAAGCCAAATTTTCCTGGTGATATATAATGAGATTTTACATACTTTGTGCCTCATTGACTAATTAGATCAATGCAAGCTACTCCCCCTGTCCCTCCCTTTTTGTAGTAGGGACTTTCATCGCCTGTAGCTACACAAGTGCGGTTGCTTTTGCCAAATACTTGGAGATACTGCTAATGGCTTCATTTGAACTCCGCATTGCTGCATATTAGTATGGAGGATGGGGGGTTGTGTATTTTAATCCATATTGAGATTGCTTTGATGTTGTTTGTAATGAGGAATATGTTTTTATTTATACATATCAGAGTTGTTACAGGATTTTGTGCTTCCCAGAGGATTAGATTTCCACTATCAAACAAACACAGTGTATACTTAGAAGAAGGGGGAGGCTAACTAGAGGTCAATTTTCTACTCACAACTACAGTGCTTAGCCTCCTTCACAGTTCTTTCCATGCACAGATCCAAACACTTTGTACAGAAAGCTATCAGCTATCCCCACCTTGCATGCAAGGAAACTTCATCAGGACATTGCCACACACTGCTGTAGGTCACATTGATGGGTAATGCAGCATTAGTAGAGTCACAGGACCCACTGCTGCCTCCAGATTGACACTGCCACCCACACATTTTGAAAAAACACACAGGAACTACCAGAAGTAAGGATCCATAATTTTCACAACCCTGACAGGCAGTGCATAAGAGGGCAGAAAGAACAAAGTTGAGAGGAAGGTTTAGCTGAATATGTTTTTAAAAGGAATAAAAAAAAAATTAACCAGGGGAGTATGTATGGGTCCTGTTACTCCTCCTGCTTCCAAATGCTGAGACCACAAACTACAGCACTACTTCTTTTTCTCCCTTCAGAAGCTCAAAGTCCATGTACAAATTACTACAGACTGTTGAAATTAGGCATTTATGCCAGAGGCAAGAATGAAATGGCACCTCTACTATACAGAAAAATGATCTCTCGTTGCTAATCTCCAGGGTAAAGTACTTAGTACCCAAGATGGAGATGACTGTTCTGGGGAAAAAAAAACCCCGTCATTAAATAAAGTTTCTGGCGCAGCTCACTTCCATGTAAATTAAAGCCCTAACTGAGCACCAGGTCTTACTGTTTGAAAGCCTGGAAAATAAATCTGTCTTGCCAAAGTGAGTTTTGCCTCCCAGTGGTCATTTTGAGAGTGCTGAAGGGGCTTTTATCATTTCAGTTTCACAAATTCCTCAGCCTCATTTAAACATTTAATTTTAGCATGAGGATCTTTTAAAATTACAAAATCTGACCACTTGCAATGTTTTGCAATGACAGAACTTTTCAGAGGACTTTGTGGATTCTCCAGAGCTGCTTCTTCAGAATGAAACTTCTGCTTGGCGTATATGTTTGTCTCTTCCTATTTATTCAATGCTTTCTTTTGACCAATTTAGTTTATGATCATTACAGTATGCTGGTGGAAAGAAATTACGAGGGTGAAAGTCGGGGGGAAGGAGAGTTACAAGGAGGGTAACACTCTCCAAGAGTGTTACAAGGAGAGTTACTCTCACAAGAAGAGTAACTCACTCCAGGAGAGTCTGGCGTGTTACAATACTCCAGATCTCATAGAAAAGGCACTTTTACAGACCTTTCAGGATCTTTTGGAAACAGTTAGATTCACTGCAGAAATACAGAAGGAAGAGGGCTTATAGTTAATAAATGGAGAACCTGGCTGGATGGAGAATGGATGCTTCTGGCTGCCACAACGGCACTTGTCACTCACGGGTATGTGAGAAATCTGGAGTTTTTGACTCAGCAAGTGGCACATATTCTAAGCACTCTTTATACACGAAGAAAGCTGCTGCAATCACTCAATTTATTTAAGTAACACAAACTCCATCTGAATAAAATCTGCCAGTACTGCTGCTGGACAGGACTAAACTGTATCACTGTCCTATAACTCAACTGACCAAGATGAGGTGGCACTGCGCCTCACTGGAGCAGAGGATCAGGACAGATGGCCACCCACCCAGCCTGGCGCACCTGACACTGCGATAACCTCCGCTGACCACGTAGGGACTTACCTGCTACAGAGAATGAATTAAGGCCATATCTGAGCCCTAGTTCCCAGCTCACAGTCAGCAAAGATGACAAACCACATCACAGGAATGCTGCAGAGAACACTGTGTGTCAGCAGAGGTAAAGACCCACAGAGGACCTCTCCCCCTGATTTTATTAAACAAGGCTGAAAACCAGAGAGAGTAATCTAAATAGACCAAAATAAATAATTTTCTACTAGTCACTGGGTTTACACAAAAGAACAACATTTCTAACAACCATTCCATGCACCTATTGGAAATGTATGCTTTTTTTTGAGCCTGAGGACATGGGAGGAGGCAGCCAGTGCAACTACAAAAATATCAGTTTCCTGTTTAAATTTGGGACCATATTTAGAATTGATGGCCTATCGTTTGAGAGGTTTCTCTAGATAGAGGGAAGGTTGGCTTGTTTGTTTGTATTAGGGATAAAGCAGTCTCCTGACTGGGGTCACAGTGTTTATAGTTCTCAATTTTATGCCTGTTGTGAGTAAAAAAGCAACTAATTTACTCACACAAACACAGCCTGTGGTGAATTTGTTCATTACATCAAATCCTAATTCTTTTTTTAAAAGAATTGGTCATTTCCACACAAAAAATATTTCAAATTTTGGGAATGTCTGGACTATGCAGCTGTTACATAGTAAACCATTAGATACTCAAAGGAAGTTCCTCTGAAAAAGGGATCTGAAGATGGTTTGATCAGAAATAAGAGACTTCACGTGACCTTCCACTGCCTGTATCTTAATGACAATGTGTGACTTTCAACTGTATGTTCAACACAAGAAACTTTTACCTACTCCTTGACCATGACCAGTTGGCCCTGCCAACTCAGTTGGTTCTTAAGGAACTGTCAAAAGCAGTTGTAACATGGAGAAAAAAATACTTGCAAAAATCTAGCATGAAAACTTTCACCCGCTTATTTGGAAAGATACCAAGGTGAGAAGCTGACAAGCGACATGCCTTTGGCTTGTCCAGTACTCATCTCTCAAAACCAGAAGAAATCTGAGAACTTACAGAAATGAATTTAATTTCACTCTTTGCTGGCATCTCTAATGGAGAAGCTCAAGTCCATTTACTTTAAAACACCAAGGCTGAAAAAGACAGTGGTTCCCAAGTTGATTCACCAATGGATTAGTTGCTCATGGACTCAAAGAAGGGCAAACACCCGAATGTTATCAGAATAAACTGTTTGAGCCTCGTATGTTGACATAAACTTGTCAGATGCTAGTAGTATATAGATGCATAGGTCCTCTTCACTCTATCTATGCCTCTCCTCTAAATGCTTATTTCAGTATGGAAAAAGTGAAAAACAAAGCACATTTTTACCAAGTTTAATTTGGAGAAAAAGAAAAGATCTGAACTGTTCCAGCATTCATTCATAGCATAAGGTATCACACTCCACTTTGGAGACTGACGTTTAAGAAATTAGTTTGTTGCTCCAAAACCAAATTATTTGTGTTTTACTATCAGTCTGTGGCAGCAAATTATCTTTGATCTCAGCCCATATTCCCCCTCCTAAACCTCATTGGCAATCTTCTATCTTTTGAGAACCATTTGCTGTTTGTTTTCAACATTCACAAAATCTAAGCAGGCTGCAATATTCACCAACAAAACCAACTTTAACTTTGCACTGACAAAGCTGTCCTGAGCTACTGGGTGCCCTATTACAATCACAAGTTCAAACTTTCAAAAGCCAGGAAACAGATAATCAAGGCACAAACTGATGAAACCTTTACTTTGTTCTTAAAACTGGTCAGTAACACCTATCATTGATTTCTATACATTGTAGCATGATCAACAGGTTACTGATAACTATGAAAATGAAGGAAAAAAAGGCCAATTATCTTGTAGATCCTTCCCATCTCAGAAGTGGAAGACAACAAAAAACATGGATGAGAAGCTCTTGACTACACAAGGGTGGCATCAAGTGCACTGGTTCTGTGGATCAAATGGGATTCCTCCTCCCTGTGAACTATCTCTGTAGCAGGAACAACAAGGTGACAGACAAGGTAGAACTGCTGTGAGGGTGTTACGCTCACACCAGAAGGAGATCCTGTTAATCCATAAGCACCACACAAAGTCTCCAGACCCACATTTCATAATGCCATGAATGTGAAATGTCAAAGACAAGGAGGAGAAGATGTTCCTTTTGCTGCCTGTATGGCTGTGCCAGAAACCTGTTGATAAAACAAGATGAAAGGCAAACGCTTGTACCAAGAACAATTTTGACATTTGGTCTACTACTTAATCCTCAAAAGTGGATGCACAAGATCAGAACATTAAAACCATAAGACAAACCATAGGGAGGAAACAGGAGAGGCCAAAGGAGAGGCACTGGCACTCTACAAAGATGTCTTGAATCTCCCCATTTCCTGGCATCAGTAAGTTTGCCTTTATGCATCACTTCACAAACCTTAAATTAGTAAGGGTTCAACAAGCTGGAAAACACTAACCTTCCTCCACTACAGGGCATGTGATACTGAAACATCCAACCCAAGGTCTTGCAGCAAGTCAGTACAAGTACGACCTACTTTTGTCCCCTGGGGATTTACTTTACAATGGAAGATTTCCCCAGTACAACTCTGCCAGAAACACCCAGTAGAGAAACATCTCATACCGAAGGAAGGAGTGTTGGTGCTCTCTGGATGACATAAGCACTCTGAGCAAACAGCCTTTCCAGCTTTAGCATAGGCTGAGGGGCATGACTTCTTCCACACTCCTAACCCTCCCAACTCGTAGACCTGGCCTGAGTCCCAAACCTCCAGGCAGTTCACTTAACTGAAACATGTCTCAATTTAATAATCTGTAACATGAAGGGAAATGATGCTCCCTACAAGAGCTCTTCAACGTTCTAGAAGTGGGTGGCGCAAAGTTCAGTTCTCTAAAGGACAGTTCCTATGTTTCACTGCCTCACCAGGTGCTCTTGAAAAGTTGCTCCAAAACACTGTATCTTCCTAGGGGTGCAAACCCAAGGCTGGGCCTTACTAAACCTCTGCTGGGCCATCAGAATGCAACCAGCCTTTAAGAAAAAAATCCCAAAACCAACAAACCCAGGAGTTCTGTAATTAGTAGTCTGGAAGAATCTTCAGAATGTCCTGGTTCTGACCTCTGTCACCTCCCAGATTCCCCATGGAACCTGGCATGAA
Organism: Numenius arquata; assembly: GCF_964106895.1. NCBI lineage: Eukaryota > Metazoa > Chordata > Aves > Charadriiformes > Scolopacidae > Numenius > Numenius arquata. Next base: position 13,325,654 of record NC_133581.1, read on the forward strand.
TTGCTCATTCTTCTTGTGCCCACCCTTTCTTCATGACCTTAGGCTGGGCCTTACCATTTTAGAGTAGGAGATCAGCAGGGCAAACTATATCTCTTGTATCAGTTTGGACTAGCAAAAATGGTCCCTCTGAAGCACAGCACAGTCTTCAGGGGTAACTTCCAATCTCAGCATAAATTCACAGGCACAAGATTTCCCAGCTGCAGACATTTCTATAGAAGCTGTCACATGTAGTGACAAGTTAGGTGTCAAAAATTTGCTTAAGTTGACATTATTTTTGTGGGTGCTGTGCAAACAAAACTAAGCAATTCTCTTTTTAATGCTCATAACAAATATTTCACTTACACTTTAACAAAGACACATATTTCTGTGCTTTCAGTCCAGGTCCTGATTCATGTTGCTACATGCAGGTATTACTGGCTCTACATTCAGCTGCTGGTTGCAGCTTCTCTTTTAAGCATTTTTATTAATTTGATTTAATAATATGCCACCCATTAATATTCTGGTCTGACAACAGACTTGGGTATCTTCAGTGAGTATGAATGTGTACCAGCAAATCTAGTGTTCAGAAACAGTTACACAGTAAGAACAGGTAGTAGTTGATTATCCTGTGCTGCTATATGACGGCACCATTTATCAGTATTAAAGTAAAAGCAATGTTTTTATTTATATGCTACATCACCGGAAAAGGTGATTACATAGCTGTTATTGTTCACAGGTGGCAGAGAATTTGGAAGAGACTTAAGCATCCATTGCTTCTGGGTTGGGAAAAACTCACATGACAAAAGCAGAGATGAACCTGAGGACGTGAACTAGGAGACTGACTGTCCACACTCTTTGAGCACAATTTGTAAACCCCTCCCTTATTTCTATCTGAGTTAACGGGAGGAAGGCCTCAAACCAAACCAGATCTTTTACCATAGACATTGGTGAAATGGATGCATTGAGTTTGTTAATTCTTACTGATTATCTGGTAAATTGAAGAGCTATTCTGAAAGGTTTTCAAGAGACAAGGGGGTTGAGCGGGAACTTTCCTCACATAGATCTATGCTAACTGCTTGGGGCTAAACCAGAAGGATTCATGACAGAAATGGAAGATGACAACAGGTAGCTGCGTCTACAACCTTGCTGCTTTACCGAGCTTCCTAAGAAGAAGCCCCAAGGGAGGGAATCAAAAACCAGTTCTGCTCCCCTAGAGACAGATCTCATCTGCCTTCTCTCCATGGACACACCTGTCATGACTAGTGGTTTCTAAAGCAGAGGGGCTGTCCTGTGCTTGACCTGCTAGGTAAGAGCGATGGGCTTTTCAGGCATTCAAAATAAGCCTAAAATGTTAATAATACATATGACAGAAAGGAGGCAAGTTTTATGTTAGAAGCAACTACCTAGATGCTAATGATGTCCTCTCTGGAAAGTTCTTCTTGCCTTAAATCTACCAAAAATTTTTGATATTTTAACAAGGAATAAAACCAGACCCATAGCTAAAAGAAAGGTGCACTCTGTGCTTGCCACCCATTTTGCAAATTGTAATGTTTTACTTTTCAACAGGATATACATATATAATTATTAAATATACATATTATATATGTATAAACACTATATATAAAAAGATCTTACTGACAAGTTAAAAAAGTACATGATGCAAAATTTCATATAATCATGAACTAGTGAGCTACATAATTAAAAATAAGCCAATACGATATTTGATCTAAGAAAAACTGCATGTGTTTTTTTTTAGCTAGAAAGTAACTTTAGGTCAAGTGAAGTCAAAGGCAACTCAGACGAATAACTGACAAAATACTAATCTGAGCAATTGCTTCTCTTCCTAAACTAAGAGCTCTGCTCAAGGAGATTTAAAGGTAAAACATCCCATGAAGCAAAGTCACTTCAAATTAAGAGGCAGGAAAAAATTTACTGTAAAAATATGAGCTAAGATGGGAATAATAGCAGGCAAATATTAAAACTGTGAGTGGATGGTAGATGACATCTACAAAGTTGACTCTAAATGTTGGACAAAAGTCACGGGAGGCATGACAAGATGAAAAAGAGCCCAAAGTCTTCATACAATGGCTCACAAGAGGCTCCCGAGGAAAAGGGAAAAGGCAACAGAAATACCTACGCTCACAGCAAATGCAAAAGGATAGCAGGGGCCCATCACAGGTGAAGTCAGCCACACAATAAAAGGTGACATGGAAAACATACGGCGCCCCGGATAGAAACCAGCACACAAACAAAATGTAAAATGGCAAGGATAATTAAGATGTCCCAATAGTTGGGATCAAGAGAAAGAAATGACCAATTTGAATACATTTCTCTATGAAGTTTGTTACTCGTGTCCAGCTATGAAAAATCCTATTAAAGAGTGACACTGACTGTTAGCTTTAAGTTAAGAAAATTACAATTTAGAAAACTACAAAGAAATTAAATATTATAGATTGTCTTCTCTCCTTAGCCTGCTTGGCAACCTCTTAAAATCTGCTTTCCTGGGCTTGCCGAAAAGCACATTTCTTTTTCTGCTTTCTCCCTTTTTTATTAGAAATATGAACATCAACTGCATATTACTCCCCTTATTTCCTGTCCGTTCGCTGTTGCTCTCATTTTTACACTAGCACTAATGCAAAAAACACTGCAAACCACGCACAGGCTAAGCTTTAAAAAAATAAGGTGCGTATTACTCAACTTTTTATTTCCTCTGTTAAACAAACAAAAACCCACAACCCACACAACTAGGAATCCATCACTAACGGAAAGAGCAATGCAAGGAATCTATAGACCCATTCTTTAAAAACTATGAACAGGGAAAAAGACGACTCTATGAAGAAGGCTGCCATTGCTGGTTTTTTGAAGGCAGAAAAAAATGTGAAACAAAAGGTCCAAGGAGAAAATTGGAAGCAGCTTTCAAAATAACACCACACAAAACACCACTGTGTCGGGAGGGAAAAAAGGGGAAAGGGGGAAGAAAAAGGGAGAGAGAAAAAAGAAAAAAAAGGGAAAATAAAAGAAAAAAAAAGGGGCGGGGGGAGAGAAAAAAGACAACTCAACAGTTTGAGTGCTAGGATCTCTAACATTACTAACTCACAAACCCATCAAACATTTTCCCCGCCATCTACTATGCTTCTTTCTTTAATACTACAGTCCTTCTGAAAGGGGAGGCAGAAGAAAAATGACTGGACTAAATTTGCGTAACTGCACAACACAGGAGATCTATGAGCATTTTTTAACAGCCAAATCAGCCAAACAAATTGTCTGCAGAACTGCAACAGTAAGCTATTGGGGTTCTTACTGTCGGCAACATCACAAGTGTATTGAGAGAATAAAATCTTTTATTATAAAAATCAATCACAATTCCCATTCTGTTCCTCAATCCCTAAAGAAAAACCCAAAAACCTGAGTGCTGCTAATTTAGCCTTCTTACTGAAGAATGACTACCAGATAAAAAGGGAGCCGACAGCTGGCCCAGAGCCAAAAAGAAAGCTTTCAGGCACAAAAATTGCCGAGAACAATGTTTGTTCTTCGCTCAGAAATATATTTACATGCAACTCTGTACAGACAAGACAGGCATATCTGGTGACATGGCTAAGAATATACATTTATGATGGAGAATACCGCCTTTTAAAAGGAGAAATAAATTAGAGAGTAACGCCTTTTTATGCAAGCTGCAAGGAGAAGAATTCCTAGAGCAATTCAATTCAGCACAAGGAACAAGGTTTCTTTCAAAAAGTCACCCTTTAACTGGGAAGGGCGCTTCTTTGCAGGGAGTCTGAACTGAGAAATACGCAGCCCCTTGCTTTCTATTTATAGTCATTCAGGCAGTGAATAGTCTCATTCCAAATGCCACAAGGCATACTCACAACCTTTTATTCCAGAGACCTGATTTGTGTTTCATTTCAAAAAGTCCAGCCCGACAAAAAAAAAAAAATAGGGGGAGGGAGAGAGAGAAACGGCAAAGTAACATGCAACAGAAACACTTTTTTTCCCCAACTTTTCCTTTATGAAGCTAGTGCTGGAGAATGTGGAAAAGAGGGGGATTTTTTAGAAACTTCCCTATGGGAAGGAAAAAAACGTGAGCTTTGGAAGCGCATGCATTTTTATTCATTAACACTGAATACCAGTTGCCCTGCAATTTAAGCAAGTCTGGGGGACAGAGGAAAAGGAGCGAGGGGTGAGAGCATTTCAATTACTTGGCTTTGAAGGACCCTTCTGAATGAGAAAGAGACAGAAAACACTTGTCAAATGCAAGTTCAAGTGAAAGCCACTTCTGCCAATGAAGTGTGCAGATGGCTGTGGGGGTTCCACTGAACCCTAACTGGGCCTCTATTATGTCTTTATTGCTCACAAAAAGGCAAGGGTCACCTTCAGTTTAGAATAAGTTAGCATCCTTTCCCACAGAATGACTCTGGTCAATCAAGCCAAGCAAAGGAAGTCTTCCTTTGACTGACTGCTATCCCATCAGCGCACTGAAGAATTTTTAGAAAGGCTAAATAGACACAAAAACCTTTGGTCTCATCTACACTACTGACATTTATCAGAAAAAATTCCCACCATTGCAGGCAATCTTGGGAGAACTAGGGAAGGCTGGTGGTGGCTGTCATGTGTGTCTGTTAGATTTCTTTCTCGTTAGGGCCAGATGACACGAGTCTAAAAACGGAACTGACAGCTTTCAAAATTTCACTAATAAGACGCGGGCACGAAAAGCAAGTCCTACACCTCTATTTTTAGTGTGTATTCTTCAGAAACACAGGAACCCCGCCAGGCCAGCCCATCACATCAGGTCTCCTGTTTCTAACAGCATCCAGGTTCCCATGTTTCACAACCAAAGGTTGCAGAAATTTCTGCCGACAGGCACATGTGGTACCACAACCTGACCTGCCAGAGTTGCTCAAGACAATCCAGCTGGTGCTTTCCAACGTTATCTTCTGTGATGCTGTGAAATACCATCACCAATGCAGAACCCTTAAAAACCCCAAAAAGTTGAAACAGAAGGCTGCTAGAATTTGTGTTTGTGGCACAAAACTCTGTATTATTCATTTGAAAAGCTCACACCTAAGGTCGCTGAACACCAAGAAGGATGTGGTGTGTCCCCAGTGGGTACAAAGGATTATATACGAGAAGGAGAGTTCCAGGCACTGAAAGGTCAAGTATCTCTGATACTTTCCTTCCAAAACAGCAATAGGAAAATAAGAGCAGGGGAAGGACTTTTTAGTAAAAAGTTAATTCCCAAACTACGGTGACAAAACAGCCTACCTGACAGAGTACACTGTGCATATTGACACAACTATCCCCAAAGTATCAAAGAAACAAGTCTCTCTCAACATTGCTGTAAGACAATATTCATGAGATCACAACTCAGCAGCAACAGAAATCACCTTCGCTTTAGGTCAGAGGTAAGCTGTATGGCAAAGCTCAGTTTTATTCTTCGAAGAGAATAGGAGAAAGTAGGAAAACAAAAGCAAAAAGGGGAATAGTATTTAAAGAAAATTCCTTACAGTCATTGGTAAACAATATAGCAAGTAACTTTGAGAAGGTTACCAAGTTAAAAACTCTCTTAACTACCCTACCCGCTAGTCTGACAAAGAACCTCCAACTTACTCCAACTTCCATAGAAGTCACCTTTTTCTCAGCAACTAGAAAAAGACATATATATTCTGCACCAGAAAAGGCATCAGGTTCTCATAAAAGGGAGCCCATTTCCACACTTCATAGGTACAGAAGCCTTTGTACCGCTAAATACAAAATCCATCTTTTAAATATAGGAAGTTGATCCCAGCAAGGGAAGTAAAGCAGAATCCTCTCCCTAGCAAGCGGAAAAGGGTGATTTGATATCAGATAGCCTAAAATAATTCTTCAGGGAGAAAGGAGAGCCTCAAGCATGTAAAACTCAAATAATTCTTCAACTTTGTAGTTTAATACATCCTCAGGATTTCCTCTTGATAAATATAGCAAAAGCTGCACACACAGAAGTAATTCCTGAGCATCCACAAAGACCAAATTTAGAAGCCATCTGTCAGTTGCTCGTTTTTTAAGTCATCCCGTTAAAAAAAGTAGTACAAAACAATATAGTCCCTGGAAAATCAACAAGATTTAGAGGTCTTTACGACTACAGAGCAACCCTAAATCATAAATGGTTGTAGCTGAAAATAAGTTCATACTGGTACAGATTCCACTCTGGAAAGACTCAACGGAATATCTAAACTGGCAGCCACCAATATTTGTGAATTTTTCACTTCAAAGCTAATGCATACAGTATCAAGCTGGGCAATAACAGTTTGGAAGAATCTCTGATCAAGAGCATCCTATGGAGGGTCATTCAATCAAATCATTATTTTGGGGCTTGAGCAACCTGGTCTAGTGGAAGGTGTCCCTGCCCATGGCAGGGGGGTTGGAACTCGATGATCTTTAGGGTCTCTTCCAACTCTAACCATTCTACAATTATTTGAGAGTTTTCTGCTAGTGCATTAAGTGGCATGACTAACATAGGCTGCATCAACTCCTGTATCCTCTAGTTGGGACAAGGAGCCCATTCTGCGACTGCTTTCACACAATAGGGTTTTGCTACAAGGCTGGTTTTGCTCTACTTCTTTACAGATAAACATTTCGGGTTATTTATGATGCTGAAGGCAAGGTCAGCTGATATGAACCTTGCACTTGGAACAGAGTACTGAACTTTTGATGTTTTTTACTTCCTGGAAATTGGGAAAAGGGGAGAGAAGGGGAGGTTAATCTAGTATCTCAGAACAACCCTTAAGAAAAAAATTCTCTTCGCCTTTATTGTGGAAAATCCATTTATGCTCAACAGCAACCCAGACAGCAGTCTTCACTTCAGATGTGTAGCTGCCTTTTCCGTCTGGCAGCCTAAACCATGAAGAACTGGAGTCTTGAATTTGATTTGAAGTTGTTTGGGAAATCTCAGCTTAGAGAACAAAGAATGTGCTCATGGCACCACACGCTGATGAGGAGACGTGGTACAATGTTTTTTGGTCCAGGACATTTACCTTGAGGACTGAAGCCTCCACACCCCTGTCTACTGGGCTGCTTCACTTCAGCCAAAAGGTGACAAAGACAAGACTAATTGAGGTTAGGTCTTCATCAACCTGTGGAGGCAGCCCCCATCCCATCCCACCCGGAACAGCAGAAAAAGCTTTACTCAAGACTGCTGAGGAATTGGCCGAAGTCTGAATGTATCCCTTACAGGAGGGAATTCACCTTGATAAGTTTATCTTCTTCCATTTGATCAATGAGTCTCTCTGCTCTGTGAACACCTCCTTACTACATAGCTTAGAGCAGAAAGGTGTGACACTTCCATTCTGATCAGCAAAAGCAAAATTTTGTGAACCTGGACCTGACTTTCTTCAGCAGCTCCCACGCTTAGTAACAGTCCTCTTAGAAGTAAACAAAGCTCATGTAGTGCAAGGTATAAAATAACAAAATTCCTAATTAAGTATTAAGCAAAATACAAACAACTTGATCTTGTATAATCAGAAGAGCAGAGCTAGAAGGCGCTATGCTCCTGAACAGGATATAGACATAATGTGTTACCGGGTAGAGGCTGGCTATGTTTCTGTGTTCCACAAAGAGGTAGTCTCACACCAGGAAATCCTGAACCAGAGTTCAAGATTTAAAAACATGTAACACAGCCAGATGGGTTTAAATTCATAAGAAACCATTAGGATCTGAAATCAATCAGTGGTCTGACCTGCTGAACATTACAGATCATTGTACATCATCTCAGCAGTCTCTGTTCCTCACTACAGGCTGGTGTGTACAAGGCTGGACCAACTGCAACATCATTTCTACGGTAGCAAACCAATTAAGAAAGACCATTCCAAATATGCCTGAGCACAAAACTCTAAATTCTTTCAGCAGAGGAAGTTGAGACTCTACTAACATCACAGCCAGTCTGAACCGAGGTGCTTGTTCTTGACTCCAAACCTGGTGATGAGTCTGATGGTGCAAGCAGAACACAGCCACAGGCAAATGAGAGAGTGAGAATTCCTGAAGAGGAGAGAATAAAAGACTCTCTTACTCTAGCTGCCAGGTTTCCTTCTTCTTCCTAAAGGTGCACGCTGCCTTTTCACTGAGGGAGCACCATCAGGCTTTATATAATTTTGTAAAATTATTAAGAATCTGGTTTATTTTTTATGCAATTCTCCATAGATATTTATCAATGTCATTGTTAAAGCATCGAAATCAAAGATACAGCTTTCTTCCCTCCCAGAAAGCCTATGTTCCATCCCAGCAATGTCCCTCTGAGAAAAGCAATCATAAATAATTTGTCATCATTCTTAACAAAGCCCAAGAACTTCCAGAACCCTGCGACAACATTTTAAGATAGTCCTTCCTCCAAATGACTCCTCCTATCCATTCTACAATGAGTATCTGATTGGTGGTAAAAATTTGGTCCCAAGCTCACTTGTATAGATTATTCCCCTTCAGAACCTTAAAAACCACTTAGCTACACACCAGGTCTTTGGACAGTGCTACAAATATAGCTCTCGTGATAATGTTTGCTGAGCAGCTCCCTTCAAGTAAAACAAAAAACCTCATCTACTTGCAACAGCATTCGTGCTTCCTGGTTGTTCAAGTAAAACACATAGCAATACAGAGACCTGACAGCTATTTAAAACTAATAAAAACATCACAGTATATAAAGCTCACAAACCACATATACAACCTCCAACAAAAAAGCACACCCAATGGCCACAAACATGAACACGTCACTCCTCCAACACCAAGCTTAATCCCAGGCAGGAGAGTAGTGCAGTGCAAAAACAAAAAACTAGAAGTGGCACTAATGGCAACATTCAAAGGAGCATCCCAGGTTGGATGATATGCTGCTGAACAGAGCTATACTAACAGCAGGGACGTATACATGGTTTTCTAGCCCAATTCTGACATGTGCTATTCAACACTAACATATTATATGTCAATATAATATGATATGTATTACTTTAGATATGCGGCATTTGCATCTAGAAAGGATATAATTTTCATATGTATCTGAAACAAAAAGTATAGGATATAGTATATATACACTTCATCTAGGGACCATAGTATAAGCTTCAATTAATAACTTATTTTTTTAACAATTCCACTAGTTGACTTTTCTCTGCAACAGTTTTAAATTGAATCAAATGTCATTGAGTTTCAAAAAAATAACTAAAATTAAGACTCCCTCACTATCATCAATTTAAGTGATATTAGTACTACAGCTGTGTCCTTAGACTGATATCTGTTCTTTAGATCAAGGAGATCCTGTATTTCTTATTTCTATATCCATTTCACTTCTCTGTTCTCATGCATTAATACAAATATGCAATGTGGGGATTGCTTACATTAACATAAATATAAACCAGGTCTTCTGAAATACACTCAGATTTATAGAAAAATGATGTTTTAACTCTTTATATCTGATTAGCATGTTGTGATAAGTTTAAATTAGTTGTTCTATGAGATTTGCCTGTTTCAATAAATCAGTCCAGAACATCTCCCACGCAATTTATTACACTACATAGTCTTCTCATCCTTCCATGCAAAATGCCAATGCAAAGAAAAACACACACACAAATGCATCGGTTATGAGAAGATGTATAAATTAAATATTGCATTTTTTAGGTCAAACGACTGGAAAACAAAGCGTAATATGTGAAGTAGACCCACACTTGTTTAGAAAAAGGAGCCTTAAATTAGTTTAGTAGTCAATTTTTCTCCCCAGTACAACTGACTTCTGCAAAGCCTACTCCCATTTAAGTAGCAAATTGTTCCAAATGTCATTTTACACTATTTATGCAGAATGTAATCAACAACAAACTAATTATAAAGACCATTTGCTTAAATTTCAAGGACAGCCCACATAACTGCATCTTGGAAAATTTTTTCAGTGAACTCCAGGATTGCCATCTGGTGCTGACTTACACTTTAGACTTAAACACTCTACAAACTTGCAAAGAATTACTGTACATAATTATGAGTCTTCTGCAAAGACAAATGAAGGACATTTGTCAATAGAGGGGAAGGGGGGGAATGAGGGGAAGCTGCCAGAAGGGATAGTCTGCGTCACATTTATTCCAAGAATATTGCACAAACTTAAGTGAAATGCATACATAATAACAGGCACCTGAGAATTCAGTAATTGCTCATTATGCAATTATACCCTAGGCACTTTAAGCAAATGCTGAAGAAATAATACATGGGAAAACCTGGCTAACCACAAAATTGTTTTTAAGGAGAATTAGGAAACTCTACACGTGGATGCCATTGGGTCTTTGCTTCTCTCTCTGCTGGAACCCTGTAATCCTTATTAATCTGCTGTTTGCTCCTGGAAAGTACCTTTTCACTGTCAGTAAAATCCAGAGTTCAGTTGGATTAATCCATGCCCCTTACTCGCAGCTGAAGCTGAGCAGACAAACACATGATATCGACAGACACGACTCAAAATTTGCTGTATATTTTTCCTTGCTGTACACTTTGCCAAACTAATTTTTAAAAAAAAAAAGTTTAAAAGCTGGGAACAATGTTACCACAGGGTGCCAAATTCGCAGCGAAAGCCCCATAGGCTCCTGTCACACAAAATTTTGACAAGCCTTGCCAAATGGTTTCTTCAGGATGCAAACTGCTTGCAAAGTGACTGGGCCCTTTGTGTTGCAGCTGAATGCTGCAGATGGGAAGGTTAGGAAAGGGTTTTTGCCAGGAAAGGGTAACTGCTGTTTTCACCCCATGAAGTTTTACACGCAGAAGTAAGAATATACTCTCCTGGTACAGGACGCTGCTTGGTACCTTTAACAGCTTTGCAGCATTTCTTTTCTAATTGTGGAAGAGTGCACCCAAAAGTAATGTCAAAATGTGTTATCAAAACCAAACAAAACCACTCCCAAAACAAACAAACAGAAAAGAAACAAACCAGAGACATTTACAGTACATTTCAAACCCAAGGTCCAGCAAAAATAGGACAGATGTTTTCAGCTTATCAAATTTCTAAGCTGTACAAAGTTCAGTCACTGTTTAAAAATGTTGTATATGAACAGGCCTTCCCAGGGAGAGTAAGATCCCTGCAGATCTAAAATACCAGAAACCAGAACAGAATACCAAGCAGAGATAGGCACAAATATGCACAAGCTATATTCACTCATTTTTGTTCTGTATGGAAAGCAGTTGAAGGCATGCTGTGTGATGAAAGCAATTCTCATCTACAAGCAGTTTGTCAGAAAGCTACAGAAAAGCCTACACTGTGCACTTTTTACATTATCGGACATCAGTCTTAATACTACTACTTTCCTGACAGGCTTTAAGTCCAACCATGCTCTGCAGAGTAGTAGAGATAATGGTTTCCGTTTATGCTATTTTGCAACTTCTACACAGTGAACTGGGACATTTTGAGGCAGGTGAAAGCAGATGGATAGAGGAAAACAGAGGAGATGGGAATTTTCTCCTCTGGAAAAGGAGGAGTTGCTTCAGCTTCTCCAGTTGCTTCAGCAAATCTGGGACTGCAGTTTTTAGACAAGAAAACTGTCAAGTGACAGCACTGCAAAAGCCCAAGAGAAACTAATTGCTCTGAAAAGGCAGTGATGGAATTAGAGGATGCGACTTAACAGTCAACTACTCCAATGAAGAACAATATACTGGCCCAGCCATTGTCCCTCTTCATTACCATCTAACAGCTCTCTGGCCTCCCATCTTCAGCATATACAAGGCAGCATGCTGTGATCCACATGCCACGTGCCACCTTCTTTGCCTTCTTCATAGAGTGCAGCTGCAGAGTGCCACTTTCTGAAACGCATAGGGGCTCTCCAGTTGGTTGAAGTCTTCCTCCTTCAGGAGCACTCAACATATATCTGAATGTCATTTTAGATTAAGCAAGAACTCTTTCCTTGCAGTGTAGCCACAGAGTAAACCACTCAAAACTTCATCAACTTTTTTTTTCCCCGTCTAATGAGTTACAAAATAGAGTTACAGCTTACTAACTACTATCCCACTTACGCTGGTTTTAGGTGTTAAAACAAACTAAATTTATCCAGTAACATGCTTCAAGGTAGTTTTAGGTGCTTCCTGGGAAAAAGAAAAATCCTAATACTCAGATAGATCAACTACAGTATAAAATATAAATGCGTATCCTCAACTTGCAGTCAGTAGGTTTTTATTTCTGACAAGTTGTGGATGCAACAGACACACACACAGAACAAATCACTGAGACACCAGCTGCATTGGCAAGCCACTTAAATGGCATGCTCTTGGCAACAGAACACATGCATGAGAGAATGAGTTTATGCTGAATAACTTCAACAACAAGTAAAAGTGGAAATGCCCCACCTCATACACCACAGAGTGAGGCTTCACATGCATGGAAGCCAGCAGAGTAGCACAAACTATGGCTTACTGGGAAAATCTATGGTATTGACAGAACCTCTCAAACACCAAAATCTTGCCGGAAAACACTGTTAGGTTACAAATATAGCAAGATGAACAATAAATGTGAAATACAATCCATTGGATCAGTTTGCTTCTATTCTAAAATATCTCCTTAGTGCACTTTTTCTCATCTTGTAGAGGATTATTAATGAAAAGTAGCTCTATTAGAGACCAGTCTGAAACTGGCCAGTATCCGAGCTGTGTCAGTGACTGGTTAAGTTACACAGCTCTTTCCCAAGTAAGCAGAATACACAAAGTGTCTGGCACGTATTCCAAAATGGAAATCGAAAAATTGTTGTCTAATGAAAGTTCTGCAATAGACATCTAACATCCATTTCTACTGACAAAGTGCCAGTGCCGTTTTAACTCATGCCAGTCCAGAAAAAAGGGATGAGGGAGGGGGGAAGACTTAAAATTATAATATTTACACCTGTTTTAATCTAAGAAAATGTGGAATCCATTGCTATGAGGATGGAGATTTCACTTCTTGTGCTAACAATTAAAACGGGGTTGCACAATATATAGGAATCAATGTATCTCCAGATGTCACAATCCACTTCACATAAAGAATGTCTTCTGTTCGCAAGACCCAAGTGAACCACCCTCTTTCTCTCTATTTTTGCAAATAGAAGAGAACCACAAAAAGTAAGTATAATAAGCAAAAGAAAAACTGAGGGAATAAAAAGCCCTTACTTTGGCTTCTCTGATTTTCCTAAACTTTGATGCCAAACCAAACAGTTTCACTGGCTTTTCTGCCTTACAATGAAGTGAGACAGGCCAAATAGACTGCTTAAACCCATGAAGCACACTGCACAACTACAGTCCCAGCTATAAAAGGTGGCATCTGGAACATTCCTTGTCCTGGATGCTGAAAGGTAAGGGGGGAACAGGACCTCTCTGTTAGTCATCAAGCCCAGTACTTAGCTACTACTGAACACTGAAGGTACATTTCTGGAGCTAGCAGACTGTCTTGCTTCCCCTCTTCCTGAGGGCAAAACCTTATGAGGGCACAGTCATTCCTCAAAATTTATTTATCTAAAAAGGCTGCATGTGCGACCCCCCCAAAAACCACGAAAACTCAATTGACTTCAGAGGCTGTGACCAAGGGAAAAATTTCTATATTGCTCTTCTTTGGTATTGGTACAGAAATAGACCATTGTAACAGTATAGTCAAAACATGACTTCAGCAAACTAGCCTATACCACAGGAAGAAAATTTCAATTATTGCTTTAAAGAGAAAAAACTTTTTTTGGGTTGTTTACTCTCACATTCTGGTTTGATAACTGTTTTTATGAATTAATTGCAATTAGCTAGTTATTCCCCTCGTCTTACTTTGAGGCTAATTCAAATTCCCTGCAGAATTCCCTTTTCAAATAAAAATACTCAGAGCTAATTATTTAGCACCTTTAATTTTCACACTGTTCTTCCGACAGCTTTGTGGAAGATAATCAATTACTTCATACTAAGAACATACTACAATCAGGTCAAGGGACCTATGCCCACCAGTTACCCGGAGCTTATCAAGATATTGAAAAGGAACATTTGTCTGGCTGACAAATCTAATGTTCTAATGATAACAGAGTAGGAATTTTTGAATTTGTCTGATCTCAGGTCACATCTCATGCTGTCATCCAAACCCTTGGGTTAATCATAACCTACAACGTTAGACTGAGGTTCAAACTACAACTTTTCCTTCTTAGAAATATGAGCACAAGTGGCCAGTAACTAGATGCACTTCTTAAACAACTATTTTATTTAGAAACTAAGCATTGAGGGTGACAGGGAACACAACAGGATCTTAAGCAACTATTTGAGACTTCTTCACAACATCTGTCTGTATCCGTATTATCTATCTGTATCCTCAGCTGTCTCAAATTACATGGACATACTCATCAAGTAAACCTGCTACTACATACAGGTCTTCAGCAACTCCATGAACACATCCACAACAAATGTTTAAAATGGCTGCTCATCAGTATTTCTAGATTACACAAAAGCCACGTGCCATTCTACATCACAATATTATCAAGCTCTATCAATTCGCTGAATTTCCTCTCAGTTGAATACCGTTGTTAATAATTCACTGAAACCTCAGAATCTCATGAACATACACACAGAAGCCCAAAAAAACCTTGCCCCAAACCTTCATTCTAGGTTTGAGTTATAACTTTCAGTTATTTAATTTATCATGGTGAAACTATGAAGTGTGAGTGAAACTACTCTAAGACTCAGTTCTCTGCAGTGATATTTAAGTCTTGTTTCTCTTCTGTGGCAGCACAATTATTCTTTTAGATTAAGATTTAATCATGGGATTCTAATGCAAAAACAATGGGCGGAAAGGCATCTTCTTTAGGAGAATGTCTTTTGAAACACCTTGGGCCTCCCCAGTGCAACTGTCAATGTCCATGACTTGATCAGTACAGATGCCTGCTCTAACCAAATTTTAAATTTACAGCAGTGAATCTCCAGGGACACTTCAATACCTTACTCCTGGGAGAATATAATAACAAATGAGCAGATAATTCATCCAACTTTGTCTAGCATTTGAGCAGTAGGTAGACAGGAAGAATTTTTTGCATTTTTAAGAAAATTCTTTCAAAAGGAGGGGGGGCATAAGGGAATCACACCGTGTTCTATCAGACATTCTTTCAACAATTAAGAAACACTAAATATTGTCATAAATGTTTATACAACATTGTGAAGAGGATTTCCCCTCCTCAAATTCAGAGACAGAATGCCTTCATTGTTTTCAAAGCAGGCGGTACATTAAAAATAACTTCTTGTCCATGCATCTAGACACCACATAATCATTAAGGTCCTGAAATATGGCTCTCTAGGTCCCCCACATCCACCTTCTCCTGTACATGAATGTTGCATGAAGTTTTTCCACATGCAGCAATTTTAGATACCAGTAGTATCCAAGCACCACAGACAAGTCAAAACATCTTTTAAAGAGGTTGTACTTGAGTGTCCCAATTTGTTGCAAAAGCCTCAGGTAAAACCTGAGATTTCAAGCAATTAAATTACACTTGTAACAATGTAGACATAACAAACATAACATTTCTTGCAAAACTTTTCTGAACCACATGACTATGTTTCCTTTCTTCTCAAATATGTATTGTTATGCTAAATATCATGTTAATATTAATGAAACAAGATTCCTCAAAAAATAGATAAATGTATCCAGGACATAAAGCGGCAAATGAGAATAGCACTTGTTTTCTAAGAATGCACCCACATATGGTTCTATTACTCACCTCAATTTTGTCTGTTTTTGCATCTCCCCAGTAAAGCTTGTCTTTTTCAAGATCCAGTGCCAAGCCATTAGGCCAACCTAGGGATGTATTCACCAGAACTCGCCTTTCTGAGCCATCCAAATAAGCACATTCTATCTTCGGACTTTCACCCCAGTCCGTCCAATACATGTAGCTGTAACAAAAAGAGGGGAAACAGTCAATGCACATAACATGCAAGACAAAAAAAATTGTCAAGATCTGTCCTGCTTTTGAAGGAACTTAATAACTTTCTGCTTCCCCAACTGCAGCAAACAAGCCAACTTGAACTGTAACCAGCAATGACAACATAAAGTTTGAACATTAAATAAACTACTGAAAATGTGCAGTGGCCAAATTCTTTCATACTTATGATAAGATGCAGAGAAAAGAAAATTCAACCAAACACACAATGTATAGGTTTATTGAACAGCACTATATTTAGAAGTCACCTTTTATATACACAGTATTAAAGGGACCAAGCAAGGGAAAGCCAGTTACTTCCAGAACATTTAACAAATAATACACACATTATCTTGCAATTTGCAGATTTTCAGTTTCAGGAGACCATAAACTGGATCCAAAGACCCATCACAGGACTATGAATAAACACAAAACTTACCCCATTACAGGATTGAGCACTATTGCTCGAGGTTCATCTAGGTTTTCCGAGATAAGGATCTTTCTTGATGTCCCATTCAACCGGGTCACTTCAATGCGGTCTGTTCCAGTGTCAGTCCAGTACAGGTTCCTTGCCACCCAGTCCACAGCAATACCATCTGGATGGTTGATTTCTGTGGTAACCAGAGTCTGTGCTCCAGAGCCATCAAGGTAGGCCCGACGAATTGCCCGGACATCATCATCAGTCCAGTAGATATAGCCTTCCACAGGATCGTAGTCTATGGCAATTGCATGTCTGATATTGTCTATCTGTAGAATAATGTCAGTGAAATCTGGCATGTCCAGGGAAATCCTCCTCAAGTCAGTCCTTCTAGCAAGCAGCAAGACTTCTTCAGCACCTGGGGAGAAAACCACTCATGGTATTATTTCCTTTGCTATTGATGTGAACAAGTCAAGAGAGTCTGTGAACTGCCACTATCACTGTCATAAGAAGAGACTTCCTTAAAATAGGACATCAAACTTCCACTGAAATACAGACTTGTCTGAGCAGGAAGTTATTCCTAATCAGTTCTTCTCAACTAGCTACTTGTGCTGCCACTATTATTTCACAATGAAAGCATCTTTCTCACTGCCTCCTAAACTAATATGGAACATAGCAACCTCTATCTAGAATCTGTTAAAAAAAAAAAAAAAAAAGGCAATTTAGTAATTTAGTGGGGATAGGTCCAACTATTTCATCACATTACACATCACATAGAACTCCTCACCTCAGCCAAACTTTCCACCAGCTGTATCAGTGCATTAGACATGCATTAGACACAAGCCATACACAATAAATGACAAGGGCTAACAGAATACTTTGAGTACTTTGTAAACAAATTACATTAATGATTTGCTTCAGACAGCCCAACAAGAAAGCAAGTCACAACTACAGCAAGTCTTTCTCATCTGGCCAAAGATGATGCAAAACTAATTCTAACGCAAAAGGATTGTTGTTCTTTTCTTTCCTCTATTCTTCCTCCTCACTGCAAAGTTTCACTGCGTGTGAAAAGGGTGTCAAAAAACAGCCTGAAGCATATTTCAAAGACAAATGGCATCTTCAGTGTCATCCTTCTGCAACTTCTTTTATCAGTACAAAAACAGGACAGACAATAAAACATCCAGTTGCTTAACACATTTCCCCTGCATTCACCCATGCATGCTTCAGCACAAAAAGAGTGTCTTTTTCCTATTCTGTTAATAAAATGATGCTCCATAGTTTGAAAACCAACAAGGAGCTTTTAGTTGTTTAGTAAAACTCCAAAACTCGAAACAAAACAAAAGTCACTTGTCGCATTTCATCCAGACCAGCTAACACCAGCTGGTGGTAGCTTCCAGTTCCCACCAACAGCCCAGACTGAATGAAAATGGCCAACGTGGGACATATATCTTTCAAGCCCACTGAGGATAACAGAAATTCAAATCCTCATGAGAATATTCTTCCAGAAATAATTCTCAGCTGGGCATGCAAATGGAGTTATAGAGACTCAGAAACTGAATCTATTGCACATCAAAACAAAATTCACATTCACTTTGGGAGCTGGATTGTGCTGCTATTTGCTTTTCGGTTTGGGAATCAGAGCTTAGTCTCAAAATATCTCAGAAGCTATGAAAAGAAACACTACTGAAACTGCAAGGAAAGGATCTAGAAAAGCAGTGTTGTAACATCACCCAAATAAGTTTGCTACAGAGGATACAGTTTGATATGCACTTTGAATTACCTCAAGTCATCACAACTCCTGAATGAAGTGGTGCTGCCCTTTTCCTTGCCATGGGCTGCTTGTTCTCACTTCTGCATCATCCCTTCTCACATGCAAGCACAGCATGGCTGTGTGTTGCAAACCACATGAAAGAGCTGATCCAAACAAAAACTAACTCAACAGAAATAAAGCCATCAGGCTAAGTTAAGAACCAGACCAGTTCATGCAGAGCTCCACAAACACTTGTGCTGGCATGGGGAAGGACTCCAGCAAGAATGCTTTTTCCAGTCAGCGTAAGCTGACAAGGTTTGATAACTACAGCATCAGTGGCACCAACAAACTTTGAGGGAAGCCTTGGGTAGAAGGAAAGCAACAATAACTCAAAGCTCAAAAACCACGTGGAGAAAAGGGAAGAGGGAAAGCCCACATATTCATGACAGCAAAGCAAGAGAGATGTCTCTTAATACAGATTTTCTAACTTTAAAGGTTGCAAAATAAAAACAGGTTTTCAGGAAGAGTATTTGTTATGCTTGAAACTTCTGCTCACTTCTCTGGACAAAACTAGTGATCTGTTGCCCAAGTTCAGAAGGAAACCACCCCAGGTGACCACACAACTTACATGGCTTTCTTCCTCCGTTGCCACCTTAGGTAAGCACACGTCCTAGTTTGAGGTAAAACAGAACCAATTTTCTGTTCAGTATTTTTACTTTGCAGCTAAGCCTTTTAACTAACTGAACTCTCTGAAATTAACAGTATATTTTTTCTGACAGCATCCACTCTCAGAGTGGCAAGACCTGATTGTTTCTAACTTACGCCAAGGAACAGCATGCAAAGAGGCTCTTGCTTATACTTCTTGCTATAACAACAAAGGTCAGCGAGCTTTGCTGTATGCCCTGTTGGAGGGTTGGACGCAGAAAAGCATAGAGGAAGGAGTGGACAGGACAGGTGACCCAAAACTGACCAACAGAGTATTCCATCCCATCTGCCCCATGCTCAGTATAAAAACTGAGGGATCAAAGGGTCAGCTTTCCCTTTCTTCAATGGCCGACGTCCAAGGAGGACTCTCTCTGTTTGCCTGCCTTTGATCTTGATCTGTGCGTTCCTGAATCCAGATCAGGAATCCAGTTCCAGTCCGTCACTGAGCCCAGTCTGGGACTTTCCTAGTGCCTGCCGATAATGTGATTATCATACCGGGAGCTTGATGCGGTTTTGTATATATTGTGTATTTTTCATTATTTTCTTTTTATGATTTTATTAATATTTTCATTAAAGTAATTTAGTTTCTTTTCTAAACTCATTCTCTCTCTTCCTCCTCTGCCTGAAGGGAGATGCTTTCCCTTTTCTGAAGGGAAAGGCTCAGAGAGCATCTGTCGTTTGTTTCAGTGGCCAGTCCAGCCCAAACCATGATAGCACAGCAACAGTTTTCTATTTTTCAAGTTTCCTCCTGTTAAGGGAACAGCATGCATGAGTGATTCTTAGAAGGCACTGCTAGCAAGAGTATTCATTTTCAAAAGCTTTCTGAATCTCCTGGATTTTAGCTCCTTTACTAAATAAAGATAATGGGATACTTAAACCAGTATTTGATATTTTGCACTATGCTTAAAAATTTTGGTTTGCTTCCTGAGTAGTGAAAAATAAATCAATCAACTGTTTTCTTAAAAAAGACCATGGTGGACAGAAGTCCAGTACATAGTTTATAACTCCTCTTCTACCATGCCTCTTTGCTAGACATATATTTCAACAAAACATCTTTGAGATATTAACTACATATAATGGCAAACAGCATGAACTAAAGGTGACACTGTCAACTACTTCACTGTAACTACTTCAGATTATATCAAATGCGAGACAGTTCTCAGTTAGTTATTTTAAAAAGCTATCTGTGAACAGATATCCTTGTCTCTAAATTGGAGAGACAGGGATTTCACTCATGGTCCACTCAATGGATAAGGAACTGGCTGGATGGCCACACTCAAAGAGTTGCGGTCAACAGCTTGATGTCCAAGTGGCAACCAGTGATGAGTAGTGCTCCTCAGTGGTTGGTATTGGGATGGGTACTATTTAACATCTTCGTCAGCAACATGGACAGTGGGATTGAGTGCACCCTCAGCAGCTTTGCCAACGACACCAAGTTGTGTGGAGCAGTTGGCATGCTGGAGGAAAGGGATACCATCCATAGGCTTGAGAAGTGGGGCATGCCAACCTCATGAAGTTCAACCAGGCCAAGTGTAAGGTCCTGCACATGGTTTCCAGCAATCCCAAGCACAAATACAGGCTGGGTGGAGAATGGATTGAGAACTGACCTGAGGAGAAGGACTTGGAAGCGTTCGCTGATGAGAAACTCAACAGGAGCTGTCAATGCACATTTGCAGCCCAAAAGGCCAACTGTATCCTGGGCTGCATCAAAAGAAACATGGCCAGCAGGTCGAGGAAGAGATTCTCCCCCTCTATTCCACTCTTGTGAGACCCCACCTGGACTGCTGCATCCAGGTTTGGAGTCTTCAGCACAAGAAGGACACAGACCAGTTGGAGAGTGTCCAGAGGAGGCCCACAAAGATGATCAGAGGGCTGGAGCACCTCTCCTAAGAAGACAGGCTGAGAGAGTTGTGGCTCTTTAACCTCGAGAAGAGAAGGCTTGGGAGAGACCTAATAGCGGCTTTCTGGTACTTAAAGGGGGCCCACAGAAAACCTCGAGAGGGACTCTCTATAGGGAGTGTACTGATAGGACGAGGAGTAATGGTTTTAAACTGGAAGAGGGTAGAATTAGATTAGACATGAGGAAGAAATTCTTTACTGTGAGGATGGTGAGACACTGAAACTGGTTGCCCAGAGAAGTTGTGGATGCCCCATCACTGGAAGTTTTCAAGGCCAGGCTGGATGGTGCTTTGAGCAACCTGGTCCAGTGTGAGATGTCCCTGACCAAGGCAGAGGAGTTGGAACTAGACGACCTTTAAGGCCTGTTCCAATCCAAACTAGTCTGTGATTCTAACAAAAGCAGTGCATACTCTGCGATGCTGTTCTCGCTTTCTACATCAAGGATTACCCCAGGAACAGTAGTCTCAAGGCTATGCTGACATCTCTGGATTAGAAAACAGGTAAAACCAAAATAATATGGAAAGAATCAACTTTAAGCAGAAACAGAGGATCTTAAAAATAGTCAAAGGGTTGTAGTCAAAACTGATCCATGCAGTGTTAAAAATGAATTTTTTATGGAGCCTATTAAAATAGAAAGGCTCTTAGATCTCGTTTCATTAACTTATTTCTGTTGACATTTTGTTAGAAATACTTAACTTGTATCAAGTCCCGTGGTGCTAAGTATTTAACATACTTGGTTTTTTTCTGCCATTACCAAAGAATGTACAGTGTCACCAGACACTGGTTTGTCCAGAGCATGTTAGCTTGACAACAGTAGAAATTAAAAGGAACCCAGGTCATATTATATATGGATTAATATTACCTCCATATTGCCTCCAACAGTACAGATTGTCCACCACCAAATAGTCTCTTTACAGATAAATTTACCTCATGTACCAGTTTCATGTCTTGCTCCTATATTTCTGAAATATTTCACTTGTGGGAGTCAAAATAAAACCTCCCATTTCGTGCAAGTTAAGTAAAAATTCAGGCCTCAAAGCTCAACAAGGAAAGGGGGATGTATCTGGTCATCCAAGTGCTCTACAAACACAGAAGAGTTTAAATTATAATTTATTTTTAAATTATTTTAGCTCAACTGTCTCAAGAAGCAAACAGCACTGCAGCTGTTCAGCCACCCACAGCACTCAGTTTCATATCCATTTTAACTTCTGAATTTCTGCTATATTAATGCGCCTGCAATCATAATATTAAAGTACGAGTAAAGTGAAACAGAGGAGCATCAAATACATGACTAGCAACTCATAATACAGCAATTACCAATTATTACATGTATTTCTAAGACAACCAACATTACAAGCAACATTGCATGGGAACAGACAGATAAGAATCAAATGTGTATGTTTGCCTCTTCACACAACTGGTTGCAGCTTCACCTTGGTTCACTGTGAACGCGGTCAGTTGAACGTATTAGAGGAAGGAACTGTGCTAAGGCCCAAATTATGCTCAGAGATGCTGGCTAGACAACAGGCGGAAAGGCACTGTTAATACCCCACTAAAATTCACAAGTAATACCAAAACAGTCTTCAGTTCCTCACAGCAGCAATAATCGGACTCAATTTTATCTTATTCAGCTCTGTCATATGTTCACCTGTGTGTATGATCACACATTCACTTGCATACAAAATAATATTTTGACCAGGAACAGGACAGCCAGGACCCCTTGAACCAGAAGTTACATAATGACCTTCTTGCAAAGGGAAGAAAAACAATCCTGTTTCTGACATATTCAGCTGCTCCGGCTTTTTCTGCAGGCAAACACTGCTGTAGAAATATTCCCAACCTCAATTCTGTCCCATGGACATACACGGCTGAAAACAAACAGGGAGAAGAAAATTTTTCTCTGCTGAACTAGCAGGCCAGAAAAAAACCCTTCACTTCAGTTGACAACCGGGACAGTTTATTGGTAGTTGAACCGGATGCTTCTTGGTAAATTCTTCTAATTTCTAACATATCTTTAACTGAGACTTATGGGAAAAAGAAATAGTAAGGGAATGAGCTACCTGGCCAATTTCAAGTTCTGGCTGCTTGGCAATTTCTACTGTAGAGATGCTTAAAATTCAGTCAAATTATTACACAAGAAGACTCTTGACAGACATGCATCTACATCCTTGGACATTAAAAAACACGTGAACAGAGAAAATGTTATGACAGCATACCTCACTACGTCCCACCCCTACTAGAAAGTTGTTAAAAGATTGCTATCATGGGTACTTTTTGATAAGTGCAAAACTCCTGGCTTTTATTACAACACAGTCTAAAATCCCAGTGTTGGTTATAACCGTATGTGGCTCTATTAACAAATTTCTGCTAGAGAAAAAAGAATTGGCAGCAGGCTCTGAGTATATCACTAAGAGCTGAGAACTTGACAGTGGTTCTCTCTAAAAACCTGGACAAACGCGCTTGTCTGGCTCATTAGTTTTATCTGTATCATGGAGGTATTTTGATTATTAATGTTGGTAGGAATGTTTTCAAGGCTACAGAAGTGTTATGCTGTGACTTGCCTAGTGTTATCCTAGATACCCTAGAAGCTGCCTAATACATTAAAGCTAGCTATTTACCTAGTGCTAAAGTGCTAGTGCATTTATTTAATTAAATTCATCTTCAAAAACCTCTCTCACCACAATCACTTCTGTAACCACATGGTTAAGAGATTCCCAGCAGAATTGCTAACTATTATAACATTGTCATATATAACACCATACAATGAACAAAAGCCTTTTCGGGGGGGGGAAGTGGAGAATGCAAGCTATTCCAACATCACAATTGCAGCAACCAAACACTTCAGCAGAAGTTTATGTAAAGTCCTCTATGCAAACCATAGATCAGAAAAACAGAAGGAATTAGGTCCCTCTTAAGTTTCCATTTAGAAAGCATTTTAAAAAACCCAAGTTCAAATTCTTGTTTTATTTTTCCAACTAGTTCAAACTTCCAACAGTTTACTTTTCTCTAGTCTTTTTTTATTCAGCAAAAGCTTTCTGCAGACCTTCCACAAAACTTTTCAGTAGGTCTCAAAGCATAAAAGCTTACAACTGTTCTGGTTAACATGCAGAACAATATCTGAATTTAAAAAACAAACAGAACAGAAAACAAAATAATACCATTCAAGGCAGTTATTCTCACTCCCCGAAGACTACATTCACTCTTTACAATCAAGAAATCCTATAGAAGCAGGTTAAGAGACTTTTTTTTTTTGCTCATACATGTGACGCTTTCTTCCCACACCTAGTAATCAATTATTTTTAATATCCATGCTAGGTATGGTGTTTGCTTTGATTTGTTTGGCTTGTGCTCTTGTTATCAAAAATGCTTCAGTGCTGGAAATGGCAACTGTATTCTATTTGCAAAATTAACGGCAATCAGAGCTGACAGCAGCGAAGCAGGTCATCTTGCCAGCTTGACAAGAGCCTTTTTTATTCTTCCCTTGGCCCACTTCACGTTTGACAATTGACAAGACATCTATAATACAGTAACAAATGCTCCAATTTATTCACCCAACCTAAACAAATGTAGACTGCAGTGGCGGCCTCTGCTAATCTACGCCAGAAAACGCCATGCTATTCCTTTCCCATTTGTCTGTCTGCTAATTAGGCTAGAACAATGCTCCATTGTGAGACTCTTCCCCCAGTTTTATGCCTGTGCATGTGCATGCATCTGCACGTAGAGACTCAGTCTATTTACGGGCAACTATGGAAATCTCTATATTTGTGGGGAAAAAAAAAATCAGATAAACTGTAAAAATGAGAAAGCTTTTAGCTCTTCTCCAAAGAACAAAATAGTAAGCGCTTTTTGAAAAGAGTGCATTAGAAGTACTTTGACTGCAGGCAACTCTTTTACAAGCTGTTTGAGTACAGCTATCTCAGCACTGTTGATAAACTAAAAAGATTTATCAGAAAAGCAAGGGATTTTTTTTTTTTTTTTTTTGGCTAGTTGCTGTAATACAGTGAATTACCTGGCAAAGTTTCAGCGTATGGCAAAGAGCAGCGGAGGGGAGAAAACTTAATTATTCTATATGGAGTGTATGAAAAAAGGCAATGTTGCCATGCTGTTTAATAAACTTGCCAATGTTCAAAACAATTACAACATCTTGCACAAGGATTAAGCATTAGCTGCTCTTCACACCTCAGGAAAAATGATGTAATTTTTCTTTAATTTTCATTAATTTCTGTGTAATTTTTTAACTTACTATGAGAGGATTAAATCAACAACACTGTGCAAAACCCCATTCCTGCTATTCAACTTCCACCGAAAATAGAAATATTTAAGGACTTGAAACAAACTTTGGAAATATATAAAAAAAATTTCCATTTATTTCTAGATATCCTCCTTGGGCACCTTAACAGAGCCAGTTGTAAGACGAACAGCACTACAAATCCCAGGCCAGGTCTTTATTTATGTTCCAGTCTGAGAGGAAGAGAGCACTGCCTCATACTGTGTGATGGCAGTGGGCTGGGAAAAGCTGGCCATGTACGCTCTCTCCTACTTGGCACTGTGGACTGGGGAGAGGATGCAACACACATCAGATTTACCAATTTAAAATCGAGAGTTGTGTGCGGTGGGAGTATGCAACCAACAAGAAACAGGAAAGGTTTCTTTGAAAGAGTATTTTGAGTGCCCACATTCAGACAGGACTTGATTTAACTGAAAGGTAAGTAGGCATAAGGAAAACTAACACTTGTGACAAAGAAAGGAAATACCAGAGCACTCACGTAACTCATAAATTACATCATATCTGTCTGCATGTTACAGTGAAAAGCTATTGTCTACTGTTTCTTCCATTATCTCAGTAGCAGACTTTTAACAGTTACTTTGCCTGAACCAGAAAAGAAGCCCTAAAATTTAGAGTTTTGACACTTTCATACAGCCACTAAAAAAACTCCACAAGCAGAATATTAATTAAACTGTACAGCTGATAAGATCATT
Organism: Numenius arquata; assembly: GCF_964106895.1. Lineage (NCBI taxonomy): Eukaryota > Metazoa > Chordata > Aves > Charadriiformes > Scolopacidae > Numenius > Numenius arquata. Next base: position 13,351,260 of record NC_133581.1, read on the forward strand.
AGCACAGAACAGCTGATTAAGACAAAAGTAGCGTTTCTTCCAGAGGAAGCTGTTGTAACACAGAAGTCATAGCTACCCTACTCTGATTTAGGACTGAGCTTCTGTGGGACACCCTAAGTTTGTACATACCCAGTACTATACTTGCAAGCCCAAAGCTTTGTAAAGTTACTAATGACAGAAGAGTAAGTAACTCTTATGAAGACTTTCTCAAATTAGCATTAGTGTAACAGTCATAACTGCACTGGTAGTAACCAGAACCAAAGATCAGCACAACTGTCTGGCTACCGCTGTACCAAGCAAAGAATCTGCCCTTATACAGAGGTTTCATCCAAAGACCTCAGAGCACCTGAACAACCAAGTCGTACTCCCCCGCCCCCGACAGCTGTCTATACTCTATGTGTTTTAAAGGAAGAGAAAGTTGGAAACGTTAAGTGGTAAATCGGAATGTTAGCTTACAGATATCCTAGTCCCAGCTTCTACTTTTTATTAACAAAAAAAAGAGAACATCCCTTTGCACAGAATTCTTAATAACAGTTCATCGCAAGCCATAGGAAAAAGAATGGGCCAAGAAAAAGTCTGTTAGAGATCCCCACTGCTAGAAAAAGGGTGCAGTCTTCGGATTCTGGTATTTCCTTGCAACACATGGTTTTAAAGTTTAAATGCACCTATTCTCTGCTGGAGATATACAACCCCACAGACTCAGAGTAAGGAATCACTGACTTTAGAAGTGACAGCCATTCTACCACCTAGTTTCTGTTAAGCAAAGTTTTGGCAGTGACACCTTCAAATGCACACAGATGATGATCAAAAATTCATTACAAACCAACAAGATACATAATCAATATTTAAGAATAATAACAAAAAGAACAGAAATACACTTACAATAGTTTTTCTACAATCCCACTTCTGTTGACTTTTAATTGCAGGCATTTCCCACTCAACCAGAGCCCTTGAACATATTAGTTTCTCTGCACTGCTGTCCTCCTTTACACGGACAGAAATAAATACTTTACATCCCACAGGCCCTCTCTGAGGCTGATAGCTGTATAATGGCTTTGAAGTTTAAGCATTATTTATTGTGTTCCAAGTATGATGGAGCCACAGAAAATTCAATTCTGAGCTAACACAATCATCTGTCAAAGGGTAAACATCATGGAAAAAAGTTATAAACAACTGTAAATTAGGGTTTGCAAATCTAGGGAGCGTCTCAACCTCACTGTTGCTGCATTGAGGCAGTAAAATAGAGCTTGGTCACCCGATGTTTGAAGAGGCATTCAAGCTACAGCAGCTTAACAAGTCATCACTGGGTCTTGGTAACTTTCCATGTGTATGTACCTAGCCCATGGTGAATGCAAGATAACAAAGTTTACACATAAACCTTTTCAGTGCAGGCCTGGGGTGTGGTTCTCCTGCAGCACAAAACCAGAATCAATCCAGAGACTCGATACTGCTGAAAAGGGAGAGTGTCGCTTTTTCCTTTATACACACACGTACACACACAAGAAAATCACCCCTAAGCAAACATAATTTGAGATAGTTACCATCTCTAACTAGACAGTGTTTCAGAGTCCTGAAAAGTAGTCATCAATCTGAAACATGCACCAAAGCCCGAAAAGAGTTTCATTCACTACCCTGGCAAAACCAACAACAAGAGCTAGAAGATGAAGGCAGACCTTCCAGAATGCTCCTCATTCCCTCCAGGTTTCTTCCTTACAGCATATTTCTAATGGCTTTTATCCAATGAAATTATAAACAAGGCCGTTTCCATACGAGGCTATTTCATTTTGTCGCTAGACAAAGTACTCCCCATTTAGGAGGATAAAAGTTGCTATGAATAGAAACTAATGTAATCTTTTCATACAGATCAAATAAAACCATAAACACAACATACTAACAAAAGCAAAGGGAAAACAGACTCAAAATAAACAAGATCTACACATGAATGAAAGAAAAAAAAAAACACACTTATGAAATTTTAATGAAACGGAGTAGAAATAGAAGAGGTAGCCTCTAGATTTCCTAGACTGTCAGGTACCCACGACAGTTTTTACAACACTTTCTGGTATATTGCTAAGGTATCTCAGTGAAATATAGTTCCACGTAATACTATTTCTTACTGAGTAAATAACACCCTAGCCCATTGTTTTAGTGCTAAAGAATCAATAGGATGTGTTTGGAGTAGGCAGTGTGACACAGGTCCAGGCATAGCAAGTGAAATGCCATTTCCTCATTCAACCCACTGCATCTCATTTTCATAGCCTTGGAGCTGGATAATTCCCTACCTTACAGGAACCACTGTAGACTACTTGTGTATTTGATGTGTTATCCAAACTTTCCCTCTCATCTGGTGCAAAACATCCACAGGTCCCTTCAGTAGATCATCTGCTGGCTGGAGGGAAGACATCGCTATGATTATGGAACTAACATGGCTGCAGGCATTGAGGCAGATGCCGATTACACAAATCAGCGATCAGGATCACAGTAATCTTTAAGAAGTCCCATCTCAGCCTAACAAAGGAAAAACATGAGAACGACAATTCCTTGATAAGCAAAGGAAGCATGATACACCTTTGGAAGTGCAGTAGGGAAAGGGGTAATGAGAAAAAAATCCTCCAGAACTTCCAGGTAACATCTCCCTATGGCAGCCAGACACCAGGCACAGGACAGAAGACACCTATGAAGTACAAGTATCTTGCAACCAAGAGATGCGTGGTTTTCCACAGTCACATTTCAATCATAGAGTGGGCAAGGGTGCGAAACAGACATGCAGGCAGCTGTCAAGGTTCTAGGAAATAAGGGAAAATAGAGTTTTCCTTCTGTTTATTTCCCTTATGACAAACAGATTAGGACATGAGTGCTCCCTCCCAATACAGTCCCAAGTCAATGCTAGAATATAATCAGAGTTTATGAGAAGAGAATATAATCAGCTGTAGTCAGAAACAGGTATGTTCATGTTGTTCACTGTGCACCAAGGAAACAAGAATGAGAAGCATGGAGATAGTGAAGCTGCTCAAAGGAGATGATGTGCAGTTATCACCTGAAGATTCTGCCCTTCAAGGTGAGAAAGGATCAAATAGTTTACTGTTGGAGACATGACACTAGCTATTAATACAGTTGCCTTTCTCACAACACTTCAAACTACTACTAGCCCAACAACAGAACTCACTAAATCATAGGAAGGGAACCTCAGGACAGAAGAAGAAGGAACAGCTTCCTGAAAGGAGCCCTCACAGAAAAACAAAAGACTCATGAATCACAATAATTCTGTTCATAAAAAAGATAAATGTGATCCTTAAACAAACAAAGAAAAATCTCATTATAGCCCTAAGTCAGCAAAATAACTGAAAGAAGGTCCCCAAGCTTTTAAAATTTTCATACTTCTGCTCTGTTTTTTAAAGTGGCCTATTTGCTTGTCCATTGGTGATCAAACCAAATTTTACTTTGTACAGTAATACAGACATAACCTACAGCAAAGCAAGAAGTGGCACAGCCTGTCTTTGAATTTGTATTTTCTTAATTACCTAGGCCCATTACTATTCAACACTCTTGGTAAAGAGCTACAGATCTTTCATACCTCTACATTACTATTATATATATTCCTCAATACCCAAGAGAGCTGAAATAGCCTAAGAGCTTCAGGGCTTTTCTGCACAAGAATACTTTCTGACAGAGATATACAGTAATATACAGTTATATTTGCACCAGTGGACACAGATTTTGAGAACAGAATGAGTTTTCCTGTTGCAAACAAATCCCCAGTAGCGTTCACTTAAATAATTTATAATTCACTTAATAATTGTATAATTCACTTAAAAGTCTAACGTCAAAGAAGCCAATATGCCCAATTGACTTTTTACTTTTGCACTTTTGCCCAAGCCAATAGGGAACAAAATGGAAAAGTGGTCAACACTGTTGCATCCGTAGTTCCTCATACAACTTCACCACAAAGGACTCATGCAGAGAACAAAAAGTCAGTTCCTTGCAACCAAGGAGTTAATTAAAAGAGGGGAAAGAGAAGCACATGCATGTTGGCATAAGGTAGACAGGACAACAAAAGATGTGGAGCTTGGGAAAGAAATAATCCATAAAACTGAACCAAAAGGCCACATTCTTATGCAAAACCAGATTTCCTGTTCCCATCCCCTTTTTTTGCTCTCCTTTGACAGAATACCCTTGACAGATTGTCTGGCCTGACAATGGAAAGGTGAAAACACAGTATCAGTAGTCACTCCTGCTTGTGCTATCCACCAAAATGTGAAAAGCAGACTGACCTTCATCCACACTGGCAGAAACATGAGGTCAATATGAACATCTAAAATTGTTGTCCCAAACATTGAGCAATGTTTTTTTAAAAGCTGTGAAAGGGAAACTTTCCAAAGCTGGAAGGAGGAAAGAGAAAGGTCTTTCAGCAGCTGCAAGAACTACCTTATAAGACAACTGCAGCAGGATGAGCTATTAAAGCTGGCCCCTAAACCCTGGAGGTTCAGTGTTCAAATTCTGCTTCAAGTTCACTAATGAAAAGAATCTATTATGTTTTCAAGCCACATCAGAAAATGACCATACTTTTTGATGAGACTTGTTGAAAACACATCGGAGACAGGCAGCAGAGTGTCTTGCAGTCTGTTGGCAGAACATTCTCCAAAACCTTGCCTCCTAGTGTCCCACCACCATATCAGTGTTAATTGCATGCTTTTGTAAGATGCATTTTTAAAAGAGGTTTCCTGATCAATTATAAAACAAAGCTTTCAAAGTATACCACTAGACTCATTCAACTTACAGATACGGAATATGCACCTAGTTATATTTTTCAGTTAACGCATATACTCTAGCTTTTATTCTCTAAACAGCTTTCTAGCGGTAACACACAAGCCTCTCCTTCTACTTCTCAGTGACATGGAACAGCCACCTAGAACATTATCTTCTCTAGCTCAATTACCTCAAGAAGCAAACTTTATAAGCCTCTTTGCAAAAATCCTTGCCTCACATTTTAAAATTAAATATAATGTCCAAAACCCACAAACTAGACCCAGGAAGAAAAAATTTTCATTGCAATTTTCCTCATAAATCTTTCCCACAGAGCAGCCCAAAGGGAAACAAAGGGATTATTACAGAATCAGAATCTGTAATAATCAGAATCTACAGAATCAGAAAAATGGCATTTTTAGCTTAAATCTTAATTTTGAATTTTTCTGTACAGATTATAAAACTAATTGAAGCAGGGGCAACTCACTACGTTATCCCTAAGACAGAACATGGGCACACAGACATGGCCTTGAACAATTTTTTGGCACATCTGTGTGCAGAACTTGTCTCAAACATATTACTAACTTTGAGATGCAACTGGAAGGCAACAACTCGGACACCACTACTGCGTCATTGACCGTTACTGGACAATGAATGGGAGGGAGCATAAGTCTGTCCATGGTCCACTGCCCAAATGGAAAGATGTCCTACAATGGCTTACTTATAATAAACTTCTGCTGTGGGCTCCACATGCTACTTCATTCCTACAGAGAACTGGCAGCACAAAATACAGTCAAAAGACACATGATACAGTAAAAATTCTCTGATTTCTGATGCAATGGATTACTTCAATTCATAAAAATTACCGTCTCTGGCAGGAGATTTGGGTGCAAAATTTCTGCCATCATCAGGACAAAAGCGTGTCAGGTAGTTCCTCTCATCTCACTTCTTCAAGGCTTAACTTTTAAGCGGCAACCCCAAACCAAGTCAACACTGTCACTGTAGAAAAGGAAAGCTCCTACCTGATTTGCATGTCCTGCCATCATCTTCTAGTTGCACACCAGTGGGACAGGCACAGCTGTAGAAGGGGTCTCTTGGAGACAGCAGGCACAGATGGGAGCAACCACCGTTGTTTTCTTCACATGGAGTGTGAACTTCAAGAAACCAAACAAATTTATTTTCATTTTTCAACAACCTCTAAAGCCCTCTTTTCTCCATGAAGAAGAAATTATAGATCCCAAATGACTGGCACTTTAGTGCTAAGCTTTAGTGCTAAAAGACATATGACCCATAAAATTAAGTGTTTGATTCCTCCCTTTCCAGCATCTTACTTCTAGGGGCATCTAAATTGAGAAGCATGCAAAAGCTGATTTTGAAAAAGCTGACAGCTCACCACATTCTCACTTTACAGTTCTTTCAATGTTTCTAAAGCTGAACACAGCTAAGAGCTTTGGACATCAGTTACTCTGGATGCCAGGTCTGCTAACCATCATGAAAATAGAAAACAGGGTTTGGAGGGTGGTGATGGTGGGGGGGGTGGCCAGTTCTATGAAAAGAAAGGAAAACATAACAATTTGTACAATTGCTGAACTACAGTAGTGTTGAATGTTTGAAATATCTTTTCCTACTGCAAAGCTTTCACAGCAAGACATAGCCCTTAATCACCAGGAAATCCAGAGGAGCAACCTGTGAAGTCAGCAATTTTGAAAACATTTAAAAAAATAAAAATTGGGAGTGGGGAGACAGGACAGGGATGGACACACAACATCTACATGCACCTATCATGGAGAAAAAAATGGCAGCAAGAGATGAAACACTAACCATAAATAATTATGGAGAATATTGCCAGCTATTAAAAAAAACTGAAACTGCCAGTTGTGCAAGATCTCTCCCAAAATCATAGTTTGAACAAGCATCTGAACTGCTTTAATATAAAACCACAAGATTTCCGGCTAATTTGGCTTGTGTTACGTCCACTGACAGTCACAAAGAGAAAAAAAAAGGGAGAGGAAGGAATCCAAGCCTGATCTTAATGAAGTCAGTGGCATCTGAGCTATTTTCAGCGTATGCCAATTCCCTATTTTCTTTGTGACTGACCCAGAAATACTCTGACCCAAGGGTGGGACGTTCCCTGAGCTAAAATCAAGGACAAGAATTCAGCATAGACAAACTCTTATCTGCAGCTGTAAGATAAACCAGGGTGCTGTGGATACCCAACAACCTCATTGAAAACTTGCATGTGTTCCATCACCAAGATGATCTCCAAACTCCTTCTGCTTACTTTCAAGCCTGTTTACTGACATCCTATAAACTTTACTAGAACAACAAATGTTATCTTTAGGGAAGCAGACTTTATATTTGGCATAAATAAAGAAGCCAATCCAAATGGCAAGAGTATCTCCCCTAGGCAAGACATGATTCGTCCCATAGCTACTCAATTATATGCATTTCCACCCCATTGCTTTTAAGTCCCATTCTCATAATACTAAAAAAAAACCTAGACCAACTGCCACATGGAATCTACAATATATATACAACCTCATTCAATTCTCAATTCTGTACACCTGCTTTCTTTTGAAGTAGCATCACATATAAAGAAGAAATAGAGGAACATATGTGTTTCATATAAAAGCTGAGAACTAAATCCCTTCCTGAAACATCCATAAACAATTTGTTACACTCTGAAGATAAACATGATCAAGTCCAAACTGCAAAAACAGCACTTAAAAAGTACAACATGAACATTACATATTTTATGGTAATTCTACTTATTAAAAAAAAATGTAATTATAAGCATTTTTTTTCAGTTGTCTTTAAAATAATGATGTTAAAAAGATGCCAGGTGAGTCTTTATCACTCTCATTCAGATATTCCAAATCAAAAGATGTTATCGAAATAGTGCACTGGATTTTGGATTTTGTTACCAACTGGGATGATGAGTGAGCTCATACCAATCTAGGCTGGAATCTTCAAAGAAAGGTACAGGACTTGGGTATTTATATCGTTAGCAACCAATCCCCTGACAAGTGTTCAAAACCTTACAACTTCACACTAACCATTTTTATGATTAATGTTTTTCCTGATAGATAAGTAATAGCATGTAAAAAGTTTCAGGAAAAAGTAAAACGTACAGTATGGCTGCCGGTCTGGACTTAAGACCTGGATGTCCATTGGCGAATATAGGGCAGACAATATTTCTCTCCTTTTCTCTCCCGTCCTTTTGTTACAGGCATGAATGGAGCGCGTTTGCCAGTCTGTCCAATACAAAGTGTCCCCAGACAACGTCAGTGCAAAGGGGTGAGTAAGACTACCTTCAACAACTTTTTGCCTAGATGAAAGAAAGAGCAAGGATTAAAAATGCATTGCTTCCACTTGTTACCACAAGAAAAAAAAAATCTAGCTTTGTAAAAACTCATTTAGGAATCATTGTCTTTTGACAAATTCACCGGACCAACAGATACACCTGGTGATAAAAGTGATAATCAGACTGAAAAATGTAAAACAAGACTTTGCCCCTTCATAGTAATAAGAACACAAATATACTGGGTTTCACAGAGACATGGTATCTGATTCAGCTCCACACTGATCTCTGAAAGGCCTCATTGAAGTTCCTTAACAAGGCTGTGCAAATACCCAAACACAATTGCCTTTTGGAGGAAACGGGTCCGAAGAGTGCTCCTCCAATTAAAGCACTACTTTTTTTGTCTCCCTATGCAATATATTACATATTTGCCGGGACTTCAGTTGCACTCAGTCCTTTCTTGTAGCAGGAAAAGGAAGAAACGACTCAAGAGCCTCTTTAAATTACCCCTCTTGTTGACTCGGTCAGTAGCAGAAACAACTATTTTTCAGACTATCTTTTTAAATGCGGAGCAAGGGTCAGCTGTATTTTTTCTAAGACTAAATATTTATAACACATATAAATCAGAAACATTTCAAATGTTTTTCAATGACCTCATTCAGCCACACCTCTTTGGGGGATGCATATATTTTCACTCTGGTTATCAGCCACAAAACTCATGACATTTCCACCAGGTTTTCTAAACTCACAGGATTCCCAAATGTATACATAATGCAATAAATTTGTATAATTTATAATCAGTAGTTTTGGAGACACTTACTAAGCCAGTGAAAGCATACTTGACAATTCCTCAGTCAAAACAACATGAACTCAGTTTTCATAAAAATTAATGCATTTTATGTATGCACAAACACAAAGGCACACACACACCTTCCAAACCAGTGTCTTGACACAGCAAACCAGAATTCAAAATTTTTCCTCATAGAAATTTGAGAAAGCTGAAGTCTCAGCATCATCCTGAAGGAAAGTGAGGAATGTATATTTAAGCAACCTGGTCTACTGGAAAGTGTCCCTGCTCATGGCAGGGAGGTTGGAACTAGATGATCTTTAAGGTTCCTTCCAACCTAAATCATTCTATGATTCTATGATCTTTCTTATATCAGTATTCAGATCTGCATTTAAATTGTTTCCATTGAAGAGATTAAAGAAAAAACAAAAAACAGCTAACATTTGGCAGGGAAATTATGATGTTTCATTTTAAGCAGCATTTGCATTTTCCAGGGTGGGGGGAATATAAAAAGTACCCCCAAAATTCTTCATATGTATTCAGACATGGACAAGTTTAAAACAGACTAATACATGCAAACAAGTATTTGCACATACATGTAAAAGCAGATAATGCGGAAAAAAAGAAAACCAAATTATTATTGTCCTTTCTGTTCTAGAGATAAAATTGAAACTGCTCTAAACTTTATGTCCTTCAAATTATCACTACTTCTCTCACCACAAAATACAACTGGATAAATAGAAATAGTGATTTCTATTCCTCCTTCCTCCTCGCATTTGCTGTTGCTTCTTTATTAGTAACAGCAGTAGCTGTATTCTAGTATTGTAGCAGCTGTTTTCCACTATATATTGCCCCTATTTCCATCATTCTTAGATATCAAGTCTCCCCTTCTTCTGCAATTACATCCCTTGAAACACTTCCAGCCAATGTGCTTGCAAGCTGAAGCTTGCTAAGATGTGATGAGTACGTTGTTCCAGTAATATTAATCCATGATGCAGAATGCAAATTTCCTTTTTATTTGAATTCTGAAGTGATTTTGGGACAGGAGGGATAGAAGCATTTGAAACACCATAAGATTTCTTTATTGACAAGTCTGTGTGAAACTTATTTTGCTCTTTGTTTAAGGAACAGAAGCAACCTCCAAAGTTATCATCTAGTTTGAACCATTATTGAAGTCTACCTTGACACCAGAATTAAAAGTCCCAACTTCACAGACTTCTGTTTGAACATCAATCAGTTAAGTGGGAAAAAGAATCAAAAAAAAAAAGAAAAAAAAAAAAGTGAGTTTTCAATAGAAAACTGCTTGGGAGGTGGTGGACATGCACTAATCTATCACAAAGTAATTCAGACTGATTGCTGGATTTAGTTTATTCAAAGGCTTGCTCCTTTTCAGGTGGCCTTTCTCTACTTTAAAATCAGCAAAATAAATTTTACTTACCAATTACAACTTTAAGTTTTTACACATACATGCAAGTAAAGTTCATACAATTTGTATGTGCATGATAACTGCAGAATCAGCCTGGAAAACTTACCCTCTGCTACTCGCACCCAAATCAGAGAAATATATTCATGTTGTATTGTATGAAAATCTCTCTTAGATTTTGAACCTTGAGACAGCATTTTCTTTCTGTCTATGAACCTGCACCCAGCCTTTGAGCTATCATTCCCTTCTGTAAAGCCTTTTCCCTTGTCTATACTTCTGACTGTCAGTCAGTACTTGTCACTCACTACAATGCTACCATTATCTAGCTCTTACATAGTGCTCTCAAAGGAACTTAAGAGTGTTTTATAAAGGAAGTCAATATTGTTATTTCTCTTTTAGGACTGTGAAAATCAGGCACTGAATGCACCTCGGTAAAACAAATTGAAAAACACCATGGAAAATGCGGGTGGAGAGGAATATCTAGTCTATTACACAGACATGTGCAAAATAAAACTCCCCCAACTTTTTACCAAAGCAAAATGATTTCATAACACAGATATTTAAAATGTTATGAAATCACGAAAATGTCATCTGAAACTACCTTAACACCAAAGCCAGGCTAGAATGCAGAGACTTGCCTCCTCGGCAGGACATTTCACTGGCAGATGACACTCACCCTCAAGGACCAACACAACCTGCCCATTGAACACTGCACAGAATTGAAGGGGCAAGCTCAAATAACTAGGTCTGTGCTGTCTGAAGGGTCACCTCTCTGTGTCTACAAAAGCCAAAACTCAACAGCACACTTGGACTAGAGCCACCAACCAAAACTTCCATACTGTGCTTCTATTGAGCCTTAGGAAAATCTGCTTCCTTCTTGCTAGCAGTCCGAAACAAGCTGAATTTGGTTAATTTATAGGAATGCCACAAAGGACACCTTTGGATGGGGCCAAGGACAAGTGGTATCTCAGTGTATGTTTCCTGTTAAAAAAAAATACAGTAACAACACTGTAAAATCCCAGCCACTGGTAAAATGTTAGCTTGCCTAGGGCCAAGGATAAACATCTCCAACTATTTTCAAGACAAATCTGAGCCTAAAAATGAAAAACCCTGCTGTACAAGAAGGCTATAAACAATTTATAGTGAAATACTGATGCAAAGAGTCTTACTTTTAAAACCAGTTTTAAAGGATGTGAGGCTATTTTACTTGTTGCAAGGCTATTAACAACTACATTTAAAAAGAACAAGATGGTACTAGCATTATTCTAGATTACTGAAAAAAATGCCTTCAAAATTAATGCAGGAGGTGAGAAATAATTTACACGGTTTTATTGACAAAGGAAACTTACCTAAAGGAACCATCCAGATTTGCCCTGTGAATGAAACTCAGTTTTGCATCAGCCCAGTAAAGTTTCTGCTCATCAAGATCTATCGTGAGTCCATTTGGCCAATAAATATCTGAATCGACAATTATTTTTCGTGTGCTGCTGTCCATTCCTGCCCGTTCTATTCTGGGTGTTTCACCCCAGTCAGTCCAATACATGTATCTGAAAAACAAAGGAGAGATGTACACAAATTAAATCACAACACGTGCTGGTTAACTTTAGGAACAGAAGGGACAGCAGCTTTTAGCAAAGCCCAAAAGTATATATACACAAATGTATATCCCCCAAAATCTAACATAGTTATTAATGTAAATCAAACCACAGTTCTGGAGTGTGTAAAAAAAGTCCTTCATGCTCTGATCTCCACATATATACTACACCCCAATTCAGTCGTACCTTCAGTTCCAGCACAGTAACAGCACTATTTAGACCATTCTGATCATACCAGCATATATCATCGTTAGCACATTCATTCCACTGAAGAAGGGAATATAGATAAAAATACAGATAGACAGACAGAAATGACTCACTTGTCTCACAATACACATACACTTGAGTGTGGGAAGGGAAAACAAGGAGTTTTCTAGTTGAAATGGTAAAGCTTCCATGCAGATGAGTCCTCATGCTTCTAAGACAGCTCACATCAGTGGCTGCAGAAGACTGTGTCCCCAAATGCCTTCCCCAAAAATTCTCAGCTTAAGCAGCCAGGATAGACTGCTCCTGAAGATGTGGCAGCAGTAGCTGAGCTGCCCCAGTTCACAGGACAACCTATGAATGTAAATTGCCACTCATTTTGGTTTTCCTTAACAAGTCAGGCTGTAATTTGTGGCAGCTCAAACTGTGTGGGGAAGCAGCTATTGACAAACAACGGAAGCCAGAGAAAAGCAGACATAAAAGAAACTGTGCAACCAGATGGTGAATCAGACTGTGAAACTGATCCAGCCAAATACTCATTTTTGCTGGGGTCAAATCAGTTCTGTGATCCAGCTCACCTGCACTAGTGTGAAGTATTCAAAGGACATCTCGAACCACCTCTACAGAAATGAAGATGGACAAAAGATGGACTTGTTGAATTAAGAAAAATCTGGCTATTAGAGGTGACTTTGAGCTATATCATGTGGCTATAATATTTATTCATATATTGAAATATATAAATGCAGACTAAAAAGGAGCTTAGACCAAAATCAGAAATCAATGACAGTTACTTGAAAGCAAAAACAAAAAACAAAGGAGACAAAACTAGCTAAGTCCAATTAAGCCCTAAAAGCAGGTTAAAACAAAAAGGATGAAAAAATATCCCCAAAATTACCCTTGAGCAAAATTGTTCTCCTCAAGCCTCCCATTAAAACTGCAGCCTGTCCTGAAACTCAATGCATTCAGATGAAAGGAAAAAAAATGTGTAAGCCAAAGTTCACGAGCTTCTCATTATAGTAAAGGAGCCTGTTCCCTTCAAAAATAATCCTGTTGCCTAATTTCATAGGTGATGTGTGGTTATCCTTGGCCACACAGAGACTGCTGGGCAAATGTAGTACTTTCAACTTCACACATTAAGTTGCCACAGGAAAATGATATCCCTTCATTTTAGCTCATTAACAGGTACCAAGCTCAATCCTCATCAATGCCTGTGTCATTCAAAGGTCTAAAACTACACAGTATTAGCAAAGTAACTGTACCACAAAGGAAGGCTGGCAGGATGCAGTTGCACTTAGGCAACACGGAGAACAATCTGAATACAGGTAGACTTCTTTCAAAGCACTTATCTCCCTGTTGGACTTTTTTTAACACAACATATAAAGTATTACTATTGCCTTGTCCTCATTGTATGGTGTCTCTGCAATCCCATAAGTATCACAAAGCTGATCTTCCTGGTGAACTCTTCAGAATATGTCAAGTTTCTGCAGTAAACAAGCACCTACTGAAGTAACGGTTTCATTCCCCTCATGTGCCACAAAGCACCCCTGTGGTCCATCACAGGAAAGCACACCGAGCAATGGAATGGAAAAAGCAATTCTTGTCTCCATTTAACCTCCTCCCATTTTTGAACAGGTTTCCACCCTTTTGGCAGGCGGTAGGTGCTGAATCGCCATGAATTAGAGGAAATCAGCTCTAGTTTGGAGATCTCTTAACACATCAAGACCCTGAACTGTGAGTTTGGATATCACTGTAAGAAATGAGCTGTTTCTGCAAAAGGAGTGGGAGTCTCTGGTCTATGTAAGCCTATCTAAAATGATGATGCTGCCAAATGGAGCCGTTCCTTCCCTGATTCCTACCTCTGGTGCTAACATTAGACCCCTAGAAGAAAAAACATAACAAAACAAAACAAAAAAACCCCAAACAAACTAAAAACCTTTTATTTACCTTAGCAAATGATCAGTCTGACCAATGGTCCCACAGCAGTGGTCTTTAAACAGAAGGAATGAATAAAGGCAGTGGCCACACAGCTGACGCCACCTATGAAACTTCCCCAGAGATAGAGGCATTACCCTCAACCCCCTCCTCCTATGTAAGTCACTCACAAATCAGGGCCTTGGACTCTACAATGAGCTAGGGCAGCCCTCTTCATTCCTCTTCTCCCGCCGTTAACACCTAGGCTGTTTTGACACGTTTTAGTCAACACAAGGCACAGCCCAGCCCTGGGTATCAGACTCTAATAGGTCATAAAATGGCATGTTTGAAATGCACGCCTGTGTGGGATTTTCAAGAATGCAAAAAGTGTCAAGCTCCCCTTTTTTTTTTTGACCTTCCTCTATTTTGAGTGACAAAGCTAGTCCAAACCAAACTAAGTACAAACAGCGTCCTGGCTGACACCCTACATTGAGACTCAGCCGAAGACAGAAATTTTTCAGGCAAGTTACAAATCTAGAGAAAAAAAAAATTCCACTATTATCATGGAAAGAATGACATAAGCTTAGCTAAAGCACCACTGCAAACTTAGCTGGAACAGTAACACCACAAGATAAAAATTTCAGGCCGGGGGGAGCTTCGTTTAAGCGATCAGTTATCAAGCAAAAGCCAAAGGCTTTGTATGTACCCTTGAAATAACCCATGGATCTGTTTAAGAATATGAGCCTTCTATCAAAACTACCGAAACATACTTGCATTAGCCAGGCCATAGAGGAAAAACAGTGAGGAAATTAAGTATTTTAGTCATGTCCAGTAGTAGCCATTATGTCTTATGCTTTGCATCTTCCAAATGCCCCCAGGATATAGGCTCAATTCTTACACAAACAGCAAGTATTTCTGGTTGGGCCTTTACGAGCCGGGGGATAACACAGCAAAAAGCTTGAAGTGGCTTCTCAGAGAAAAAAATCAGTCTGTGCACTGTAACAGTTTGTATCTGAGGAATTGATTTCAATCAATCTGATTTAAATTAACCTTAATTAATAGAGTTTACACCTGTTAAGATTACCAAATTCAGGAGCCTGGAGTGGTAACTGACACAGTATTTCTGCTTGACTAACCTGATCTCCTCCTGTGACAAGGTAACCTGCCTAGTGGATGAGGGAAAAGCTGTGGATGTTGTCCACCTAGACTTTAGTAAAGCCTTTCACACCCTCTCCCACAGCATTCTACTGGAGAAACTGGCTCCTAAGCGCCTGGATGGGAGTGCTCTTCGCTGGGTAAAAAACTGGCTGGAGGGCCGGGCCCAGAGTTGTGGTGAATGGAGTTAAACCCGGTTGGAGGCCAGTCACAGGTGGTGTTCCCAGGGCTCGGTATTGGGGCCAGTTATGTTTAATATCTTTTCAACGACCTGGATGAGGGGATCAAGTGCACCCTCAGGAACTTCGCAGATGACGCCAAGCTGTGTGGGAGTGTTGATCTGCTTGAGGGTGGGAAGGCTCTATGGAGGGATCTGGAGAGGCTGGATCAACGGGCCAAGGCCAATGGCGTGAGGTTCAACAAGGCCAAGTGCCAGGTCCTGCACTTGGGTCACAACAACCTCACACAACGCTACAGGCTTGGGGAGGAAGAGCGGGTGGAGAGCTGCCCATCAGAAAAGGACCTGGGGGTATTGGTAGACAGGCAGCTAAATATGAGCCAACAGTGTGCCCAGACGGCTAAGAAGGCCAATAGTATCCTGGCTTGTATCAGAAATAGTGTGGCCAGCAGGACTAGGGAAGTGATTGTCCCTTTGTACTCAGAACTGGTGAGGCCACACCTTGAATACTGTGTTCAGTTTTGGGCCCCATACTACAGGAAGGACATTGAGCTGCTGGAGCATGTCCAGAGAAGGGCAACAAAGCTGGTGAGGGGTCTAGAGAACCAATCTTATGAGGAGAGGCTGAGGGAACTGGGGTTGTTTAGCCTGGACAAAAGGAGGCTGAGGGGAGACCTTATTGCTCTCTACAACTACCTGAAATGACGTTGTAGAGAGGTGGGGGTTGGTCTCTTGTCCCAGATGACAAGCGACAGGACAAGAGGAAATGGTCTCAAGTTGTGCCAGGGGAGGTTTAGAATGGATATCAGGAAAAAATTCTTCAGCGAAAGGGTTGTCAAGCATTGGAACAGGCTGCCCAGGGAAGTGGTTGAATCACCATCCCTAGAGGTATTTTAAAAGATGGGCAGACGTAGAGCTTAGGGACATGGTTTAGTGGTAGCTTTGGCAGTGTTAGGTTAATGGTTGGACTCAATGATCTTAAAGGTTCCTTCCAACCTAGATGATTCTATGATTCATCCAGTAACCAGAAGTACTGGACTCAACAGAGTTTGTAGAATTAAGTTCCTGCTCTATTAGCAAGCACAGTAGCTGCAAGCTTCACTACCAAGCTTTCTAGTCAAAAGGCAATTAAACAAATGCAGTTCAACCACAGTCAGCAAGTTACTGGATTCTGGCACATACTTAATTACCACATTCAATCAGGGCTTAAATGCTGCTTCAGTACTATCAGAAGAATGGGACTGAAAACAACCTTGCAAAAATAAACAGATTTTAAAGTTGCTAAACTGCACCCCAGTGGTCTTTTCTTTTTTGTCTGCCTAACTCATTTTAAAATTCCAGGTGCAGGAGCGAAAACAGGATGAAGACCATATTTCCCCTCAGTTTTAAAGCTGCAGGGCATTTCTTATTTCCTGGCGCTTCATGTCTCTTGTCATCATTTTTGCAAACATTAGAAATCACGGCCATGCCCTCAAAGAGCAGCCGATCAGCCATCTGAGCTGGAAGGTATCAGGAACATAACAAAAAGCGGCCAACATTGCCCAAATGCTTTTTCCACCTCCCGAAATGCAGTAGAGTTGCCAAACCTTACATAACCTGCTTACACAAAAGGGGCCAGTTGTACAGATGATGTAAATCAGCACAAACTTCTCCAATTTCAACAATGTTCTCGAACTTATACTAGCCCAGAGCACAAAACAGGAGTTTACAGGAAATTACTACGAAGTTTAGATTCCTGCACATTTAAAACTTACTTCCCCCGTCCCACCTTTAAAGTTAGAAAATCTCAACTGCAAAATGAAATAGCACCAGTGGTTTACAGAAGGGAAAAGAATGGCTATCTTGCATAGCATTAAGCTGAAAATTACTTACTCAAATTATCTCTTTTTTTTTTTTCCAAGCACTGAACTTTGAGACCTGGATGTCCTTGACAAAAAACACTACATCAAACCGAAAAATATGCCCGAGCAGGTAAATATCACAACTAATCACGCTGTATTCAAAGACCTGTATTTAAAGCAAAGCAAACAAAACCCCCAAGAACCACCCTTCTCCACTACAGTTTTCCTATATCTTTTATTCTGACAGGTTTATTCTTTTAAAATATATACATTACATATATGTAGTATAGTATTTGGCAACTGAGAAAAAAATGGAATAACATAATTGCCTGTCAACTGATGGATGCTCAAGTATTACTGCAATTAAGTGCTCGCAAGGAAAAAGCACATCTTTCTCTGCTCACCCACCCTAGTGATTTCTCAAAGGTAAACAAGCACGTATTCAATACAGTTTCAACAGCCTGTTAAAAAGTCAGGTTACATGACACCATGAATCTGAAGAATCCTCGCAGAAAAGGACTCAAGAAGATTTCCAAACACATAAAGCTAGAGAAGGAGGGCAGCAGTAAGGAGATACTTGCAATGCTACTCGGGGGGGTAGGAAGAAAATTTTCAACTTGGAATGCAATATTACTGCAAATACCTCTGTTATGCTGAGAAAAAGAAACTACATTGGTAGGATTTCCTGGGGAAAAAAAAGGAGTTGCACATGCTTTGTGTGTTATGCACTTTCCCCTCTAAAAGAATGTCCAGCACATTCACATGTAAAAACTCTACAGAAAACAGAAAAACAACTCTAAGGAGACAAAATGAGCCCTCATGGTCACTAGATAAGACAGAAGAGACAACGCAATATAACTTCTTCTTCCCAGACATTTCAGAGGATAGATGAAGAAATATTATATATAAAAAAAATATTTCATATTGAAAGCACTTCACAAGCAACTCAGCATTATACCACCACTCTAGGGTGGTCAGGGAAGTTGCAGAAAACAAGGTAAGGAAAGGACCTCATCAGGTCACAAGCCATGCACCAAAAAAGGCTGCTTTTTCACAGAATCATTGAATTCCTGAGGTTGGAATGGATCTCTGGAGATTGTCTACTGCAAAGCCACCACTCAAAGCAAGGTCAATCAGAGCAGGTTACCCAGGACCTCATCCAGTCAGGTTCTGAGTATCTCTAAAGTTGGATACTCCACAACCTCTCTGGGCAACCTGTTCCAGTGATTCATCACCCTATCAGTATAGAAGTATTTCCCCTCATTTAAGTTGAACTTCCTCTATTTCAGTTTGCGCCTATTGCCTCTAGTCCTTTCACTGGATACCACTGAGAAGTGTATCGTCTTTGATCCTTCACATCCCATATTTATACATATTGATAAGATCCCCTGAGCCTTCTCTTTTTCAGGGTAAACAATCCTAACCCAATCACCCCTATCTTCTATGCTCCAATCCCTTAATCATCTTTGTGGCCCTTTGTTAGGCTCACACAAGCATGTTTACATCTCTCTCATGCTGAGGAACCCAGAACTGGACACAGTACTCCAGGGGTGGCCTCATCAGCACTCAGTAGAGGGTATCTGCTGGCAACACTCCTTCTAATGAAGCCCAGGATGCCGTCGGCTTTCTTTGCAAGAAGGGTATATTGCTGGCTCATATTCAGTTCATTGACCCTATGTCCTCTTCTTTCAAAAAATACGATTTATTTTAGGAAAGGGAAAAATAGTCCAAACCTCAGTACATTCAACCCATTTTAGGCACACTGCAGCAACTCAAAAGTCAGGGGACCCTCCTATAAAAAAGTTCAGAATGAACTGTTGAACTCTCACTCCACCAACTTATGAGACACCTCTCAACTTCTGCTGTTTGCAGGTAGACCCAGTCATGATTTAACCTCTGACTTACCTACTCTACCTAAAGTTAAACCTAGATTTCTTTCTCTCTCAATAAACTAGATTGAATTAAGGTGTGTCAGGACAGCCCGAGAAATTAAGCTTACACATTGTACTGAATTAATAAAGGACAGAGGTCCAGCAAACATATTGAACAACAGTTAGTCAATTGTGCAAGTAAGGTGTTGGTTGTTCTCATACCCACAGATCTCACAACTGCTTTAAACATTTAGCTCAAGCCAATGCATCTATCTACTTCAGTGTGTTGAGGCAGTTTAACTCAATGTTTGGGCTAACAATACACTCAAATGACAGCCACTAATTGCGTAAAGCCATGCAATCTAAGCGTGTTCACTTCCACACTTATAATTTTAAACACAATTTAACAAACAAAACCCTGTATAAGTACACATTCAACAGGTTATGTGGGAAAAAAAAAATCTTACTTCACTTATACTACTGCTTGATTGTACATGAAAAGGTTAGAAATGTGTTTTGAGTTAAACCAAAGCCACCCATTCATGACAAACAGAACGGTGCCAGTCCAGCTAGACCAACATGTCGTATATGCCATGATTTCCACACTGCCTCTCTGCATCTATAAACTACACCCATCAAGTCCTCTAATCAAAGAGAATCGCAGCTTCTATTATCTCTTTTGTCCCAGAGCTAAAGGTACAAGACCAAAGCTACATTTCTGACCACCTGAGAAACCAATACAACACACGCTGGCACTGAGACAATCAAAGCCATCCTGTTGTTCCTTCTGTTCCCTTAAAAAATGATGTAGAAATTGAAAAGATAAGATATCATGATTCCCAAACTGCTTAAGACGACTAAATGTGTACAGGGCAAAGGAGCCTCAGTCTCCAGGACTCAGGATATGAAGAATCGCAGAACTTGTAGGAAAAAAAATGTGCTAACAGGGGAGTGGGTTCAATGGGATTATGAAGGAAGTATACACATTTCCACCTCTTCCCCATGCAATTCCAGCTCGGGGAGGGGAAGAGTAACCCTCTTTTATCCTGCCATCTCTGAACAGGCAGCTCTGCTCTCAAATGAATCAAACGCTCTTAGAACAATTTATGGCCTTTAGTCATATCTATGAGCAGGAAAAGGGAGAAATAAGCAAAAAAGACCGATGAAACATTTATGGAAAGGCTGTCACCATCAAGGGCATCCATCTGAAAATTAGAGTAAATAACACTTCCCACAAGAACTTCAAGTTTCTCATGCATGAGACTATTTGCAGCTATTTGGCCACAGAACATATCAAAAGCTTTCCAACTCCCAGAAATTACAGCCATACCAAGATACTGGATATGACTTGTAACCAATTTTATGGTTGAGTACTTTTCTTAAATTTTAAGAAAACAACTGTGCTAGTCCTATATTCATCCTCATTACAGTGCTTCAAATAATTAACCAAAAGCTTCAAAATAATTTTCTACTTGAAATTAATTACTGAACAGAGACACACAAGACATAAACTCATCTTTACCTTTCAAGGCAGCAATAGTCATATTTCACTCAAAACTGGGGCATCTTCTGCATTTTAACTGAGTAGCCATGAGTGAAAGTAAGAGTTGCTAAAAAGTATAATCTTTACCCATACCATGTTTGATGTTTTTCTTCTCCGGTATTTGCAAGAGTCACAAGTTTTTATTCAGTATTCCCCTTCAACTGTTCCAAAGGAGATAAGATTAGATGATACACTGTTAAAAACATTTCACCATTCATAGTCATTTAAATCAAAATATTCAAAGCTTCAGCCTCCTGCAGCTCATACAGATCAGACTTCAGTGTACAGAACACCAAGCTCCTGGTGAATCCACAGTAAACACCACTGCGGTTTTATTTAAGTTCTTCTGTGAACACACTTGTGAGTTATGTAAGAACAGCTATAGGTTTGGTTCATGGTTTTGCTGTGACACTTAGGAAATGCTGTGTTAACAACTAGGCACATCTGAGACTTTTAATTTTAGACTCAGAACTGAGTGTTTTCTAATTTTGATAGTTCTCCCTTCTAAATCCATTTTTGAGTAGGCCACTTGTCATATTTAGTCATCCAATCCTTTCCTTCCTTCAGTGCCAAATATACCTTAGGTGAATGACAGTCATTGCTTGCAGATTTTGGCTAATTTGCCTGATGCAATGGTTAGGCTGGGCTATGGCACACACTTCCCTAATGCTGTTCAGAACCTGATTAGACTTGTTTTAACCTCCAAACTAATGGCCATTGTGCAGAATGCCAAAACTTATGATTAATAGCTTTTTTTTGTACTCAATAAGTTTTTTTAAAATGCTGTTTTCTAATTTGCATCTTATTTCCTTCCCTCAAAGCCTCTGCTATTACAAAAGGGGGACACCGCTCCATAAATGAAGTCAGTGCCAGTGCACTGGCACTGCCACTGCCCAACAGGCCCACACCATGTCACAGAAGACATTTTAAGAACTAAAATGAAGGAGGAAATGTAGAAAGAGGTTTTCAGCTTTCCTTCAGCCAGTCAAAGCAATTCAAAAGTCCTTGCTCTTCTCCTCTGCAAATATAATTTCTACAAACTGCACCAGAGTTACTATGCCAGCTCAGGTATGGCCAATTCAACAACCCCAGTGACTACTCCAAGTGAAGACTGCTGTTATACACACACAAAAAACCCCACAAGACAACATGGGGTTTTTTGGAGGCAATCAATTTTTATTTTTCTTTAACCATTTCACAGATCTTTGATTCAGCTCTTAGTACTTTGGTAAAAGAGGGGGCAGAAGTTTCTCAAGCAGTAGTCTGCTGAATAAGCCAAAATGTAGAAAATACAGCCTAAAATTGAACAGTAAGCTTGCTTCAGAAGATATTGCAGCAGCCATCACACAAGTAGGAAAAAACTCAAGGCTTATACTAACCAAAGCGGATGTTTCTAACACATTTTGTGCTTTAACAATGTGAACTAACTACTTTATTAGCACTTAGCAGTGAAAATCAGATATGAGAATTAAGGATATGCTACAGCTTCTCACAATCAGAGCCCTGTATTACAGGTTGAAAGTAGCAAGCCTTGAGATTCAGATTTAGAGGTCCCAGATTTAATGACCCTTGTCAACACATATTCTAGGCTGTTCAGATCTAAGACCTTCCCTACAGGACTGAGAATTAACTCATTTGTTTTGGCTCTGCATTCGTGCATTCTTGTGAAAATTTCTTTTCAGGAAACTGAACTTTGCTTGTGACACGCGATAAGGACTTGCTTCTGAAATGCATTCCTGCTTCTTCACACAACATTCATGATATTTAGGTTCTTTTCACTCTGTTGCACTGAGTTCGAGCTATCGCTTTAGTTGAGCTTGAGTAAAATCTTTACATACACTAACTTTTGTTAGAAGTTACTGTCCCGAAAACACAGAAACAAGCAAAAGCTGTGAACTCAAACTTAATAAAACACCAACACTACTGAATCCCCCATCAGCATTCCACCTAGCCAGAATGTATATAAATGCTAATGTTCTCCAAAACAGTGTCAATAATTTTAGCCTAATATCTTCCACTAAATAAACTCAGCTTCACATAACCTATACCAGTCTGGGATCTGAATGTTCAGAGCAAAATATCAGTGCACTTGCAGAAAAATGTTTTGTACTCTCCTCTGTCTGCTTAGTTTATCCTTAATATCATGGAAGCAGAATAATTGATGTATCACATATTCTGCCTCCTTTGATTCCTAGAATATATAGCGGATTCAGCAAGAAAGCTTTAAGGTGTATGGGAAAGAACGTCATACTACATATTAAGCAGTGTCTGTTAATTATGATACTGTCTTAGAGCATCAGAAAATCCAGAACAATTAATGATTTTCACTAGATTTGGGAAGAGTAGAAACCCACAGATGATCTGCAATAGTCTCTTACAGCTTGCTTTAAAAGAAAGAAATTTTAGAAATGCTCTGAATGATTGTCGGGGGAGATGACAAGGGCATCTCTCTTTCGTCTTACAACCTTCAGAAAAGCATTGCCTTTAAAGAAGGAAAGTAGGTTGAATATGGAAACGACGAATCTCTCTATAAAAATGTCATTATGCCAAATACACCCAACTAACTATTAAGCAAGCCTGCCAAAACATCCAAAAAATCACAGTTTTGAATGTCAGCCAGAAATTACAGAAAAATAGGCTTCAAAAGGAATCTCTAGAAGTCAACTAGTCCATCTCCCATGACCTCAGGCTTGGTCATTACACCTACAACATTCCTGAGAGATGATCACTGTATATTCAATACGTTCTCCTCTATGTATTTGAAGAATTGCACTCAAAGTGGAATAAAACCTATTTATTAGGTAAGCATCGTGCTGGGCATAATATCCCACTGCAAATACCACAACATGGAATGGAGTCCTCCATCCATGTCTGCAGAACGGCCTTATTAAATCTAAAAGAGACGAGGTGTCACCAATCTGCAAAAGCACATATTATTTTGTCAACAGACAAAATAAATCAGTTTTGTTTGACACTGAGCGTTCTTGACAAGCCCATGTTTGGTTACTACTAGTATTGGCTAAGCATTTACAAACTGCTTACATGTCTCATTTTTATTCTGGAAACTGAAGTTGATTGGTATATACCTAATGAAGTTTTCTACCTCATTTTCTAAGCTTTCTCCCACTTCCCCAGAAGAAACTGCTAAAGGGCCAAAATCACATCTATGGAAATTCTTCCAGACTAAACGCCAATGTCAAGCAACTTTAACACTGCATCAACCAGTTTTAAGAATCCTAGTCTAAATTTCGTCAGATTTCACGATCTGGAAGAAAACCCACAAACTTACTTAAGTGCTGTAATCTGTTCTCCTCTATTTTAGAAAAATTCTTACTCTTCTGTTAGTTGTAATAACTGCGTTAACACCTGATCAAAAAACCTTTACAAAAAGACAGATGAAAAGGTACTAAATGGTTCTTTTTTCCTTTTGTCTTCCACTTTCCTTCCCCAGAAAATACCAGTAAACAAGGAACAACTGGTTCTAGGCAAGCTCAAACCCAGAGCCTGCTGTGCCTAAATCAAATGTAGTGATCACTACTTCACAGATGTACCTATAAAATATTTCAGAAATACCATGTGAAATGAAGTTGGTTATAAAAGCAAATTAAATTTGAATGCTTTGTTCCACAAATATACACAATGTATGGGTTTTTTTTATTAAGTTTACTGTATTAGATAGTTATTTGGGCAAACCCACATTTAATTCAATAGGATCCTTGTGCAATACTGGATTTTGTGACTTTTACCCAGAAGACGCTGATTTTAATAGACCATAGTGGGGATGAATTGGTTGATTATAAAAGATACACGTATCATCATAATGCATTTTCACAGATCATTTATTTATGTTGGTTTGCTGCATTGCATTAATACACAAATCAAACAGGCAAACAATTAGAAATGTTTGCCACAAGCTAAAAGTGATAGAGGTGTTTAATATAAAGTTGCTGCTCCCAATGGAGAAAACCCCAACCTGTAGACTGACCGAATGTTTAGGACAGCAGTACTGGCAAACCAAGGAATTTATCTGAGCAAAAGTCAGAAGAACTGTCATTCTCTCCTCATCTCAAGCAATCTTGTTGACAAATACCAGAAAGTTTCAGGGTGACCAGCTCACATGCAGGCATCTACATTTTTTGCGAATGAATCTTGTTCCTTATATTAGCCCATTCCACAGTAACTGTTCATACTTGCAAACCTCCCCTGGAGGATTAAATGCAAGATAGTTAGAAGTAGACAAGTCCTCCATGTAGGAAAGAATAGGCTACTGCAGACTTAAGGAAACGCAAAACCAAGGTAAAATACGTAACACAAAAATGGTGTCTTCTGTTGTTACACTTACTGGATTTTGTGCATGTTTAAGAAATGCTACATGTGTTCTGCACAGAGTACTGCTGCAAAGAGCTGCCTAAGTCATGCAAAATAAACCATGCCTGCACCCCTCCTTCTTCCAAACACAAATAAGGATTAGATTTGCAGAAGCGCTGCAACTTCACCACCACCACTGATGATTTTAAAAAAGCTCTCCTTTTGACCTGTACCAACAATACTTTCTCTCCCAGTTGTTCTAATCCAGTTTTCATGAAAAATAATAATTTCACACTTCCTGTAGTATAAGAGTAATGTACTACCAGAAATCCCCAGTTAACCCCTTCAGTTTTTCAAATCAGCAAAGTCAAAAAGCACATAATATGGTATGAAATGTATTGCCATGACCAATATGTAAGCTACCTTAAAGAAAATAGTCAAAAGGCAAGGAACTGCATCCACTTATGAGATGTCAACCTGGCATCGGTGGACAGGTACCATTCCACTCTCTCTGATCTACCTCATTATAAAATGCTCAATGTAATACCACATTCCCTCTTTAAATTTTACTGAACTCTTAATCTGAAGTTACTCTTCAGCATTAACTAATTCTGCATAGATTACTTGCCATGAGGATACACACAGGATTCCTGCCAATTTATCTAAAATACTTGCATACAACAATTTTCTATGGGAAAAATTCCTTTCACCTAAAGGCATCTGTATTGAAGTCAGGATTAAGAGGACAAGGTCTCCTCTGGAAAAGACCTTTGGTCCAACAAAGTCACTCCGCTTTCCCTTTTACTGATTATGGCTGTACCTTTCCACCAGTTATCTGAAGGACAAAAGTAGGACCAGCATCTGACATGTCAACAAAACTAAGGATTTTATTTCTTTGGGTACACACAGTTCCATTTAGCACTTCTACGTCCTTTACATATTAATCATAAATGTACTGATAACTCCTCACAGTCATCTGGGAAGCCTTATGCGGGAACCACTGCAAAAACTACCTGACAAAGTTCAAGTCTGTGGTGTAGCAGTTGCTGACATGGCAATCTTAAATTGCCTTCTGTTGCTTAGTTTCAATTTTCACTTCTCACGTACCTGAAGAAGGTGGTTTCTCAAGACTGTCCATCTCCCAGTGCAGGATAAACCAGAAACTACTTTATATTTTTGGGTTTTCCTAAGCCCTTGTATTAACTCAGCATCCCTTTGCAAAGAGGCCAGACTCAGTGAAAATGTCAGTTGATGCCAGATTTTCTTACAGATGAGAAAACTAGTACATACCATAGAAACGAGGAAGATAAAGTGATCCTTGAGAAAGAGTTACAAGAACTGCAGCACATTAGTGGCAAACCACCTCACTTGTGTGGATCTGCGCACACAATAGAACTACACCTCACTTCTCTTTTCCCACTACCCTGGGCGTCCATCTAGCGCAGCAGACTTTCAGTCATCACTGTAATGAATACAGGGCCCAAACTGCACAACACCGATGCTATTTGTGCACAGGGATAGCAAATGGCACATGTGAAATGGTGAGGAGTATTGAAGCAAGAGGGAAGAACCATACAGAGACACAGGTATTTTCAAGAGCACTCGAAGTGACAAATCCAGCCTGCTCCCTTATTACTTCCTAACCTGGTTACCTTAAAGAATTGAGAGTCCCTGGTTTCACTTGGATTCTTTTACTTGCCAGTACAAACATGAGTATCCAACATCACCACTCAAGAATATCCTGATTTTGTTTACCAGAGCAGAGCAAGTGAGAATTCCTGTTTCAACTCATGCAGATCTATGAACCTTGCTGACTAGATACATTAAATAGACATCGCATTTCAAATGAAAGTTAACTTGCCAGACAAGATAACTGAGAAAATAACAATAAAAAAAGGCTTGGAAAATTAATTACTTTTCAGAAGTGCAATGGAATAAGTTAGGCAATCATCCTGGTTGAATATTTGGCTTGGCATCTAAGATCAGCTGTATTTTTCTTTTTGGCTCTATGTCTGGGCTGTCATTTCTTGCCACAAAATATTTAAGCTCAAACATATGTTCAGCTACAGATCTTGAGAAAAATACCTTGGGAAAATGTAAACTGAAACAAAAGGCTATGTTTCTTTTTCAGAATAAAAAACTCAGCATAGAACACCATTGTATCCATTTAAGCATTGAAGTCAAATTAATATTTACCCATGAGCAGGATCCAAAGCTATTGCCCTGGGCTGATCAAGGTCTTGCCAGAAGAGGACTTTTCTAGATGTTCCATTGAGATTAGCTACTTCTATCCTATTGGTTTCTGAATCCGTCCAGTAAAGTTTTTTCCCAATCCAATCACATGCCAGGCCATCCGGGGAAACCAGACCAGAAATGATGACATTCTGCACCACACTCCCAGTTTGGTTAATGTAAGTTTGCTTGATGGCTTCTTCACTCACATCTGTCCAGAAAACGATGCCTTGTGAATACTGGAAGTCAACCGCAGCAGCATCCTCTAAACCACTGACCACCACAGTGGACTCCAGCTTTGTGCCTCCAGCATCCACAAGTCGAACATCCCGCCGGTTGGCAAACAGCAGAAAGGGAGATGCTACAGAAGAAAAAAACAAAAACATGTTAGTGTTACTGCCATCTAGAGACGTTAAAGCACCAAGTATGAGTATGGCATAGGAGGATTTTTTTTCCCAGATTGGTGGGGCAGGCAGTACAGCAGAAGGAACATGGAAGTTTCACATGAGAGAAAAACGCACGCTGCCCAGAAACCTGTTCCTTCCACGCGTCAGACAAAGGAGTAAAAGCCAGAGGGAAGAGCAGGCCCAATTATGTATCTACAGGATATGGACAGCATCTTCAACATAGTTAAGAGTTCAAACTGAGGCCCTTCAACAATACTTTCAAGAATACCTCTGTCAATCCATAAACCCAGGTTTGGAACAAATTAAGTCTTCATGGTTTAAAAGCTTGGTTCACCAAGTTGAAGTAGCAACAACATGCAGAAGGCAAGCTCTGATACCCTTTAGTAGCAGGCTGGAAGCTAACAGTACTAGACATAACACTCTGAAATTCTCCTACCAAATACCCTCCTAGATAGCAAAGACTGTGACAGAGGTTCAAAACTACTGTCTTCTGTGCACCACAAGAGAGAAATTCAAGGAAGAGTCTGAAGGAAGATGATGATGTGGGTTGTGCAAGTTTCTGGGGACTGCTGTTAGCTGGAAGAGGCAGCCAGAGCAAAAGGACAAAGGTTCTTTCTGTTTGAAGCTCTAAGTGGGTGGTGGAAGCTGAAGTCCTTGTAACGAATGACAGGGAACAGGCTTTCAAAGGGGAGCTAACTTATGATTGACGTTAGAGGGATGGGAAGCTTAAAGACATGTCAAGATGACAATAGAGACATTCCAGCAGTACCTGCACAAGTTCTAGATCTCTTGCGTGTGAGGTTCAGCTGGACAATGACATGACCTTGAGAGATAACAATGGCATTCACAGACAGAATGGAAGGAGGTGTGGAGAGAGACACATGAGAGGCAAGGAAATTAACCTCATTGAGTTGGATTTGACAGTAAGACATACAGAAGCAGTAATAACAGTGGCAGAGATTTTAGCATAGACAAAATGACTTTTCTGTCATACCAGATCTCATCTGCCATTATACTCAGAGAAAAATAAATCTGTGCTTCCAATTGAGGCTGTCCCCCCACACTGAGGAGAGAAAGTTGTGAAGGTCCGAGTCCTACAATTCCTCCCTTCACTCCCCACACAGAATATTACAAAACTCTAGCAGAGGGAGATTGTAAAGATCCTCTGAAGGACCCACTACGGGGCAAGCAGGCATGATTCAAACAGAGACAAAGGCATGATTCAGCCCAACTGCTTCTTCCAGAAGAGGACATTAAGTAGACAAACTGCAGAACATTCCTTCCCAATCATACTAGCCAGACTGATGGCCAAGTTAACCACTTCATTTCCCTCCTAAGAGTGCAGGCTTGCTTCTTTATCCAGTAAACAAGAGAAATAGTTATCTGCAGATATGGCTGGGAAGGCAGCAGCCAAGTACAATGATGTCACCATACTGGCCACAGCTGTGAACACCAAGGGCAGCTAAGGAGAATGTCAGTATTTCAGAAAAAGCCGCTAGATGCTAGTAGTAATGGAGCTCCCTCAGCTTCTCTTCTGATTGCCAAAGTCTGGTAGGGGTCTTATGTCATCAAAGGAAGAGCTATTTTCAGTTGCCCCACTACCCTTCCCACTCCTTCCCCCAATTCTTTTAACTCAAGGGGCAGTTTCTATACCAGTCAACTGCTGACTCCTAGCTTCATATACAATCATTTAACTTGATGCTGCTGCTTCCAGTGCACACCCAGCAGAGGTCCAAACACCTGCCACTCAACTCAGGGAACAACAGACAGAACAAAGCAGTAACAACAGATACATTATTTAATCTTCTATGGTTTCAAGACTGTGATATAAATACCTTTAGTTTCAAATTCATGTTACTGTATACAATATACGCGAGTTAACTCTTGATACTGTCTTTCAGATGCAATTTCTCCAGCAGTTTTAAAAGAAGACAGCTTATATGAGGTCTCAGTTGCAGGTCTGCTATGTTGGCAGCCCTGCCGCATGCTATTGCCTTTTTCATGAACTCTGGCTCCAGCTACATGCTCACGGGAGAGTGTGTGCCAAAGTGAAGTACATCTCTGACAACAGCTTATGTATTTATGTGCAGGCCAAGGACCTCAGTTAGAATCTAAAACTCAGCTTCATATGAGCTTAAAAACATGCATAAAAAATTCAGCCTTTTTATTATTATTCTTCATGGCCTTTTTTTCCCCCAAGTCAGGAAAGAGATGTCTTTATTTTTCTTTTTGGAGGAAGTCTATGCTGATGAAAGTAATAAGGAAAATTTAAATCAGCTGGTGGTTTTAGCAAGGATCTTGGACAGCAAAGACAGACAATTGTTATCATGAATGTTTCACTGAAAATGTAATATCTTTGTTTTCTACAATATTTAACTCAAGAAAGTTTATACAGCTTGAGGAGAATTATTTGTTAAGAAATGAAGTCTCAGTATCACTCCTATCTAATTTCCTAACCTGCCAAGTCCTCCTCTCTATCATCTTTAAAAACACTAGGAATAGTATCACGAAAGCCCGACAGGTTAGTTATTGAAAACAGAAGAAAAAATGTCTAGAATGCAAAGTGCTTGTTTTCTTCTCTGCAACTCATTGGTTCCCCATAACCATGTCTATTTTAAGTGGCACTGTACCAAACCATTTGAACACTTGGAAAGTTTGATGTTAGCAGGCTCTGTTTAAGTCACAAGTTTTATGGGGCAGAGAACTTCTCAAGTTATGCACATTGCCTCACAAAACCAGCCCCATATCCAGCCAAATATCAAAGCCATAAAAAGTCTAGGTGCAAATTTAAAAAAAATATTGTCCCAAAAATGTGTTTTGAGGAATATGAATAGACGGATTTTAATCTAGCCATTTCTATGCTGAAGCCATTATTAATGCTAGTACAAAAGAAAAAGAAACCTGAAATATCAAGTCCAATCAACAGCAGAGGAACTCCACAGCTTCTTAACTAAAGATCAGACACGAACAATGTCTAATCCAATCAGTATCAATATTATCCCAGTTCCCCATCCCTTTCAAGAGATTTCTTCCCCACTGATGCACCCAGTAGGGCAACAGCGTACAGATAACACATTAACTACTGTGTTCTCTGTCACTTCTGTGCTTCGGAATCGTCCTGATTGAAGTGCAGCCGCATTGTGTTGGCTATAAACACCCAGCAGGGAAATCACACTGCCCTGCTTGCAACTGTGTTAAAATTTCACTGCATTTATACACTGATGTAAACTGATTTATTATTGTAAATGGCCAGAGTTTATCCCTTTTAAGAACAAATGAGTATTCAATTTCCTTTGGAAAAAATAAGAGATAAGGCAGAAAACCTGATTTTTGAAAACCATATTCACTTTTCTGCTCCTCCCCACCAGCCTATTTTATTCAGTCCAAATTTTATAAAAAATGTTGCAGAGCCCTTTTAGAGCATTATTGGTATGAAAAAAAAAAAAAAACAACAACAAACCACCAACAAAAACCAGTGATCAAAACAAGTAACTAGTTCTCAACACTGATTGTTGTCTGGAATGCTGCTGAAGAAACACGTACTCTCCCAACTTTAAAAATAATGCAAAAGTCAGAAGAGCGACTAAATGCTCTGTTTCCATGGCCCTGCATTTATCACAAGAGGTCAGAATGTGATGGCTCGCTAGCAGGCAAAGCTAGCTCCGATAACTCTGCAGCTTCGACTAAATACAACCTCTAAGACATGGCAGGAAAAGTTCACAGAACTTTTCAGATTTCCAACATTCCCAGTTAGTAAGTAGTAAATCTGAAAGAGGCAATGAAGGAAGCAAATGCCTTTCTAGAAGGACAGATGCATAGCATTTAGTTTCATAGAATTACTAAACTCAACAGTTTAGCAATTCAAAAGACATAGACATAGTCACAGTCTACCTGATTATAATCAACACGGTTTTTTAAGGCATTATAATGAGAAACAAAGAAAGCTCAGAAAGCAACAAAACAAACGGCATTGACCAAAAACTTGATTTGCTGTGCCATCAACCAACCATCCTAGAGACTCAAGATCATCCCACTGATAAACGGTGGAAGTTTGTTTATTTTGAATCTCGCCTGTATATACAATCAAAGGTTCGTTTCCAAGAACATGCAGACCAATATCCTTTCAAATTATGCTGTCTTCTCTAATCCTGAATTGGGCTTGAAGGTCCAGAGAACACTCTTATTCTTGGTGCATTTGATTCTTCACTGCACAGCTCTTGACAAGGAAAACCGGAAGACCAGTTACCAGCAGCTTCTGCAGAGAAGGATGGAGGGATGGGGGAGATCCAAAAAAATTAGCAACAACTCTGATTACTGTTGACATTCAAATGAGCTCATCTGTTACACTAAAAGAGGCAATATCCCTTGCTGGAGAAGTTATTCCATGGTTAGAAAGTTAGGAGTCTCTCCAAAGAACACTTAGTGTTAGGCTCTATTTCGATCAGCAATGCTACCAACAACTGCAAATTGCTTGAAAAGGGAAACACCAGCTTCTATTTTAAAAAGAGAAAAGAATAAACAGTAGCATGATGAATGATGAATGTGGAGGACAAACTGTTTATATCCCATCTATTTACCACCCAATTGAAAGGACAACATTTTGAAGTAGTTACAAAAAAAAAAAAAGAAAAAACCCCACCTGTATTCTTTTTCAGTAAAATTAGAACAGTTCATATTTTTCCATAATAGGAAATATTTAAAACCTCTGTACATAGCTGGAGTTCACAGTGCTATGACAATGCAAAAAAAGAACCTGAAATTCCACAAATTATGAAATGAACTCTAAACAGATAAAAGCCTAAACTGTAGAAAGTTACAGACTTCTTGCAGCAATTCTACAATCTCATTTGGATCATGCAGTAGTGGATCAACAATACTTTATTCTAGAAAGACATATTATTTCTATTCAAAATAACACCAATTTTCCAGTGGTTTTCTGCTAACTGTAAAACACACCCTTGTCTTGATAATGAAGTGATCCTCACAGAGGCCTATTGGACAACAGTGTGAAAACGGAGCTTTTCATCAGTTAATAAACCAGTAGAAAAGGAAACACTCATGGTCAAGGTGGTTAGGAATCAAACATGGGTTCAATTTCCGGCTTTGCTGTTCATCTCCTGAATGCTCTTAGGCAAATCTTCTGTTTCTTGTCTGTGTTTAATTACTGAATTTTAATTGTTTTACCTGCATCAGGAAAGCTACCTTGTGCAGACATAAGGTAAGACTGGAGGATTGGTACACTTTATGTATAATTTATTTGGTTGACTACTATAAACAGTATCAGTTTTAGCACATCTACCATAGTTCCCTTACCACTATCTCTATCATATTCATAAGCAACACAAAAAAGCTTTTTTTTTATTTGCACTGAGGCTTAGACTCCTCTGCACTTACAAACCATACATAAAAAGGCAGTAATAATCTTTCTTTTTCTCTGCCTTCCATCAATCTCTGTTAAAAACCTAAGCTCTATGAAGTATGGGAAGTCTGCTGCCATTTGCCCAGCTGTAACTGCCTTCCAACAGAACAGGCAATTGTGTTGCTTCTGAATTCAGCCATTAATTTCCATTTTTTGTTTTAACTGTATCAATCCCATCTACAGCACTTAAATTTTATGAAGTGCTTCAGGGTGCCTGTTAGCCCCAGCAAAGTGACGTGGGACAAACAACTAAAATTTGCACTATATGATCTTTGTTATTATTAGTTTCAGTAAGAGTTCTGAAAAACAGTTTGACAGGGCTCAAACTCATTTACATATTAAGAACTAAGGTGATCATGACTCATGATCAACAGAGCATTTGTCATCAGTTGCTGGTTAGCTGCAAAGCTGCAAGAGTTCTAAGACAAGCTGAGCAAGAGAGTTGTAAAAAGTTATATTTATACTACTGCTTCATACTTGTTGACATGCCTACATTTTGTCTCCTTCCCCTTAAAACCAAAATAGAAAGACAAGAGAATACTGGGGCATGTGCATGATTCCTACTCTTGAAAGCACCAGAAGTGCAGAATGCACACAAATCCTATGTATAGCACAGGAGAAAAGCCATACTTAACAATTCTTAAACCAGTTAACTAGGCTAAAGGTCATGGAAAGGTTTAACTGAGCTTTTAAGAAAATGGACCAAGGATCTTGGGAGCCTGGTACACAACATAAAATGAAGACCTCATTTTAATAAGCATACAAGCTAAAATAGCCATCCAAAATTACAGTATGTGCAACAACTTATATTTAAAATATTATTTCAATTCTTAACATGACAAATGCATAGGGGACCTCTGTGGTTAAGCCATCTGTACTGCTGGACAGAGAGAATAGCATAAAACTCTTGCAGCAGTCAATGTCCCAAACCGCAAAAACATTCATTACCAAGGAACAAAAACAACCCCCACACCCCTGATGTAGGCACACAAGATACTAAAAAACAAATGTGTCAAAACTTTTGCACCCAAGGGTGTACAGTCTTCTGGAAACTCTAACACAGGATATGGAGTAAGCATGCATCAGCTTTCTATACTTAAAAATAGCTGCTATGCAGAAACAAGACCATGTAGGTAGGGTCCAAGCAGCCATAAATTAATTGGAGGAACTGGTTCTACAGCATAAAGCGATCCCTCCTGTCCAGCTCTAACTCTTCTGGAGCATAAGGAGGCTCAGACCTTTGATGTGTAGCATAAGGCCCCTTCCAAACACTTCGGGAAAGAAGTTGTTCCACATACTGTCAACCTTTGGGGCATTATCCCCATTTTTCATGGCTTAGCTCAAGTGGAGAGAGACAGCAGCTGGTGGCAGCAGGAAGCTCACATGCCAGGACACACAGACACTACTGATGCCATAAAGACAGAGGAAAGAAGGTAAAAAGGAGAGAGATTCAGGCATGGGAGAGAAAAAAAGGTAATCAAGAGTTTTGCCACACCTGTTTCCTAAAATCAAGCACAACTAAAAAACCCAGTCTCACACCTTGCTAGGCAAGAAGGAAATATGGCACAAATACACGTAAGTCTATTTTACTCTTTTAATGCAACTACTACATATTTAGCAGAAAAAAAGTTTGTTTCTTAAATACTCTAAGCTCTGCATTCTGGACCCCAGTCCTTTTTACTGGCAGCTGCTGCACAGAATCTGAATCCACCAACTTCAAAAGATAGATTAAATGTTGATCTTCCTGTACTAACTACACATATTCAACCCGAGTTTAAACTTGCCAGGTACGGTCCTCCAAAGAATAGAGGGCTTTGCTTTCATCCTCAAAACACATTATTGTAGATAAGGTGAATTCCCAGTGTAATTACTAAATTATAGAATATTCTTGCTGCAACACAAAGGTAGGTGGTAGCAGTTGGTAGAGCACAGGAGTAAAAAAACCTGGGCTCCTCAGTTTCATTCCCACATATACACCCTTAGTGAATTTGAGCAGGTGCTTCAGCCCAATGATTTGTAAAAATCATTCCACCTGCTACAAATACACCCTTCTTTCTGCTGTTAATTATCTCAAAGGACTACTGTGAAGCCTACTGGTGCTTGAGCAAGACACTTCAAGATCTTCCAGCAGAAGGCTCCATAGTGTTCTCAGCTTTTCATTCCTGACAGGCCAAGACTTCTCTCTGTGAATGAGGGAGTGAGTGTGGGTCAGTGAGCTGTGAAGGAACGGCTATTAATAGTACTGCATCCAATAAAGAATGGAGATTCTCCTTAGCCCTCCTTTTGTTGCTAATGTATTTACAGAAACTGTTTTTATTGTCTTTTGCAGCAGTAGCCAGATTAAGTTCTAGGTGGGCTTTGACCCTTCTAATTTTCTCTCTGCATAACCTCATGACCTCCATGTAGTCCTCCCGAGTTGCCTGCCTCTTCTTCCAAAGGTCATAAACTCTCCTTTTTTTCCCCAGGTTCCAGCCAAATTCCTCTGTTCCTGCCATGAAGGTCTTCTTCCCCACCAGCTTGTTTTTCAGCACATAGGGCAGCCTGCTCCTGTGACTTAAAGATCTCCTTCTTGAAGAATGTCCAGCTTTCCTGGACTCCTTTGCCCTTCAGGACTGCCTCCCAAGGGATTCTGTCAACCAGGCTCCTAAACAGGCCAAAGCCTGCCCTCTGGAAGTCCAAGGTAGCAGTTCTGCTTACCCCCCTCCTTACTTCTCCAAGAATCAAAAACTCTATCATTTCACGATCACTATGCCCAAGACCAGCTCCAACCGTCACATCACCCACTAGTCCTTCTCTGTTCGCAAACTACAGGTCCAGCAGGGCTCCTTCCCTAGTTGGCTCCCCCACCAGCTGTGTCAGGAAGGTCTCTTCCACACGCTCCAGCCATCTCCTTGACTGTTTCCTCTCTGCTGTATTGTATTTCCAGCAGACATCTGGTAAGTTCAAGTCCCAGACAAGAACAAGTGCTAGCAATTGTGAGACTTCTCCCAGCTGCTTATAAAATATTTCATCTGCCTCTTCATCCTTGTTGGGTGGTCTATAACAGACTCCCACCATGGTATCTGCTTTGTTGGCCTTCCCCCCTGATTCTTACCCATAAACACTCAACCCTATCGTCACCATCATTAAGCACTAGACAACCAAAACACTCCCTAACATACAGGGCTATCTGGTTTTTTAGCGTGTAGGGTTGCTTGTGTTTACAATTGGTTTTACACAAAATAATTTTTAAACCTCTCCCAGTAACATAATAGTCACATCACTGTTTCTGTGGCCCACCCAAAGCAGATGAATTTAGTAGTTTTATCAAATACTAATGTTAAAATGTTGTTAGATAAACTGCTAGCCACCTTTTATTTTATGTTTTTAAATAAACAAGCAGTAAGTTTTTTAAGACCTTGTTATAACATTTTCTGGACTGTGTAGGGTTTCCCCCTGTAATGACAGGGTTTTACGAAGACAAGATATTTACTTCAGACTTGTTGGTTTTGTTTGGCAGCCTACAGTTTTTTAATAATGCTAGCAGTAACAACAAAATATAGTACTGATTACATACCATTTCATCTCTATTGGCCTTAATAAGTTCATGTCCCTTGGTCAAGAGATGCAAAGGGATTTCTCTGAAGAGCATGCTCTGAACAAGTCCAGCAAAGGTGCTTTATACAAATTATGAAACTTAGGATTTGTACAGATCGTCTGGGATGGCAATAAAATGTTTTAAAACTCTCCAATAGCACACTCTTAACTTATTATTGGCTTGTCCTGTTTCTAATTATATTACCTACTTCAAGTAAAAATCTTCACATACTGGAACAGTGATTGGATTCAGTGTGCGTAATTTAGCACACATATCTCTACAGAGGCTGGAAGCAAGCTATGTGTGTTCAAGATCACTTTTCTATGGACACATTATTTTAAAGGAGGGTTCCTCAAACTTTTCTGTCTTTTCCCACAGACCACCCATTAAGCACGCCACATGAACTCCCCTCCTAGTGCACAAGGCAATGGAACTCTCAGATTGTCCTTAATACCCCTGTAGTAAATACTGAAATTGGTTACATGGAACAGCATATTTCATCTTCTTTTAACACAGTTTAGCAGCTGGAAAGGAGGACAGCCAAGTCCACGCGAGCAGCCAACCTTACACGGACCACCAAGCAGCATACAGAACATATTTAGAGATCCGCTGAAAAACTAAATAAAAAACAAGAGTATCAGCTGTGATTTGGGACACTTACAGCAATTTGCTGAGATACTCATTAGATAAGACTTGCAAGCACTTTAACCGTTTTAATTTGAGGAGAACACAGATTCATTAGAGCACAAAGCAATTTTCATCTGGTCTGTTTTGTTAGGGGAAATTTCTAAACATTATTGCAAAACTGGCTCTTGGCAATCTCTCCCTGTGCAATGCACAACTGGGGTTCAGCCAAACAGTTGTGAGGACTGCAGCCTCATGCAATCCTGACTAGCTAATGTTAAACAGATAGTATCTCTGCAGTCTGCACTCCCACCGCTTCCTGACCTCAGGTTCTCACCCGAGCATTTTACAGAGGTTAAAATATACACGGGATTTTCCCAAAAGCAGAACTATACTGTTCACAACAATTTGCTTATTCTTCTGAGGATTCTGCTGGAATTTGCTTCTCGAGAAACACAATGCACACAACAGCTTAAATGCAAATACGCTATCTACTGGGGATTAGGGCATTTGGGCTCCAGAGAGACATCAACAAGAAGCTTTGAAAACTAGCACTTTGAAAACAGCTGTTAACATCCTCCAATCTTAAAAGTCAACTTTTGAGTTCGGTGCTAGTTGGAGACTAGAACCTGCACTAAACTCCAAGGGAGGTTAAACTGACAACTTCCATCAAACTTCAGTGATGATGGCCAAAGCTCCCAAGGTCCACTGAAAATACCAGTCTAAATGCAGACTGTAAGCCCCACAAGGAAGGTGAAAACTTTCCCACTCTTTAATACAACTAGGCAGCGGTACCTCATAGGTCTGCGCTGGGATGTTTGAGTCTGTTCAAACAGAGAAACTGGGTAGCAGAGGTAGACCCATCACATACGTGTGGGCGATCTACTGACTCGCACCGCAGCCAGCCTCCAAACCTCATCTATGTTAAAATAAGAATGGTATGATACAAGGAAGGCTGTGACAGGCTTCACACACCAGCTGCTGTTTCAAGACATAACAAGCAAACTTCTCCACATCCATCACAGACTACCATGCTGGATGCTCACCTCCTCCAGCTATACAAAGCTATGGTCTTTATGCTGCAGCCTGTAAGAGTGAAAGACGCTGTAAGCACTTACAATTTGTAACCCTGGGTCCAAAAATCTAACTGTATGGGCAAACTTTAATGACAAATTACATACACTGATGGAAGAGTATTGCTTTACATTGTATCTCATGCAAAAGCCTGCAGTGACCATGCCTCAGCTAGAAGCTCAGTTCAGAAGTCTCTGGGGACCATGTTCTGAGGCAAGATACTCAGCAAATCATTCAAGTCACTGAGAAGATATCATCATAAAAACACACTTGCTGATGATCAGTTCCCTTTTCCAGTCAGTGGGAAAGTCACTGGACTGCCAAAACTTTTTAAATATAATGAAAAGCGGCTTAGCAACTTAATCTTCCAGTTCCCGCAGACCGATGATGGATTTCATCGGGTCCCATGGACTTACGCACCTCCAGGTTCCTTAGATGGTCTCATACTTGATCTTCTCCTACAGTGGGCAATTCTTCATTTTCACAGCCCCTGCCTTTGCCTTCTATGACTTGGGCGGTGTGGTTAGAGCCCTTGTCAAGTGAAAACTGAGGCAAAAAAGTCACTCCTGCGTGACCAGGTCTCCCATTTCCTTCTGAAGAGGGCCCACATCTTCCATAGTCTTCCTTTTATCGCTGACATACTTATAGCAGTTGTTCTTGTTGCCCTTGATGTCCCTGACCAGACTTAATTCTATCTATCTGGGCTTTAGCTTGCCTAACCTGGTCCCTAGCTGCTCGGACAATTTCTCTGTATTCCTCCCAGGTTACCTGTCCTTGTTTCCACCCTCTGTAGGCTTCCTTTTTGCTTTTGAGCCTGTCCAGGAGCTCCTGGTTCATCCATGCAGGCCTCCTAGATTTTTTGCCTGATGACTTCTTTCTTGGGGTACACCGCTTCTGAGCTTGGAGGAAGTGATCCTTGAATACTAATCAACCTATTCTGGTGTGGAATTTAAGAAATGAATGGCTAAAACTTGGTATGAATAGTGGTGTTCGTATGCAGGGTGCTACAAAGTCCGCCCCGTTACCCTCTCTTTGCAAGGTAGTGGATTGTGCATGAATTCCTTACCGGATTGTGTTGCTTTGTTGGACCAAGAGAGCCAAGTTAGGAATGGATGTTCTTAGGGTGGCGGTACTGGGAAGGAACGTGGTAGATGAGGATTCAATTTCCATTCTGCTACACCACAGTCTTAAAATACCACTCCTCTTTGCATTGATTCTATAATACCAAATACTTGCATTGCGTTGACCGTGATGAGGTTTCATATTTTGATTAAGGATTCTTTAAAGTACAAAACTGTATTTTGTCTTATACCATATGACACTAGTTTCAATTCCGTAACAGTGTTTACCATATTCAAACCACACTGGAGCTATCTGTCAGCTGACTCATGATGGTTTAATAAGAATTAATATGGCACTCTGGCTTGTACCCACAAAAATTGAAAACAGCCTGTCCATTGACATTTCTGGCATTTTCTGATTTTAGAATAAGCAGAAGTGGCATTGAAGTAGTCTCTTACGTGTTATTGCCGTCGGGCTTTGCCAGAACGGGTAAGTGCAAAGGAAGTGCTTAAAAATAGGGATGGGGGATGTGGCAGGAAAAACCCGTACTTGGATGTTTCACATTCTGTGATGCAGAGTATGTGGCAATAATATTGCTGTTATTTTAAATGGAGCAGGCATGGGTTTCCCTCCACTCCCATGTTATGCTCAGTAAAGTTTTAAAGCTGCAGAGGAAACTGAAGATTTGTCCTACTTCTGCATAAATTGGTTTAGAAGAACACAAAGAGGTGACTTCCTTGAACCTCTAAACACAACTTTTGTTGTGAGTAACAGTTCAGGTCAATCCATGAATAGAAAAAAAACCCTGTAGTGTCCCCTTTTTAGATTCTGGATGCCAATGTGAGCAAGGTTCTTTTCTGGGTTTTGGGTTGTTTTTTTCTCCAGTTTATTTTATTCCTCCTTGGTTTGGCAGACAGCTGTCTGGCCAATAATAGTAGATTACGCAGTGATGATGGTTCCAAACTTTTAATGGATAAAATAGTGGTTCTACATCATTTGGAAAATTTGGCTTGCAAATTTTCTCCAGGACTTGAACAAATACAAGCTTGACAAAGGTATGCTTGTTTCTGATCTGAATTGTTTCCAACTTCTAGTTCCAGTTCCAGATGTTACATTAACTCCAAAAGGCACACATCTTAAGAAAGCTGGAAAAAAGACATTTTACTTCTATCTCAATGAAATGTATGATATGTACCCTTGAAAACATAATATATATGTAAAATGCAGAAAAATAGCATGTGCTGGATTCAGTTGCTGGCAAATGAGTACACTTTTGTTCCAAGGAATAACAAGTCAGATGTGGAAGATTCAAACATAGGTTCCACAATCTGACTTGGTTTTCTTCTGACAGTTAAGAATCTTTCCATATAAAACCATCTTGTTAAAGGGAACCTGCCACATGATACTCGGCTTTAGAAGGTGTGAAGTTGAGAGAAGTTTTTAGTGCCAAGTTGGGGACAGGACTTCCGATTTTTGTGCAAGTCTCACGACTGTCTTCCGTTCAAATATTCAAGATTTTAGTTTGGGGAGATTTTGTTAGGAAGGAGAGCAAAAAGCAGATGAGGTAAAAATGATAATTTAAGATAATGAAAACTCTAATATCGTGCTTGAATTATATATATATATCATTGATAATACATAATTTGCCTCTTCTAATCTAGCAAACAAATACAGTAATCTTCTCCTAGCTTTGTAAATGACTCCTTGCTGGAGATGATTCTGCTTTAGCCAAGAACATAGATTAAAGTAAATTCATTCCTTATGGCTCTTTTTGTCTCTCTAAGCTCACTATTTGTCCTCCAAGTTATCTGGAGCGTCTGTCCTGCTGGAACTACATGAAGTCAGATGTTCTGCTCTCTTCTTTATTATTATTATTATTCTGTAAATCTAACTGGTTTTCAATATTGTGGAGGCAAAGACATAGCGCTTCTGATAATTTAGCTTTTTCTAAAACATCTGTGCAAAAATAGTGGATTTGCTGGAAGAGAGAGCATGGTCAGGATTTCACTAACTTTTCTTCCATTTTTTGCAGAAGTCGGCCAAGTGTCACAAAAAAAAATTAATAATCTGACTTGCTTTATTTTTGCATTAAAATGATCATAGTATATTACAAATTGAGTCAAAGATTCAGCTCTTCCAAGGTCTGAAGGGAAGATGTTAATTAAAAGAGCTGTCACGATGCTAAATACAGCCATTTTGATAAATTGATTTCATGTGTCTTTGGTGATCAATGTATGATTTTTATGGACATAATGGAATAGTATCCTACACCCTTCAGGGCATGCCTGCACTCTGCCATTGATGCAAATAAACGCCAGCATTATCTTCAATGGCATTGCAGTTCACATACTTGCAAAGCGCATGGTTAGCTTCAATTGATCTGAGTAAGGTAGGTAAGTGAATACTGCTCATTACCTGATTATATTCTTGCTTTAGAGGGTAGACCACATTCTATTATCATTTACCTGGCAACCAGCATCTGCAACTGTGATACAGTTTATTCCAGAGTCCAAAAAATCTTTGGCAAGGTCTCCACCACTGACTCTTACTACCAAACTAAGATTTGTTAGTATGTCACTGTTGGGCAGAAGAGCTTAAGTGATGTTCTCGCCAAGAAGCAACCTGTCTGTCTGTTGAATTCTGGTGTTTGCAGAATTGCATGATATGTATGTATGTTATAGGGTGACATGTAATCAAGGATAAAGATCCCAAAAAGGAGACTAAAAACATTATTAAAGAAGTGATGATGCTCTGCACTGAGGGAAAGCTGTGAAAATGCAAAAGGCAGAGCAGCTGGAGGGGTTCCCCAAGCTTCCAGGGCAGCACAGGGTGTAGCACCTACTCCCCTGACAAACACAGCATTCCAGGCCAAACCATAAACTCTGTGCAAATCAAGTTCCAGCTACATCGCGTTAGAAGGGATCTTGATTTAAATGTGCCCTTTGCATTGGGTTGTGTTAGATGTGTTTTGTTCTGCCTGAAGCTAAATCAGGTTGAATCTTTTTTCCTTTTTCCCCTGTTCCTGCCCATCCCCAGTTGCATGCTGCTCCCCATCCATCAGTCTCCTACTACCTCACAGATGTTTTGGTGCCCTGAAATCTGCCAGCATGATTGTACACATAGTTGCCTTCCTCGAGCCGGTCAAAGGATCTTGGTTTGAAAAGGCAAGCAGATTAAAAAAAAAGTACTAAAGCAATTTCTTTTCCCAGCTCAGCTGCAGCCAAAATATTTTCTGGTTGCAGACTTGCAGAGCACTGTCTCTGTGCTGCTGTGTCTTGTACATACAACGTTCAGAGGAAGAAACTTTATAGGTGGTTTTGTGTTAAAAAAAAAATAAAATACAGTGTCACAAACAGGTTTGCTTTACTAATATGCTTTAAGTATAGACCTAGCCATTCATGAAGTCACAAACTTAAGATTTCAAAATATTTTCATGTAAAGCTACAACAAATTATTAGCCATCCTTTATTTTTCAAGCTAGGCTTATTTATGTCGTGAAATTTTCATGTGAGTCTCAATAACATCCTGCAATGCAAACGGAAAAGAAGCTGCCACAACATTGACAAATACTCTCGTATTGCAGAAACACAAAGTAGGAGAGGTATTAGAAAAGTGTAGTGCACCTCAACTTCAGCAGCAGGTTGAAGCTAAAAAAAACCCCAAAAATCCATATCATTCCTTTCTTCCCAGTTCACTCTGAGACTTAATTCTTCAGTTTTCTTCTACCCATGGCTCCCACACCTGTATAAACAGCCAAGCCTAATTATTGTTTTAACCCAACACATATCTGCCTTTCCCAAACAAGAAAGGAAATGAATGTCTAAAAAGCTTTCAGTTCATCATAAAAGGGGTCCAAAACCAGAAGGAAGTCAATCCATTCCCTACAAAGGAACTTCATGGGGGGAAAAAAAAAACCAACACAAGCTTTACACAACATCAATTGTCATCATGCGTATTATGGTAACAGCTAGAAGCCAGAATTGAGATTCGCACCCTGAAAGACACAATGTGGACACGTTGTGAGGGACTAACACACCTGAAGAGCTTGCTGTCTAGCTATACAAGGCAAAGAATGAAAGAAAGCCCATCAAAGACCAGGATTTAAGGGTCTCGCTCACAGGCAAGACATGCAGTCTATGGCAGAGCTGAGACGAGACCCCAATGTGCTAAGTAGAACCATAATCAGTGTTTCTTACTAGACAGCGTAAACTTACTACCTTTTTATACTGTCAAGATACCTTACAAACAAATTTTAATAGAGAAAAAAAGGCATACATTTTACTGTGGCAAACGGTCTAGGAATAATCTCAGCCACCCAACCCTCCCATCCCTTTGGTAGCCTAAACAAGGTGTATTGCAAAGAACAAACTGGAGTCCTGATATACAACACATCTAGAGAGGTGTGACTAAATGTTTTTCCGTCTTCTCTATGCTCCAATTTCAGTGAATTTAAGTGCCAAAAGAAATAACTCCAGTGCTATACTACAGTGCAAATAGTTCAAATAAGGAAGAAAGAAGGGGGGGGGGGGGGGGGGGAAGAAAAAAACCCCACCAAATCAAAAACACCACAGTGCCCATTCAAAGAAAATCCTAGATGTGATTTTGAGGAGTGAAAAGACACATAGCTGATCTCCAAAATCAGAGGGCCACAAATAAAAGCAGCACACTGGAAGGGTAGACAGAAAAACAGGAATACAGACACTTTTCCCCACATATAAATTAAAATATACAAATTCTAAAACTACTTTTAGAACATGTGACAAAACGCTTCCATGGGGTTTTTTATTTATTTGATTTTGTCCAAAACATACCCCTTCCTTTTGCAGAAGGAAGGGTCCAAGCCTATTAGCATTACGCAAGGAAGCAATATCACAGAGGGCAGAGCAAAGTGCACTTGTTTATACTAAGGGTAATGTGTGGTCATCGCTGATCTGATTTTCTTGTTTTGTGC
This sequence comes from Numenius arquata, assembly GCF_964106895.1. Taxonomy (NCBI): domain Eukaryota; kingdom Metazoa; phylum Chordata; class Aves; order Charadriiformes; family Scolopacidae; genus Numenius; species Numenius arquata. The sequence goes on from NC_133581.1 coordinate 13,395,466, forward strand.
ACAGTATCCCTTTCCTCTACCCTTCATTTGCACTGTTTGGCTGTGTTTTCATTGCTAAAGAGAAAGATGTAATTATTACATTGAGATAGTTATTTCAACGCAAGAACACCAGCAGAGAGAAATAAACTTTTACGTCAAGTAAAAAGCCAGTGTCATTATTTCACTCCTCACCTGAGATTTCATTAGCTGCATGGAGTTCACTGACACTATCAGGATTTTTATGTCAAGATTGCAATATCAGTGTAATAATTATACCTACTTCAGCAACGAAGACATAACCCAGGACTTCCAGCGCGGGAAGCCTTCTCCCTTTGTGTCTAGAAAACACTCAGGGCATTTCAGATGAAACCATATTCCAAACAACTATTCCGAACCTATGCTGTAGTTGAGAAAAAGAAATAAATGCTACCGTCCTTCGGGAGACAGACTGGGAGTCTAAGGCAGAACACACTTAATACATTCACCCTACAATGCAATGCCTACCATTCAATACACTCATACCTGGAGTAAATATTAGTGCCATGTGTCCCCTCTCTGGGGACACTGTGCCTTTTAAGAACAGTAAGCTTATTACAGCCAGTTTTTACACCTATTCTATTTCCAGTTGTTGCAGACTGCTTTGGAGTTTCAATGTCCTGGATTCTGCCCTCCCTATTATACATATGCATATTTTCTTACTCATTAAAAACACTGCAAAATACAAATGTTAATACAAAAAGCTACCGCCCACAGCCTAAAATCACATTTCCAATCCAGAAATGTGACAAACATGGCACAGTCAACATGCCAGACACTAGCACACCGTTAGCAATTAACAACTGCATTTTAACCTTTTATAAACAAGATCCTGCAGTGGATCGTTAATAAACATGAATTACATGCAAGAAATGACCACACGCATTTAAGTAACTCCCTCCGGGTATGAACAATAATGACTAAATCCAGAAACAGACATCTACCCTCTTAAAATACAACAGGGGCTTATGAACCCAATTTAACCCACATATTTACATGCAAAGGAGAAGGGCTGTTTTTCCTACATACCAAAGATGGAAGTCTTGCTTAAAAAAAAAAAATTAAAAAAAAATTATGCCCCAAATTTAAGCCTTATGTGAATAATTTAAAAAACAAACAGACAGAAGACACCTTGAATTTCATTAGTGAATTGCAAGAAAATTGAACGTGGTGCCTGTATCCACCCATCCTTTGATGAACTGTCTTAAAGAGAAGACTGAACACAGTATTGTTAAAATGGAGGAAAAATCTACTGTCTCTAAAAACTAGTTGTAAATTAGACCACAAAAGAACTTGCTTTTTATGAAAAACAACTTTCTCCTCAAAAACAACAAAAAAAGCACCAAACAACAACAACAACAACAAAACCATGAACCCACACCAAACGTGCAGTAACTTGAAGCACAGCTGACAGAAGCCCTTCACTTCTATACTAACCTTTGGCACTTTATTCTGTAACTAAGCACTTGCTCAGAGTTAGGGCAACCTTCACTTTCTACTTACAGAAAGCATTGTAACGTTACAAATAAAAGTAGTACAAAGTGGAAACAGACAATTTTATCAAGTTCATCTACGGCAGATATTAATTAAAGAAGATGCAAATAAAACTGAAGATTTCTTTCTCCTTTAAAAAGGGGACCTAAAATCATTGCTCACATCAGTCTTCTGTTAATTACCATGTGCAATATGGGTCAACCTTGTCATCACCAGACCTCACTCGGGTGATAGAACATTACTCATTTTTGAGGACAGGTTTTTTTTCTCCTTTGCTATGTCTAATGCTTGCAACACTGTGCGATATGTGTTATCAACTAAGGAGGAATAAGATTCAAAACCACCAAACTCATTTTATAGAAGGCACCGAGGAACAAATAACTAGAAGTCATTATGATCCATCCACCACTACTTCTCGATAATTGCACCATGAAGCGCTCAAGCGAGAAGATGCACTTTATTTCCTCTATGTTATCAACATGTAAAAAACATCAACTTTCTTATGTTTTACTTGGAGGAAGTTAGGGCATCTAAAACCTCTCAAGAATGTGCTCCACTGATTACAGCATTATGTTGTTTCTTTTATAAAACCCTAGAATGCAGAGTATGTCTGTATATACATATACACACATACGTATACACACACACACTTAATAAGGTAACAAGGCCTGACATCAAATGACACCAAACATTTCTAAAGGCTACTTAAGCTGAAGCTTTCAAACTAAAAACTTCATCTCATGCAGTAATTGTCCAAGGACACCACAGAACAGCACAACATCAAAGGAGAAACCATCTATCTACTCCTGCAGAACAGTTAATCCACACAATTAACCCCCTATCACAGCACACCATAAATGCGAACACATGCTCAATTTCTGTGTTGCTCAGAAGATTCTCCAAGATACTATTCTTGTCACTAATGAGGTGCAGAACAATTAAAGATTTGCAAAAATAATGCATTGAGTTTAGATTTTATTTATAAAAACAAAAAAGAACACAGAGAACGAAACACCATAGGCTGCGTAACATCTGAATTGCATGGAAAATTGTGGCATTATCCTTCCTTCAAAGTTGAATATGTTAGACCCATCAAGTCCTTGATCTTGCAGTATCACAATTTTATTAGACTAGAGAAAAAAAATATTTAAATCATATTTTACCCTATATCACAAAGCAGCCCCTCTCTCCCCTCACTGATGCAGGTATTTATTAATAACATTTGATGAGAGATGGGGGAGAAAGAAAGAGAAGAGAACAAAATAAAATAATTTTTAAAAAATACTAAGCAAGGAAAAGACATCCCACAAAACAAAAGGTAAGTAAGGAGTTTATTTTCAGCCTAGTCCTCTAATCTAGTTTACTGCATGGCCACACGTTTTTGCACTGTCACTGGATGGGACATGGTACGGAAGCTGGATGCTGCTTAAACTAAAACCACTGGACAAAACACTCCCTTTGAAACAGTCTCTTCCTAGTATACACCAAGTTTTGCAAATAAATTCCTTTTCTTTCAGGATTAAAGCAACACTTAGTTACAAAAAGGCTTCCAGAAGACTCCATAACATTTCAAACTAGTAAATCCGCTAAATGGCACGACACTGTTGCAACCTTATTTGCAGTGACTTGTCCCTAAATATTGTTTAAATTGTATTTTTAAAAAAATCAAAACAAAACAAAAAGAACAAAAAAAAAGGAAAAGGAAAAAAAAAATCACAAAAAAAACCAACTAACCAAACAAAAAAACCCCAAAACTTCTTCAGGATTTAGGAAGCAACAAGAGAACCACTTGTTGAGTTCAATTTACATATCAAATCAGCCTCCAGGGAAGAAAAAAAATTACTTAAAATCAGAACAGTGAGCTGCAGATAAACCAAATTTGGGGCTATTTGGGGTTTGCATGTAAACTTTTGTGTACTATTCAAATAAAGCCCTTTTTGTTAGTGCCAATTTTACAACTGTACAAAAAGATGTGCTTTGAGGTTGCTAATAGACAAGTTTCAGGAATTCTTGTTTTTTAACATGAGTTTACAGCTGTCAGAACTAGAAAGTTTCATGCCACTTCAGGCACTGGAAAGTTTTTTGAAATCATTACTGCTTTGTTAATGCATCGCTGAAGCCAGTGCAACAGGTGGAGTTGAAGTTGGAAGATCTGTAGTATCCAGCAAAAAGAGCCTGATCGTACATTTGGCACGCGCTCGGCCAAATGTGGGAGAAAGACACTGAATGCTATCTGCTTAGACTGATCTATTTGTTAATGTTTTGGGATCGTCCCAGCAAAAATTATCGTCTTCGGAACAAGCAATATTTATGACAGGACTTTGAATAAACTACCCATTCCATGTTTCAAAGTTTTTCTACATAAAGATAATAAAGCATACTCGCTTCTGGCCACATATACAACAGTGATCTGATCACTGATATCACACACATCAATAACTGCAAAAAAAACACTGTTGGATTTTTTTTTTCCAGCCATCTTACCTTCCTGATGTAGGATGAAGTTTTTAACTAGAACTTGGATAGCTTAAAAAGTTAAACTTTCATTGAAAGAAATGTTGCCAAGCACACTACGCAAACACAACTTACTCAAATACTCACAGTAATCTGTTCCCAGTGTCCTGCTGATGTTTAAATAGGAAAATAACCCTGCAAAGTCCATTCCTTTTTATAAACAGCCAACATTAATTCAGACTTTATAATAACAAACTGGTGCTAAATTTTCTTTTTGCAATCCTAAATGTGTGCGCATAATGCTTACCCATCTCTCACTGTGCTTGACTGCTCTACTCTTGCACACAAACACTTCAGTTTAAAAAAAAAAAAAAGTTATCAAAACTAGTTCCTGGAGAAAAGGGGGAGGTTTCTGTAGAATTCAGTATATTGCATCTGCCTCACAACAAAGTGGCAGACAAGTTATATGTGAGAAAGCCTTGCATGCAGCTGTAATTCAGAGCACAGCAGCTGACAAGTTATATTTTTATCCCTGCAACCTCTCCACACGCCTGTTGATGCCCAAGCCTCCAGAAACCACGCAAAGGCTTTTCATTAGCACTGGTACGTAGTCTCTCAATTGCTATGAAGCTTTACTGAACCAATGCTGAGTTCCTGTCAAACACAGTGGTTTGCAGCAGCGACGACAGTCACTCAGCAGGGAAGAGAGACCCGAAGTCATTTTAGCTTCCAACACAGACTAAGATTTTATTTCTAAAAATAAAATAAATAGATAAAGGAACTGCTGCTAGAGTCTCAAAAGAAAGGAAAGAATGTGTAAGGCAGCTTCCTCCCAAATAATGGCCAGGGAACTAAACACCCAGAGAATTTAGCAGTAATTTTAAAAGAACAGCAGAATTTACAAGTAAAAGAACAAATTCCTACCCCAGACTAGTACACTGGCTTGAGTATACCTGTCCTGTAGCCTGAGCTCCCAAGCAAATCATTACTTTTCCTGTTGTCCATTCAAACAAGTCCTCCCACCTGTCTCTGGCTCATTGCCAATCAAGGGCCAAAAACACGTCTGAAAGACATTCTTGCCACATGACCTGAAATGTTCTCATAGGCTCTTTACAATATGTTAAGAGATGGAATACCTAAAAGAAGGCTTCCTCCCTCAGAACCTAGCATTTGTGGATAAGAAGGTCCTAAGAGGCTGTCAACAAGCATATGGACAGGTGTTATGTTATAAACAACCATGATAATGAATCAGTTGATAGCAAGATGTTACCAGCAGATACTCAGATTCAGTAACACTGGCCTGTTACACAGTCCCAATCCCTATAGTATGAAATGAGCTCCAAGGGTAATACTGAGAAGGAACTACAATAAAGTATTCCAGAACAGATCTTCATGGGGAAACCATTCCAAAATACAAGCACCCTTGGGGAAGTAATTGTGGAATAGGTTTTCAATTCATATTCTAACAGCTATCTCAAACAAAGCAAGTTTTGTTACCCTACAAAATCTGCACAAGGAAGGTGATACTAACAGGTCCCAAGAACATTCCTCAAAATTGGGCACTGCAGTACATCTCCTTTAAAATGAAAACTTTATCCTGTGGCCCTGCAGCATTGACTCCACAGAATCCTAGGAATCAGAAAAGCACAAAAAAAAACAGAGCATGCCAGAATCTTTATCTGTATCTACCAAGTGCCTTCTAGATGGGCATAGCAGCTCTTACACATGCATTCTGCGTATGTAACAGCATCAGTGTCAAGGAACAAGTATGACTTGGAGGACTGAGTCAGCTGTATGGAGAACTCACAGTACTCCACATCCTCCCTCATTGCACACAGATTTCCTCAGGAGAAAAAAAAAAAAAGCCAACAAAAAAACAAACACCAACCCAACAAAAAAAACATCTTGGAATAACCAGGCGAGAGGCCAATGCTCACAAAGATCCCATAGCCATTGTTCAGAGAAAACAAGTCACTTGCATCATTCCCCACATGCAATAAGCTTTGGGGTGGCTAAATTCTGCCTGTGAGAACCAGTGCCAGATGTGCTCTATCTCCAGATGCCAGGAGTTCCACACCCTGGGGATCAGCAACCAGAGTTATTTTCCATGAGCTGTAATTACTGTAGCATGATGGAGAAGGGCTGGATGTGTCAAGGTGGTAATCCCCAAGTAAATGAATCCCAAGTAAATGATCACTTAAATCTTTTGCAGATAACAATGAAGACCTTAATTTGGACCATGCAAGTTGAGCGATAATATGGAACAGAGGTCACAAGCATAAAGTACTTCTACCTGCTCATCTTCTTTCCATTGTGCACTAGGCTGAATGCCAAGCAGCAATCCTTAAACACAAGTTAAGTTGCAGTTTCTCCAGTTTTACCAATTTTGCATGGGCAGACAACGTTAGTGGAGCGACATGCTAAGGGGACAACCGGCAGCATCTTCAAACTGCCAGAAATAGGAGGGGGGGTTGGCATTGTTTTTTTGGTTTGGGTTTAGGTTTTTTTTCCTTCCCTTCAACGATGGTGCCTCATCATCCTACTTAGAGAACTAACCCAACAAGTTCCCAGGAGCTCTCTTGACCACTGTTTTTAATTACCCACCTACAGACATTCCAGCCTTTAGCAATCTTGGTTCCTCGGGGGGAGGAGGGGAGAGAAACCACAACACAAAGCAAGCAGGTAAAAGGAAAAACAATACACAAGATCCCTGCCTAGAAGAGCTTTCAAGCTGAGAAGAAACACTATCAACACAGGAGAAGGATACAAATTGCAGACATTGTAAAATAAAGACTGCAAAAGGTGTGGAAAGTGGTTATTTAAGACCAAAGATTTAGGTGCACAAAATTGATCAGGCATAAAATTTTTATTAATAAAATACAGAATCACAGAATTGTAGGGGTTGGAAGGGACCTTCAAGATCACCTAGTCCAACCCCCCCTTCCAAAACAAGTTCACCACAGAATCTAGAGCAGGCTGGACAGGAACGCATCCAGGTGGGTTTTAAGTATCTCCAGAAAAGGAGACTCCGCAGTGTCTCTGGGCAGCCTGTTCCAGTGCTCTGTCACCCTCAAAGTAAAGAGGTTTTTCCTTATTTTCAGACGGAACTCCCTGCGTTCCAGCTTGCGTCCGTTGCTCCTTGTCCTGTCACCAGGCACCATTGAGAAGAGCCTGACTCCATCCTCTTGACACCTGCCCTTTAGATATGTATAAGCATTGATAGATCCCCTCTCAGTCTCCTCCAGGCTAAACAGACCCAGGTCTCTCAGCCCTTCCTCATAAGAGAGGTGCTGCATTCCCTTGATCATCTTCATAGCCTCCGCTGCACTCTTTCCAGTAATTCCCGATCCTTCTTGAACTGGGGGGCCCAGAACTGCACACAGTACTCCAGATGTGGCCTCACCAGGGCAGAGTAGAGGGGGAGGAAAACCTCCTTTGACCTGCTGGCCACGCTCTTTTTAATGCACCCCAGAGGACCACTGGCCTTCTTGACCACAAGGGCACATTGCTGGCTCATGGTCAATTTCTTGTCCACCAGGACTCCCAGGTCCCTCTCTACAGAGCTGGTTTCCAGCAGGTCAGCCCCTAACCTGTACTGGTGCATGGGGCTATTCCTCTCCAGGTGCAGGACCCTACACTTGCCTTTGTTGAATTTCATCAGGTTCCTCACCGCTCAATTTTCCAGCCTGTCCAGGTCTTGTCAAATGGCAACACAGCCTTCTGGTGTGTCAGCCACCCCTCCCAGTTTTGTGTCATCAGCAAACTTGCTGAGGTTACACTCTGTCCCCTCATCTAGGTCACTGATGAATATACTGAACAAGACTGGACCCAGTACTGACCCCTGGGGAACACTGCTAGTCACAGGCCTCCAAGCGGACTCTGCGCCACTGATCACAACCTCTGAGCTCCTCCACTCAGCCAGTTCTCAATCCACCTCACTGTCCACTCATCTAACCCACACTTCCTAAGCTTACCTATGAGGATGTTATGGGAGACAGTGTAAAAAGCCTTGCTGAAGTCAAGGTAGACAACGTCCACTGCTCTCCCCTCATTGACCCAGCCAGACATCCTATCACAGAAGGCTGTCAGATTGGTCAAGCATGATTTCCCCTTTTCTCTTGCCCTACCTTTTCAGGGATACTTTACCTACCATTTGCAACTTCATTTCTCTTTAATGAAGCACCAGTCATTGAGAGAATAATACAATGAATTCAAACAAAAGAGGTTTATTTATAAAGCATATGTATAGTAAAAGATTACTCTGAGGTGCTTCTTGTGTAAAACACTCCAAGATGCATTCAGAGGACAGACCATTTATGTACCACTGGCACCTTTTCTCAGATGAAAAACTGAAGCTCACAGACTTAAGGGCATGCTTCAGTAGAAACACCAAAACCAAATCCAGGTATACTGAATTCCAGTCGCATACCTAGCAGCTGTGAAACTTTCCTCCTTAAAATTATGCATCAAGATATAACATCAGGAGTTACAGCCTACATAAAACGCAGTGGTTTTTTTTCAGAAACAGAAGGCCTTTCAATAAAATAACCATCAGAATGAAAGGAAAAAAACACAGCAGGAGAAACTGGTTAACCAAGTGTTTAAGCACGTAAGAATATACATACACATTATATATATACTCACACATACACATATGTGGAATACCCCCCCTCCATCTCATACCCTTCCACAGGTACATACTTAAGCAAGAGACATGTACATCTCTCTGTAAGAGACTCCTTCTGCCTAGGTCAGCACTTCTGTCAACTACAAGCAAATCTGTCTCTGCTCCAGGGAACTGAGTGGTCTGGTAGCACATTTGAACTCCCAGTAACTACCAGTCACTAAGTAAAATCCAGATATTTTCCAGTTCTCTGGCTCATGCAAAATGGCTTCACTTTCCACAGATGTCTTGACGGCTCTTTAAAACACTAAAATTTGCAAATAGCAGAATGACCTCAGCATTAACAGGCATCTAAAACAAGGACTTTGTCACAACCATCCAGGATTCCTTTAAGTAGAAGGATTACCACCCCCCAATACTGACAAACATCATGTTTTCTGCTGCTTTGATAGAGGAAGGCAAGTTCAAAAGTAGCCAGGATAACTCCATGGCCAACTCTCTGCCCTTTAAATTTAAATTGAAAATCTTCCTAGCAGAGCATTCAATTTTTCAGTTGCAGTCAGATGTGATAATAAAGACGAGTGGAACGACCACAGCCATGAAAATATTTCAGAGAGAAAATTAATCAAAATCTGTATCACATTTTTGGCCACAAACTGGCCGTGAACAGACAGCAATTCCTCTGAAAATATTAACCATCTGTAGAACTTGTTTGTCAAAGTTTATTAGGCAAATAAGATTGAGCAGCAGACTGTTAATACACTTACTAAGTGTCAAGCACGCCACTCGAAGCTCAAATGGTATGGATTAGTTCTGCACGCAAGCTACAGAGCTCACTTCAGTTATTTGTCCGCAACTCTTAGAGAACACCTGCAGATAATGGTTTATTTACCGCAAATATCATCCAACACTCACTTAAATTTTTGCTGGTGTGTGTGCATTTCTCCCAATTTTACCCTCAGCTACAATGCTCACAGAAACTAAGTTCTGAGTTCCCTTAGAGTTGATTTGCTCTGTTCGAAAAAAGTCTCCAAGAATATTCCCCAACTGTTTACAGGGTGCATGGTTTCTTCTAGCAGTCACTATATCTGACTTCTGCAATTGAAAAATGCACAGATTCCAAAGTCACAGCTGACATTGAGCGTAGTGGGATTTTGTGGCTCGGGGTGGGGCAGGTGTTGATGAAAGATGAGATTAAAATCCAGGTTCATACAGGTTTTAGGGGCAGGTAAAAGGGAAAGACTGGCAAACTATTCAACTTTAATTTATTGAGGCTTCACTATAGTTTTGCCTGCACTAGCCACACCCTACGTAACTCTCACAATGCAGCTTGTCTAAGTAAGTCCAGATGTGTAACTCTTTCCGAGTATACACTTTCTAGCACTTGAACACCTGCAAATTTGAGTTTTAGAACATGGGTAAGTAATAGTCAACTTTATCCAGACAGTAAAAAACATGCTGTTAAAACCCAGACAGGCAAAAATTCTCCATAACTACAAATTTCTTTTGCTCTGCTATTGAAGACACAGATAATGTATAGATTTTTTTTTTTCTTTTTTAATCATCCACAGCTGGGCAGACCCTTTAAGTGGAATTTTCAGCCTCTTGCTGACTTAAGAACGTGAATACTAACACAGCAGTTTAATTTGCTTCCACATCTTTTGCAAAAGACATATCCAGGTAAGTCACTAATACAGACTTCTGAGGCTAAAGCATTTTCTCCTCAAAAAAAAAAAAAAAAAAGTTTAAACACATCATACTTCAAGCTGCCAACTCTCAAGCAGGGGAAGCCATCAGAGAATAGCCTGAAGAAAGCGAAAGACTGTATAATTTATATCATATTTTATGTCAAAATTAATTCTTATAGGCCAGGCAACTCTACTCTGAGCTTCTCAATTGTTCTAGAAGTAGAAAATTTTCAATGACTGAAATGAAAACAAAGTGTGACAGAGAAAACAGGAAACTTGGTGGCTATGAGTGACCTTGCTTAAATGGGATCAAATTCATAAGTAAGACATACTATATTTGAAGTAACTAGTTACACAAATTAAAGCCTCCAAAGCTCTTTTAAACTATATGTACAATATAAGTAGTGATCAGTATCGATCTAACGCTGGATAATGTATGACTGAGTGGTCAAAGGTGACACCTTCTATAAAACAAAGGATTAGGTTTTTGGTTTTTTACTTCTGCTGCTTTGAGAAGTTCAAGAAACAGCATTCTGGCTGTTGCATTAAGCTACAAGTGCTAAGAAAGAACACTAAGTACATTATACAGACATCTCTTATAGTAACACATCAGAGAATAAATCTCATAACCTTTCATTCCTTCTCCTCCTCAAATTATTCACTGTCAGCAGCAGAGACAGCTTGTTATCCAAGAGCCAAACTCCTGATTTTTCTCTTCCTCTATAATGAAATTTAAAACAGATACAAATATACTTCTACTGCAGAATATATTTTTGTGGCATCACCAAGACACTGGTGTAAGTGACTGAACTAAAAACAGCATTCGAAGACAAATACAAAGCAGCAACATTTCCTAGGGTACTCCAAATTCCACAGCTTTGTGATTGTCCTTTTAAAGCAATCATTTTTTGCCCCCCAAAAACTTATTTTTATATCTGCACAAAAATTTGTAGAAACCGTCCCTTACCAATTATTTGGAAATAATCCTTGAACAATAATAATAATAAAGACATAAGGCCTTTCACATCGCTCAAACATGAAGTACGCACAAAACTAAAGCTAGAGAAATCAGCTTAGAAGACTTCCTAAAATTCAGCACACAGAGATTTCAACCCTCAACAGTCTCTTCAGACAAAGTCTGGTTACATAGGAATATGCCATGGCTTATATAGCATCCTAGAAATGATGGGCTGATGGAAAAGGACATGACAAAATGCCCAAGCACCCCACAGGGTGCAAGAAAGAACAAAACCTCATAACAACGAGGTAGCTGGCAGACCACTCACCCAATGTCACAAAGACCACCTTTCAGTCTTACCTGAAGAGCCAGACATAAAAAGTGTGTTATGTAGGAAGTCTGAGAAACAAGAAAAAAATAATCCACATTGCAAAGAAATAAAGGTTCAGGTGGCTTAAGTCAGCTACTCAAGAAAGCTCCCAGAGACGTGTCATGGTGGGAAACCTGCAAAACACTTACCTACACCATACACAATCCCACTCTTTACTTCAGCAGTACGTACAAAATAAAACAGAGCACTGCTGACCACCACTGTCACAGTGAGTCCCGTGAAAAAGCATTTTATCTCTTACAGCAAGGCCAAACCCAAATCTTTATTTAAGGATTCTCTAGAGAAAAAAAGAATGGCAGAAGTGTGGCATAACAAAGTGCAGCGGTAGGTCCACACATCCTATGGCGCTGGCTAACTCAAAGCAATATGCGTTTCATAAAAGCATTTTGTTTTGGTTGATCCACAAGATATATTGTCACTTAGGCACTCTGTGCTCTTGGTTTTTTAATTCATATAAAGACAAGTGCACCAGGCAGGCTTAGGGGTTTGTCTCCCTCTCAAATTATAAAGCTATAATAGGAAGCAACTTCACCTTCTCAACAGTCATACTCTATAGCATGAAGTTTTGCACTAAAAAAAACACACCACATTTAATTACATTTCTGGTCATCTAAACACTCTTTTTTCATTCTGAAGTCCAGCTAGGACAGTTTTCATTTGGAAGAACAGAAAAGAATGTGTTCATGCAAAATGAATGAAAAAAAAAAAAAAAAAAAAAAAGTACCAGACAAAGCATCCATGAATCCAGAATCGAAGTAAAACTGAAATTTTCACAGAAGCTATGCTGAAGTTATTGATAATGATTTAAGTGCATTACTGCTGCTAGGCATAATCTGTGCCTAATTCAAAACCTGAAGTATATGGCTTAAGCCGTAAGTACAGGCAGTATTCCATAAAAGTTCTTAAATGCCATATCAATAACCGATACATTAGAGCAGCACTGTAAACTTTCATCACATTTTCTCACATTCTCCACTCCTTTTCCTTTTGATGTAATTAAAACCAGGACTGAACAGCAGAAAAGAAAAACATCTACAAAAATCACATTATAGTTAACACTATTTGATTCTAAAAGCCAAGAAATTCATTAAGCAGGTCCACTCAATCCACAGTTCCTCCTCTTCCACCAAGAGGTTTAGAAATATGAAGCAAACAACACTTGCTCGCACTCTCTGGCTTTTTTTGACTCTTAAACATCACAGGAAGAAGAGGTCAAGCTTCTGTCTTCACTTACTGCCAGCTCCTACCTTCGGTCTACTTCTTGCAGGCTGAGGATCAAGAGTCCCCCAGGGCTAATTTATCATCTTTACTATCACGTGTAACAAGCCACTCCCAAAAGGAAGTATTAATAAATGTTTAATGAATCACATTTAATGCAACAACACAGTGAAAATAAAGTCAACACACAGTCAAGACAACCTAAAGAAAAGGCAACAGAGGACCTCTGGAATCACCACCACAAAATGTCATCAACTGCTGAGCCAAATGAAAAGATGTCAAAGTAACTAACTCAATCATTCCTCTCCCTCTCAGACAAAACTCAAGTCAACAGGGGTCCTGTAAGAAGGACAGAACCACCAAATTAAGGGCATTGCACTTTCATAGGACACCACAAGCCCTTTAACAGGAATCCATGAGAGAAAAAAACTAAAATCAAGGCCTTTGTGTAACCACACCAAAGACAGAATTATAATTTCCATCTTTCTGTTTTTCATGGTAGAGAGTTATAACCTAACACACTTGCAACTTCACTTCTTCAGTTGCATAATTTTCCTTACCTTAATTTCCAACTTAAACTGGGGAAACTTAATTTCCTTGCGTATAAAAGATAAATAATAGATGCTGTGTTAGCAGAATATTCAGAATTAGGTAATACTTATACAGCATTTCAGAAAGCCAAAGTGCCAAACGGTATTCAACAACTATTATGTTATTAAGCAGGAACATTTTTAAATACATGTGCCAACATTCGAGGTTCTCAGACCACTGACAATCACACCACGAATGTACCATTGCATCTGGTGTCAGTGCTGTTTATGGCAATAGCAATAAACCTTTGTACTGTGAAATGAAGACAATTCTGTAGCCTATTCACAGTTGAGAAATTCCTTCTCCCAGCAGACTGTCCCCATTAAGCTAATCTAACACAAAACACTCATATAAAGTATTTATTGGTTTAAAAGTGGTTTCAATTGCTTTAACTCTTTTCTCATCCAGAGCAAACAACCCAATTTAAATCAAACATGTCAATTTACTTAAGTCCTTGCAAAAGACACCCATGGATTTAAGATCAATACAAAATGACACCTTACATGTGCCTATGCTGGCAGGCAATGTCCGAGTCAAGCAAGAGTAAAGGAAACAACAGCTGAATTAAAAATCCTGTTTACTACATGGACCTTCAACATCCTTACCAACCCATCACTCATTCTTTGCACTCCGGAGCTTCTCAGTAGAATTTTCTGGTTTAACAGGTATTTTCAATCTTTCTCTTGAAAGATTGATCTTTCCTTCAAACAGGAAACCACAAAGACAAAATGCTGGTGAGCTCCACATTCTGATTTTTCCGAGAGAAGGAACGAAAAGAATTGTTGGCCCATAAACTCCTAACAAACCGTAGTGAACAATACTTTGTGGGACATACTTCCCGTTTTCTCTCATCCTCTCACAACTGTTTAATCACCCAGTATCTCAAAAACTGCTCAAAATATCCTTTGAGTCTATTGTGAGATTTTCTATGGTGTAACTTAAAGGGGGTAGGATTGTCCAGAAGTTTTTTTTCCAGTTCAGAAGTCCCAGCTGTGGGCTGTCAGGAGATGGCACATCTTTGACTTCTTCAGAAAGTCCCAAGCATCCAAACACACAAGGCTTTGGCCAGCCAGCGTCCCCAGCCAATACACTAATTATTTGCTTCTGCCCTAAGTGAACTTGCAGTGTTGTTGGACACATCCTGTTGAAAAGCAATATAGCGAAAAAGGAAAATAATCCACATGCCTCAAAATCTCTAAACAAACTGCTGACTTCATTGTGCATTGTAGAATTGCATCGTTGCTGGCCTCTGCCACAAACTGGGGGGACACTTATTCTACTGTCATTCTTCCCTCGAGGCTCAAGTTTACACCTATTTCAATTCTTCACAGAAGTCTTGAGCAGAAAATAACAACTATTTTCTTCCAGTATTCTCAGTGCTGTGATTTTTTTCAGCCATATCAACTCCCATGAGAGATTCTGAACTTATAAAAGCCAAACATTTTGAATGTTTAATAGCTCCTGGGTTAAATACGTATAGAAAAATTCAGATGATTTCTTAGAATGAAGAGCAATAAAGTTACCGACAATAGCTTCTTTCTAACAAGGAATTTAAAACTAGTTATTGTTCTCCACCTCAAGATGGCAGGTTGCTTTTATACAATACAGTATGTTCACAAAAAATACTAATCTAACATGAAACTAAGCCTTGTCATTAAAGCTATTTATGACCATCATGAATAATGAAATTTATTTCCGCTTTGAAAAAAAGAGAGTCAACTACCTTTAAGTCTACATTGCTGACTAAATTCTAGCTAGAAGGAAAGTTACATTAGACACTCGCTGTAAGTCATGTGCGTCTATATTCTAGGAGAGGTTTTGTAACCTTTATTTGTTGTTATGCTGCCAGACCTTACCATAACAACAATGGATAACAAGTTCTCAGAAACAGTCTCTGTGTTTGCTAAAATGTTACCTTGGCTTGCCTTATTCAAGAAACACGTAGGACTGAGAAAATTTACAGCTGGAACAAAACCTGGGGCCTATTTTACTAACAACTACATTATAAAGAAGTAAAACAATTCTTAAGATAAAAGTTAAAGCAGCTGAGATTTAAAAAGAAAGGCTCAAAAATAGCAAGACTCAACGGTGGAATTTGCAACAGGCTATTGATGAAATACACGCACGCTTTTAAATACTGGCTTTGTGTGTCATGCTGACTTATGTATTACAGACACATAGAAAGGTTTAGGTTGGAAGGGACCTTTAAAGGTCATCAAGATCCAACCCCCCTGCCATGGCCAGGGACACCTCCCACTAGATCAGGTTGCTCAAAGCCCCATCCACCCTGGTCTTGAACACTTCCAGGGATGGGGCATCCACAACTTCCCTCAGCAACCTGAGAATCACCTCTCTCAACCTTCTGGACATACTTCTTTTAACGTAACCCAGGATACAGTTGGCCTTCTGGGCTGCAAGTGCACATTGGCAGCTCCTGTTGATGTTATCCACCAATACTCCTGAGTCTTTCTTCTCAGGGCTGTTCTCAATCCATTCTCCACCCAGCCTGTATTTGTGCTTGGGATTGCCCTGACCCAGGTGCAGGACCTTGCACTTGGCCTGGTTGAACTTCATGGGGTTTGCACAGCCCCACCTCTCAAGCCTGTCCAGTCCCCTCTGGATGGCAGACCTTCCCTCTAGCGTGTCAACCGCACCACATCTACAGTATGAGTAATTTTAAAGCATCTCTGGATGCTTTAAAGTGAATTTTAAATTAAATTAAATTAATTTAAAATTAAATAGTAACAAATTAATTCATATACCATCCCTAAAAGACAGTTAAAGCCATTATCCTTTGTCTGGAGAGAGAAGATTCAGTGCTTAGAAAGTATCAACTTGAACTTCAGAGTCAGTCTGGACTTTTAATATTCCCTCACTATTTCAAGAGAATTTATGACCGTAATTTGTGACAGACCCTCACATCATGCTAGTGGTAGTTACTAGGAAAACAGCCCCTTAAATCAACGACAGACTGACTGAAATGGCCCTCAAATGCAGCTGAGGACTCCTACATAGCACATTTCCCAGTCATAAAATTAGCAAGTGTCCTTTCCTGCTACGTTCTACATTTAAACCTAAAGCTAAAGAAGCCTATCGCTATGTTATCTCAGGAAAACCAGTACGAATTAAAAGCCATTTCAGGGTTGTGCTCAAATGCATTTTTTATTTCATGCTGCGTCCCTAGTTTTAAACTTTTGTATCCATCCTGTCACGCTTCTCTGTTGACCTTTCTTTATCTTGTGTTTCTTAACATCAGCCATTCCATTAAGGAAAACTAAGATACAGTCTCACGATTTTGGGAAATGTTCTAGTACACGACAAGCAACAGCTAACCAAGCTTTTGTGAGCTTAAGTAAGAATAATTTTTGCTTGAGATAATTCTTAAACAAAAACAAGAATTATCTCAACTACCTCCAGGTTTTAAGAGCCCTACATAAAACACGTGCTGTGCAGTATTAAACATTCAGAACTTCCAATATTTTCAGACAAAAATATGACGCTGTCATAACCGTCTTGCTCCTGAATACTTTGCACAGGCAAGAGATTTCTCCCTTCAAGAAAGCACCAAATGCAACAATCACACAGTCTTACCTCAGTGAAAGAAGAGTTGAGTATAGCCCATATCTGGCACAGGTTTATCATTACTTCAAGCCATGTAAATAAAGCTGCTCCTGGTAACACCACATACAGAGCAAGGACTTAGCTCCACAGAAAAGTCAGTTCACAGACAAAATATTCAGGATCTATTATAACGTGCCAAACTTCACAGCAGCTTTAACACTGCAGAAGTTCCAGCACCATCTTGCAGAGATGTATTTACATATTTGTAAGATAAGCACATCAAAATACTTCTAAGAGGTAAAAGTCCCTTAAAGTCAGGCATCTGCTTACAGAGTGGGGGTTCTCAGGAATGGAACTAACATCACGGAAAGCCTCTCACAGTATATCCATGCTCCTTCTAAAAGGACAGATGAGCTGTCCTTAAAAGGACAGTCCAGATCAACCTAACAAAAGAACTATATACCTTCCTACCAAGTAGACAGAACAAAAGCAATGTCATTTAGGTTTATAACCAAGACTCTTTAGCTAATGACTAAAAAAAATGTACATTTGTAGAAGAGTCTTTCCATACATGTTAAGGAAGGTGACTACCAATACAGAACATACACTGTATTAAAAGAATCACTGTCTCTAAAATGAGGTGAATGAAAACCAAACTCCAAGTTATAACTTATTTCTTAGTTTTATTGTAAACTATTATTTTCCTTAAAGTTCCAAATGCAAAGTGTTATGGTTTGAAGAACCCACAACAGTTTATTGTGGTTTAGAGAATTATTCTATCACTTGATGACCCCTACCCATCTGGGAAGGAGAATCAGAAAAAACAAGGAAACACGGGGGTTGAAATGTAAACAGGCTTAATAGAATACGACTAAATAGTTAACATTAATAATACTAAAGAGCCAATATCGATCCCAGTACCAATATAGAACATACAAGGGTTATATTCAGCCCATTCTATCAGCAGGAAGCTGTGCACTCCCAGCAGTGGACAGCAAATATCACACACTGCGAGTGCTATGACTTCAGGAGGAAGGGAAGGCCTCAGGGGTCCAGCACCAGGGCAAGAAGTTCTCAGGATCACAGCCATCATATAAGAGAGAGAACTCCTCAGCAAACTTTCTAATTTATATTAAATGTGATGTTCATGGCATGAAATAATCCTGTTGGCCAGCTTGGGTCAAGCATCCGGGTCTCGCTCCTCCTCATCCCTGCACCTGGCAAGGATCAAAAACACTGAGACCTTGAAGCCCACATACCATAGCTGGCTATAAAGTAAACATTTTCACAAATTCAGAGTCTAGAGTCTTCTAAAAATGCAGTTTTCCAAAGCATTAGAAGAGACCTTACTGAAAAGTAAAATTACTGAAAGATAAATTAATCCTGTATCGCTCAAACCAGGACACAAAGTTATCCCTTTTTTAAAGTATTCCTTTCTATTCGGCTCTGCTAAGTGAAAGTAAGGAAACCCTCAAGGAACACAATCAGCCTGTTCTCTCTTCATTTAAGACTCTTGTAAATTGATTTTTTCCCCCCTAAAGCTACATAGTTTCATTCAGTCAAGTAGGAATGTGAACATCTTCACACAAACTTAAGTGTTCAGAAAAGAACAAGCCACACGTCAGGTTTTCTGAAACATTTTGAAAAGATCGAGGCAATGTGCATGGAGAAGGTGCATCCTGAGATGCGAAGGGCATCTTTCTCAAGTAATCCTGACAGAATAAGCAATACATAATACACACCTACATAGAGCTCCAGCTAAAAATATAAAGCGACGATGCCAGCAGAAAACGATCAGTTCTCTTGCTCTAGATGACAGTTCTAATAATTACAGACAGTTTGAAAAGGTGGGTGGCCTAATAAAAGAGGCCCTGAGGTGATGTTCTGACAGCCTTGGTCATACTGCCGAGTTTTCTAAACTACCTAGGAAATTGCAACAACTCAGCTTCAGTTTGCTTAAGCACCGGGGTGATGTATTCAGGCACATCAGATGCAGCAGCAACAACAAACCAGAAGTCTTACACATGCAGCCCCAACTCCCCACCTTCGGTGACACAAAGTTGGGTCAGAAGCAGTGCCCAGGAAGAAACGATGGGAAGCGGACCCTAGCTCTCCCCTGTGCTCCAGGCGGAGCACAGCCTCCGTTTATTTGTGCTTTTAAAGGATCTTTAAAGGATTGAAAGCGGTATTGCGAAGGGAAAGCAAAGGGCAGGCTCCGTGTGCGGGACGGATCGCGGGTTAGCGAGGGGCCCAGCGCTCCGCCGGCACCGGGCAGCCGGGCTCCGGCAGCGCCCGCGGGGCTGGACCCGGGCCGGGTCCCCGCACCACGACCCGGGCCGGGTCGACCCCCGCCCGCCGCTGCCTCCAGCCGGGCCGGCCGGTTCCTCCCGCCGCCGCGCCAGCTCCCCCCCCCCCCCCCCCCAACTCCCCACCCGCCCCTGTCGCCCGCCTACAGCCTTAAAACGAAGCTCGGGGTGGGGGGGACGACACACTCGCCTTCCCCCCATCCCCTCGCCAGCCCTGCCAAGAGTTTGATGAGCGACACCCGACACCCGCCTCTCCAAACCCAAGAGAAAGCCCTGCCCGGGACCGCGGAAGGACGGGAGTGGGGACGGGGCGGGGGGGGGGGGGGGGGGGGAGCGACTTTTGTCTCTCGTTTTGCAACCGTACGGGTTTACCTGAGCCACCCCCGGGGATAAACCGCTTCGCCCCCCTCCCCCCCCCAGCGGGACATGTCCCGAGGAAAGGGGGAGGAGAGGCCTCCTCTTCCTGCACCCCCCTTTTGCAGAAAAGAGGGGCGAGGAAGAATGGTGGGGAAGAAAGGGGGGGAAAACGACGCACCCAGCCTCCCGTCCTCCTCCCGCCCCGTCCCGTCCCCGTCTCGTCCATGTGCGCGTCCTCTTCCCCCGCAGGAGCCTGGCCCGCGCCCCCCGCCCCGCAGGGTCCCGCTCCCGCCCCCCTCCCCGCCGCCGCGGCCCCCCCAGCCCTCCCGGCGCAGCGCGGGGGAAAGTTTGCCCAAGTCCGACAACAAAAGGGACAGCGGCGCTCGCCTCCCCGCCGACCCGGGCCCCGCGACGCCCCGGCGAGCTTACCCCCGGCCGAGCCCGGCTCGCACCGCAGCACCGAGGCGGCCAGGAGCCGCAGCAGAAGCAGCAGCGGGAGCGGCGGGGCCGCCGCCTCCATGTTGTGCCGCCGCAGCAGCTGCCGGAGCCCACGGAGCGTCTCAGGCAGGCTCCATGCTCGGGGCGCTGCGCTCGGCGGGGAGGGAGGCGGGGAAGGGGGGAGGTGCTGGAGCCGACCCTCCTCCTCCTCCTCCTCACGCCGCCGCCAGGGAGGGGGCTGGGATCCTCCGCTGGCACCCGCCGCCCGGGGAGGAGCCGAGGGCGCACCGACCCGCCGGAGCGTACCCCACGCGTGAGTACACCTGGCTGGGGAGGAAGTGGGATTTCAGGGTTTTCGTCTTTTTTTTTCTTCTTTTTTTTTTTTTCTTTCCCTCCCCCCCCCCCCCCCCCCCCCCCCCGTTCCTTCTGGAGCTATTACTCCCAAACCAGCCAGTAAGGTCGGAGAAGATGGCTCGCTGCGTGTTCAAAAAGCAACCTTTCTTGGGTGGATTTAGAAGTTCAGCGTGGGGACGCACGCCCCTCTTTCTGTCTCCAGGAAAAAGGGTGGGTGTCTTCTTCCCAGATGGAGGTTCGCTTTTGCGTTCCTCCTCCCACCAAAACAAACGTTTTATAAAGCCACTCTTCCACAAAACATTACTTTTCAAAGAAAGGCGCATTCAATAACAATCCTTTGTTGCCTTTCCCACCCTGTTAAACATGCCACCTGCTCATTTAAACACATTACCACTAAGAAAGAGACAGAAACTCTGCCTCGTGACATGAGGCCTTTGGCCTCTGGGGCCCGGCTGCAGAGAGCTGAGCAGCACCCATCAAACATCCTCCACCTTTTGCACGTCTGATACTGCCCCCACCTTCCTAGCAGGGATAAAAAGAAATAGCATTAAGTCAAGAATTGGCATTCGAGTCTCCATTTTCCCTTGTGCTGACACCAGTTCTACAATAGGAAAAAAAGTTGCTAGATGGCCTTTTACAGAGATGAGACAACAAGGGTCTTTCTGCCTGGCATCCCCCTAAACTATTTTTGCAAGTCTCAGAGCAGGAGCTGTAAATCACAAGCAAGTACTTAACAAGTGGATGTTAAGTTTAATAGTTTTGTTTCATTTCAGAGATTAGTAAGTTCCAGGTTTCCCAGTTGCTGTGTACTAATTTATCTGCTACAGCAGCAGCTGAGATTTCTTCTTCGTCTCCCATGGATCCCTACCCGTCTCAAATACCAGGATCAAATATTCAGGAATTTGGTTTAGGTCCTGTTGGTTACTCCATTGCAGACTTTCTCTCAGACTTCCTTTCATCAGAAGGGGAAAGGTATAGTGGTTTGGTTTGGTTTGTTTTTAAAGTATTCAACTTGGCTAAGAAAGCAGTTTAAAACTTAAAGTAGTTACAAAAGGCTTATGTGCTGCCCTTAAAGTTGACCTGCAAAGGAAAATAAATTTTTCTTCTCTGTCTTGCTACTGCTTTAATGTATAAAAAACACGTATTTTAAAGAGGCGCTCATTTTAGGTGGCATTTAAAACCTAAAAAAATCTCAACTTTGTTGAAGACGGGAAAACCAGAAGTTGGTCTTTCTTGATAGAAGGTCTGTAATAAACTGGAGCCCAAATCTGGGCTGCTGTAAATCATTAATGGCAAAACTTTGCGTGAACACCAACTGAATAAGCATTTTGTTTTGGATCTGTTTAAAAAAAAAGTGCCCAACACCACACAAATAACTGGAAGAAAGATTTCTTTGTTGAAGACAGTGATTGGACTTTACTTTTGATGGGTCCTACCTCCTGCATGGTGGAAATTACCCAGTAGTCGTGGCATCACAGCAACTGGGAGTAGTTAAAATCAGAGACAGAGAAAGGTCACATGAAACAGTTGCACTTGGAGCAGGCAGTGGGGAATGGCAGTGCGAGGAGACCAATATCCCAAACCCCCATCAGCCTGGGAGAAGAGCAGCACCCGTACACAAAACTGGTTTGTGTGCCTGCACAGAGCATCAGGCTATCCTATGATGGAGTCAATGGCACCACCTGAGTCCCTGGTGGCAACAGGGCAATTGGGTTCCCTGCCCTGTCCTCCCCCTCACCCTAACAGGACCAGCCAGGTGGGGTGGGTGAGCATGCCCATAAGGCTGCTCGAGGAGAGCAGCAACTTCTCTTTTGGCTGCTGGCTGCTCCCAGCACTTGGTATCTTGGGGCCTGAGGTCTGATACTAGGATGTAATATGGCTGCTGCTATCCCTGCTCCCTCCAAGTGTTGCTTGTTTCTCTCCCGATCTGACCCTGTCAAACTGCATGGGCAATTTAGGATTGGCAGCATTTTATACCAACAGGGAGAAATAGCAGCATGTGAGTGGCCACACCCGAGAAGGAAGCAGTACTTTATAAAAGAGGCTAAAAGAAATACAACCAACACTGGCTGACAAAGGGATTTGGACTGAGAGATTTCAAAACAGAAGATTTTTCTAAGGGAGGTACTCACCATAAGAAGAGATATTAAGACCAGGTAGATCCACTGGTGACTGATCAGAAACACGCACCAACCTTGTTGCGATGGATGGCTATTCGCAAGCGTAAACTGCAGAGTTTCATACCACATTAAAGTTCGTTCTTTGCCATGGCACAGATTTGGTATAAAAGTTCATTTTCAGAGTGAAATATTCTTGCCTGGTACCCCCTTTCCTTCTTGACTAGGTCTACAACAATTGGCAGATTGGGTGATAGACTCAAAGCTAAAACAAAATGAGGAGGGAGACCAGGCCACGGAGGCAGGCAACTAGGGCAGAGAGCCTTACCAGTATGCATCTTCGGGGCTTTGACCATAACACCTCAGCTAAAAAGCCATTAATCATGATCTAAAGCAATGGCTAATCTAGTAGCAGCCAGGAATGCAGTATTCCTCCATCCCAGAAGATGCCATCTTAAACTAAGTTACTATGTTGTAGGTGAATTTGGAAGAAATTAAAGTTGGGCAACTCTGACAAGAATTCTCACCCATATGCTGAGAAACCTGCCTTCCACCTGTTTTCCAGCCCTGCAAGAATTCCTCCAGCAAAACCAGGGGAGGCAAGACTGTGGCATTCCTGAAATGTCTGATATATACATTTCTGTAAGAAAGTAAAAACCAGTTTTAAAAAAACCAAAACTAAACAAAAAAAACCCCAATCCCACAACTTACCAGGATAGCAAAAGCATGATTCTATCCTTCCGCTTAATGGAAGAAAGAGGGATTCCTTTCCATACTGTCATATGCTCACAGTGCCCAAGTGGGACTCCAAAAACAGAGCCAATACCCCATTTCATTTAAAATTTCTTGTGTAATTCTGGGAAAGTCACAGTCTAGCATTTCCTCAGTTTCCCCTATAATACAAGGAGCAGGCAGAATAATTTTCCTAACTTTCATCCTTCCCGTATAGCGTGAAGGAAGCTGCAGCAAGTTTGGCGCCTGGCTGTAGGAAGCAGGAAAGGGAGAAAGCCAGACTTGGAGCCCAGCACTCCCCTCCCAGGTTGTAAGCAGGCCAGCTCTTGTATTCTGCCATTGCCATCATTGATGGAGAAAGGAAAGACATGCAGAGAGACAGGAGGGAAAACAAAAGAGCCCAGCTGTATCTGAGCACCTAGAGATGTCCTCCAGGGTAACCTAGCCATCCCACCACAGCTGGGAAACTTGGCTTGACTGAAATAATTCAAATGTTTTCTGCATGTTTACTCCTCCTGGGTTTCTCCCTCCTACCCCAGTTTACAGCATCCTTCTCTCCTAGCTGCCAGAGCTGTCTGAGCTCTTGTAGAGCTAACATTTAATGACAACTACAGAAGCTCCTAAAGTGAATTTACTGCCTTATAAAAGACACCCAGGTTTATTTTATGATGAATATCAGTACCAAGACATGCGTGCTTATTCTTCTCGGGCAGCACTGTTTAGTCAAGATGAAGTCACTGCATAGACTGAGGATGTTCTTTGGTGTTTTGCAAAGGGAAGGTAAAGTGAACAGTGAGAAACAAAGACAGCATCAAAACATCTCTACTTCTAAGGCCATGGGGCAAAATAATTTTCCTTTCCCCATGTCTCAAATCCACTTCTTTACACTTCCTCTCTCAGTGTTCAACTAGGAGGCAGGCTCAAACTAAATATGTACAGGAATCCCTGTTCTTTCTCACCCAGTATCGCAAGAGAAAATGTTTACAGGTAATCTAGAATGAGTCAGAAATTATAGAAAAAAGCATCATCTGGGCACAAATTCCCTCACTTTCTTCAAAAACTAGACACACTAAGCAAAACATATACATACAATAGCCATAATTAAGATTACACTTCATGAGGAAAAATCTGAAGTAATCTTAGCAAGGGATGGGTTTGGTCATGGGCTCACCAGGACAAGCTTCAGAAAACCTGGGTTTAGTTTCTATGTCCGTCCATCACAGACTCTATAGACACCACTTGGCTTCTCCTTCAACATCAGGTGGTCATATGTGTCTAGTCTGGGTGGTATTTTCACTCTTCCTTTATCTGCCTTGCCCATTCAGAACATCCTTCTCAGCACAAGCTAGTTCGTTAGTGGCCTGAGGCTGCACGGTGCTTTTAGGCATTGCTTTCAAAAAAGTCGCTTCTTAAGTGCTAAAAAATACTTAATGTTTAAAAATAAAATGTTTAATAATGTTTAAAAATATGTTTAAAAATAAACATAAAAATGTTTAAAAATAATGTTTAATAAACATTAAAAATAATGTTTAAAAATAAAATAAATGTTTAAAAACATACTTAATGTTTAAAAATAAAAATAAAAATAACTGCCACTCATTAAGCTGCCTGACACGGTGGGAAAGTGTTACCATCACCACCTCCTTATCCATAGAGAAGGTGACAGTAAGACAAATAATACCTCTGTTATATCAGGCAGTTTCCCTGGTGTTGCATAAGGGTAATAGCAGATTTTGTTTAAAGTAGTTATTCTCCAAAATATCTCAGCAACCCAACTTTGTCTACATGGCAGGTTTCTTCCTCCTCTTTCTTTCCCTTCTCCAGATAAACTCTAATATGAACCGAACAGTTAAACCAGCACAATGTGCTGTGCAGGCACAAAAAGGAGTGACTTTCTCAGTTTAGATTAAAATCAGTGATCTTTCGGCCTGTGGTTTTAATGCTACTTTTAAGACACTCCTAAAAGCAACAACGAAAAGCAAGCCAGACTTTGCTGCTATAGAGAACTCTTCATGCTTATTGGGAAAGCTTTAAGGGTTGAAAAAGGTTGAAAGGCTTAGGATGCTTAGGGAAAGGTTAAGGTTAAATATCAAAGAAAGCTACTCTTCCAGAGCCTAGGCAGCCATGCAAAAGAGCACAGATGCATTATAGGTATTACTGGACAGGAGTGTGCATTATATTATATTGTATTACATTAATATATAAGCTAGAGAACTTCCCTGCATAGACAGGGCTCCAGTGTCACACCTGGAACTGCAACCTCAGCATTTCCAATGTAGCCATTTCCAGTGTCATGACCCCAGTGAGGCTGGTTATGACAGTCATAAAGAGGGCTGGGAGCTTGCAAAAAAAACCCCACCTGGTTTTGTTAAACAGTTACGGTGATTTTTAACAACATTTTAAGGGATGGAATTGCTGCAACTAATCTAGGTGGGACTACAGAAGGGAAAAGACAGAGAACGGCAATATTTCAGCATTTGCCAGTGCTTGAGATTTTCCGCAATACCCAGGGCCAGTGTGCCAAGTGCTTCTGCTCCAACGGGGACAATAGGACACACATGCCAGTAACTCAAATACAGTGAAATCTGGAGACATTACAAGCCAAGGGATCAGAATGCTACAGGACAGAGGCTTACGGGCAGAAGTGAGTTGAAGGAGAGAGATTGCTTACATAGGTTTGCAAGAGGAAAACTAATATTAAAAAAAAACATGAAAAACGTCCCGCTGCTATCATTTGAAACAACATTTAAGTTAATGTTATTGAGATGGTGAGGGTAAAGAGCCTTTTCCCAAAGCCTCCTGCTGGCTAGCCACCTCGGGAACAGAGGGGCTGACACTGCTTGAGAAATAGCTCACCATAAAAAGTTCTGAAAACATAAAAATAGTTCAGTGGGTTTTTTTGGTGGCGATTCTTGGACTCTGAATGCTTTTCTGGTTACAACTAAACTCCCTGCTACAGCTACCAGAACAGCAGTCATCGCATTTCCCTGCACTGCATGAGCAAGAGTTTCTCTTTAAAACCTTCGTGACAGCTACCTTTGCAAAGCTGCTTGTAAAATTAACAGTTCTTGGCATTGGAGATGCATCTTATGCCTACTTACTAGTCACCAAAGTCGTATATCAAAGAGATGAAATATTAGGGCATGGAAATTCAGTCACAAAGGAGGAAGAAGATTACCATCTTCAGTGTCTCAAAGAAGGAGCCCTTTGCCCAATGATATTGTGAAGGACAATCTTTTATTACAAGCAATGCCAATATTTCTGTGGCAATCTAAAGTAATAGCAAAAATTAAGAAGTCAGCACAGAGGTAAGTATTGAAGTAACACTAAAAAAAATCCTTAAGTGAATCATAGAGTGGTTTGGGTCCAGCCTGACCTTGAATGTTTCCAAGGATGAGGCATCTACCACCTCTCCGGGCAACCTGTACCAGTGTTTCACCACCCTCGTTGTAAAAAATGTCTTCCTTATGTCTAATCTGGTTACTTTTCATCCACCAGTACCTCCAAATCCTTCTCCACAAGCCTGCTCTCAATCCCTTCATCCCCCAGACTATATTCATACCAGGGGTTGACCCAACCCGGGTGCAGGGCCTTGCACTTGGCCTTGTTGAACCTCATGAGGTTCACATGGGCCCACTTCTTGAGCTTGTCCAGCTCCATCTGGATGGCATCTCATCGCTCAGGTGTGTCAACCACACCACTCAGCTTGGTGTCTTCTGCAAACTTGCTGAGGGTGCACTCAATCCCACTGTCTGTGTCACTGATGAAAATACTGAACAGGACTGGTTCCAATATGGACTCTTGAGGGACACCACTCTTCACTGATCTCCTTCTGGATATTGAGCCATTGACCCCTACCCTCTGAATGCAACCATCCAACCAATTCTTCATCCACTGAACAGTCCATCCATCAAATCATTATCTCTCAATTTAGAGAGAAAGACATTGTGAAACACTTTTCTTATAGAGAAATTAAAATAAAAAGTTGAACACAGCAAGAAAGTATGTTCCCCCTCCTCCTTTTCCTTTCCCCAGACTGTGAGGTCATAGCCTCAGCTACATCTGTATAATCACCAGGCCAATTTGTAAAGCAAGGCACTCTCCTTTCTCCATAGTTTACAGGGACCTGAACAACACAGGAAAAAGGGTAACAGGAAAAGCCTTATCCAACTGCAGTATTAATCAGGCAGAGCTGCCCTTGAGATAGTGAGGATGCAAGAACAGATGGTGAATGGGTCATGGAGAAGTGATGTGGTTTAGGGTAGCGTCTTTACATGCTGCTACACTGCTCCAAGCATTTCTGCACTGCACAAGTGTCTGGGTACTGAGCAGAGCAAGAAAAGGGTTTTTTTGAAAGAAGTATAAACACGTTTATTCATATAGCAGCCAATTCCTGCCTCACTATACAACCCAACCAACTGCAGTTGTTATGTAAAATAATAGTAACTTGTTACAATCTGGATGGCAGGCCACGGAGCATGCAACCTTTGTAGTATGATTACTCTTCAAATGAGAACTTGGATGCACAGAAGAAACATTGCAAAACACCGTGATCTGTTAGCACTAGTACAAGCATGTCATATTAAACCGTATCATAAATGACACAGCTCACTTGCACCATTAAAAGCATCACCTAGTCAAGTACTGTAGGACTGGTAGATGTAGAAATAATATCAGAACAGCCTGGTGTTCTAGATTACACTAGAGTGTAATTAGATTAACACAAGGTAACTAGATTACACACAAGGTAATTACAGATTGAGGTAACTTCTGTGGCATTTTCAGCATTAAAAAAGAAGGTTCTTTTACCTTTGAAAGCTGCTCAAGATAAAGAATGTTGTAAGCAGGGGTGAAGCCATGCTCGACTAGTTACTGTCTGACTAATTTTTGTGGGTGGTTAAGATGCCAGGCAAGACTCACTCTGTCCCGGCAAGATGGGAATCTTTCTTGTACACAGTGCAAAATGCCACATGATATGGCTCAGTGCCATGACTATTTAGATATTAAAATGGTGGATGTTGAAACCGATCCTGAACGCAATCTGTTATGTGAACTCTGCCTGCCATCTTCTTGCTGACAGCACTGGGAGTGGTTCTTGCTGGGATTACACAGTGTGCTCCTGTTGGCTGCCAAAGAAAGTCAAAGGAAATTAAGGGAGGAAAAAAAGGAAGGTTACCTGTTGGGGAAAGTTGCAGACAGGTGTAACTGGGATTAAAAAAAAAAAAAGAAAAAAAAAAAAGAGTCCTGGTAAAGTTTCCTACAAGATTTATGTATTACTGGGCATCAGTACACAAACAAACTTACTGTATTTAACATTCTCTTGAACGGCATCTGTTCAGCCCTTTGTAATATACAAAAATACATAAATATGCCTGTGAGTTTGCTAGTGACAAATCAGATGACTGAAACTCTGCCTGTACCAGCAAATTAAGTTATTTTTATGGTGGTGCAACAGCGTGAATTGCACTTGAAGGTCCAGAACAGAAAATAACAACCTGTAGATGGCAGCATTGGTGAACATCACTAGTGAAACCGCAACTTCATGTATCTGAGCTAACACTACGATTTTATAAGAAGTTCTTGTAGCACCTTTCATTCTGGAAAACAGTTTTTCTCATCATTAATTTGCTTTTCACGATTTGTGCTTTTTAAATAATTAGTATTTTCTCTCTCATCCCTGTTGGACAAAGCACATTGGCCTGGCAGCAATAGCTCTCTGAACAAAATCAGAACTCTTTCAGCAGCTCATGGAAACTCTGGTCAGTGATAAGGGACTCACTGCAATGGGCACTATCTACCTATAATAAGGATCACTGCTCTTTCTGGAAGAATCATAGTTCACAATAAGTTAGGAGTCTAGTGAAGGCAAAACCTGACGTCCTATTGGTCTGTCAACACTATTTAAAGAGTGTATATTTTCTTTTGCAGGGAGTCCAAGATTAATTATAAAATGAACAAACTTTTGGTCATAGAGAACTACAGAACCTGTTCTCACTTTGGAGTCAATTTCAGTTTCAAACTCCCATGTGCCAGCAGATGGCTGTTGAATTTGTGAATTGATCAGGTTGGACTGTATCCACAGTGATAAACAAACATGACAACACTACTTCTGCTGGAAAGGTAGCACGGCGAGCTGTAGGCAATCCAGGAGACTCCTGGAGTGCATCAAAGATAACTTCTTAAGCCAGGTAATAAACAGCCCTACCAGGGGGGATGTGATACTGGACCTCTTGATCATGAACACAAGTGAGCTAATTGGCAATATCAAGCTTGGAGGCAGCCTGGGCTGCAGTGATCATGCACTGGTGGAGTTCGTAGTCCTGAGGAATATGGGTCAGGGGATGAGTAGAGTCAGGACCCTGAATTTTAGGAAAGCAAAATTCCAGCTCTTCAAGGAGTTAGTCAATGGACTGTTCGATGGATAAGGAATTGGTTGGATGGTCCCATCCAGAGGGTAGGGGTCAATGGCTCAATGTCCACATGGAGATCAGTGATGAGTGGTGTCCCTCAGGGGTCCATATTAGGATCAGCACTGTTTAATGTATCTTCAGTGACCTAGAGATTGGGATTGAGTGCACCCTCAGCAAGTTTTTAGGTGACACCAAGTGGAGTGTTGTGGTTTACATGTCTGAGGGATGAGATGCCACTCAGTGACCTGGAAAAACTCAAGAAGTGGGCCCATGTGAACCTCATGACATTCAACAAGGCCAAGTGCAGGGTCCTGCACCTGGATCAGCCCCAGTGTGAATACAGTCTGGGGGATGAAGGGATTGAGAACAGCCCTGCAGAGAACGACTTGGGGTTACTGGTGGATGAAAAGCTAGATGTGAACTGACAATGTGCACTTGCAGCCCAGAAGGACAACTGTGTCCTAGGCTGCATCAAAAGAAGCATGGCTAGCAGGTCAAGAGAGATGGTTCTGCCCATCTATTCTGCTCTGGAGTACTGCATCCAGCTCTGGAGCCCTCAGGACAGGAAAGACATGGACCTGCTGGAGCAGGTCCGGAGGAGGGCCACAAAAATGATCAGAGGGAGGGAACACCTCTCCTATGAGGACAGGCAGAGAGAGTTGGGGTTGTTCAGCCTGGACAAGAGAAGGCTCTGGGGAGACCTTATAGCAGCCTTTCAATACTTGAAGGGGGCTTATAAGAAAGATGGGGACAAACTTTTTTGTAGGGCCTGTAGCAATAGGAAAAGGGGTAATGGTTTTAAACTAAAAGAGGGTAGATCCATACTAGACACAAGGAAGAAAATGTTTACGGTGAGGGTAGTGAAACACTGGAACAGGGTGCGCAAAGAGGTGGCAAATGCCCCATCCCTGGAAACTTTCAAGGCCAGGTTGGATGGGGCTCTGAACCACCTGATCAAGTTGAAGATGTCCCTGGTCATTACAGGGAGGTTGGACTAGATGGCCTTTAAAGGTCCATTCCAACCCAAACCATTCTATGATTCTATGATCAGATACGTGGCACATTCTGGACTCTACAGTTTCCCTCACCCATCTTTCTCTGATATCAAATGTATGCATCAAACATACAATATTTGCATAACACAAATACGTAATAGATATGAATTTTGACAGAATGATACAGCAGGCACACACACAGGCACAGCAATGTGGTGCTGAAGCACCATTCAGGAGTTCAGAACTTACAAGAATTTATGTAAGGCTAATAGTCGTACTAAGGAAGTACCAGCCTGGCATCAATCCAATTAAAATAGAGAACACATCATGTTCTGCTTAGGAAACAGAAGGGTTAAGGTTTCATTACCTTGGACGCCCATGAGATTAGAACAGTTGTTTCAGCCAACGCTGCAGGGCTGTTGTGTGCCTGAGTCTTGGTCCTCTTCACTCCAGAGGAAAATGGGGTCTTATAACTTCGATCAGCTGTATCTTCAGTTTACTGACTTCACTTCAGGAACAGGCCAGCCTGGAAGTTAGCTTTGATATACCAATTTCCACCATCATCCACCACACACACATTCAGCATTCCGGAGTTTTCCTTGCTGCTATCTTCCCTGAGGAATTTTGTAAAACAAGCATTTAAACTCCTCAGTATGGCTAGTAAGTTGGAATAAAATCTGACAGAGAGTGCAGAGATGGCTGGGGTAAATTCAGGCCATAAGAAAACAGTTTAGAAATCAAATTACAAAACTTTAGCCAAACTGAAATGTGGCAACGGTTACCTGTAATTTCCAGGGGAAGTAAGGGACTACAGAGACAGAAATGCCACAGGGCACAGGCTGCTCCACAGGTTGTTCAGCCATATGTGAGGAGAAATGCTGCAGATGATGGAAAATTCTGAGAAATCATACAGAGGAGCAAAGTCCTCCCTATTTTATGCTGAAATCATTGAAACACACTGAAACAGCAAAACAGAAAGGGAAGCTGGTTGAGAAGGAGCAAACGAAAAAGTCTCAGAGTCTTAGGAGAAGAAAGAGCAAAAACAGCAAAATAAGCTGTTGTAAAGAACATGGAATTATATGAACAGAATTCAGTTCCCATTGAAAAGAGATTCATAGGAGCCTCCAGTCCTTAAAGAAAACATATCTAAGACACAAACTGTCCTAATGCAGAAGTGGCAGGGAGAAAGAGACTAAATAATGAGGTTCTTCAGTAACCTCCCGCATAGAGAGGAAGCCTGTAGATTGTGGGAAAAGAGGCAAAAATTACAAACAACCAAAGTACAAACATATAGAGATAAAAAATGAGAGAGGCTGTGGAAGAAAGGAAAATACAACTAGCACAGAGATAAAAGATGATAAAGCTTGCATTGGTACAATATTTCTAAAAGGAAAACAAGCAAGGAACAGATCTATTAAGAAGCAGTGAAAGCTCTTATTAGACATCACCAAGCAGGCAGTGTTTAATGAATTTTTTGCTTCAGTGTCTATTAAAAAAATCACTGTGGATCAGGCAGTCAACAGAATTAACATCAGCAATATCAGAGAGAACCTCAAGCTAGAACTCAGAAAGAACAGAATAGATAAGCTATGTCGTTTTTAGTTGGATTAAATTAATCCAGGGAAATTTAGAAGAACCCTCAGAGCCATCAGCAGTGGTATCTGACAACTTGTGCAGGACTAACGTTTCCAGAACAGGTGTAAAGACAGTGTCTATCTTTGAAAAGGGAAAAGGGAGGAGTCAGAATTATTACTTGCTTCCTTTAACAATTCCAAGAAAAAACAAAATTAACAAACCATTTGGGAGCACCTACCAGGTAATTGGGAGGGAGGTAACATCCAAACCACACCTGTCCAATGAAACATGTTTAAATTTCTTTTTGTGACAAAGACCTTGTACAGAGACAAGGCAAGCACAAGGAACCACATACACTGACTCTGCTGAGGGCTTTAACACTTTCACGTGACCTTGGCAAAAAAAAAACCTAGGAAAAAAAAAGGTCTGGATGAAAATATTACAGAGTAACTGTGATATTCATCATAAAACTGCAGTAGCTGCAATGTTCATCAGGATTGGCAATCTAAATGACAGAGGACTGAGAGGAGAGGTGAGAACAGTGTTAGCTTCTGTAAAGAGAAAAGGAATAACCTACCTTCCATGCCCTTGATAAACAGAACAAGAAGGACAGGGATCATATGGAAAGAAGGGTGTCCAGGTTAGATATGAGGAAAAATATTACAATGATATGGATAGCTGGAATAGATACTAAAGGAGATTGAGGAATCAGCCCTACCAGAGATTTTAGGTCAGGTAAGACAAACACCTCTCAGATTTATTGTACACAGTCAGTTCTGTCCTGAGGCTGCAGCACGGGGCAGCTGACCTCTTGAGGTCCCTTTTGTCCCTTGTTCACCTTAATATTAACACTTTCTTACAAAAGAGTTACATTAGTTTTCTAGGATGTCCAGTAGCATAGAGAGGTAAACCAGTGCTAATGAACAGAAGAACAAATTGACTGGCTTCTCTGCCTTGTCCAGGCTGAAGATGTTCAAATCTTCACCAAGAAAAAAAAAAAAAAAAAAAGATAGATCAGGCTGTTGAATTACTTTTGCAATATCAGACATCACTGAAAAAAAAAAAGCCCAGCATTTTTAAAGAGGATGCAACCTCTTGAAGGATTCACCATGCTCCCCCATCTGAGCAGTTCTTAAGCCTTCTTTCCCCTTAAAAAAGATTTCTACTTATATTACCATGTTGCCCTGATCCATTGTCACTGCTATAACTTTGCAAATACATTCCAGTCCTTTCTATAGTTTGGGATTTTTCTCCCCATTTGCTATGTAAGCCTTGGAAAACATCAGCAGATGTCAACATTGGCTGTCATGAAGGCAATAACCTGGATGTGAGGCATAGTCTTTTGGTGTTTTTAATCATCTTTGTGCATAAACCGTCTCTGCACAGGGGTGGGAGAAGCCACAGGGCTAGAAAGCACTCTGTCAAGCTCCAAAGGGCTTGTGTTGCTCATCCTGAGAGGATGTCCATCCAGGCATTGCAGACACTCTTCCCCTGTGATTTCAGGCTTCCTGTCTCCCATAGCTGTTCATTGCCTGTACGTTGTCTTCTCCCCCTTGCTCCACAGCTGCTCTTTAAATCCTACCCAACCAGCAGCATGGCCTCAGGACAACAGGATCCCATGCTGCCGTGGAGTCACACACATGTCTAATTGTGGATTTGTGCCCAACTTGGACAGGAGGCAAGTTTGGCTAATGCCTAAACCAGTGAGACCTCCCAGTGGGCCTTACAGGAGGGCTGTTCTGGGGAATGCCAGGAGGTCCTGCCAGCCCACATAACGTTTGTGTGATGGGAGAACTGACACCAGTAGGCAGATTTCAATAGGAATGGAATGAAAATAGAGGCAATAGAGGAAGCATCGCCAAATGAGTAGGGCATGGTATGAGAGGCTGGAGACTTGTATTCTGGTGATATTCTCAGTTCAGCAGCTAATCTGCTGAATAACTTTCCATATGCTTTGGTTTCCCCACCTATAAAAGGGTGGGAATTAACCTTGCTTTCCTCCAAAAAGCTTTCAAGTCCACCATTAAAGCACTCTAAATGCTACACACTAGTTCCATCGGTTCATCAGTGAGGCAGGCAAAAGCTTCCTAACGTTAAAATCACAGTCTATCTTTACCTTCTTTTATGCACTAAAGGACTTTTAGGATGCACTGCCAGCTCATATGAATGGGCACAGTGGACAATTCATATGAGTAGGGCACAGTGGGCAATACTGTTTTGCTCTATACAGTCTATGACATGAGAGAAGCTGTGGTGACATCTGTTATTATTATGAGAAGACACCATAACTCAGGAACTACCCAAAACCAAATGGAAAACAAAGGGAAAACACAACAGGAATGAAGGATTCTTAGCAATTGGGCAATAACAAGCCAAAGTGGAAAGTTTAAACTGGCTACTCACAAACAAAGAGCTTGCACTTTATTTGCTAACACTGAAGGCATGCCAGGGGAAAAAAAAAAAAAATAAAAATCTCTAAAGGGGCAGTAGCTCTGTGTCTGAGAACATTAGCAGGCGTAGGCTGTAACAGGTTATTAAGCAGTTTCATTTTGAGAAAAAACCAAGTATTTATTTCTAAGCTTCTAAAAACTGCAGGCTGAAATATGACCATCACTCCGCTTAGTATAAAATATCAGGACTCCTCATTTTTGAACTAAAAGGTATGTCTTAGTCTGTGAATAATTTGAAATTAAAAGGTGGCAAGTGATAGCTAAATCTATGGCAATTAACTTCAGCAAGAAGCTGTGGAAAGGACTTGGTCAAAGACCATGCAAGTCACTTGGCTCAGAGAGGCGGGTGTGGGGAAATCTGCCCATGCCTCCTCTCTGAAGTGGCTGTATTTGGAATATGAAGGTCTTGTCCCCAGAGGACTAGAGAGGAAAAACAGAGAAGCCACATCCTGTGGCATTTCAGCTGACTGGGAAGCAGAAGCCAGACCTGCTCTTGTTCTCAAGTATTGCAACCTGTTTGGGGAGCCAAAAGGAAGAGAGACCTAGAGAAACAACAGCCAGGCTCTCAAGCT
This sequence comes from Numenius arquata, assembly GCF_964106895.1. Lineage (NCBI taxonomy): Eukaryota > Metazoa > Chordata > Aves > Charadriiformes > Scolopacidae > Numenius > Numenius arquata. The sequence goes on from NC_133581.1 coordinate 13,430,766, forward strand.
ACCTTCCTGCAATTCAGCCATGCCTTATCACCACCCTCTCCTTTGGCAACATCACTGGCACATCCTCTCTGCGCTGTCTTTTCCAGAAGCAAGGACAAAAGTCCACTGCTTACTTTCTGCTCCAGCCCAAACTATCTGGATGTGGGAAATAAAGTACATGTTACCATCTCTCCCCTTTATTTTTAGTCCTTGTAAGTGATTAATAAAGGTGATTTGGGACCTAGGGAAAAAAAAAAGTTGGAAGAGGAGGGATAGGGGAAAAGAGGAAGGGAAGAAGCAGGTCATCCGAGCAGTTGACTTTGTTGTTATGGCAGAAACGAAAAAAGCTCAGGTTCTTAGCACTCATATTTCCAAGAAACCCATGATGTTAGAGAGAAAATCTGTGCTCATCAGTCTTTGCTTAAACATTTACTTTGGCTCCATGACTGCCCCTGGCCCAGGCTCTTGGTGCCGTGATGTCACCATAAAAAGCCAACACTAGACCCCTGGTAGGAGCACTAGTCATCAGGTTGGCTTCCTGGCACTACCATGTGTTAGTCATCAGCTACCCTGCTCCCCGCTATCACACCACCTAGTCCAGAGGAAGCAGGCCAGCTTTTGGCTCTAACCTTCTAATTTCCCTGTTGCCTGCACTAGGAACTCTCCTTTATTTGCTCTGTACCTGTAAGAAGGTATCCAAAATGACTTTGAAAGAGTTTACAAGCTGTGGGCACAATCCACTCTGGAAGAGGTGAGAACAAATAGCTTTGAATTCAAAGACCAAACTCATTGGTAACTTGGTATTCCTGGATGGTGCGATATTATCAGTGCTAACTAAGGCTCTTAGAGAAGAAGAAAAAATCATTCATCGCCTCCCTTAAAATAGGAGGGCAATTAGGAAAAGTAAAGTGAAACATCCTGATATCTTATGACACAATCCAAGGAGCATCATGGCCTTCTTAAATAGCCATAAGCGGTCAGAAACAGAACTGTATTTTCAGTTTGTGATAGTACTCTACCTGTGCCTGTCTCCTAGTCATCGTTTTCCCTTTCCTCCTGAAATCTTTTAAATCTGTTTGTCAGTCTCGACAGAATAGGGCTCAAAGATACAAAATTTGCACAAGTTTCATAAAAATAGATGGCTCATTGAGGAGAGAAACCTTACTAATACTCCCATAAAAAGGAAGGGAGGGACAGGACCTGAACTCTTCTTAGACACCAGAGAATCTGTACAGGACCAGACCCAGTCTGGGAGTCCCACATCTGTGTAATTTTTCAAAATAGAGCTTTTCTCTTATTAGGCACTGAAGATTCCACTTGTAAACTTCAGATCCATGAGAGAACAGCATTGTTCTCACCTCTGTCCAGGCAACTATGAGCTAGATCTCTTATAAACCACAGTCTGACAACCATACTGAAACAGCAATCCAAGAGTGACTTGTTGAAAGAGCAACTTTCAGAAATGCTTCAGCATTCACTTCTTGAGACCAGGTATTTAGACTGGCAGTCAGATAAGCATCAAAATAAAGGGCTGGGTTTCTTAAACATCTCAGTGCACTAAGCATGGAAGGAGTGGTCCTGGGGGTCGCACTTGAGAAACACCAGCCCAGCTGCTGGGTATTCACAGCATTAGGATAGCTGGCCCCATTTCACTAACGTGCACTATCTGGAAACGTCCCATTTTCCCTTGGGGAAGGTCCTTCCAACAGCCTAAGCCAGCCCAATCCTGCTGAGGTGAGGATGGCTCACAGACAGGTCACAGACTGAACTCCAGTGAAGCAGCTGCACAGGAGCTGGCAAAGACGATGGACCGTTTGTCCGTCCAGGGGACACTGTACAGCAGACTGCACAGCACACTGTTACAGACTGTCTCAGTGTCAGCCCTGCTGGACAGCTTTGTTCCAACATTAGGACGATGCACTGAGGGTTTGCCTTAAGGTTGAGACCAGAACATCCTCTGCAGTTCTGTCACTTCTGGTGCTCCAGATCCTCCCTTTGCCAACCACATCACTGGTGGCATTACCAGTATAGCATCAAACCTTCTCAATAGCCTGGTTGGGAAGAAAAGGATGAAGGTCTTTCTCTCCTATTTTCATTCCGTATTGCATTCAGTTTACATGGACACATCCTGCAGAAAAAGAAGCTGATGCTCCACATGGATGGCTAGGACAGCTTATCCAGAGAAGCGCAGAGTCCAACAAGAAGGGCTGAGACACGGCTCTGCTGCTTGTGCTTTGACAGCAGCCTGTTGTGTGGCCCTGGACACGTTATTTCACCTTTCTGCCTCCTGTGAAGAGCAGGTGATGGTGCATGCCTGCATGCCAGCAAATTTCTAGATTGGACCTGCAGAGCTGTTCTGCACATCCCTCACCTCCCCTTCTACCCTCCACTCCCTCTGGCAGAAATCTTTGCAGAAACTCAGCAGAGCAGCCATAAATACTAGCACTTCTTCCACAGTACAAGTTCAAGCTGGCCTGAGAGCAGAATTTAAAATATAATTTAAAAAAGCAAGCAACATATTCTTAAATACAGACCATAAAGAGACAAGGGCCTGGCCCCTGGCACAGCTGGGAACTGCACTGCAATTACTGCCAGGTGAGGTCAGCAATTTGTAGTTTCATCGGAAATGGAGAGGAAAGGGCAACCCTATGCCAAATTCATTCAGGTACCACCTGGGCTGCTTAAGTGACTTCCAGTGTCTTCCAGGCTCTATCCCCTCTCTTTCCACACTCATCCCTGCCCGCCTTCCTGCATCTTTTACACCAGCTCTGCCAGAGTATACAAGAGTTCCTTGTCACCAAGTCCTCCTCGCTCTCTTATAATGAAAAACAGCTGTGGCAGGCATGTCCCAAACAAAGCCTTACACATTCCTGGTGGAACTGCCTCCTCACCGCCAAAACCCCCAGACTTTATATTTACTACATAAAATTCAAAACACAGCCACTTTTCCTCCTCCAAGCTGTAATTTCCTCCCTGACAGGCCCATCAAATTTAAGATTTCACGTACTATTCTTATCTCGAGTCCCTGCTTCCCCCCTGCCCCACCACTTAGCAAAGCTGACAGCCCTCCAGCACCGTGAACATTGCTATAAGTAGCTTCTGTGGAGCAGAGTAGCACATTCTTCCTTTTCCAAAAAAGACTGCAGAGAGTGAAGTAGAAATAGGAAAATCACTGTGGCACAATGAGAATCCATCTAAACTGTACTAGACCTTCTCACCAGGTGGACCGCTGTTTAAAAACAAGCAGGTGGTGAACGCCTCTCCTCTCATTTGTGGCTTATTTTGCATCCTATTTTCTCACGGTTTTGCCCAGAAACTACTATGCAAAATTCAGAGGGAAGGTCTGGGCTTGGGATATTTCAGGTCCAGTTCTGCAAACTGAAGAAGTCTGGGTGATTCAGTTTAGGTTTACATTTAAAAAAAAAAAAAAAGTGATATATGCATACTGTGAACAAAAGACCAATGAGTATTTTACACCCCCCCCCGGTTTGGCTGTGAAAGCCAAGTCTTGAACTGGGTGTGTGCTAGCAAAAGAGCAATTAAACTGATTTTTGTAGATTGCACTCTGAGAAACCTGAGGACAACATGCATTGATCTGAACCACTCCATGAACCCCAGCGAGTTATCATCTGTAATTTTTGCTACTCGAAAGAGGAAAAAATAACCATATGCAAGCCATTGACATAGCCAAGACAAAACAGGATGAATTCAGGCACCAGCAGCATGTGTCAATGTAATCTGTTGCAATGTGGTGACTTTAAGTACTAGAGTAATCTCTGAATGAACAAGCTTGAGTCTCATGAAGCCCCCAGCTGCCATACGGGGGCTTCAGGTAGGTTTTAGGGTACCCAACAGGGTGCTTTGCATCTCCTTTCTTCTCATAGCTGATAACTGCCACCCACCACTACCAAGCTGCTCCTCTTCCTCACTCCCAGCAGAAACTGGCACCAGCAGAGGTATAAGGCTCTTCTCAGCCACTGCTGAGGACAAGGTAGGTGATGGAGCTCAGCAGAAGCCTCCCATAAGCAGGATTCAACTCCACCAGCCACAGACTGCAGTCTGGAATGGTACGAGGAGCACAAGTCTATATATTTGGCAAGATTTGTGCAGCTTTTTGCAGAGAGGGTTTCCTGTGCAGGCTGTGCTCATCCCTCTAGTCTAGACCAAACCTTGAAACATGCTCCTGTGAACCTGAGGTCTTGTCTGCCTTTTTGCTGCTCAGTTCTTCTCCTGTCCAGCAATCTTTGTTACAAGAACAAGGGCAACCTGAGCTACCAACAGCCTCAGTAATGGGGAGAAGGAGTGGCCACGAGCCAGGGGAAAGCAGTAGCGCTGTACTTTATTTCCTGACCATTTCTCACCAGTTGTCTGAGCTCCAGGTCAGCAATTTAAGTTATCAAAATTTGTTCTAACGTTATACAAACAAGTGAGGGAAACTCTGAAAGCAAAGCCCAGCAAAGGAAGGTCAAAAATCAGCCTTTTCTCCCACAAGACCCTTCTTGAGGATATTATATCTTGAATAGCCAGGATGTGTTAAGGCTACCTCAAGGCCTGCTCTCCTGCAAGCTATCTTCAGGCACTAATTTCCATAGCACTGGAATTCTTGAGGCTTAGAAAGGCAAGTCTTCTGTCAGCCTGACAGCCAAAGAACAAGTTTTCTTGCCGTTTAATTCCTACCTGGTTCTCTTTCTCAGCCCAGCAGCTTTGCTGTGTAGGCAGCATACTAGATCATGCACCACAGAGCAATCGTTCCCCTGCCACAGCCCTACTCCAGATGATCAGCAAATCACTCAGATATTCCAGGAAGGTCGGTCTCACCAGAGTACCTAGAGGCCGTAAGTAGCAAACACGAGCCTTCATGGGACTCACTAGAGCTTGTACCTGCAGCTATGTTTTTCTCAAGTAAGGCAATCCCAGCCCCATCCACCAGTATCTCAAAGTTCAATTCCCACTGGGGTTCTTGGCCAATTTACTGCAGTGAGTGGATGAGTCTGTTAGAAGTCCCCCGAGGGATGGTTTGGAAATACTTTCTCCTACCCACCCTCTCAACAGATTTTCACAAACTACTGTCAAACCCTGATATTTGCAGTAGAAGGGAGTGTATAAATATAATGATATTTTAGTACCACAGCTTATGAAGCTTCCCTAATTTCTTGCCTAATACAAACCTACCAATAAGACAGGATCAGGACAGCCCATTCTGTGTTGGCAGGAGATGCTCCCTTGACCTCTGGCTAGAGCGTTGCTGTGGCCACAAGCAATCTGCCTACTCCAGTGCCTCTGAGCCACCAGGTGGGTGGCCTTAGGGAATGACTGAGTCAGAGTTTCTGGCCACCAGCTGGCAATCAAAGCCAATCTCAGCAAAATCTACATAGGATGCAGTGGTCATTTGTCCTATGATTTCCTGTGTTACACACAACTATATTACCCTTTAATATACAGGCAGGGCTGCTGTATGTTTTTTAAGTCTCCCTGCACACATCATCTCCAGCACCCAGCTGTGCTCTCTGGAAGATTCCTGGTAACTTTTCTGAGATCAGATAAGTAGAGTAAGTAGGAAGAGGAAGAAGAGCAAAACCTTTTCATGATATTTATAGAGACATCTGTACTGCGATTCTTTTTTACTGAACCAGATCCATAACTACTGAAAGAGAATGATCAGGGAATGTAAACAGCTCAGAATAAAGGCTTAATACAGCAGCATCTTCAGTGACATGACCGAGGTGAAAGAAGCGATGTGCGAGCAGGCCTGTGTAAGGATGATGTGAACACATGGAGGCTATAGAATGCAGGTATAGCCATACTCCCCAGCCTTCCTGAGTTCCTAACACGAGGCAGGTTTCTGCTATACACAGTAGGGGAGGCAAAATCCTTTCTGAAATTACACGCGATCCCTTTCCACAGGTAATTACTTCAGCAGCTGAAATGCCTGCAATTGATTTGTGCAGGAAACTGCCGCATCTCACCTCCTATTTCAGCAGGAGATTTGTGGGGTTGAAGAAAGGCAGGAGCGGCTGCTGCTCTGTTTGGGAGGAAAGCATGCAGGACACTTCTCTGTAGGAAAGAAGTTTTAGAATGGGTCAAGGAATAGTCAATATGAAAAATAAATGACAAAGGTTTGGTGACTTCAAACTGTAATCATAGTAGGCTTCTTAATCTTTGAATACCCTCATAAGTTAACCAATGTGCAACCTCTTCCCTAAAACCTTGTAAAATTCCATAAAATATATCTATCATGCTCTTTCAACAGCCATCTACGAAGCAGGGCTTGTCCTGGCATAGAATACTAACTAGCACTTCAGTCCTTCAGAGGAGCATTAAACCTGCAGGTCACTTCAGTCCAGACACAACCCTCATAGCCATCCCTGCTGACATTTGGGCCAGATTCTGGAGTTCTGCTCTTTTTGAAAAATATATATATTAAATACATGCAAGTGAGGGTGAATGATAAAACACACAGAGGGAATAAGAAAGACCCACCATTTCCAGGAGGGAATGGGGAAAAAGAGAAGAGGCTGCTATGTTTCTCTGAATGACTATGCCACTTTGTTGAGCCACGAGAACTCCCTTCTGCAAAGTGCTAGAGCCTATTTGGTCCCAACCAATGCCATTAAATCAGGTCACATTTGGAAGAATGGTAAGAGATCATGATAACCTCTGTTGGGGATCTCTTGCAGCTGTAATAGTTTTAGGTGATCTGGTTTTATGACTTAATGAGTACAGGCACAAACACATGGAATACCTGCAGCAGAACTTGTCTATCCTTGGGGCAGCACACAGGGGCAGTACTCAGTGTAGAGCAGCACCCTGGGAAGCTTACAGAGAAGCTGGAGAACCCAAACCGAGTCCACCAAGAAGTTTGCCCTCCTTCTTCCTCCGGTGGCACAGCAGAGCATGGGGACACGAAGGCTGAGGTTGGTTCCAGAAGGCAGATTATCGAACTGTCCAAACCTCACAGCCAACTGCTGGAACCCAACAGCTCAAGTGCTGAGGTGGCAGTCACTGGCTCCTGGTAGCAAGTCCTTGCAAACAAGGATTTAAGTTATTTACATGCAATTTACTCAAACTTCTGCGTTAGCTCCTCCCTAAGCTTTCAAGAAATCATTAATTTCCATGGATTTTTTTTTTTCAGTTGTCATTAGGGGTCACATTTCCCAGCACATCTACTCATCCTTAAACTTCCAGATGAAAGCTTTGGTCCTTAAGTGATCATCTTATTTGTTTAGCTGGATGGAACTGCTAAAGTGAAATGCAAGAATTGGCACACCAGGGCCTAGCATTTAATATTTACTTTCTCTTGAGGAACCAGCAGTCAAAGTGTATGAAAGAGGTTCTTGGTCTAGTCGTAGAGCCAAGAAACCTGAATTCTCAATGTACACAGCCCACTGCCATCTCTCCTGCAGTAACTGTCCGTAAGCATGCTCTTATTCCCTGGCACAGACAAAATGATTCAGTTTAGATTCTTCTTCTTAGGTTGCTTCTTCTGTTCCTGCAAACAAAGATATTTTAGAAGTAGACAACTTCAAAGCAAATGTTGGTTACACACATCTTGTGAGACATAGAATTTTGGTGCTGGGGCACAGGGCTCTGCCCTTGATGAAGACACACAGTACCGCTTCCAGTGGTCTCCACCTGTAGGGCAAATGTCTGCACTGTGAAAAGCAACGGTCAGTGAAGAAAAGTGTGAGGGGCTACCCTAATGAGGGAGAGGGAAAATAATAAATCAAACAAGTCTATTCAAAAAGGGGAGCAACTGACTAGGCAAGACATTGAAGAAAAGGGTCAGGACTTGAACTAAACCACAAACTAAGCAAGAGCCAGGAGAGCAGACTGAATTGCCATAATTTGTCTAGAGAAGGTCAATCTTATTCTAGGACTTTAGGAGTGATATAAATTTGGTACTAGAAAAAAAAAGCCAAACATGCTGCCACTGGTCTGTGCAAACACGAATGATATGGAGAACACTTGCTATTTCTCACAATGCAAGAGCTAACGTGGGATAAGGGGGGTGGGAGCAGTGGTTAAATTGCCAGGCAAACACATCTGAGACAAGCTGTGGGAAATATGTTTCTTGTGTGGATAGCACGTAAATTGAGGAACTCAATGTCACCAGATGCTTTGAAGATTAACCATAAAATTTGTCTAACCTCTTTTTCAGCCAATTGAATTAGTCTATCAGGGTCTATTAAATGTGATGATATAGATGTAACCTCCAGTGCAGGAAGTTTTTAAACCACTGATTGCTGGAAGCTGAGAGCACCTTATGGAGTAAGCATACCCCAATTTTTATATTTTCCCTATTCATTACTGGCCATATGAGACACCTGACACTGGGCTGAGCTGTTTTGTATGAGTTGGTATTAAAGTGTTTTTCTAACAATTACAAATCTCTACTTCAGTAGAGTTTTAATCTCTTCCAATTCTCTTTCACCCAAAATGTGATCTAGTTAAAGGAAAATTAATAATATTGATAGTTTAGGAATCATAATCAAGAAAAAAGTTAGAATACCCTTGTTTTGCCTCCCAGTAACAAAATCAGGAAGATATGGCAAAACACCTTAAATATGTAACCTTTTAAAACTAAAGAACATTTTTCAAATTGTTATCCACCTGGAAGAGAATATAAAAGACTAAATTTATAATAAGCAAGATTTAAGTTAATCATTGCAATAACACTTTGTAATTACGAAGTTAGTTAAACACTATAGTAGTCAACTAAGATTTTACAATCTTCTTCATGTAGGATTTCAGGAACAGGTATAGATAAATCATTGTCAAGGTGTCTAGGTATGGTCTATGGGATGGTCTAGGTATGTTTGATGCTACCTCTGTTCATAGAAAGAATTTCACGATTTTATCAAGTCTTTTCCAGCCTGTGTGTCTTGGACTCCCGTGGATTCAAGACGCCAAGAACAAAATCAGTAAAGACTAAGGAACACAAAGTGCAGACCAGGCAATAGACAAGGGCAGTCAAGAGTTGCCCCTAGAGAATGATTAATTTGACCAAGGTGGTATTTCTAAAACCTTGCTTCTAAGGTTTTCTAAAACCTAGAATTCTAAAACAATTCTAAAACAACTGTTATAGCCTGGTTTAGAAAGACTCAGCAGCAAGAGAGGAGGGAAAGCTGCATCTGATGATAATAAGTTGCTATGGAAAAAACCAGAATAGATACAACTCTTTCCAGCAATGTAAGTCCCATGTTCACTGTGAGACCTCCACAGTTAAAAACCTTGCAGCTCCCCCGTTTGGTGCCCACCATGCAAAAAATAATGCTTTGCTGCTAGTCAAGAGCTATGCGTAGGCTGACCAGCTGCCTAGCACATGTAGCTGGCCAGCCCACATCGTGCTGGTTTGGTAAAACAGATACCGGGACAATGTCACAGCTGAGTTCTGCTGGTCTTTTCCGCAGTTAGTGCGCCAACTGGGGTGATTTGACAAGAGTTTAGATGCACCTACATTTAAAAATAGAGGGCCTTCCATTACCACTGACAAAGATACAATAAGCTCAAGTGGTTACATACTGAAATCTTGATTAGCAATGGAGTACACATTTTTAACCCTATCCCAGGACTTCTTAGGTTATTTTTGCCCTTACTGTCACTGCAAATCACCTTCAAAGAAGGGTGTACCAGACTCAGCGGGGCATTCTCCCTGTCCTGCAGCAGCCTCCAGTTCCCCAGCATCTGGCTCACTTCTGGCACAGGTTTCTTCTCTGTGTTGGCAACCGTGGTGCTTGTAGCTAATGATCTATTAGCTATAATTAACCAGCAGGTGTTGCCTTGGAAATCAGCTGCTATAATCTGTTATAGTAAAATGATGAAAACATCATTTGAGTCAGATGGTGCAGAGAACCATGGGTTATGGGACAACAGATTAAATTATGGAATGATCTTAGTAGGTGCGATAACATAACTGGGTGAAGTTTCAGGGCTTGATCCAGAGTGTAAAATATTGAATTAAGTCCAAATTACCTTCAGCGGCACTGGGCCAAACCAGTATCATTTGCTATCTTACAGTATAGATGCCCTCACTAAAATCAGTGCATGGCCCTGCCTGAGGCCATGGCAAGTGATAGTTTGCAAAACTGTGGGCATGACAGGAAAAGTACAGGCCAAAACAGAGAAGCAAGCAAGCAAGAAACTTTGTCACATCCCCTCTTTCTGCAGAGTTTGTCTGCTCCACTTGAGACTGAGCTCCATATGGATTCCTACTCATTCAGAAAGGAAGATCTCAAAAATTGCCAGTGTGCACCCTGGGCAATAATGCTTTAACCTCTTACAACAAAGCCAAACGATAGGCAGCTTTAGTCACCAACGGCTGCAAACACGGCCCCTCTCACCACTGCTGCGCTTGCTTCAAAACCGTATCATCCTCTGCCTCCTCACTGAGCACGGGAAGGATGTGGTTCACCAAGAATCATTTTCCAAATTCATCCCAATTGCTCAATTAATTATCCTTTAGCTTCCACATGAGGAACCAGTTTCTACCTTCTGCAGCAGCTCTATTTTTAGTGAAGCATCAATTTTCTCTGTTTTGTTATCCCTTACTCACTGTTAGTCCTGCCCACACAACAAATCTGGCATTGATCGCTTGCGGTAGACAAGTATTTTTGGCTTACACTATGAAAGAGGCAAGAGGAAGGCTGTAGAGAAAAGGAGTCTTAATAACCAGAAAGAGCATCACTGTAAATCAGAATTCACATGGAGAAAGCAAACTTAACTGAAAGAGGGGAAAAAAAAAAGTATTAGGATGTAAAAGTGAGTGTGTTTGTGAATATAAATCTACGTAAGTGATGAGCATCTCTCATCTTCTGCCAGTGCAAATTCGGATCAGCAAATTCAAGTCCATATAAAGGGAGGCTTCAGTTTAATTAATGTACCTGGTGTGCCAAAGATGGCCCTCCCTGCTGCCCAAGATGATCCCTTCCTACCAAACCATGAACCTGGATCAACAAGGGAGACAAGACTGATAGATCATTTCACAGGCACTTTATATCCTCATAACAATTTCTGGCTCTGAAAAGCTGTCAGACAAGGGACTGATCCTATCTGAGATTTCACCTCTGCGTTAACTGCTTTCCTGCCTGGCTGAAATGAAAATAGGTACTAGGGGAACTAATGTGACCCAGATACAGTATACTCAAGAAAATACTCCTCTGAGTGATGGTCCTGTTACTTGGATGGGAAAAAGGGAGAAGTAAAAAGGAGACATCCTCCTTGTTTACATTAATCCACCTACAATGTTGCTATCATGTGAAGTGAGTGGCTTTAAGGCACAGTCCAGCTCTGCATGTTACATGCAAGCTCTGTCACCCTAAATGGGTGACACCTGGCACCACATGGCTCCAGCTGCAGCCACCCCTCAACAAAAATCTTTCAGAAACTATTATGCATAGTCTCAGCCTCTAATTCCAGGTCTTGTTCCTCACCCAGATCATCTGACCACACCTGCTTTCCTTAAAGAAGGTCTGAAGGTAAATCCAGAGCTGAACTAGATGCAAGTCATGAAGCAGCATAAACTGCCTGACATCATAGTGCCTCTGCTTCATCATCAGAATTTAACCTTCACAACTTGTAACCTAAATCTTCGTTGAGAGTGCCTGAGCTGGGCAAAGTAACACAAAGCAGCATGACCAGCCCCCTTTGACCTGCATGCTCTACAATGGTAAAGGGCAAAAGATACTGAAAATGATAAAACTAGCTGGAAACTGGTCTAAAGCCCTATGTTTCTGAGCTTCAGCCTGCTTGATATAAGTCCATCCACACCACTAGCTCTCTTTTATGAGCTGTGTTAGGAGTTTCAGAGCCTTCAAGCACCTTGAGCTTACTGCTATCCTTAAACCCCAGCCTGTGAGAAGCAAGGGACCTCTCAAAATTATGCAAGCCAAAGAAAGACTGAAACTTAATGACAGCAGTTTATTGTACTCAGGACAGCAAGGAGCAGACTTGTCTCTGGCTGAAAAGGTCATTAATGCTGTATGTCTTGTTATAGACTGAGGAACCCATAGCAGAATAGGAGGCAAAGGCCCCAGGAAAGGCTGAAGGAACACAACAGGAGTGCAAACTATTCATAAACTGCTTATCGCTGTATAAATACATGCCTATGACTTTTATCCCTCAGTCATGATTTTGACCCATGCTACCTCTGGATGTGATCTCCAGTCACAGTGTGTGCATGAAAGGAAAATAATCCTCATTTGATCTGGAAATCTCATATTCCTGACCCCAACTGCTGCTCTGGGACTGCTGAAAGAAAGAACTTCCAGCCAAGCCAGGTGTTTAAATAGCTCAAACTGGAATTCACTGCCCTGAGCCACAGTTGCTACACTTGGACATCAGCCAGTGCCCCAACTATTAACCATTCCAATAACTCCATCAGCATTTTTGTCATCCTCTTCTGGGAAACAGAGGTGCTTGAACCAGACAGATAAACAATAGAAACTAAATATGAGAGATACCTACGATCATTCCAAATACACAAGCTGTCTACAGCTATGAGTGCATCCATCCCTTCCAATATAAAGGAGAGAGGGAAGGAAAACCCTGTGGCAAGACATTTATCTTAGCAATAGGCTCCAAAGGAGTTTTCAGGAAAGGAGCACAGTTTGGGAGGCAAATTAACAACCCAGCATAGCTTCCAGGACTGCTGTCAGTAGCTAGGAGGAGCAGGAACAGAAGGTTATTAGTCTCCACCTAGAAGTCTGCCCCAGAGCCCCAGGCCAAACGCTTCTGCCTACCATCCACTCCCCTAGGTGCGGCCAAACCCACCGGTATCGCTGCACCCTCGCCAGCTCTGTGCAGGGTTCATAGGCACTGGTGGAGCCCTCTCCCATCATCCTTCTCTCTGCATCACCAAACAAAAAACCCCAAGATAAGATAATACCGACACATTTTTCTTCTGGATTCCCATGTTCCCAAGTAAATACCAATTCAGCAGGGTTTTTTTTTGTTGTTGTTCACCTTAAGCAAAGAAAAACTGACCCGTTAGGGATTCTGCAAAGAAGAGCTGAAGCTAATGGAAGGTAAGAGCAGAAAACTGTTTTGAGGAGCCCAAAGTGTCCCATATAGAGGACAAGCCAGCCTTCACAGTACAGAGGGAGGATATTGTTTAAGGGAGGTTGCTCAGAAGCCTTCAATGGAGTTTTCAATTACGGTCTCCCCAGGTCATCTTAGGTATGTCATCAGTTCCTCTTAGGTCCTATTTTTCCCCATCTGTTAAAAAGGGGTAGCAAAGTATCTCACTTCTTCACATGCCTTTTGTCTGGCCATATTGTTTGCCTGCAGTTCACGTCTGGTTGCAGTCTTAGTTAAGACCTGAAGAGGCCATGGGTTCACAGTAGAGCTGAGTTTAACCCAAGCTGCTTAAGACACCAAGGGAGGCAAACAGAGATCTCTTCCTACGTTCAGATTTGCATTTCTCTTGTTCCTAAGGAGTACCACTATGCCGAGCTCCTGTGCGGTACCATCCATTCCCACTGTGCAATCACTCCCAGGAGAAGGAGGCTAGCTTTCTGGAAAAGCTATCCCTCCACCTCAGCAGGGCAGAGGCTTTGGTCTTTGCTTCCTCCACAGGCACCACACCTAAAATTTAAATTACACTCCAGAAGGTGGGGAATTTTAGGTTTTTTTTCCACTCCGTTTTAACCTTTTGCTAGGGTGTGGAAAGTGAATAATCCCAACTGAGCATTCCTCACCTAACAAACTTACAGTTGGCTGCTTAATTAGGTATTTAATAAATGTGATTTAATTATCTCTTAACGAGATTGCTTTATTAATGCCCATGGCCATAGCCCTTCAGGGCTCTTGATCTTGTCAGATCTCAAAAGCTAGGCTGAGTCAACACTTGAATAAACAGCTGCCAATAAAATACCTTGTGCTGCCAGAGGTGGCATTTGAATTTTACTAGATGATTGCCTTCCCAGGTTAAGCTCTGTACATTTGCACAGTGCCAGCTTTGCTCTTACAGGTTCTCCTTCTGCACGAGACGCAAAGTGGAGAACCAATCACTTTTGACACAGCTCACAGCAGGCAAAGTTTTAGAAGTCTTACTGGCCAGGCCAAACTCCAGCTGGAGTAATTATAGTTCCCTTTACTTCAGTTTTCACCAGTTTTCCACTTCTGAAGAGCTGTTGTGCAACACTACCGTATACTGTTAAGACCTGTCAACATGACAGACTTTTGGCATCTTCTTAGGTACCTGAAGTACCTATAAAATGCTCCTTGGCCATTTAGCACTGTTATTTCTATTAATATTAGAAGAGAAGCACGTATGGACAGCTCTGATTTCAATGCTCAAATGGCTTTTTCCAGTTGTAAGAAACTTCATTAAACTTTAACCTTTTCAGGTGGAATTTTGCCCTTCTGGTTTCTGCCTAATATTTTTGGAAAGTTTGGTTCAGCTGTTTTTTAGTTTTAAGGCAGTGAGTAGGCAGGGAAAAATACAACTGTTGCTATGATTTAAAAGTTAAAATAAATATTCTGTCACCTTGTCTTGAGCAATCCCGCACTTCACCAAGAAAAGAGAACTTTTAAAGTTGGCTCAGACATGCACTTGTTAGTTTTCCAGTAAAAACACATCTCAAATTAGCTGAATCACATTAATGCCTACTGAGCTAACCTACCCAGAATCTGCTACTTAAAATCCAGGAACAAATCCAGAGATGAGTCTCTTAGGCAATAACCACCCAATAGCAGCAATGGTGATAGAGGTCATGGCCCCTGAATGCCAGAAAAGACTTTTTGCAGAGCCTGTTCTTCAGGTCAAAGGAAGGTGGCTTAAAGGAAACATTGCATCCAACATCCAAAGAGACCAAAATGGTGCTGGGGAACAGCCTGTTCCTGATTTTTCTTTGTTGAGAAAGTAAAAAAGCAAGCAACACCCTCCCACCCCCAACAAGTGATGCTGTTAATTCAGTACAGAGCAAGAAGTGGAAATAGCTGAACCAGTTCCACAGAAGATATAGCAACCCCTGAGGAACAAATGCCTGATGAAGTGACACCTCAAACGGGGTCTGTAACTGACAGAACAACTGCATGAAGCCACAGGTTCAACACAAGGCTCTTATCTAGCTAGCAGAAGGAGAGTAGATATTAGACAACAAAAAGACTCCTCTTTTTTTTTTTTTTGCCATGGCTACCCACATCCCAGACAAGGCTAGAAATAGATTTTTATGAACATTCATGTATTTTTAGGACCTTGTGCTCCGGAGACCATCTCTGGTCCTTTCAAGGCATGCTGAGCCTTGGTATTGTGTTCTCTCTCCTGCGATTTGAAATACCCAGTGTATCTTTACATGCAAAACAACTGCAACCCTGTACACATTTTCTCCTGGTCTGCCACAAAATGAAGGCGTGTTTCCTGGCATGCAGTTTGTTGCTCTTCCAAACCGCCCCGAGTGGTCTGCTCAGCGTTACAGCCAATGCAGACTGCTGCGGTGCAGCATGCCGAGGAAATGTCCTGGAACAGTTTTATTTGGAGCTGACATCTCTGATGGGGAGCTGATGCCTCATGGAAAGCTTCAAAGTAGAACTGACACTACCTCTAGAGCAGGACCGCTTCTGTTTCCTTCCCCCCTTACCACGGATCCTTCTTCTTGTATAAAACCAGCAGAAGCTGTATTGTCAGGGATGGGGCGGGAAGCAGTAAACTGTAAACCAGAGGCCCAGCCACTTCTCTTGACTTCACCACTCTTCTCCTCTGCCTCCCTAAGTTAGTTGCCACTTCTCTTCATTCACTCGCTTTTCTACCCCAAAGATGTCTAGTCTGTACGGGTCACAAGCTCTTCAAGCCATGGGCAGCATCTCAATATATGTATGCTACCAGCCTAATGCAATGGGGACCATGACTAAAATATTTTAAGTAATTAAATATCAACTAATAAAAGCCATATGGTGTGGGAGGGGCTGGTCATCTCTACTTTTGATATACTTGAAGGGTAAATGATTTGTAGCACATTCCTGCATCAACTACTTTGGAGAGTGCAACATTAAGGAAACACCTTGTGCTCTTCCGTCCCAAGATCTAAAAGTACCTCTGGCCTTTGGGTTACAGCAACAGAAGTATGGAGAATGGACCCCACCAGAAAGGTGTTCCAGAGTATGAGCAGCAAGGCTGGCTCTTGTAACTTGAATTGACTTGCCACCCATTCCCAAGCACCCACTGCAGGAAACTGTCAGTGCCACTAACACAACATGTTAGAAGACTACAGGCTCTAAGTGACCCTCTGGCCCTGTCTCCAAACCCACCAAGCCACTGGGGTCATCTCCTCTAGCTTCAAGTGGCCTGCGTTCTTTACAGCAGTTGTATCATGATACGTGGCACAGCTTACTAGTGATATTTTCAGGCACACCTAAATCTCCTAGGCTGGCATCAATGTCAAGCACCACAGCCTGGCACATGTGCCATCAGGAAGCAAAGTTCACCAGCATGTTTGATTACACTGTGCTGTATCTGGGATGAACAAGGTGTAGCCATTCTCCCCTCCATGCTCTCATCCACCCCACAGCCGCTGCTTTGCCAGCTGTTCCGGTTCATGCTTCCAGCCAGTCTTACAAGCAAGAGGAGAAACTGGTGCTCTTCATCAGCCTGCCCACGCAAGGCTTCCTGAGCAGGTAAGCCAAAGTTCAAAAGACACAGTGCTCAATAAGAAACTTCAAGGACCTGTCTCCTCTTCCTCCTGCTCTCTGCTTTGACTGTAGCTTGCTGAATGCTCACATTTTCTGCCCTTCCCTGACTCTGGTGAATACGGCTGTGATAGCCACAGAGCAAGAACAGCTGGCCCAAAAGCAAGGAGCAGCAGCTGCCTCAGCTCACTTTCAGTTCTCCTATCCCCCTCTCTTCTGAGCCAAAGGAGAAACCCTGCCCTGACGCCAAAGCCAGAAAATCAGCATTTCGCCTTCCCTTATGCTGCCTGCACACACAGATCATCACCTGGAGAGCAGCATCAAGGGCAAGCACCAGCTATGGCCCCACAAGCACTACACCACCAGCATACACACAGGGAAGAGGAAGTTGTTATCGGGCCCCAGTAACACAAAACAGCTGCTGCTTGGCTCAGGCAGCCACGGCTCACCCCTGCTCGGGGCTGAGCAGCAGCTGTGCTCAGGAAACCTTCTGCTATAGCTCGTGTGAATGAGGAGGCACCTCAGGAGGTCCCAGTGAAATCAGCACCCGAAGTCTTCGTTTGCCCAAGCTGTTTCAGCAAATCAGCCCTGAGGCTTCACTAGCATGGCCGTTTGCTTAAGACACCCTTTTTTCTCTAGGTTTTGCTGGCTCAAATAGGCGATGCTGCAGCACATGCCCAACACATGACAGCTGTAGCTGAAATGTATTGGCCAGGCACTTTGGAAACCTTGGAGATTAAAAAAAAAAAAAAAAAAAAAGAAAAGAAAAAAAAAAAGGCAGTCTCAGCCTTCCAGTGACCTGCCTTGGCACCTCAGCCCCAACTCAACTTGCAGCACAGGTTGCTCCATCTGTGGCACACCCTCGCCCAGCTCCACCAGTGCAGTTCAAAGTCAGCTGTGAGAGGCAAGGGTCTTTAAGGCAAGGGTCTCTTGTGAAGCCTACACAAGCACAAAATGAGGTGGATCTGTACTTGAAAAAGCCTTCAAGCAAGACTGCTATAGGTAGGGGATGAATAAAAGATAAGGTGAGGTGATTTAAAATCCACCTTCCCTGGACGTGTGCCTGTCTCCAGCCCCGTGACTGTTTACCTGCCAGGAGCACAAGAACCTTGCAGAAGGACCGATGCCAGCACTCCAGCACTCCTGCAACCTCCCCTCTCCCATGGAACATCGGTGGCCCAAGCCAAAAGGTTTCACAGAGAATAATTTTCCTGCTGTCAAGAGGCTAAAGTCGTCTGTGTAAATGTTATAGCAGTAGGTTAACAATGCAGACTGTATCCACACCCAACCCACACAGTATCACAAGGCTGGCAGGTCAGCTCCAGCCCAGGTTTCGAGTAAAGAGCACATTGGGGTTAAAACTGTCCCTTCCCCCTTTTCTTTTGGGTTTAAAGCTCCTCCACAGTGCAGCTGTTTTTAGTACAGGTTTGTTATTAGTCTCATCTACATTACAACCTCCTCAACTCACCGGAATGACCAAGAAACCCATGGAAAGAGAACGAACAGCACATGGCAGCCCTGCAAAAGGTACACGGTCATTTGATAAGTGGAGTTTAGTTTTAATTAGCTGTGGTAAAGGGGGGGTTGTGGTGTAATAAATCTCAGAATAAGGATTAGCCTCCCTGTGCCACCTTGCTGGTCATTTTTTGGCAGGAAATGGCAAGACATGAAGGAATATTAAACCTCACACTTCAGGGCTGGAGCCAAACAGATTCAGAGATGTGGAAGAGACATCTCACATATGCCTTATTTTACAGGACAGGTCTTGCATTTTCCTTTGAAAAGAGCAGTGTCGGCAATAGGTGAAGTATATATACTTCAAAGCTGTTGTGGGACGACAGTTCCTAGACCAACACATGCACACATGAATGCACACATGTTGCGGGGTGGGAAGGAGCAGCCACAGTGGGTATCCATGCACTGGGGAGATGAGGCAGTCTCATCTTGCCGCTGCAGTGCTTTCTCCCTAGCAAGAAGCAACTGGAAACAGCTTTAAAGCTTGAGCTAGAAAAAGGACAAGGTAACGAAGCAAACCTTTACACAGTCCTGTGGCCAGAAACTGGCTCCGTGACTCTGCTACATGGATCAGCAAAGCCCAGAATTTTCAGCTAGTAACTCAAGTCAACAGGGTAACAACATCTCTTCAGTACTAACATCAGGTACCTGCTCTGGCTTTTAATTCCCTCTGCAGACAGTTCTGTACAAATGGATGTAGAAGTGTATAGAAATACACCTTTCATCTGCCCAACAATCACATACACTCAGAAGCATGAAGACTAATAGCCCAGTCCAATTAAGAAAGGACCATTCTTCATTGGAATGCCTTGTCTTTCCTTTCCTTTAGCATGCACGCAGTTCTCTCCAGCTCACGTGATTTCTTTCATCATTCATTACCTCTTCATCCCTAGAGTTCTCAGGTCATCCCATTCATCCCTAGGATTTTTCCTGTGCTACATCAGCCTGCAAGGTTTTGAACTCCTGTATGGCTGCTGCTCCTTCCCTTGGGAGATCATTGCACAGTCTGACAGCTCTCACTAACATTTTCCGGAATTCCCTGCTGGCTACCAAAACTGCAAACATCCAAAGAAAAGGACAGTCTACCAAGTGTCCTGTGCACGCTGATGGCAGAACCAAGGTTCGCAGATGGAAAAAAACAACACCATGGTTTGTCCCAGTGCAAGCCATGTGCATCTGCTGCCCATGTGGAGCCCTCCATCCCTTTCAGCCACTGCTCCCCTTCCTGCTTTGGTTCACATGCATGTGGTTTTCAACTGGTGAGATCATCTTTTGAAAAAGCTTTATGTTTGGCTACAAACAGACCCCAGGGCTGCATGTGATCCAGGAGAGGCATGGAGACTGTGTTAATGAGGCTCACCATTTCCTTCAAAACGGGATACTCCCTGCATGTCGCAAACTGCTGGGGGACCAGATTGCTCTGTGCTGCAGAAGAGCCTCTCTATTTCTCCTTGCAGATTTAAGTAGACAGGGAAGTGCAAAACTTTCCACAGAAATTCCCAAGTCAGTTCTAGACCACAGGAACCTGCCTGACCCTCTGTGAGATGCTGGGGACTTCAACCTTCAACCCCAGCTGGGGACCAGGCCTTGGGGAAAGCTCCAGTGAAAAGTGACCCACTCCAGGGTGCCATTTCCAGGGAAACACATTTTTTCTGAAGGTCTTTAGCCCAATACTAAGCACAGTCTAAATACTGAAGACATGTAGGAATATGTAAAAATCAATAAATCAGCGAAAAGAAAAAAAATTGTCTGCAGCTCTTATAACATCCTTGCAATACACTTAGATCCAGCAAACTAAGAATGAGATAAAAGAGCTGGCTTTTATCCTACAGGTCAGACAGTCTTTCTGCCTGGAACCCATAGACATTGGCTTGTAGCACACAGTTCTGCTACTGACCTCCTACTGTTGGGAATATTCACCGGGATGCACGCAAGATCACTTCAGATCCATCTTCTACCAGCAACAGGTCCCAATAACTCAGCTGGTCAGAAGTACACAGCACATTTATCCAGAGCACACATCTCTTCCATTTACCCTGTGCACCTTGAATAGCCATATTAGCACAAACCTACTGTCACGGTTTCAGCTGGGATGGAGTTGAATTTCTTGCTGGCAGCTGGTATAGTGCTCTGTTTTGGACTTGGGATGAGAATAGTGTTGATAGCGCACTAGTGGTTTTAGTTGTTGCTAAGCTCTCAAGGCCTCTTCTGCTCCTCACACCACCCCACCAGCGAGTAGGCTAGGGGGGCACAAGAAGTTGGAAGGAGACACAGCCGAAACCGCTGACACCAACTGACCAAAGGAATATTCCATACCACATGATGTCATGCGCGGCATATAAAGCTGGGGAAAGAAGAAGAAAGCAGGAGGATGTTTGGAGTGATGGTGTTTGTCTTCCCAAGTAACCGTTATGCATGATGGAGCCCTGCTTTCCTGGAGATGGCTGAACATCTGCCTGCTGGTGGGAAGCAGCGAATGCATTCCTTATTCTGCTTTGCTTGTGTGTGTGGCTTTTACTCTATTTATTAAACTGTCTTTATCTCAACCCATGAGTTTCCCTTATTTTTCTGATTCTTCTCCCCATCCCACTCTCAGCCCACGACACAGGGTGCCACAGAAGACTGTCATTGTTTAACCCCAGCCGGCAGCGAGGACCATGCAGCTACTTGCTCACTTCTCCCCCCCACCCCTGAAGGGTAGGGAGAAAAGGGAGAAAAGGAGGGGAGAGGAAAAAAAAAACCTCTTGGGTTGAGACAAAGACAGTTTAATAGAACAATAATGGCAAAGGAAAATAATAATAATGGCAAAATAACATATAAAATAAAGTAGTACAACACAAGTCACAAGAAGCTCTCACCAGTGATTGGTGAGACCACTGATCTCAACCCAGTGATTGGGTGCCCAACCCATCCCGAGCAGTGATTGCAGATCCCTGCCTGCCCAGCCATCCTCCCTTTATATATTGAGCATGATGTCTACGGTATAGAATACTTCATTGGCCAGGTTGTTCTGTCTCTGCTCCCTCTCCGCTTCCATGGGAAGCTAAAAAAATATAATATAAACATCACCTGGCAACAACTAAAGCAATATGCATTATCAACATTCCTTTCATACCAAATCTGAAACACAGCAGCCACTAGAAAGAGAGTTAACTCTATCCCAGCTGAAACCAAGACACCTACATAACACACTTCATGTAGTTCTGATTAAAGTCATCACCAAGGATTTCAGCTCTCTCCAACAGCACTGCCCATTGCACTGACATCAGCAGAGCTTCCTCTCTGAGCAAACTCTTTTCTGGCACTTTACAGGTTTATCTGCTTGCTGGCAACACCTGGATCACACAAGGTACCACACCATACTAAGGATATCCTTGTTATTGGAAGATGCCATGAGGGTGCAGGACCAGGTGGCAGGTAAAACATGTTTCAGTTTCCCAAGAGGATGAGGAACTTCTGCCCCATGGTACAGCTTATGTTAATCATTGTTCAGCTGCTGACTTCAGATTTGCTGCATTGACCACAGATGAGCAAAGTTGCTCAGAAACATGCCTACAACAGGGTGTGTATGTGGGGGTGTGTGTGTGTGTACATGTGAGAAATCTCAACGTAACTCTGGGATTTTATGTCCCTGCTTAGATACTTTGAAAATTCTCACCTTCTGATCTGCAGCAGCAGATGAAATCTCAGGACCTTAGAGCAGAGTTTATGATTAATTTAACTCTAGAATTTGGTTAAATCTTGACTTTTTTACCTTTTTTTTTTTTTAATTAAAAGAAAACTAGCCATGAATAGTCACTTCTAAATGTGAGCACTTTCAAGCTGAATAAATCCCTCCTCCTTTCTTCTCCATTCTTTAGTATTATAAGAGTTATGCAGGAAAATTTAACAGTGTTTACACTCACAAGCTCATGCTCTACAATATAATCTGCATGCAGTAAAGAACAGGAACCACTTAGATAAGTCTATGACCCTCAAACCAGTGTGATAGGTTTCACCTGCCCCAGCTTAGAGGGATTAAAATAGATAGGCACTTTTCATGAAGACAAGTTTTTTGTTTTCTTTTTCAAACAGGTTGTACAATCCCATCCAAACAGCTTTAGTCTTTTTAATTGGGACCAATAGGGTATTGGGCAAGTTCTGCATGCGAGCAAAGGACCTCTCCTTCAAACATACTTCGTAATTCAAGCATAACTCCAGCCAAGGCACAAGTTGAACATCACCCAAAGCTAACCAGGAAGCCCCAGATCAGGGGCAGACTCTTTTTTCTCAGACCCTTTGGGGTTTCCCTGCCAGAGGGAGGCTGAACAGGCAAGCTCCAGAAGAGCTGCCCCGCAGCACAACCTGCTGGCATCTCTCAGCCAAGGCAGGACTGCTCCAAATACATTATCCAGCCTAGCAGCAGCACAGAAATACAAGGTCCAAGGGCATGAAATTACAAGGAAGATGACCCAAAATGCTATAGAGCAAAGACCAGCTTTGCCCACAATAACAAGCTATCCAGCAAGACCAAAAAGTCAAAGCAGAGTCCTAACCCTGAACTACTTAAGTCCTTCTAGCAGATAGGCATCATTACAGCTCTAAGGCTTTGCTGTTGTTTATCCTGGTTTGTTCTAGAAAAGTACAAACTTATAAGCCCATACTTTGTGTAAGATGAAAGCATTCGCTTTTGAATCCATGGGCCAACTTCCGCCAAGCACAACAAAGGTAATTAAGTTTCACGAGACTTAGAGGCTATAGAAAGGAGACAACTAGAATTCCCTGGTCAGGGGAGATGCTGCAATATGAACTTGACTTTACTGCATACCAGAGAACCCACAGTGGAAAATGCCCTTAGAAATGCTTCAGTAGGGCAGGGCTCAGGTCTCCTTTTTTGATGCCAGAAATGAGCAGCCACTGGACAAATCTAGAGAAACCAACTCCATGATACCTCTTGCTTCCAGAGCTCCCTGGGTGTTTTCTGACTACATGCATTAGCTGTTTTAAAGGTCATGCTTAAGAGTTTTGCATGTGTGCTGCAATTGTCTGGACACCACATGACATATTGCAAACAAATTTGCGGTCAAAACGTTCTTCGTTCCTATTATTCCTTTAAATGTTTTAATATTCCATTATTTCCTTTCTTCTCTGCTGTCTAGAACAACATACTTCCAAGACGGGCAATTAAGTAAGAGGGAGGTGGCATTTAGAATTAATCTAATCTAAATTTAATTCCAGGATGTTCCTGTGTTTTATTGAGAAAGAGGCCACGCAACAGGTTGAAACCCAACATACGTCAGATATGCTACGCTTCACAGCAGCGGAATGTTGTTTTTGGCAGTCCCTTGGCAGATGTCTTCTAGATAACTTGGTAGGACCCCGTCTATTGTTACATTGTGAATTCTGCAAGCAAACTTTTTTAAGAAATGTTGCATTTCCTCATCTAATGTACTCTCTATTAACTATTGCAACACTACACCATGAAATGCAATGGATTTGCCCCCATTTGCAGCCTCAAAAGCAAAACGAGCAAAGCCATTGAGTGTAGGAGGCTGGCTTTAGCCCAAACAGAAACAATGGACTGGAGGTAGAACCAGCCAAGGGAACGTTTGCTGCTAGTGACCTTCAACACAAAGAGAGCCAGAAGGGAAGAAATCCTAATTGCTTCAGACTTGTGTATCAAGCTACCACTACAGAAGAGCCCTTTAGAGGGCTTTCCACTTTCCACAGTCCCACTGTTCTCCTTCAGTGCTCACGAGCAGCTCGATGCAAAACAGAATCAGTAAAGCTGCCAAATCTTTACAATTAGGATTCAGTGTACAAGCCAGAAAACACACCTTGACCTTCAGAGGCCAGGCTCCAGCTCAGTATTTTTTATTTTTTTAATGCCTAAACTGAGCTAGCAGGGGACAAAACCACTGGGATGTAAAAGAAAAACCTACTTGTCGTTTCTCCAGCTGGCACTGCAGTTTGACCACCATTGCAATAGGACAAGAGGTAATGGTTTGAAACTAAAAAAGGGTAGATCCAGACTAGATCAGGAAGAAATTTTTTTTTTCTTTTTTTTTTTTTTTAAATAAGGGTGGTGAACACTGGAACAGGTTGCCCAGAGAAGTGGTAGATGCCCAATCCCTGGAAACATTCAAGGTCAGGTTCAAGGGGGCTCTGAGCAACTTGATGTAGTTGAAGCAGGGGGGTTGGGCTAGGTGACCTTTAAAGGTCCCTTCAGATCCAAACCATTCTATGATTCTATGGTAAGCATGAAGTTCTCTAACTTGTGTGCAGAAATGCACTGAGGCCAAGACTTGCTCTGGTGCTCAGCCTTACACTAAAAAGCTCAGTTTCTGCTGAGAAAGTACTTCACAGCTGGAAGTGGAGTAACTCAAGAACAAAAAAGACAGGCTGTGCCAGTATCTGAAGAGGAGACCTGGATGTAAACATACCAGGGCTGTGGGAACTGCAGCAAGCTTCTGATGAATACTCACCTTCCTGTAAGAACCTGTTAAGAAGCCACAAAGATTTTTATGGTGGTAGTTTCTTCTAGCCATGATGTAGTTGTAATATTCTCACTGTGTCCATGAGAAACTCCCTAAGACTCTTGTAAATAGAGCTGTAACCCAATTCCAACTCTTGTAATTATATCATACGCACTTAAATTATCCCCGAATGGTTGTATTTGTTTTTAATAAACCAATCTTAGAAAGTATCTGTTTTTAGAAAAGAAAACTCTTTCAGAGTTTTGTTTAAGTACTCACTTCCCTTCCTACTCCCTCCAAGAAATCAGTACAGGAGTCTAATATCTCTTCAAAGAAGAGAGTAAAAACCAATGCAACTTCACAAGCTTTCACTCCACAGAATCTGGTGTCCAACTTTGGGTCTATGAAGAGATCATGGAGACCAAAAGAAAAAAGGCCACAGTTAGTGCAAAGTTCCTCCAAAGAATTCCCTGTTTCTGGGATAAGCAATTACAAGTCTGGTGATCATAGTTTGCCTTTGTGGAAATGGCTCAGGCAATGTAAAAAAAAAAAAAAATACAAAAAAAAATTACTGCAGAGCACTAGCAGAACAGCTGCAACACTGACCCTGCATGCAGAAGACACCTCCTACAGACAGGAGTTCACTTACATAGGCAGGGATAAATTACAAGGAAGAGCACTATTGCCTGGATTCACCTTATCAAAATGCAAGCATTTACCTGAGATGCCTAAATGAGCAGAAAAAGAAGCAAGCTGAATCTGAGGTAACACCCATCTCCTTACCTGGGAGACAGCAGGGAGCCCAGGAGACAGCTCTTATCTCAGTATCTGGAGTAGAGCTCAAAGACCACATGCTCAGAGCTGTGGTTAGTGACTCACCTGCTTAAGTCATGCAATTAAGGTGAAACCTGAGATTCCTACCTAAAGATAAGTCTCTGGACTCAGTGGTTATAGAGCAGTATCTGCCTGACATCTGCTAACAGCTCAGAAGAGTTGCGCTGAGTCCCAAGCACCTCAACAGGGTGCAACTCCCCAGCTACACTGAGGGATGTTCCCAGCACCTTGTTGCGTTGATAACTCCACATGGGTGGCTCCAGGAAGATGGCAGAAGTCAGGGTTCACTTCCCTTCTGCTGAGGAGAAACCAATTAAAAATAACCTTAAAATACAATAAAATTCAGTCCCTTGAACTTTTTTTCCCCTCCAGGAAACATCACGTGAATTTTGTGGCTCACACTTCAAGCCTTCCAAGGAGGGAGACTCCCTAAATCACACTATCCCTTTACCCCGAGAGATGCTCTAACCATGCAGATGTGGTCCATGTGCAAACACTACAAAATACGACTTGACACTGACAACCAAGCCATCTCACTCCCAAAGCAATCTCTTTCCTCTCCTCAACACACTTGCTGAAATTTTGTCCTCAAAATTTGTACAGTGTAAGATTCAGGAAACTACTTCCCATCCATTTATTTCAAACCCTTTACCTCTGCAGCTGCTTGCGCTATTTCCAGCTGTTTTCATAGCACTTTCAGCTTGATGATGAACAAGAAGTCTACAAGGCGTAAAGACACCCTCGAAATTCTAAACAGCCAAAGAATTTGGATTAAAAGAAACAAAAAACCAAAGCAAAGCCCAGCAGCTCAAATTCTGAGGTTTGCCTATTATCAGCTTCAAGATTACATGCAAGCAGGATTAAAGAAGAGCCAACTAACACAAGGTGAAAGGCACGCTATCAATCTGTTTAAAAATAAAAAATACAATGCACCCTGATCCAGCATTTTGCTATTGGTATGTAGGTGTCATTCAAATAAGATGTATTAATCACTGAAAAATAGTTGCTGAAAATCAAGTGTTTTCTACTCACTCTCTCAGCTGCAGATCTTAGGAGGTGAGCTGCACATGCAATAAGGTTTCCAAATTACCAGCGATTCTGAGCTGGTCCTAAATGCAAACCAAAAACCAAAACAGAGCCTGGTGCTCTACACATGAGACAATAAGCAGTGAATGAGTCTGCATACCTGGGAGGCTGGCAGCATACTGCTCGAAAATTACAGCAGTTGTACCCTGGAAGATGATCAGCATCTTCTGTGATATGTCCATACTTCCAGTCAGGTCTTCAAAGACCCCATACTTGGTATATTTCAGGAGACCTTATTTGCTTAAGCCCCAAAAGCCCACTTGCCTGCTTCTGAACTGGCAGGGACAGGAATGAAAAGAGAAATGCAACAAGATATGCCCTTCCAGGGCCCGTTTATTAAGTGAATACAAAAATAAGATCCTTTAAGTGCAGAGGCTCTTAAACCATCTGCTCTGTGGTGAAAAGATATCTTGGGTTAGCAGTAAACAGAGTTTACAATGCCTTGTAAACAGACCTCTTTAGAAGCAAGAAGCATACTGAAACATGACACACACTGGATTAGAAATTCCCTGTTGCAGCATTACTCCATACTTCTCATCCGGCAAATTCAGAGCACTTTGCAAAAGGTGAGAGCATCCTTTGCTCTGTTTTCAGAGGAGCACATGAAATGAACGAAACACAGGGAACTCGCACTGTAAACAGCTGAAAAAGCGCCATAGCATTTTCTGAAAATGACAGCTTACCTCTTGTTAAGTTTGTTTTGCTATGAAAAATAATGGTGAAAGCTATTGTGCATTATGGAAGTTTAAAAATTACTACTTTTTTTTTTTTACAGCAACCTGCTGTGCAGTTGAATAAAAAATATATATATTTTTCTTAATACAGTACATGGCATTTCTCCTCAATTGCACCAGAAGTAGATTTGGAAGCACTTTTCAGTTTGTTTTATAGGCAAATAGGAAAAAAAATAAGTCAGGCAGGCTTTCAATTTCCTTTCCATCTCTCTGCCCGCTTTTTTTTTCCCCACCCATTCACATCTCTGAGTCCACATACATTCCGTTGATAAGGTAATCCACTTGTGTATAGTCCTTCTTCTTGTAGCTCTCGTAGGCCTGCATAAGGAAAAGAACTATAACAGTTATGAAAAAAACTGTACCAACTAAAAGCACTGCAAGAAGCGAACTCTTATCCACCAAGTACTGAGTCAGGGGCTGGGCGGCAATGAGAAGATACTCATTGTCCCTGTCCTGAGTTTCTGCAAGGCCTGAAGCTGTTGTTTTGGGTGCACCTGCTAGAGCTGTGGTTGTTGAAAAAATGTGAGATGTTGGCTTTATCCGATGCCCAGTCGTAGTTTCTGCTGCAGAGGCAGTAGTTAAAACCATGGCACGAGTGGAAGCGGTGGAAGATGTTCCTGCATCCTGTGAGATAAGGGTGGTCAATGTTGTGTTCAGTGTCTTTGGGCCAGCTCCAACAGTGGTGGGGCTAGTAGAGCGGGGAGGGCTGGTGGGGATGATGTCTGGGTTAAACTGCTCTGTTTGATGTATTTGAGTACTTGCTTCAGAAATTACAGTAAGGGGAGCAGAAGGAGAAGAGGGGGACAATACTGAGACGGAGCTATTATTTCCTGATTTTTCAGTGGTGGTCACGAGCTTGGTGACATGGCTGGAAGTGGAAGCAGAGATGTTACCGTAAGTAGGAGAAGAGGCATTGGATGACATGGCTTCAGCATTTGAGGCATTGGCAGTTGTTTCATAAGCTGTAGTGAGGACAGCTGCATCTGTAACGTTTGTTGTTACGGCTGTGGCAGTGGTGGTCGTGGCAGTGGTGGTCGTGGCAGTGGTGGTCGTGGCAGTGGTGGTCGTGGCAGTGGTGGTCGTGGCAGTGGTTGCAAATGTTTTTCTTGCATTTGTTGCTACATCTTCACTCTCAAACCCAAGCAAATGCCTTAAGTGAATCTTGCGAGTCCAAGCAGTTGAGGAAAACAGGTTTTCCATGTTGTATTGGTCAACCTGTTTATTCACCATCCTCTTCTTTTTTTGTGGATTGCTTTGGTGGTGAAACAGAACTGTTTCCCTTTTCTCACTGACAATTTCTTCAAAAAGACAAAACCAATGAATTTCATAAGAATAAAACTCTCAAGCTCAAATCTGATCTCATACCCCCAACATGCAAACCAGAACACGCATTCTGCAGTAAGCATAGTACACCCGGAATAAATCAGTTCTGAAGTTAAGAACATGAAAACTCAGACCCTTGCCTTTATTGCACATAATCCCTTTGGGTTTTGGGTGGGGTTGTTTTTTTTTTTTCATTGTTTTTTTTTGCCACAGACCTCTGGCATTTTCCCAACCAGGGAATTAATTCCACAGAAGGGGGGTAAATGAAGTACAGAGGTACAATGCAGAAGCACATTATCAACAGGAGCAGCGTTGCAAGTGCCAGCTCCTGAAAAGACAACTCATGCTTTTAAAGTTACATAGCATCACCAAAGCCTTCATCCTTAGATTTGTAACTTTCACTTTTCAAAACTAAGTGGAAATTTCCACTTACACCTTCATATTTCAGAAGAATTTCCTTCACGACTAGTGATCTAGATTTATAGTGACATAAATCCCATCTGCTTATCACAGGTCTGGTTGCTACGTTGCAGAGAAACGTTTGCCAACCCAAAAGAACCATGAACACACTTTCTTTTTTTAAACTTGGGTACAGTGAACTCTTGAAACATAATTTAGAAGATTGATTTCCCCAATTACCAGCAAACTCTGTTTTGTTATTGTGTCACTTAATTGAAATTGAAGACCCTGGCACTGGAAAGTCACCATGAGCAATTACTGCTAAGGCTGCTCTGATTATAGAAGCAGCCTGCTGCCTCTGGCACAAAATCCTGGCAATCACAGAAAAAACAATGCCAACACATTTTCTTTTAAAAAAAATATAAATTGTTATGTCTTTATTTTCCAAAGGATAGCGTGTGGAGTGCAACTGGCTTGAATGAATGATGTCTTCAACACAGAGCCAAACTGTTACTCGGTAACAGTTACAAAAGTTACTCAAAGACCCATCATGCACATGTGAGGGCCAGAGCCCTTCAGAAACTAGTGAAACAGTTCTTCAGTGAACTGACTTTACCTACAGAATCATCCTGCAGGCATTTCACAACCCACCTCCCTCAGCTGAAAGCCAGTCAAGGTCTACACATAGGCATTTAAAGCAAAAGGACCAGGATCCTGGATTTAGCATGGCATTACCTCCAAGCAGACCTTTGACGTCCTGTTCTCCGGCATTCTGGCACACGCTCAGCTGGTGACAACGCAAGAGGATGCAGTGATTCTGGTAGGGCACAGACCAATTACAGTGATGGTTACCTGAAAAGAGCAGAGAAAGAGAGTTGCTATAGAGAGTATATTGAACACACTACTTCACGGCTGCAATTAAAGAATTTAAAAAATAAAATTAAAAAAAAAAATAGCTGGAAGGTCTGGCCTGAAAGGATCCTGACTCAGCCTTAGTAGTGGCCAAATGGAGAGCTGTGAACGGAGGCAACGCCCAAATCACAGAAGGCAAAGGCAGAGGCTGTGAAAATGTACGGAACCACTCAAAGCCTTTAAAAAATGATACTTAAATGCGATAAAATTAAAAGTTTCAAGGCACACAGAGCAGGAGATACAGCAGTAGCCCTTCAAGAAATTACAATCCACTCCTCAGAAATGAAAGCAATGTTTGGATGTACCCAAATTCCAGCCCCACCTCCTGTCCCTCACTCAGTAAGCTATGCTAGTGAAGAAACGCAGACTATCTACTACTGTAAATTGTGACATTTCTCATTTATTGGGAAGGGAAAAACAAAAAGCAAGCAGCATATCTTGCATCGGCTACATATCTGAGTCAGTCAGTTCATAAAGGTCAAGAGACTAATGGGGTCACGATAGTTAAAGCAGCCTGGTTTCTGCTGCCATCAGGATGGTATCCAGCTGCTCATGACTCCCCTGTTTCTCCCCAGGAGAACCAGGTACCTCTACCGAGCTGGACTGATTAGTACTCCTATGGCTGGGGATGAAAAGGGAAGAGCATGAGTTTATCTTACCTCCCAACACAGGTTCACTGTGCTCACCAGACATCTGCAAATCCTGGATTGCCAGATCTTTGCTAAGATGGGCATTTTCTCCATCGTGTAAATGACTTACCCTAGCAGCATCTGGAGACTTGAACCCATTGCACTACACAACATACAGAGTTTGGAGTTACTACCCGTGCTGTGAGCCCTAGAAAGTTTTGCTGCTTTTACTGGCATGCAATTGAAGTGTCAAACTGTCTCATGATATTAGTACAATTGTTTTATGATATGTTTGCTAACTACGTACCCTGGCCTCTGCTGTGGATATTCAAAGGCGATGCTGGAATAGCTAGACCAGCAACCATTCCCTTTTCTACAGGGCACATCTGAGATGCGAATGTACTGGCAAAAGCAGTTCTTTTTGTGATAGTTGCGCTACTTCTCTAAGTTGGTGATGTTATGTCAGTGAGGATATAAATTACATCTACAGAATAAAACCTAGCCAGCTAGGAATGTTATTTTTCCACTTCTCCAAGCAATGTAGCTATGAAGACATCTCCCCATGCAACCTTGGCCTGCAACTTCACACTATAATATCTTAAAAAAAAAAAACAATCACTGCTCCTTTACTGACATAGGTGCATAGGTGTAAATATTCCGACATCTAAGTCTCAGGCCTCATGCTTGTAATAAAAGAAAGCACAAAAATAAATATACTTGGGGAAGTGGGAATGGAGAACAAGACTAGTAAAGCTGATCTTAAACCCCAAAGCTAATCATAAAAAAGAAAAAGAAAAAGAAAAAAGACATTTCGGGCCCTTCTCTCTCTGCACATGGCTATACATTTATGCCAAGAGTTTGTATCTTTTCCATCTCCCTTGACACCAGGTAGTGCAAGAGACTGGCCATCAAGTAACAAATAGGAATTAAACTGCTCCAGTGGGTTTAATACAGAACATAAAACCTGAAAAGGTTTAGCTTGTGCGTTTAGTTTTGCATGGATTCCTGAAGATGTAGTGGGTCACCTAATTCTAGAAGCTCAACCCCCTCTGCCCAAAGCTAACACTCAACTGGACGTGCTCTGTACAAAACACATCAGGAGAAAACAAGGTGAAGGGTACAAAAAAAGTGGTTGAAGCCAGCAATAGGGGAAATCATGCACTCAGATAATCTCCCAGACCTGATCACAGACTAACTAAATTCCTTATGTCCCTCCTCTGGAAGAGGCAGCTGATAGTACCTTGTCTACCCTTATCAAGATACCAGGAGGTGAAGATGACATGTGCACCATGTTTAGAGATTCTCAAGTGGAACAGACAAACATGCAGTGCTACAGACCCTAACAGTCAGCAGTCAGTGTGAATGTGTCACCTCTCCAGGGTTTACCAACTTAAAAAGTAAAAGCTGAAGATTTCACAGTTCTGGTGCCTGGGCGACAAACCCACTCATATTTTACCTCCTAAATAAAATGCTTAGCTTAAAGGTACTTTCTTTCCACTATGAAGTGATATGTTATTTTTAAAATAAAGGTTTGAAACTACTGGGCATTAAAAAAAGGCATCTTTATGATGTTCCTATCAATCTGAGTGTCAAACATTCATCCACCTGAGCCAAGGTCTCATCTTCACCACAGCATCACCAGTTGTTTGTAGGTGCTACAAACTCTTCACATGGGGCTAGATAAGATAGGGACCTTCATAAGGACAACTCTGAAAGACTCATTAAGAAGTCTAATGCTTTTTAAAGACATCCCAGAGTTAGACAGAAGAAAGCTCTTATCTCCCCAGATTTGCTTAACCCTGTGTTGGGTTGCAGAATACAACTGGTTTCTTCTAAGGCAGAAAAAACACACATAAATACCAATGAGTAAAGACTACTCATTCCAGTGCAGCTGTCTACAACAGCACTGTTCACTTGCAAACATCTGGCAGCATGGAATAATCATTCTTCAAGTCAAGTGACCTAACACTGTTTGCATGCTACCAGTGCATACCAAGCACACATGCATGTTGTTTCTTACAGAAGCTAGAAGGGCCCTGGGAAATGGTTGCTCTGGATTCAATTTAACCAAAGCTGTCATAAGTTATTTAGCACCACAGGACTACACAGAGAAGCCATAACTGTAAATGCCTGTAAACAACTGGAATTAAAAAAGATAGTTGTCAGGGGAGCAGAGGAGACCTTTAAGGAACAGAAAACGCAGCTGGAATTCCAGCTAAGGGACAAGAATCTCACCTGAAGCACCTGGGCTTTGACAAGCCTGCCTGCACTGCTTTTCAGTTGTAAGCCTGTGTATTTGTACTACATGGACTCCTTTCCCTTTCAGGACAGAAAACCTGTGTTCACATATACAGAAGGAAATCAGCAGGAAGAATACAATGGCAGTCCACATCTTTAGGGTTGGCCTTGCAGGGAGGCTTCTCTTCTCAGGAGCAATTCTTTCTTATATCACTTTCAGATCCACTGCCATATACCTATTAAAAAAAAGAAGAAAAAATTATCAAATCATATCAAAGGAGTGCTCTACTAAACACACTCCTATCAGCAGGAGTAGGGATAAAAAAAAAAAGTACAGAAGGCAGGCAAGTATCATTACACACAACATACAGGCAACGATGTAGAGGCAGGAAAAGACAAGACCATTCCCAAATTCACCGAGAGGCTCTTTCTTTGGAAAGGGTACTTTGCTCTTCTTCCCTCAGGCTCCAACGGTGAACAGCTCAAGTCAAAAGCCATGTGTACAAAGCCACTCAAAGCCCACAGGTGTAAGGCAGCAGGGACATGATGCCTTTTCACTCACTCTGTAATGTTGTTCCCAGGCTCAGCAGAGCTGTCTGCACTAGCTTTAGCACACTGATAATATGGGGAACTATAGTCCTGGCCCTGCCTTTACACCAAGTTAGTCAAAACTAAGCATCAACCTTAGTTGATTCCTGCTTTGATTTTCCTGTTCATTGCAAAAAGCTAAAAGAAACTTTGACGGAAAACAAGCAAAAGCCAGTATTTCAGGTCTTCCAAAATATTACACAGACATCAGCTGTTACTGAAGAAGATTCGTGCCCACATTTCCCCACATAAAACAATAAATAGGCAATGTCTTTTATTCATTACCAAAGCACGCACAAGACTCTGTCCCAATGGATGGGCTCTCATCCTTGAAGTCACTGGAGCAGCTCCCATTGACTTCGCACATCAGCTTCTACCCGGATTTACCCTCTTGTTTCCAAGACTTTTTAAAGCTTTATATGAGCTTCCAAACAGTTCAGCCTGAACCAGACCAATTGAAAATTTCTTCCCTAAGTAGTTCTTAAAGGGCAACACTCCTTCTCATCGATGAAGCAAGGTTGAGTCCTCATCCTGCAGTTATGAAGAGAAATGTCATGGCCTTCAAAGAGTGTTGAGATTCAACTTTGCATGACATCTCAAAGGTGACCGCAGTTGAAGACATAAAGGCAGTTCACACCACAGAATGAGCAGCATGCGTGAATGGTATAAATAGCATAATGAAAAACATCCAACAGTCATCAGTAACACACACAAGACCCTGATTTAGCCATCCATGCAAGAAGTTTCACCCTGAGCTCTCAACTCCAAACCCAACCGCAGTTGTGAATTTAAGAACCTGAGTAATAGCCTTTTTTTCCTCCAAGAAAGCTGAAGATAACACTTATTACCTTTGACTCTCGGATTGCAACATTTTGATGCTTCATACCACGAAATTTTTGTTTCCAAACTTTCCTCCTTAATCTACGTTCTAAAGCCCTGAACAGGGTAACTAAGTTTTAGCCTGAAAACCACCCTGCCTGAGAAAGGGTGAAGTACAAACAGCTACCCCAAGCTTTGCAGAGGACGCACAACTTACAGGCCTATTAAAGAGTCAAAGATGGGGACAAAACTTGATAGTAAAACGCAGTGTCTCAAATTCAGCATCCGTAGTCACTGCACAAGTTCCCTAAGGAACTCAAAGCCTCCTTCCTCCCCAACATAAGGGCACTTTCACGCAGTGGGGCAGATAAAGGGAACATCTACTCTGCTCTCGTGAGACCCCATCTGGAGTACTGCATCCAGCTCTGGGGCCCCCAACACAAGAAGGACATGGACCATTAAAGTGAGTCCAGAGAAGGGCCATGAAGATGATCAGAGGGCTGGAGCACCTCTCCTATGAAGACAGGCTGAGAGAGTTGGGGTTGTTCAGCCTGGACAAGAGAAGGCTCCGGGGAGACCTTATAGCGGCCTTCTAGTACTTAAAGCGGGCCTACAGGAAAGATGGGGAGGGACTCTTTAACAGGGAGTGTAGCGATAGGACAAGGGGTAACAGTTTTAAACTGAAAGAGAGTAGATTTTGATTAGATATTAGGAAGAAATTTTTTACTCTGACGATGGTGAGACACTGGAACAGGTTGCCCAGGGAAGTTGTGGATGCCCCATCCCTGGAGGTGTTCAAGGCCGGGCTGGATGGGCCTTTGAGCAACCTGGCCTAGTGGGAGGTGTCCCTGGCCATGGCAGGGGGGTTGGAACTCAATGATCTTTAAGGTCCCTTCCAACTCTTACCGTTCTATGATTCTATGATTCCTGCCCTTTTATTTATTCTAGTAAAAAGAGTTATTTTGCCTGTTGAGAATAGATGGAACATTTCTACATCGTCTTCTCTCCCAAAGAGGAAGGGAGCCTAAAAGGACTGGACTGTAGGGTATGGGCACCACTGACCTTAGCTCGTGTGCTCCTCTGTGGCTTTCTCCCTGGAACAAACGTGCATACTTCATGATCATTTTGTGCAAGCAGGTTTCTCACTGCAGCCAGAAGTTCATGCCTGGGTCACCTCACCTGGCAGCTGGAAATATTTCCACAAGTCTGACCTGACAGCAGAAGTCTTGGCAGTGAAAGGCAGCTCACCAGCCCCATCTAGTCCTGTGTACCAGAGACTGCGCCTGGTACCCAGCCAGCACCAGCTTCGCTGGGGTCTCCCATTTCACGCTGTGCTTGCACAACGCAGACTGACCTTGCTCATTCCTTCTCATCACTTGCTCTTCCAAGTGCACCTTAGCAGGACTTGAAAGAATCAGTGCAGGAGAGGATATGACCCGTGCGATACACAACCATAGCCCCCGCACCACAATACACAGGCATCACCTGCTCAGGAAAGCAGCCCCACATTTTCCAAAGGGACTTGGTAATATGAATTTGTGTTATTCAGCCAAGATAACTTCAGTACTACTCCCACTGTTCTGAATTACAAGGCACTTCCACAAGTTTTTCTTAAGCCTTTAGCACACTCTTAGCATATGCTGCAATTTAACCATTGAAAACTCCAGTTGACAAGACTGGAAGCAAGGGGAAAGCAAGGAAAGATGTGAAATACTCTGCCCACAAGAGATTTTCCTAGAGAAGGAACTTTGGTTTAAACTCTGAGACCTTCAGCTTAAAGCAAGGGATTTGGGTTCCCTCAAGGACACTGTAGGTACCTCACCAAGACACTCGGAGCATCATTTGTCAACCTGCACTCCCACCACGTGACGCAGAAATAAGTACACTTTTTGTAAAGTTCACAGTTCACAGGCAGATATTCGGCAAGCAGTATCTGACTCA
This sequence comes from Numenius arquata, assembly GCF_964106895.1. Lineage (NCBI taxonomy): Eukaryota > Metazoa > Chordata > Aves > Charadriiformes > Scolopacidae > Numenius > Numenius arquata. Next base: position 13,466,841 of record NC_133581.1, read on the forward strand.
CAGAAAAAAAGAAAAAATAGATAATATTAAGGGTAAATTTCACATTTTACATATGAAAGCGAGTCTAACTGCTGTTTGCTGTCCCTTTTCAAGATAAAAGGCTTACAAGAAGCAATATTTTATAGCCTAAGAAGTGACCTTGAGAATGAATTGGCTGTGCAATAATGTATGCATTCACTGTTTTAAAGAAAATAGTAAAGAAAAACAGCAATGAATATGAACAGAGAGCACTTTCTTATAGGTAGGCTGTTTTCCTATTTACCTTTACTATTCCTTTTGTAGTTATACTAACCAACCCTCAAAGAATAAACATCTCCCATTGCATTTTGGAAATGCAGATATAGCATTATATCTATGCATAAATATTATTATTATTGTTATAATCTCAGTCTTATAGGACAAATAAAATAATCTTAATTAATCTCAGCTGACCCAAGAACTACATATATTTGTAAGACCAAATGTTGATCACATTCAGTGTCTAGAAGCAGTTGCATTAACATGGCTGGCTGTCCCCTATGTAGAGATGTTTGGTATCCCCAACCACATTAACACACCAGAAGTTCTTCGCATCACAGCTGACTTTGGTCCCACTTGACTGCAACAGCTCCAGAGGAAAGCAAAATCCCAGTAAATGCCCCTCTCCTCTTCCGAAGCACCCGGCAGCCTTTCTGGATTAGGCCAGCATTGGTTATGGGGGACACATCGCGCTCAAACAAAAAGGGTTTGTCTCCCTTTTCCCTCTCACTCAACAAGGTCTCCTCAGGGCCAAATGATAATCCCTCCCCCCAAGGTGCTAAATTCAAACTTAATTTTAAATGTTTTTTAGCCAACTATAAAAAAACCCTTTATGAATTGCAGAGTGAGTGTGTGAAGTAGACAAACACAATACACAGACTGTAAGTACAGCAGACAAGCAAACAGATTATTTCCAAGTCCAGCAAGGGGATAACCAGATGCAGTCATATCTTGATGCAGTCCAGATGATGCTTGGGACGCTGTATTAAGTATCAGAACCTCCAGCTGGGGGTTGGAATTTTTTAGCCTCTTCCACCTTAGCACAATCCCATACATCCAGAACAAGAGCGACATTTACTTGCAGATCACTTTTCCCAACTTAACTGCCTTTTATAATTACAAGCTTTACAAGAAATAAGCTTTATTTCTGCCTTCCCATCACACTTCCAGCCAGTCCCACGTGGCTCCATTTGTACTCAGAGACCCCACTGAGCACGCACCCCACATACCTACATCTCAGAAAAGCACCAGCTAAAGCTTCTTATCCACATCATGTTGCTCCCCAGAAGGAACCATTCTCTGGCTGTTGGAGACAACACGAAGGAAGAGATAAACACTACTGTTCCCATCAGAAGTAATTCTCAGAAATAAGGGCAAAATTCGCTCTTTGAGCACTACCTTCTCCATCTGTATGCCATCCCCAAGGAAATTGAAAATCAAACCAAACCACAAAAGACAGCAACAAATAAAATCTAGGTAAGGACTACACTCCGAAAAATGCAAAGTTTACTTCTACCATCTGTGGCTATAACTCAGCAGGGAACAAGCCCACTGGAAAACCAGAATAACTTTGAATCAACAACTGAGTGACTGATGACTTTGCAATGTACACACACACACATATCCAGAGGGCATTGCTTGCTGGGTTTCAGAAGCGTTCCTCCCTTCTTGCTCCCTTCCCTGTGCTTCAGCCAAGGAATTTGTGCCAAAATAAAAAGAATTAAAAAAAATAATCAAAGCATTTCAAACAACATTGATTTGGGTAATGCTGTAAGAGCAGAGTAAAGCCTCTCGAACTTAAACCCCCTGCCTCCGTGCCCTCCCAGCCAGCCTCACCTGCTCCTGGTTAAGCAGCTGCAAGGCGCATGCAGTGGCTGCACCAAGGCAAAAGGAGAGATGTAGAACTAGACAAAAAAAAAAAAAAGTGGAAATAAAGACTGTGCGTGTTAGAGATCACAGGTACAAAGTGAGCAAAACAAATCATTTAGGGCAACAACATGCTCCTTCAAGCTGTCATCAAAGAGCCAGCAAAGACTGCCCCAAAATTCATACTTACAAGCATGCACAGACTAGGCATGAAATAAGGTCAAAGAGCTGCAAAGAAATCTTCTATCCTCAGTGTAACAACAAAGCGGGGAAAACAAGGGTGGAATACCTATTGCAGACAATGATGCTACTGTCCTATCAAATTGAGAAGACGTAAGGCCTGTTTTCAACTTGCAATTGCTGCTAATCACTTTATGTGTCGTCAGCTCTGAAAACGAGTTTTACAGTTCATTATTTACAAAAACAGATTTAAAGCACATTTTGCTAAGGGAAGACAAGCACATATCATTTTGTGAATCGAGGCTAGAATGCAGGAGGCAAGGAATCTGTACCATAATCTTGAGAAGCTTTTGGCTTCCCAAGCTTATCTCCAAGGCTGAAGCTGCACCTGTAGAAAGGTCTGGAGACAGAAGGGCCAGCACTAAGGAACATGAGGCTGACCCACTGTCAGCTGAGCATGACCAGATGAAATTATATCATTCTCTGAATGGCAGCTTTAGAGCCCTTAAGTTCTTTTGGCTCCCAAAGAAAGTTACAAAGCTGTTTCTACAAAATGTCCTGTGCTACCAACAATGAAGAACAAACCGAACAGAGGTTGTTAAGCAGAGAAGCATTAGAGATTACAGGGGAGGAAATGCATTACTAGGTCCCTGGTCTGGACACAGTTCCTTTGACTTCCCAAGACGTCTGCACAGCATGAACCGTTTCCAGTTCCTTAGAAAACCCAGGATACAACAGTCAAAAGTCCTTTTGCTGCCCCAATACAGGCTCTCCATGACCCCACCATTTCCAGTATTTACAAAATGCTCCTCTGGGAGGATGACTGAGGTGGGACATACGTAGTTCCATACTTTCAGAAGGAGTTTTGAAGGAAAATGTGCCTGGAAATCACCAAGTCTTATCTCATGAGTACCTCAGACAGGCTAGGATGGTGACCAACAAGCTGCATCTGAAAACACCTGGGGCTGACATGAAGCCAGCAGAGCATTCGAGGCTGATCTGCTGCAACAGTAGGACCCAAGTTACACATGTTCTGAAATGTGATTTGGAGAAGAAACATTGCCAGCTCGGGTCCAGAAGAACATCACTTATATTCCTTCTCCTACCATACAACTTATCCAGAGCATAACACCACACAGCTGACCATGTGTTACAGAAGTGCTGACACATCCCTCCACATTAGCAGGCACACTCCTCACTTCAGCAGGCAGAATAGGGTATTGGATAGACATCGATTTGGGCTGCTGCTGCCTTTTTTGATGTTTCTCCTCATACGTGTCCACAAAAAAAAGATTTTTAAAAATCCTACAAAACCAGGAAGTCCACACAGACTGCATCACGCTGGAACCTGTTAAGAACAACACCTCCTTCAGTTTGTAGCGTAGTCCCCATCTATGGCCGAATCTCCCATCAATCTGCATGACACACACCCCACAGGAAAGGTGACTGCGATGCCTACAGCAGCATCTACAAGCTTCAGCCAAAATGATGAGCCAAAAGATGCCAACAGCTGCAAACAATAAAGCCAAAAGAGCAGAGACAACATCCTTGCTCAGCGCACCCAACACACCCTCTAGATTCACATCTGACCAACTTAGATGGGAGCTATTAAGCCAGAGAGCAAGGAACAATTCATTGTCACTGAGCAGACAGCTTCTGAGAAGGTTGCTGCATCCTCTGGGAAGACTGGTGTGGAAATAGTGCTTTTAAAAATAGGTTTGCAGCTGCTAAAGTATTTCTCCAGCTGCTTTCTGTAAGTAATATTACTCTCTGCAAGAAAATCCGTTCTTCTGCTTGTAAATGGCCAAACATAATAGATCAGGACTTTCAAGATGCTCTGCATGAATAGAACAAACACCTTAAAGTGTCTTTCAAAGAGGAGAAATGCCAAGTTTTGCCGAGAAACTCTGTGATCACACTTGGATTTGGCCAACACATGAAACTTTCACAAGTATAAAGCACTTCAGGCTCCATGCTGACAAAGGCACACTATGTTACACGGGGCCAAGGCTGTGCAAAGCTCATGAGGAACAGCAGATCTGCAAGGTCACCATCGCCACACTCCCGCAAAAGAAACGGAAAGCTATTTCTATGTAAGAAGGTGGATTAATTGCAAGCTCTGAACAGCAGACCTCATTCACACAGATACTGAAGTGCTGTATATTCTTCAGGTTCAAGATTTGCAGCGGCTTGCTCAATTTTCCTTTCCCTACCAGGAACCCAGAGGGGAAGGAGGTTTTAGTGGTTAAAGCCCATATCTGACAGTGACATAATCTGAGCCTGGGCTCCTTCCCCGCTTCCAGCTTCCTGTGGAAGAGATGCAGGGCTCAGATTCACAATCTTTGGCACATTTAGCCACAGCGGTTTTTGTGGGTGGGCTTTTTTAGCTAATTTTGTTTTGAATATTACCAGCTTTACCCATCTCCATCTTTCCATGCTTCAGTTCCCCACCCGCATTCTTCTCTCAGGGCACAAGGCAGACAGCTTACGCATCTGTTACCCCACTAACGAGGACAGCCCACGCTGGCACCATTGAAGCTTCATGGCCATCACACTTTGCCTCTGAGAAAATAAATGTTAAAGCCTAAAACCCCCAAACCAGCATCACCCATCCATCATCCTTTCTCACTCACATTAATGCCATGTTCTGCAGTTCAGATGGTGAGAAGTACTACTCAGTGGGACAATTTTCCTGTGAAAAATGGCCAGACAGCTATTTCATTTATGAAAATGTGGCTTGTTTCGGAATATGTGAAACAATCCAGTTTTAATATAAAGAAAAATGAACTGCCAAAGGCTAACTGCATAAAGCTGTGACTGGACAATAAATCTGTCAACAAAAGTACCTCCAAGCAATAAAAATGTGCACTATGGCTCAACTGCAACCTTCCCTGGTCTGATCCACACCCAAAGCAGCTAGCAAATTTTCAGACATGCTGTTGTCTCATGGGAACAGGAGATCGCATGCAGGGTATATTAAACAGCTTTCAACAAGACCCTCCAAGGAACCATCCCAGTGGGCTCCCACATGACCTCTGCAGCCATTGAGCTAATACAGAGCAGAGGAGATCAGGAAAGGTAAAAGGCAAGCTCATGATTTGGGTTTCTCTAAGTGTGTGCAGAAGCAGGTACTCTGCAGCCTGGGTGCTTTACGCTTGGCAAGAGATGCCATTAGAAGCTAGAACCAGCACAGCGTACACGCACAAGAATAAATTGTGTCCAAGGTGCTATTAAATTCAAAACTGCCAAGTCTGGAGCTAACAGAGACTTAAACAAGCAGTGACTTCAGCCTGAAGGTACAATTAACCAAGTGTTACTTTTGGAGCAAATAAAACTTCCGATGTGTTGAAGTCTGGTCACCCACCCACCTCCTGCCCTGCAGAATTTTACCGCAGTCAGCAATTTCCTAGCAATACAGGTCAAGTTAAATTTCACTGAAGTTGATAGTTTCAATGCTGTCTTTCATTCCAGATATTTTTGAGAAATCATTATGCTTCTCTATAGATTCACATAGCTGTAGTACTAATTTTAGGCATGTAGAAACAGAAGACACATCTTCATCCAGAACACAAGGTTCTGCAAGTTTGTTCAGGAATTTAAGCCTGTGCATGGTTTTGAGCAGAGTTACGCACAGCAGTGATGGCACCATATGTTACAAAAGCATCAGGCAACGCTGTGGAGAGCTTAGGAATGGAGAAGAAAGATCAGAGAGCCTGGACAGCCAAAACATGGTCCCAGTGCAATGACTGAAGGGGAACTTCTGCTCAGTGCTAAAAGAACTGGAAGGAAGGAAAGCATTTTTGGCTATTTCTCCTTTCTGCAAGGAAGTAGGATCTTTGTGCATATCCTGAAATATGGAAAATTAAAAAAAAAAAACCCCAACAAAAAAAAATAACAAACCGGAAGATATGTGCCTCCACCTCCAGTTAGCCTCAGGAGCAAACATACCTGAAGGCTCCTAGATTATAGGAGGTTTCTTCTTTTTAAGCTAGCAACAGCTGTAGCTACAAAACAAAGGCTGCTTTATATGGAATGTCTCTCAGGCGAGATGCAGCAAAAAGACATTCCAGCTTATCACAACACAATATGATACTGGGGAGCTTTTCACCATATATACATTAGCACAAATCAAAAGATTCTTCACAAACTGTCCAAGCCAGGAAGACATTTACAGCAATACCAAACGAAGGTTGCTGGCACATGCCTCCCTGCTTTGTGATTTTGACAGCTTGAAAGATGTGGAAATCACATGAGCAGGGTAGGTGGGGAAGCTTAGCCAAGTCTATTTTTTCCCTAACAAAGGGATAATCGAATGCAGAAGCAGCTCTCCTCATCCTTGCTGGCCTTCCCTCTGGTAGGTTCTTCATAGCCAGTAAGTCTTCAAGTCATGCACCAACCTGAATTTAAACCTATGGTCCATAAGAACCTAAAGGGAAAACACCCTTCCTTCTCCTTACTCTCGTGGATGTCCATGGCTGCCAAGGGAACATTTGTAGAAGTGCTTCAGCCCAGCTCTTGGGTCTTGTGTCTCTGAGGCAGCAACAGAGCAGCAGTTGTGCTCCCCTACCTTGTTCTAGGTTCCCTCTTTTCAGTTTCAGAGGAATTCATTTAGGTTTTGAGTCCTAATGCTAACTGATTAATAGGTCAAAGTGAAAAAAAAAAAGCTTGGTTTGAGCTCCTCAAAGCTTTATCAGTACAAATGTCTTTGTACAAAGCACCCCTCTGGGGTGAACATGGAAGAGGGACTGTACAGCAGTAGCAGGTTCTTCTGAACCTTTCTGAGCTCGATATGCAAGGTCTGTCTGTCTGCTGCTGCTGCTGCTAATGGGGACTCCAAAACTGTTCCATAGGGTTACCTGAATACCATGGGCACCTACAGTCAGCAGAGCAGCTCACCAAGAGCTATTACAACTACCACAAACATCAGTTTAATTTATATCAAAGACACGGAAGTGAAAAACTGTATATGTTTACCCATAATCTCTCTCATGTTCTGTATTTTACTGGACAAATGGGGTCTGAATACAGATATTTTCCGAAGTACTCCTGGATGCCTCTGTGCTTTCCTCAGTCTTCAATTTTTGCTCAGCAGTACAGCAACAGAATATGGAAAAAAACAAAGTTGAAATCTCACTCTCAACTTGTAACACCTGGACTCAAAACAAAAAACAAGAGGTTATTCTTAATCCTCCAGAAGTTGTGACCTTCTGGTCAGCAGCACAGGCTGAACCCATTAGAAACTTCTGGCTACTGATTTTATGCCAAAGATGCTCTGATCGTGAAATGAGGAACAGTGAACTAGAAAAGCCAAAATACTAGCAAGAACAGCCCACCCTGGCATACACTAGCTCATACATAGCTCAGCATACACTAATTATCTAGGTCAAAAGACTGTCAGAGGGAGGTTGTCCAAGCACGGACAACAAAAACAAGGATAAGGACAAACGTGAAAGGCGCACTGCAAGTACTGCTCGCTTACCACTAGCCACTAATACTGCTCGCTTCGATACGCCAAATGGTGTTTTGAATACTTCGGGTCCAACATAATCCAATGGAAACCTGTCTGATATCATCAGATCGCAGCAGAACACCATTATAGGTCAGGAAACAAGAGGTAGAACAGGCTGTAACTGAATGAAATCAGATACAAAACAATAGACATGCCAAGAATTAAATAATTCACACTTGAATTAACATGCATGTCCTGCCTCGAAATCCAGTTTGCTGCTGGAGTCTCTGCAAGCCTGTAATGAGGAAAGGCTATAAATGCAGAAGAGTGAGGACCCAGATGGCCAGCACTAAGGTACAACTCTTCCTTAGTCTCATCCTTTAAAGCACATTTAGGACCCTCAGAACAAGACATCAGAAAAACAAGTCCAACTTGAATTGCCATATGAAATCCAGTGTTACAGCTGCATGTTCACCGGATGGCATTCACTGTATCTGACTCAGAAGCAACTGTAAATGTGAATGCTTCAGCATGCCGTGGGATATACCCAATGAATCACAATTTTGGAGCATGCATTTTAACTCTAGAAGGAACCTCTGCAGGTGTCATCTTACTGATTTCAATATGCCTCTGCAAACAAATTTGTCCCAAGACATGCAATAACCTAAGAGCTCATTTAGCAGAAGGGTTTACAGTTTTCAGTCAAGTCCCAGAGGACAGCTTGCCCACTTGTTTGCATTACATCTGTTTCCACTTTCAGAGGGGTCAAAGACCAAGTAGAGAACATACCACCCAGAAAGACCTGCTTGCCAAAAAAGCAACCAAAACTCACAAAACTCCCCACCTCACCAGCATTTCCTGTATATATTTTACTCTAAAACTCTTTCATTCAGATATTCCTTATGAGGACGGGCTATCAGCACCAGAAATCCATTTCTATTACAGCTGTTTATTCACTGAATGGATTTCACTGCATCAACACATATCCAGCTTCCAGACATAGCAAGGTTTTCAAAGCCTAAAAATCCTTGCTCCCTTTGCAATGGGCAGAAAAGCAACAAACGTGAATCTTATGAATACACCAGATCCAGTCAAAAGCTGTTTGCTAAACAAAAAACAAACCCAACTTCAGTGCTTTTCAAGTCAGCTGGTAACAAAAGCCATCTGCATTACAGCTCCATCCAGGCCACGTGCTTCTCAAACTCAAACAGCAAGTGTCCCTGAAGAATGTTATCAGCTGTTTCCATGTCAGCATATCTGCCGTAGGCAGCAATTCTTCAAACACACAAAGCACATGTTTTAACTTTATACATGAGAATAAGTCTCGCAGAACTAATGGAACCTGTGACCTACATAAAATTAAGTTATGCAACCACTGGCAGACTCATGACGTTGCATTCCTCTGCTGGCTTCACTGCCCAAAATGTGCCCACTAGAGCCAGGTATACTCCAGATGTTGTCAGTGATGCATTTCAGCCACAGCACATGCCTACGCCAGCCATCTCAGAGATGGTCACTGCAGCCAGAACACATGGATCCTGCCATATCTACAAGGCAAATGTAAACCTGTTGGCCATCCTTTGAAAAACAACATCATAGATGAAAATATAATTGTTCTTGGTGTCAATTACCGCCTTGCTTCATGGCTTCAGGCAGAGTCAACACAGCTTTTGTAGCAGAAAGTTATCTTTCATATCTAAAATCTTGGAAGCTATTCATTACATGTGGATTTGTAGAAAGGTTTTTGGTAAGGGACTATTTCAAAGTTCTAATGCAAACTAAGATGCTGTTGGCTACACAGAAAGGCTTTTGTATGGACTGGTAATTGATTAGAAAAGGAAACAAAGCAGAAAGAAGCTTTAGGTTTTCACGAGGACAAGTGGCCACCAGTGAAGTTCCAGAGATCTGTGCTGGGGCCTCTGCTATTCAACATGCACAAAAGATTTGAAGAGAAAGGGAATAGTGGGAGGATATTGGCTTATAACTGAACCGCCATAATGTCTTATGATAGTGTTGGAAGATGTCTCTATCCAACACTACTGGTCACTGTTGAAGACAGTACTAGACTAGACCTCTGCTTCTACTTCATGCAGATAGCCTCATGCACTTAAGGTCCACTAACATAGCACAATAAGCTGACTGATGAACGAGTCCTTCGGCTCTTATTAATCAAATGTCCACTGCACCATTTTTAATAGAGGCTCAGAAGTAGTGGTGTTTGTGGACATACAGTTCAGATGACAAAGGCTAGAAGCATTTCTAGAGACATGGAAACCTACACCATGCAAACTATGTCTATTTTGCACCAGGTAGCTTGGCCAGAGTTATGACTTCCAGTTAGGTATTAAAGAAGTGCTCTGCACAAATTTTCACAGAATCACAGAACGGTTGAGTTTGGAAGGAACCTCTGGAGGTCATCTGGTCCAACCCCCTTGCTCAAGCAGTGCCACCTATGGCCAACTGCCCAAGGCCATGTCCAGATGGCTTTTAAGTATCTCCAGAAGACTCCACAACCTTCCTGGGCAACCTGTGCCAGGACTCAGCCACCTGCACAGTGACAAAGCGTTTCCTGATGTTCAGAGGGAACCTCCGGTGTTTCAGTTTGTGTCCATTGCCTTTGGTCCTGTCACTGGGCACCACTGAAAAGAGCACTCTCCCTTCATGTGTTTACATACATTGATAAGATCCCCCTGAGCCTTCACTTCTCCAAGCTGAGCAGTCCCAGCTCTCTCAGTCTTTCCTCATAAGAGAGACTCCCAGAACAGAAGTTGCAACACCAATTCAAGAACAGAAGCCTCTAGAAATGTAGAAATGAAAGTTCATAAGGACTACACTAATGGCCATTTGATACCGCTTAATACACTTGTCAGGAAGAACTGTCACCTTCAAGGGCATATGCTCCATTATCAGGTGAGAGGTGGTCTTCAGCCATAGCACTTGCACTTCTTTCTAAAGGAGTTCTGCATAGCAGTACCATGTTGAGACAACACAAGAGCTTCTGCTTTTGCAAACAAAGCCATTTCCAGGCATGGAAAGCATCTGAGATACATTAGGCTTAACAGTTCTACATCAGCCTAAGCAGACATTGTAAAGACTCTACATCATCCGTATCACAAACCAAAGAAGTTACTGTGACTATCCCACAAGAGCCTCGCCATAAAAAGGGACTGGAAATTTTAAATAGGTCTTGCACATTTTGTAAAGCTCTAGATACTCAGAATTCATTAACACAAAGGACTAACGACAAAAAACACTTGATGAGGGAGCATGTTTGCTCTTTTCAAAGCTGACCTCAAGTTTTCACACTCAGACCATCTGTTCGTGCCTACAGTCCCAGCACTTTCCATCATGCTCATGAAAAAGATATTTTCCAAACATTTTTTTTTTTTTTTTTAAAACGGAACTTGGGTATAGAATGTTTTCGTTTAAAGGAGGGAAGCACATTACTCCTTTTTTAAGCCTCATCAGGTCAAAGAGTGTCAGAAACCCACATGAAGATTCACAGAAATTGCTGTGAAATCCTAGTGACAGCATATCTTTCAAGATCAGCTAGGATACAAAGAGCTTTAGAAACAGGAAGAAATGAAAACTGAAAAGAAAACTGTTTGCAGCAGGAAAAACCCCGATCAGGACAGCTGAGAATGGCAGCAAAAAAAGCGTTTATAACTTAGTAAGCAATAAGTATTGCTAACAACTAGACTAGCACCCATTTACTGTGGGTACAGATCTAGGGAGTAAATGCTCTTTGCTTGTCACTGGGCATTTTTTACCCACCAGAAACTCCCATCCCTGACGCCCTTAATAAGCCAATCTCCTGTTTACCTTATGGCAAAAAAAAATTAGAGAGCTTCTTTGCCACCGTGCTCTCCTTTTTTAATTACATATGGGAACTTAAGTCCAGACGGTACTGCCAACAAAAAGACACACTGATGATGTAAAGTTTCATCAAAAGGATGATGTAAAGGAGCTTTACTGACACAAATACACCAACCAAATCTTTGTAACATGGGTCAGTCCACAGCACAACAGGGTATCAGTTTGAAAGAGCATAGGCAAGATAGACCAACCCTCCCTTATCTCACAGGGTTGAAAAAGAGGCATGAGAAGACTGAGACGTTTGTATATAGCTATAGGAAGAACTGGTCAGAGCTGGAAATGAAAATCAAGCCTCTTGAAATCCAGCTTAGTGCATGAGCTACAAGACAGTCTACTTTTCCTATGAAAGCATATATTTAGTAAGAGTGTCATTAAGAGCATCCCAGGAACATCCAGAAATACCTGCTGTGGGGTTTGTCTTTTCTGAAGGAGGGGGAAGACGAATGGTCCTATAACATAAGTCACATACAAATCAAAAATAGTCAATAGTAAGATTCAGGGGATGATGTACAGCAAGAAATGAGGAAATGAAGAGGTAACACAAATGCACGAAATTAGCTTCCTCTCCAGTTAATGGCTTGCTTGACTTATATGGTCCCCAATATTCCCCCTCAACCAGTTTGCATTCATAACACTTCTACCTTTGTTCCCTGTTCTTCAGTGTATTCCTGCTTCATGAATAGGGATGAATTTTGCCTCCATCCCTCCTCACATGCTTAAGTTTCTGCTAACTTCTACAAAATTTCCCTCTACTAATGGACTTGTTTCACAGCAGTTTCAAATCCATCCAGAGGGAAACCAAACAAATTGAGTGTAGAAACTTACCAGGCAAACCGTTGTAACTGTTTTCTTGCTGTCAGGAATTATTGCACCTTTAGGGGAAGCAAAAGCCAATAAAAGCCTGGATACAGTAAGACTACAGCTGAAAGCATAGAAAAAAAAAGTGTAAAATATTATTGTATGCAACCAGAGAGCCACTTCTCTAGACTGTCATAGCGTTTTCACAAAGAGATGGAAGAGTGGTAAGGTTTATCCTGCTTTTCAATACAGAGAAGCCAAAGAAGAAAGATAGAGAAGACGACTCAGCAGAAGAACATGCTTAATCCTATTAAAATTAATGAGATTTTATCCTGGTCTCCCCACACATGTACTGGGAGTTTAACTTAAGTGGATTTAAACCCAGATTTAGTTAAAATGCTGCAAAGTCTCCCCAAGCCAAACAAATATAAATCCAATAAAAATATATATGCAAAATTCAATGCAAATTTCATCAAATCACTTTTTTGTCACTGCTTTTTTTTTTTTTTTAATAAAAGAAATTAAAAGCAGCACGCCTTCTCTGAAGTATGCGCTCAAGTGTTTTGCTGAAAATGCAGTTCTCCAGGCCTGGCACCAAGTCAGCTGGAGCTCAGGGAAGGCAATCCCAACGCCCTCCTGGACAGTCAGAGGCAAGAGGGTCATTATTAGCAAAAGCAGTGATGGTTGTGAACTGAACTTTTTGAATGCCTCAATAAATAAAAAAAAAAATGGCCCTTGTAGGCAGACAACCTCGCCTTCCCTCTCTGTGTAGTTATTAGGGAATAAGGAGATAGCTATGGGAGCCTGGACACTCCATAGTCACATCTGCAGAGCACAATTTAGTTGTCCTTTAGGGGACACAGCTCAACTGAGACTCCCCAAGCAAAGATGACAGGAGCTGTGGCGACGTACAGAGATAATCTGGGTGAGCAACTGCAACCCACACCAACTGTGCAGACCTAACTTCCTGCTCAAATGGAGGACCCAGCTGGTTCCTCAAGCAGGTGCATGATGTACAGATGGACTGTGGGTCCTGCCACATGCATTGGGGGGTGGTCCAGCTGGCTGCAAATAAACAAGTACCCCAATCCCTGGCTCTCTGCCCTCTGCTCCTTTCTTCATACAACATTTTCTTACAAGAAAAAAAAAAAAACAAACAAGCACCCAATGTGCTTTCCAAACGGTTGCCAAGTTATCATGTGAGCTGGGAGGAAAGGACATGATGGAAAATACAGGCTCTCACAGTCATTCCAGAGATCTCATGTTCTGCAGAGTGCATTTGAAGACTAGCTCTCCCATGACAACGCAGCCATCGGGTGTCCTGTCCAATGACACTGCACAGCACCAATGTGGTGTCAGCACAGTAGCACCCCCATCTCCCAGCAGCACTGAAACCCAAGATCTGATCCTTGAGGTGGAGCCCACAATGGCAAAGAAAAACAAAGCCAGCAAAGGCAATGGAAGACTGCCAGAAGTTTTGGCACCTATGTTGATCGACATTCAAAATTGCCCAGAGGAAACCTCATTTCAGTGATAATCACAATAACAGCACAGAAGAGCCATCAGATACATGCAGGGTTTCCACAAATACACTTAAAGAATCAAAGCAACAAGGAAGCCAGATAGCACAACAGCAAGCGACTAAGTCCTGCTTTACACACCAGCAAGGCAAGCACGTGGTTCCACTGAGCCTTAAAACCCACTTCTGTACTTCTTGCCACTTGCTTTTGTTGGATAATTTGCTCACAGGAAAAAGCGGCAATGTCCATGCAGACATTTCTTCAAGAAGGGGGTCCCCTGTACATGCTGGAGATACGTTGTCCTTTCCTAGACAGATTGCTGTACCACAGGCACCCTGGGCACCTTACCTGCACAGTGACCTCCTTGGATTGCCAGCAGTCAAAAGCTGGAGGAGCTGCAAACAACATTTCCAAAGAAAGTGCTCCCACCTGCACTCATTTTCAGCATTGCTACCGTCCCTGCAGTGCCAGCAGCACCTTTATGCCCCAGCTGTCAACTCACAAGCTCCACTGACTCCTCCAAGTCTAAGTTGTTAAAAGGGGACCACAACTTTAGTCCAAGGGAGCAGAATTGACAGGAGGAATGAACTCAAAAGAAAGTTTACTTTACAGGACTTCTTAGCTTCCCAGTCAACAAAGTCAACAGCCCTTTGGTAGTCCTTCCCCTGGGTATCATTGACAGGTGGGGAATGATGGTTACACCTGCAGGACAGGCTGGAAGCCAGGAAGGGAAGTAACCTTGCTGAGCCAGATGGCATCCAGCAACAGCACATGCAGTAAGGATATTGCCCTCCCAGAACTTTTAAGGGTAGGAGGAAAAAAGCCACAAAGACCACTTAGTTTGGCTCCTGGTGCAGCAAAAGCCATGGAATTTCATCCAGCAATTACTGTGCTGGGGGTGGGGGGAAGGTTGGAAGGGTATCTCATCTACCGCACAAATGAACTTTGTACCAGCTCTGTGTTCCTAGGGATGAACATCTCCTTCAGAAAGGTATACAATCCCAATTGAAATACTTCAAAGGGCAAATGGCCAGCTGGTGCGGGCTGTCATTGCTCTGCAAGGGAGCCATAGCAATGCACAGCCACTGAGGATCTACAGGCAAGTGCCAGTGAATTGTCTGCTTTTTCCTCCAGCTTTCCCAGTGCGTAATTGCTCTTGCTATTAGAACTTTGTATCAAGCACAAAGCAAGAATTAAAGGACAAGGATAAATATAAAACAGACATTAGCGGTGCCTGAACATGCTTATATGTGGGGTCCAGCGATGAGAGCACAAACAGGTCGGAGCAGATGGATCTGAGCATGGCTGCTCAGCACACGCATGCAGGCAATGTGGAAGATCTCCATATGGAGACGAGGGCTGTGAGAAAACGCATGTGGATGACACCCAGCCATCCGCGCGACTGCTCTGAGCCATAAGCCCAGCATCACTCAGAACATAGACATCAGCCAGGGTGGAAGCAGCCGCTGCGATAAACCCGGTTCATGGGTACGCAGCAGAGCAACAAGTTCATTCCTTCTACATCCAGGTCACCCATAATTTTTTACTACAAATATGCTGGCATAAACTCTTGCTGGACCTGCCTTATGGTGCTTTCAGTTTATAAAGCTGTGTTCAAGCGCGGGTGACAATACACAGAACGTGCTGGGTTAACACTGTGTGTCAGAGCACAGGGAGACATCGGCAGAATTGCATACTAAAAGCTTCATGGGTAAGAGTTTTATCCATGCCTTTAAAAAAAAAAAACAACAAAAAACCAACACAAAAAGAGGCAAGACACTCTACCCAAACAAATCAATTCTTCACGGTTTCTTCAAGGAAAGTTTTGGACATTTCCAGCATGCACTGCTTTAAACAAAGAGCTCCATTCCTTAATGTCCCTGTGACATTTTCCCTTGAAAATTTAGTCAGTCACATACAACGGAAAAAGTCAGGCCTTCAGCATGGATGTTTTTCAGCATTGAAGCTTGAAATTATGCTTGCAAATTATTCCCATCGCCTTTGAAAAGTCTGTGCCAGGAGTCTTCCCTGAGAAGGCAGAGGCTGAAGGTTGCATGGATGTGCCAATTAGAATTTCAATAGCAGATAACCAGATGTAAAGTCTGTTTTCTGGCAGATGGGTTTATAAATCCATCAGGGAATTTACAATTAAAACAAAAAATAAAGATGTCTGCACCAACTTGTTAAAGAGGTACATAGTCTGGAATTTCCCCCAGAAAAGTCCTAAGACAATACATGTGTGTATACACACATTATATTTATATATAAACTAGAACTAAGCAGCAAACATGCACAGTAACTGCATTAACGTACTTCAGACAGGAAAGTTAATAAAAACGGATAGATTACTTCTAAACTATCCATTACCATGTAATGGACTGCATTAATGTATATAGTAGTAGATGATTATGGTAGATAAGTAAGATTAATACAGAAATACATGCACTTTTGAGAGAGAGACACTGCATGAACATGCGCCTTATAGCCTAGTTTTCAAACCTACTGATCAGTCACAAACCCTCTGAGGTCTAAAGGGCACCAAATGCTTGCTATCAGTGAGTTTACCTCACTCAGCAAGGCTGCAACTTAGCTCAGGGTGGTGACGATCAGTATTTCTATGGGTTTGTTCCTCCAGTAAGCAGCCAGTTAACTCACTTTATCAGGAAACAGGCGTTCTGTTGCATGACCGAGCCTGGCAGGGATTCAGTCAGCTAACATGTAGGACATCCAGGCACCTTGCTTGACAGGATCCTAAGACAGAATTTTTCTTTGCCAATCCTAGAAGACAAAGTTTGGGAGACAGCAGAGGGGAAAGTTAAGGGATTCAATGAATCTACCAGAATAAGATCCTCTAAGACAAAATACCCCCGCAGCGTGCGGTATTTGAGAGCTTGGCCAAAGAAGAGTATTTATTCTTCCTACCATTTACTGGACTCCAGCTGACACCTTGCTAACATCACCCAGGGTCCAGTTAAACCTACTGAAAACCTTTACTTAAGGTACAACAAGATGAAAAAGATTTCAGTATAACGCCACACAAAGCCGGATTCCATTTACAAAGGTAATCTCAATTGTACACACCCGACGTTACTCACTCAGACACAAGATATTTTTACATACCTGTGATGCCACGCATAAGGGTGATCTGCTACAGACACCATATTTCTCAGGTGGCCCACAGGGCCTAAAAATGTTACATTTCAGGCAGTGAATTACTTGCTGAGTCAATCAGCTCTCTTCCCCGCAATGAAACCGAGTTCCCTCCACTCCCACCTCCCCGAGAACAAAGTCACCTACGAGCAGGGACACGTTGCACTGCAGGGGAGCAAGGGGTGACCGCAGAGCCGGCCCTTCATCCCTCCCACGACTGCTAAGGGGGGGTGTCCAACTTACTTGTCAATTTATTTGCAACTTACGTGGCAGTTTATGGGAACGGCTGCCGAGTCCCTGCTCGCCCCCAGGCCGCGGCGACCCGTCCCTCCCGCGGTCCGCAGTGGTTCAAACCGACACCCGCTCCCTTGCCACCTCCTCGGAGACTCCCGGCGCCGCCGCTCCCCCTGCACAGTGTCCCCCGCGTCCCCGCTCCCCCAGGCCCAGGACGAGCCACGGCCCGCCCGCACTCACGACGTGGTGGAGCTCGGCGGAGTGCACGGCCGCAGGGCAGCGGGGCGGAAGAGGCGCTCGCCCCGGCGGAGGCGGCCGCTCGCCCAGCGCCGCCGCCGCCCCCTCAGAGAAGGAGCAAAACCGGGCCGCCCAGCGCCCCGACACATGCCACGGCCTCGCCCCGCCCCCGACACGCCCCCCTCCGCCTCTCATTGGTCTGCCCGCCTAACGCCCCGCCCCTGTACGCCCCTCCTTCCCTCCGGCCCCGCCCCCTCCGCCCGCGGCGGGGGCGGAGCGTGCCGTGCGCAGGCAGTGCTTCTCACCCCGGAAACACCGGGGCGCTGGGGGCGTGGTTACCTGCTGCGGAAGTGGCGTGTACTGAGGGGGCAGGGTTTGGGCCAGGGTGCAGGGGGCGGAAGTGGCCTGGGGGCGCGAGCGCGGGTACCGGCGGCTGGGGGCGTTGGGCCGGGCCGGGTGCTGTAGGCCGCCCCCTTGGTGCGAAAGCCGGGCTCGTGTGGCGGCTGGAGCTCGCCCAGTAGCACGACCTCGGTACCAGCCGTCTCCGCGGTTGACGGCCTGCGGGCCGCCGCCTGCCCGAGCCCCGGCGTGGGCGGCCCGAAGCGCCCCCGTCTCCCCAGAGAGAGCTTTGCTGCCTTCGCTGTGGGCCGGCCGGGCTCTCGTGTTGCTCCGGGCGGCAGCGCTGGCCCTTCTGTCATTTCTCTGCAGTTACACCAAGCCGCAAGTGGCCCCGATCGCTGTTACTGTGTGTCTGTTCCCCTAAACGTGCGCCACGGCTTAAGCTCCGTGTTCTTTCACAGTTTGGTCTACGGTACCCTGGCGAGAAGCTGTAGTCAGATCAGGTATTTTCATTCTTCTGAATTTTTGTAACACAAACTCCAGCATCCTCCATCTGCAAGTTGTGGCACAGCAGCAGGAGTGTCATTTTGGCAAAGCTCAGTTTAATACCAACGCGTTTTGCCCATGTTTTCTGGAAGCAAATGTCACAGGATTTTTTGTGAGAAGTAGAGGAACAATGGCTGGGTTAGCTGGATCCAAACTTTCATAATTACTACCAAGGAGGAAAAAGTCAGAAAAATGTTCAGGCTAACGGCTTCTTGCTACCCTGGTCTATGAAAAACACAGATATTCCACCATAATCTAGGTATAATTTTTCTCATAAAATCCCTAAACTATGCAAGTCTCTGGTTTATTAAACATGGTAGTTCACTGGCAACAGCATTATTTAAGTAGAGAATGCTGCTGAATTAAATACTGAATCAAATAGCAGAAATCAGCTCCTTGTTCATTGTTTTGCTATTTTTAGTGCTGCTGGCTATGCCAAAAGTTTTCACACCAGCAGCCCATAGCTGCCAGGGGCAAACCCTAGCAACAGTGGAGCTTTGAAACTTTATATACCATGTTGTGTAGAAGTATATACAGATACATATATATCTGAGCCGCATTCGGAAACGTGGAGCCAGCTCCATGAAACAGCAGAAGCTGCAGGACTTCCTTTAAGTCATGGGTGTCCATTTTAGAGCAAGCATACTATCTCCTGAATTCATCTCCTTTGGGTTATTTCCAGATCATGCAAAGAAGAGTAACCAAAAAAAGGTGCAGAAAGCAGCATTGTGCACACACAGGCACAGTCCGTATTGTGAGCTGCTTTACATGGTGATTGTGGCATCAAACAGGTGAAGAAGGAACCCTTGCTACCTCAAATCATGTAAGGATTTCAGCTGCTACTGCTAATCTGGCCACAGATGAAAGTGATGCTGAAATCATTCACACATCCCAATGTAATTTTAGAACATAAAAATTTCCTTTTCAGAATTAACACTGAGGAGGAGGAGTCGATACCCTGGTTCATCAGTTAATTAAAAGCTGACAAAATGCAGGGCTGGCCAGTGCTCCCCATTAAGGGCTCAATTTAAACATGTCTGTCTGTGTATATTGTATAGATTTACCATTCCATCATTCATGTGGGATACTGACATCTACTGAAATGTTCCCTCCCCTCCTTTCCAGAGAAGGAGGAAGGGAGAAGGAAGCTCTGCAATTTAAGAGAATTAGAAGAGACAGTTGAAGAGAGGAGAACTGACTGCCGTAGAATAGATTGTCTGGCAGGATCAAGCACAACGATGGAGGAAATAATGTGAAGCTGTTGAGCAAAGCAGGAGGGCACACAGCCCTTAGGGTTGGTATAGTGGGAAACAACCACATTTCTGGGAAAAACAGGTTCAGGAGAAAAAAGAAATGCACATGGAGAAGCCCAGACGTGGAACAGGAAAACACGGGCACTGAAAAAAAGCTGTGACCATGCAAAAAAAGAGAATGGGATGTCATTAATGTGCCCTCGCTCACTTCTCTCTCTGTGATGCACAGGGAATGTCAGTGGGTCAGGCTGTTTCCTTTGAGAATCCCAGAGGACATAATTTTGAAGTGTTTAGAGATCTTTGCAACTTTACATGCCTCGTGTGAAAAGCTGGGGTGCTAAGACATGCTTGCAATAGCTGGTTTTCATAGAATATAAATGAGGGCTAAGCCACCGCTGAGCTTTCAGTTGGTTTGTATTTATTTCAGATTGTCAGGAGAGCAGAGATTATGGGATGTAATGAAATGCTGTCAAAGGGGATTGGGCTGGAGATGCAGGAAAGGAGATTTTAGGATACTAGTTTAAACAGAAATGGCTCCTATATAGTCAAGCTATGTCCCAGACATTAACCCATTCAGGGATTTTGCACTGACTGAGCTAGAGACCAAATGGCAGGTCTGCATTTAAGAAATAACATATTTCAGTTTTAAGAGCAGATGGATGGTGATAGGGATAGGGCATATTTGCTCTTCTGGACTATGCAAATAAGCTTGATGAGTTGATCCAATGCAAAGAACAGTCACACATCTCCTATTATCTAAGAAAAGGTGGAACTACATCCCTTAAAACATGTGGAAGGTTGAACCTCCCTGACCTGCCCTGCATTGTAGTGACCCTTTTCATCCAGTGCCAAGAGAGGTTCCCAGCCTGTATGGGAGACCTGTCCCCCGAGAAGCATCATCCCTCCAACTCTGCATGTGGTAGGTACAAGCTCCTGTAACTTGAGTTTTAACTTGGTGTGGGCCAGATTCACCTCTGGTATAAATCCAATCTAATTAAGCCAAGAACCTATTAAGCCTGCTTTCATTTTTTTGCATAACCAGCTTTTCACAGAGGACATGCCTCTGCCAACTCTCTGGCTGTGATTAGGGAAGAGTCTGGATAGAACTGTTGACAATATGTTTGCAGAGTACTAAATACCATTGAATATGATCTGTAAATATTTACACTTGGAGGAAGAGATTTGCTCTTTGCATGGTTTGCATGCTGGCATCTGCTATGCTGAATAAATTACTAATAAAAATCACATTGTGGAAAAATAGTCCATGCTGATTCTATTTTATTAAAGACAATGGTGTGATAAGGAAATACATTCCTTGAGAATTACATTCTTTCCAAAATTTCAGTGCATTATTGCTCTGTACTGAACTGAAGCAGCACACACTGCAGTAGTGCAGGTTTTCCTAGTGAGGAATGCGAGGCTGATACAAAGGACATTTTAGTTGGGGAAAGAGAGTCCTTCTCCAGCAGGAGAACTGTACAGTAGCTTGCTTTGGGATGATAGTCTTGAAGGAATTTGGCCACGGTTCCTTTGTGGTCTTGCATCTTTCCCAGCCCTGAATTCAGTCCCACGAAATCATGAGTGTAGCCAGCTCTTGTAATTTTGAGCATTCTAGCTTCCTCAAACAAGATACTGCATGAGAATCTTGACTATCATTTTAAAATGGCTTTGGTGTATGTGAGGAAACATCTGGAAATATGAAATAAGTGCCTTTAAAAGTGGAAACGTGGATATAAGCACATCTCAATTTCAGTGAGCTGATCTCCTCATATTTGATCACAAGGGTTCCCATCCACTGACAGTAGTCACTTAAAAGTCAAATTCCATAATTGAAATTCCAAGTGCTCCTTATAAACTTATTTTAAAGCCAACATTCTCATGTAATATCATAATTGTAGCAATGTGCACCAAATTAAAGAATTTGTCACAGGGACAGGGAACCAAATTGCCTGCATTTTGAATTATTATAAAGAATTAAATGCATGCAAACAACTAAAAATTGTCTTCTCTGTGCATCCATAGAATATTACAGCCACTGATATAACATTACTCAGGACCCATCAGGATGCTCCAGTTATGTTCAGACTCCTCAAGCTGTCCCACTGGCATCATGTTATTGCAGCTTCATCATGAAAAATGAATATCACACGCTGCCAGAAATCCTGCCTCTCTGAAGCCCAAGTTAAAACATGCATTAACTCTTCACAGCTAAGCAGCAGCATGAAAGATATTTCTAGCAGTGCATTGTCAGACGTATTGTACCTGACACCATGGCACAATGAGTTGCAAGATCCTGTACTTAACTATCTTTCTCCTTACTGGCTACCATTGCCTCCCGGTGCAGCTTCTTGCTTAGGCTCATCATCCTTGATGGAGTGGAAGAGAAAGTACAGACTGAGAGCGGAGTTATGCAAGTAGCTACAGCCCCTTCCTTCCGTGCCTGTCTAAGGCCAGAAGGCTGATGGTTCAATGGATGCTACTGTTAAGGCTGCGAGTAGAGAGAAAACAATGCAAAATTCATTGGCAAATCCACTGCTCACACACACACAGGCTGGAAAAAGCAAAAAAAATCGAAAATCAACAGCAGCGTTTACAGAGCATTCAGACAGCCACAGGCTGTGCAAGAGATAGGGCAGAAAGGGTGGTGCCACAAAACTGTTAAAACTGCCTTTGGGCCATGGCACAAGGCAGAAAGCAGCTCTTGAGAAGTTTCTAGCCACGGTCCCACCATGTTACCTTGCTACCACACTGCAACCTGGAAAATCTCTTAGCCGAGTACAAATGTGTGGTTCGTCCATGGCAGATGTTGTGCCACGTGAAGGCTGGGTGGAAGTGCTGTCGTAGGTCATCTCTGGGCTGCAGTTGGCAGCTACACTCCACTAATGTGGCCTGGTATGCACTCCAGTAGGCAGTGGTGCCACCAGATACCATAAGGATATATTATAAAACCAGAACTGGCTCTTACAATGTAAATTCATTTCAATTCCCAATGGTCCAAATTTGAGCTTCTTGGCTGTTCTAGCATTTGGATTTCTCATGACGCAGCGATTCCAACATCACCACAAAGGGGGAGCATATGGTATTTTCTGCTTCTGGTTTGTAATGTTCTTGCTGAACAGACGTGGAACGTGTCTGATGGGTACTGTAAAACACACACAACAAGAGCTGGTCCTCACGCCTGAAATGCCATCCTGAAGAAGAGCAAACAGGCTTTTTATTCACTAATGGGGGTGGAAAAGGAGAAGGAACATGTTTCCAGTATGTTAATTGATGAATTTTTCCTAAGGGAAAGTGAAACGTGCTTTCACTGGTCAATACAACCCTCCTTGTCCACACAAAGATTTCAGGCGTGCTTCTCCTTCTGGCGTAGGTGTGGCCATACAGGGAAGTAGAAGGGTTGGGGAGAGACAGATCAGAAGTGCCATGCCAGGGTTATAGCTAAATTCTCATGAGAGCTACTGTTGACCTGGTTTCTGTTTGCTGTGTTTAGCTCATCCATAAGGATTTCTGACTCACGCCAAAATGCTTTGTGCTGGCTGCTTCCCTTTTTGAAGGACAGCCCAAGCTGATGAAAAAGATGTATTTGGGAACAAGAGGCAATCCCTTCAGAAAGCAAAGCTGGAAAAGCAACATAAGCAAGAATCCCAACAGTGGAAAAAGTGGGTTGCTGAGTGGGGTGGCAGAGAACAGGGAACCACCATTCAGAAAAGAAAAAAAAGTAGTGAGTAGTCGCCAAATTCCATCTTTGCCTAGAGCTATGCCGGGAGGATTTTAACTTGAGAGATTAAAGAGTGCTTAAAAATAATATCCTAGACCTTGAGCCTGTATCCTTTATGCTGAAATTGGGGTTTTTCCTGCTTGAAGAGATCAGCCACAATAAGGAATCAAGCTCAAATGCTACTTTCCCAATCAAACAGGTGCCAGACTTTGCACCATGCCTGATTTTGAGTGCAACAATGTTCAAGTCAAACACAGGGCTTCCTGCTTCAGTCCTCCTCCTCCCTCCCTTTTCACACCATAAACCAGGACCTTGATCCTATGCCAAGAACACCTGAAGATTACGTGTAGCTGAAGCCGGAGCTGACTGAATGCTCTGCAAATGCTGAAGTTGATTTTTTGCTTTTTCCAGCCTGTGTGTGTGTGAGCAGTGGATTTGCCAATGAATTTTGCATTGTTTTCTCTCTACTCTCTACTCGCAGCCTTAACAGTAGCATCCATTGAACCATCAGCCTTCTGGCCTTAGACAGGCACGGAAGGAAGGGGCTGTAGCTACTTGCATAACTCAGAGAAACAAAGATCATTATAGCAAAGCCGGGCAGTGTTGCTGTCAGCCTCCTGCTGGTGGCATTTCTGCAAGACACCATTCTGTCCACCACCTTTCCACTCTGGGGTTTATAGCTTTGATATTAAAATGTGAGGTGAACAGAAAGTTGCACAAATGAACTCAGCATGGAGCAGATGTGGTTTTGGTTTGCTGTGCTACAAAAAAAAAGAAAAAAAAGCTAAATATTTTACAATAAACCATTTTGACTGAATTCAGAGAAGTTCTGAGGCATCCCTACATAGAAACAGGCACTGTATTATTAACAAGCCGTCACAGTCTGTACTTGTAGATTTTTAAAAAAAAAAGAAAAATCAACCCAAACAAATCACACAGCCATCCAAACAGTGGAAGCACTGAGAGAAGAACAAGGTAGCTGCTGTAATGATACAAAACATGCATGAGCACCTAGATCTTTTTAAACAAGGGTCTATGCAGTGCCTGCAGAAGCTGGAGGACAGCAATGCATGGTGTCATTCTCGTTCTGAGATCAGGTACAGCCAGGGCAAAAGATGCAGTTAACCAGTAACATACTTTCTGGTGCTTAGCTTCCTAAATAACAATCAGTTTAACATTAACTGAGGTGATTATGGATTTTTCCCTTCCATGTGGGGGAGCATATCCCAGCCATGGGATTCAGAAGTTTATCTGGAGCTGGCAGGGGAATGGGCAGCAGGACACAGCAGTTACAGGGGAGGACACTCCAGATGCCACATGAGAGCTTCCAGCCTGCTCAGGACACTGTGGGTTTCACGGCCTCTGCCCAGGAAACCCCAAGACTGCCAAAAGCCTCAAAGTAGGAGTGGGGTGGTGGAAGGAGATTGCCTGAACACCAGTGGGGACTGGGATGGACTGGAAAGCAGGCTAGAGAAGGAGGTGCATGCACACATCCAAGGGTGGCTTAGGGACTGACTCCCCTTTCCAGAGCCTGGGAGGAAGCAGAGAAGGGTTAAAACTTCTTCTCCTCACTGCTTTTTCTGCTTGATTAACCTATTGCCATCCTGTCAGCAAAAATGAATGTCTTTGTTATAAGCCCACCTTCATGCCACTTTGGCAACAGAGCTGAAGTCAGTTTGTAAAGCCCCAAGACCCACACTCAGCCAGATCCCTTAAGACTTTCCTTGACCTTCTGTTCTGGACTTGACCCCCTTCCAGAAGCAGAGCACTCATGTTCCATTCATGCACATGCCACCCTGCACTCCACAAGTGCTCTCAGCAGCTGCCTAGGGAGCGTTTGCCTTCACACCAACATCTGCTGGCAGGGAACATGTCCCACCGCTGGGCAGTACAGCTGCAGCACTCCGTGCGCTCCAGGCCGGGGCCGTGCACGCACACATCCAACGCATGCAGGCAGGAAGGTGTGTGCTGGATGCAGATAGAAATGAGGAGCACAGGGGTAGAGAGGGACTCCACACTACCACCACCACCTCCTCCTGCTGCACCAGGTCTCCTGCACATCTCGGCAAAGTAGCCGCTAATAAACACAAGGATGTCCAAGGGAACAGTGTTAGGCAGGGGAGCATGCTGGTAGGGGAGCCTTGCTCATTGCCCCACACACTGTTGCACATTTCTGAGACAAGCTGGGATGTTTTATACCTGTCCTGTCCCTGCTCTGCAATGCGGTTGCAAAGTGATCTGAGTTTCATCCTGCAACCTGGGCAGTTTACGAGGTTCCCCAGCCTGCTGGTGTCCTGGGAAATGGACCTCCTTTGATATCTACACCCCCACAAAGACCACTTCACACAAACAGTGCAGAACAACAGACTGTCACCACCTGCTGGTTGTACCCGTTACCTTTCCTGCAGCTCTTGTACGTCCTTCTGCCCCTTTGCTCCATGGTGATGCCTTCAGAACTAGCAAAGTGCTTTTCAATGGACTTCAAAGTGCTCTTCGAAGTACTTGATCTTACAGCTGTGCTATGATCTCTGATCATGGCAGTGTCTCTTCTGCCTCTTTCAGGCTGGCAGAAGGTGAGCACTGCCTCCATCCTTACAACTAGGTCATTTAACTCTGAAACCTCATGATAATCGCTTTAAAATCTCAGTTATTTAGAGGTGGCACCCAGCTGCTGAAACTTGTGAAGACACTACTCTTCTCTTACCCTGTCACCACACACCTAGATAGAGGTAGGAAAGATAAAAGTGTCTGCAAAAAATATACACACAAAAATACATCCATGTCCCTAAATCATCCATGGACAGATATTTGCTTTCTTTGGCTTCACATGCTTTATTTTCATTAAGATGACAGACTGAATGTGAATGCAGGAGCACTGCCTAACTTAGCAGCAAATTACAAGTATGCAAGTGTCCATATTAACGGGGCAAAATATCTATTGCCCTTTATATACACTCTAAGTGTTGCTTTCTATATGGTGCTAAAATGTATGTTCTTAGACAGGAAAACACTCCTACATACACATTCACTATACCAGAGATCACCATCAGTCAGAGTCCATATTCAGGACTTCAGAGGATTACCTTCAAAACATAAAACCTGTGGACAAGCAGAACTCCAGTGGTTGGCATGAGTCAATGCTTGCCAAGCTACTGAAGTTACATTATTTTCTTCCTGCACCCCAATGGATCATCTTGTGCAGCCCAGGGAATTAATGTACCCCACTTCGGATACCACTGATCTAGCCAACAGCTAACTCCTCCTGCTTGTTGCTCTGCACTGACCCCTTTTGTAATCTCTGTTTCCTAAATCAGAAGTGTGGAAGCTCCTTTGGTACAAGCTTGTTCTTTAGCAATGCCAACTGGCTTTCTCAAAGGGTATTTGCTAGACGAGGAAGGGTAACAAGTAAAGGGAGAAGTAAGAGTGTTCCATTATGGGAGGGGGAAGAAGGGTTTAAGCAGGAGCTGTTGAATGGGTCCCTAAGAAATGTTCTTACGCCAAAGTCCACCAGTTCTCATGGGTACAGACTAAGTCTGGGGTTTTTTTTTGCAAGAAAGAGAGGGAAGAAAAAGATGCAAATAATAATGATAATCACACTGTACTGTCTCACAACTGTGCCTAAAGGCAGCACAATACTTTCAGGTGGTTCAACTCTTGCAAAAATCCTTACAGGCTACAGAGGAGTATCTACCACCATCAGTGATATGACACAGGCTGGATCACTTGGCCATGGGCCCGTTTAATCAAAGTACCATGTGGAAGGACAAGCACCAAGAAATAAAAGAGTTTCTTCCCAAGCTGACAAGACGTGGTGTGGAGGAGAGAAAAGCACAGGCTGTGTCTTGGATAGGGACATGATGAATGTGATAAAACAAAAGTTGAACCCAAACATATGGAGCCTTGCAAAAGACTTAGCAAAAACAGCTAATACAACTTTGGGGTGAGGTAATAGGAGCTCTCTGTTGGCATAAAGGAAAAACTCTATTTTATCAGGTACTAAGGATTAACTTCGGGCTGGCAGAAGCCATGTAGATTGATCACTCAAGGACGAGGAGAGAGGACACGTAGCCGACAGTTCAAATCAAGCTTCTTTTTTTGCCTTTTGCTCTCATGAATGTTTCTTACTTGGAGGGGAAAAAAATTACAATTAAGTGACTGGTTTGTCTATTTCCCTAGCTTCTTTCTTTGTGCATAATAACCCGGGTCAGCAGTTGTTAGGCCCTTCGGGCCAGTAACCTTAGTCAGACATTTCATGTCAAGAGAGAAAGAGCAGCAGGTGAGGAGGGAGAAAGTGACTTGGGAGCTCATATCAAAGATCTGTGTATCCTAAAGAGTTGTATATAGGGGGACCACAGGAAAAGGAACCTAGGAATTATTCAGGGCTGGCAACTGGCAATCAAATTTAGAGTCGTGAGTCATATCTGTATGTTAGGCACCTCCTTGCTACTTTACAAGTATTCGGTCAACAGTAAGAAATGAGAGGACTCAACATCCCTGATATTGCAAAAGCATATAAAAAATTTCATAATCACATCAGGAAAGAAAAACCCTTAAGCAAGCAAATATACTTGCAGGCTTTTTTGTCTGTCAGTATGAAGCAATATGGCCACATGCCACTTCTCTGCTTGTTTGATCATTAGAAAGAACCCAACTAGAGCAAGTTTCGTCACTCCTGTCTAGAGAAAATGTTCACAGCTGTTGGCATAAAAACCAATGCAAACAAACCACTGACACTGCATGAGGTCCCTAGTTCCCCTTAGATCTGAGGCTGATGCCATGATATTTGAATTAATAAGGTACTGGGTGCAGATCTTCTAAACTCTGAGTGGTTGCACAACACGTTAAGCAACAACATAACACACTGGAAAAATTTGTCATTGCTGGCATATGAGCTGAATAATTGAGATGTATGGCCCTCCATTCATTAATGACCAAGTGCAGCAACTGTTTTTCACTACATTGTTCAAGCCACATCAAAACTTCAGCAGACCAAGCAAGTTAGACAATACTTCACACAGTTATACAAAATGCTAGATAAAACTCCCTAGATTCTAGTAGCTCACAAACCATTTTTAGTTTTTAACTTACCTACAGTAACATACAATCCCTAGTTTAATAGAGAGCAGAAGGGTAAGTGAAAGCTGGAGTTCCTGCAGGAGAGGGCTAGCACCCTCCAAAGAAATAAGTAAATTTCAGAGATCATATTCATGGATTGCAACCACGGCTTGCAGCCTTCCCTTTGGAAGGGCTAGAGCCTCTAACAGAGCCAGGGAAGACACTTGCTCAATGGGTATCTGTCACAAAGAAAGGTATTGCTCAGCTCTTGTGCTCACTGCAGTGATGTACCTCCCCTTTGGTGTTTGCAGGAGCAGCAGATGGGCTTCAGACATTATCTCAGTTCTGAACCAGAAGCTGAACCAGCTGCTGAAAACTGATGTGGGAAATGGAATAGTTTGTACCCACTACACCAGTTCAGGAGCTGCCAAGACCAGCTCCACAGTTGCCCACCCATGAAGTGGGTCAGTTATTATTGTTAGGCACCCCAGGAGGCTGCTGCCTGCTTTCAGCCTCCAGAACGATCACCTGCTGATGTCGCTGCAAAACACAGGATTATTCTACGTCCTTCCTGACTTCTGCTAGCTTGATGTTGACTGCTTGCTAGGTGCCAAGAGACATTACTCATCACATGAGAATTAGAATTGTTATTGGCCATATTTTTTGCAGCTGGGCTTTCAGACTGGTTTCATTTTGCCAAGGGTTTGTGTTGTCGAGCTGCTTTTTTGGTTTTGGTCAATGTTAAGTTTCATTTGATCTGGTTGTCACTGCATGCACTGAGGGCTACTTGTCTGAATATGGAGGTGCACGTATGCCATCAGAGCTTGTTCCTCTGGTCATACTGGTAATGTTGCTTCTCACATATCTCCATTTAGTCTGCATGCATTGCTGCAGGTCATGTACCTAGTATGAATGATCACATACACATACCATTTATTCCCAGCCCAGAAGGTGGGCTGCAGTCTTAAAGCTGGTGGCAGAGCACTGAGGCAAGAAGGCCTCGGGATCAAGGGCTCCCAGCATAGTTTGGGGGAGCTGAGAGGAGCAGCAGCACTGTCTGTACAAGCATATCAGGAGGACATTAAGTGGACCTGTGGCTGGTTAGACCAGC
Source organism: Numenius arquata (assembly GCF_964106895.1). Classification (NCBI taxonomy): domain Eukaryota; kingdom Metazoa; phylum Chordata; class Aves; order Charadriiformes; family Scolopacidae; genus Numenius; species Numenius arquata. The sequence continues at coordinate 13,496,191 of NC_133581.1, forward strand.
TCCTGCCAGCAAGATGCAGGAAGACAGAGCATGGCTGCATTAGCGGTGGTCCAATAGTTTGTTCAGGTCATGGGGGAAGAGGAGACTCCTAGGCTAGATCTGTGGGTGAGAAGATGGACTGATCTTCTGAAGCAAAAGGAGCACTGTTATTTTATCCATGCTGAGAATCTGTGCTACTGCACCGCTGCCTCTGCCAGCACTGAAACACATCTGAACAATATGCATGGAGAACAGGAGAGCGAGCTAATCAGGGCATCATTCCATCTCATAGGATATCATGCATCTTAAAAATTTTACCCTGGCAAGAGCATTTAGACCGTATCTGTGTGCTTCATGTGCCTTCCTAGTAAAGCAGCAACAGATCTGACACAGAAGAGGTTCCCACTCCAAGCAGCTCTTTTTAATTCTCAACTACATATTTGTTGCTCTGGCTTCCCCATAAAGTGAAGTTTATAGTCCTACCCTCCAGTACAGCTGAGGCCCATGGGACAGAAAGGCTGTATTCTCTGATGCTGAGTTCCTACGAGCTGAGACAATAAGAAGAAAGGATCTTGGCAGTACCTCTGCTGAGGAAGAAGAGGCACGAAGTCTATATCCACTATGAAACGAAAGGGAAGCCACACAAGACGCCTGTTGCTCCAGGAATTACCAGAACCAGCCTTCCTACTTAGCTTTTCTTCCCATCACAGTACTGACAGAATAAATACAAACCTCAGGGGAAAACAGCATTTGTTGCTTTATTGAACTGTCTCTGGGGATTGCTGTTGATTTTGCCTTCTCACACGGCGCTCCGTCATTAATCAAGATCACCCTCAACAGAACAGCCAGGAGCCTTTAGGAGGAGGAACTGCAGGAGAGGAACCTTTGGAAATCAACTCAGGTGCTTATGTGCAGCATTGTCAACTCTGGCTATTTTGCAGTCATGCAATAGGGCTGTGGGGTTGTGGGTTCCAGCTTCTTAATAGTGATTTAGATACCTGAGCTTTCACCCACTAGCAATAATACAGACTTATAATCCTTGCCATTAGAGAAAAAAGTCTAAGAACAAGTGCATCTTTAGCCTACAGTAACCAGCAGAGAGCTATGTTTTTAGGGTGAAAAAAAAACCCTTAATATTCCAGGATGCTTAACATCAAACTAGAACATATGATGCTTATGATCACTGTCTCCAGCCTCCAGCTTTACTCTCCCTTGAGGCATCCAAAGCTTAAAGTCACTCCTTGAATCTTCAGACAGACTCTGACTGGGCTAGTAGAACACTTCCTTCCAACCTAGTTGTCCCACCACCACTGCCCAAGGGGACCAGTCGAATGACAGCTTGACTGACAGCTTCACCATCGAGTGACAGCTGAGCTAGGCCTCTTGTTGCTCTCTCTGCATTCAACAACTTTTGCAGGTTGAGCAGAACAGAGTGAATTGATCTGTAATTAATCCCCTCTTGGTCATCTAAGACCTATATTAGAAAAAATTGGCAGCCACCCCATTCCTTGGCAATTCCTGCGCTTACAGTGTCATAGCAGGACTAAAAGCCCCAAATCCAACAGTGATACAAATTTTTTTGTGCTCTCAGAAAGAATTATTCTGTCCTTGCAGGTTGTGTCCTGATTCCTCTCATGGTCCCTGGGACTGCTTCACCCTGCAAGTGCTCCTGGGGTCTAGGTTGTGTGGCCTTGGTTTGCTGAGGGAAGATAAACCCTTGCTGAAAGCTGGCAGGAGTGACTGATTTACCATAGGAAGCTAGGTCACCTGAGAGGACAGCCCTCCCTCCTCCCCATGGGTTTTGTTTCTGAACCAACAGAATCATAGAATCATAGAATCATAGAATGGTTAGAGTTGGAAGGGACCTTAAAGATCATCTAGTTCCATATTTCATCAAAACCTGGTGCTTCTTTTTGCAGTTGTTTCTTCCTGACTCTGGCAATCTTCATGCATGGCCATGCATTTCAGATGCGTAATGCAGCATGTCTGTATGCCCTAGAGGTTGCTGGTTCCTGCCAATGCCAATCCATATGGGGTTATTCAAGTGTAAGAGTGTCCAAGATTTGACCCCTAGCCCAGGAACATTTCTGTTTCCAAGTGAACTTTTCAAGTATTTCTTCTGATTTGGAGGTGACAGATGGTTTGCCCCCATGCTCTGAATCCCCAGACATCTCAGGAAACATTAGCAGGTAGATGAGGTTCAGAATTCACTCTTGTAAAGCAGCTGAATCAGCATCAATGCAATAAAACCTCATTCCAGCTAAGCTAGCAAGGTCTCTCCCTCAGGGCTGGACCATGGTAGCTGCCAAAGAAAAACAGAAGAGCTTGAAGGGTTCCAACAACACTGTCAAACTTCAGAGCAAGGGCACGGGCAGATCGGTGGGCGTCCTGCCTTCACGCTTTGCCAGCCAACCTCTTCCCTCATCGCTGTTCGCTAATGTAGATTTAACATCAGCTCACAGAAAAAATGCATAGACTATACAAGGTCAGGGATTCTTGTGTTTCCCATGATCTCAAGCCTGAAGAGTTTTCTCAGGCTTCAGCATTTGCTACTGGAACCACTGCCCTTAATACCATGTTACAGATAATGACACTCCCTCTTAAGCTGGAAGTTTTCATTAATTGCGATAGCCACAATACTAGACAACTTTCTGGTCAGCTTGGGTAGCAGCATTAGCTGCTGTGGTTATGAAGGACAACTGACTGCTTGAAATCTCTACCTAAACAAAGAGGTACCTCATGGGGGAATCATATGCAGAGTAACATGCAGATTTTTTTCGCTGCAGACTGTTCTGTATTCACACATGAGATCTAGGTGGAAAGTTAGCTCCTTGCCCCCTAGAAAACAACTGGGGCCTCCAAACCTGCATAATACTCTCATTTTATAACTACTGCAGTCAATGGCAAAATATCTTCTCTCCCCTTTAAATGCAATCACTTGCTGGGAAATAATAAATAAAACCTTAGCTGGTGTTTATATAAATTAAACATTACCTAGCAAATTCACTTCTTACACTGGAGTTTGCAGGCCAGGTGTCCATCCATCTGTGTCAGTCTGAAACTGATTGACTGCTGCAGGAACTGCAGGACCCCACTGGTGGAACTGCAAGCCCTGTAGCTGAATGAATCAGACCTCTCCCCTTCCACTGCACATCAGTGTGGGTTTGTACAGCTCAACGTACCAGCAGCTGCAAATAAAGCCTAAAACGTTCTGCAGATAGAAAGCATCCAGCTGCCACCATCAGGAGTGCTGGAGCAGGATAGGTAGGCGCAGGGTCCACTGAGACCTTAGCCAAACTAGAAGCAGGGAAATCTCTGCCAGGGGCACACGACAGAGGAAATAAATGAGTCTGCAAGATCTTAGAGACTGTTAGACGGAAATGAGAGGCAGAAGGGGAAAAATGCCAAGCCTTGCATAAGAGTGGTGGCTTGCAAAGTGTTGTGGGAGAAGAGGTCTCTAGGAGGATGCACTAGGTTTTGCTTTTCTGGGGTGAGTGAGAGACAGAGGGTGTTTCTGTCCACCTGTAAAGGCACCGATGACTTGGCTGCAAACCAAAAAGGAAGAATAAGGCAGGAGAGGGCGCCACTGGTTTGCTGGCATCTCCCACCTCATCTGGCAGGCTTTGCTGATTCCTGCTGACACAGGTCGAATCCAAAGCCGATTGAACTGTTCCCAAGTGCAGTGGACTCCGGATAAAGTGGACAGCAGGAAGATCTGAGCAAGACATGCTGAAACATCCCTTCAAGGAGGGGAAGGCAGGGTGGTAACATCCTTTGTGGGGTGCTACCCCAAGGATGCATTTCTCCGGCTGCACACTGCAATATCAGAGCCGTCACATAGAACGTGCTCATGCAGCATGGAGCAGCTGTGGCTTTGCAAGTCTCCTGGTATGTTGGGTCACTCCCTGCTCACTGCTGGGTCACACACTGCCGGGCAATATGTCCCCTGTGCATCCCTCTCTCTCCGTCTTGCTCCTGTCACTGATGGTGTAGGAATGGCTGCAGAAGCAAGCCACAGCCTGGGCGTGCAGGGAGCGAGGAGGCAGGATGGTGGGCAGACACATGCGGACTGCAAGTCCCTTTGTGCTGCCACTTCCCGCTTGCGCTGTGACAGCTCAGCTCAAGGCTCTGTCACACTGATGCAGCTCCCCAGCGTTACGGGCAGGGGAGGAGGAGGCCCCGCTGCTGAGGTGTCAGCATCACATCCTCTCCTGTCCTGCAGGGACGAATCTGTGCCCAGCGGGGTGGGAGAGAACCACAGAGGGGTGGAATGCCCTCATTTGCCAATACGATGTACAACTGCTTTTCCTTACTTGGGGTACACCAAAGAGCTCACTGGCCTCACAACACACTGGCTCCACTCACCTGTTGGTGAACAGAAGCAAAATTTGGGAGGAAGAACTAGAGTGATCTGGAAGGAGAGGGCACTGCAAGTGATCCCTGAGTCTCCTTGCAAAGCATCAGGGACCGTTTTCAGGAGCCTGCACTCGCCCTCTTGCGAACGCACAGCTGGAGGGTAGCACTGCAACGGGGGTGTGGGGAAGGAAGGGACGGGGTCCAAGTGGGAGGTATGCTTAGTGGCTGGGGCTGAGGATGGCACAAAGCCCAGCAGACAGCCAAGCCGGAGGAGTAAAATAGGAAAAGGTCTGCAAGGGTGCAAGAGCAAATTCTCCTGAGTCCCCTTCTGGGATTTTCCTACTCCCTGAAGCAAGGCAGAGGGACTGGCAGAAGACTCAGAATGAGACAGAACTCTAGAGAGGACTGAAGTTTCCAGCTACTGGAGAGAACAGAGGGGCTTTTTTCTAAGGAACTGTACCCCCACCTGCCCAATTCTCCTCACCAACTGCAGGCTGCTGGTGGTCCTCACCATCTGCAGGGCACCCAGGGGACATCCTTAAAGGATGGCTTCTTTAGCTTGCACTTAATACTAGCCTGACCCTCTAGGAACAATGATGTTTCTGCCTCTGAGAGCAGGCAATGACTCCAGGTGAGAAAAAACCAGCATGACTACAACATGGGTGTTTCAGAAAGGATATGCCTGGAAATTCCAGAAAGGAAGTGCCCTGGAATCGCTTCCCCTCGTCAGGAAATGCACCAGCATCTCCCAGCTCCTCTCTGCTGTGTCTCCTCAATACTTGCAGGTGCTGCATCCTTTTGATGCTGCATTTTTTTCCTTGCTGCTTGGTACTACTTTCACCTCTTTCCCTGCTACCAACCATTTTCCAAGAGAGGTACACCAGGTAGCACCTGGGTGTGTGTCCCAACCAACACACAGTCTGCCAGATCACCTGCACAACAGTGGGGTAGGAGATCCAGCAGCACAGGGGTTAAGCTGTTCTGCTCTGGCTGTAAGGATCTCTCCCCTCCCTTCTTCTCCCATGAAATAAGCATCGGGTTTTAGCCTTGCAGGCATACAGAGTGGGTCCAGCTGCTCTTGTGCAGGCAGTAGTATCTTCTAAGCTGCTGGGGACTAGCTGTCTGAAGGAATCATTTCTAGGGACAAATTCAGAGTCGAAGGGTAAAACTGAAAGAAAAAACAAGCAGAGAGAAAGCAGAGAGGTGCAACTTCTTCCAGCGACATTTAACACAGAGACCAAGGTCTCAGTGTTTGTATCTCCTGGTATTTTAGGAAGAGAAAGGACTGTTTTCCAGAGGTCCTGACTTTAAAAAAAAATGCAAACACATAAAGAAATACTAATGTTTGTGGAGGAGAGAAGAGCAAGCTGAATGTCACTCCCTGTCTGTCATGGTTTCAGTTGGGATAGAGAACTTTTTTATTAGCAGCTGGTATAGTGCAATGTTTTGGATTTCAGATGAGAATAGTGTTGGTATCACACTGGTGGTTTTAGTTGTTGCTAAGCTTTCAAGGCCTCTTCTGCTCCTCACACCACCCCACCAGTGAGTAGGCTAGAGGGGCACAAGAAGTTGGAAGGAGACACAGCCAGGACAGGTGACCCCAACTGACCAAAAGGATATTCTATGCAATATCACATCATGCTCAGTATATAAAGCTGGGGGAAGAAGAAAGAAGGGGGGGATGTTCGGAGTTATGGCATTTGTCTTCCCAAGTAATCGTTATGCATGATGGAGCCCTGCTTTCCTGGAGATGGCTGAACACCTGCCTGCTGAGGGGAAGCAGTGAATGAATTCCTTGTTTTCCTTTGCTTGTTTGGCTGGCTTTTACTTTACTTATTAAACTGTCTTTATGTCAACCCATGAGTTTTCTCACTTTTACTTTTCCTATTCTGTCCTCAATCCCAACCGGGGGGAGTGAGTGAGTGGCTGTGTGGTCCTCGTTGCCAGCTGGGGTTAAACCACAACACTGTCACAAACTGAATTTCCACAGGCTGGCTCAGGAGATGGGTGGCAGGTAAGAACAAGAGCAGCAAAAGTACATTTTTCAGCATCAGGTCAGAGCAAGAATGAGACGCAATGGGATTTGATCTGCCTAGCTGGGCTGGCAACCAGCCAGACCGGGATAAGGCAAAGGAGGCCATCGTTTCACAGCGTTAGTAGCTTTCTTTTGTCTGAAAGAGCCTAATAGTTGCGAGACTAGAGAGAAGCATCTGTCTGGGTACCTCCACCTCTCCCTCTACGCCATCAAGTTGCCAAAATCAGGTCATTCAAGGAAAGAGATGACACAGAATCTGCTAACAATCCACTGCATGTTTGCTGACGTGTTAGAGCACACAGAGTTTGCAGCCTTCAGCCATTCTGTGCCCATTGACATGAAATCAGTGGTTCAGATGGCATGGAAGAAATTAGCAGAGATAACTAGCCTCTGTCTCCTCTGATAGAAAAGTTCAGAGAGCTCAAATGAAGGCAAGAAGTGGCAGATTTGAAGTGTTCAGGAGGCGGTGTTTTCATGTGATGTGTAGTGATGCTGCAGAACTGCCCACAGCAGGCTGTGGTGGGTGCTGGATGGGAAAGACTGGACAGGTTCAGGGGAAGACAAATCCACCACGACAAAGAAGCCGTGCTTGGCTCAGGTAGTGCCTAAACCATACATTGGTGGAGGCTGTGAAAACCCTCAGAAGCTTGACTCTGGGCTTGCTCTGTTCTTAGGCTCTTCTTCGGGTGTTTGTGATTCCCCACTGCAAGACACAGGAGAGGAAGCGAGATGGCTTGGAGGCTCTCATTGTACTCAAGAGTCGTTCACAACTTTTACAACTGATCATTTGCAGCTCTGTGTCAGGCCCATAGGACTTAATTAACCCAACCAGCCTGGGACCCACAACCTCTACCCACTGGCTCAAGATCCCCATTTAAGTTCATCCCTGGCCCTTCAGTCCTGGCCTGATATATACCGTAGGCATACCTGCTCCCACATCTCCTCCTAGTGTGTTTGGATTTCCGGCCTTAACCTCAGACCTGACTTGCATCCTTACTTCTAATGACCATCACAAGATCATTGAGGGGACCCGTTTCTGTTAACATCCCTGCGCCCCTCACCCAGCTCAGATGCTGTGGGACTGTACACTGTCAGTGAAGGTGCTACAGCCCTGTGTACACTTGGGACTTAAAAATGGCTGTAATGGGGGTATTATAAGCTGGTGCCGGAGGACTAGTTTTTGTGTCCTCTCAGCTTGGCTGGAGAAGGGTGCTGCTGGCTTGCAGCAAGGCTGTGTTAGTGGAGTGGACAGAAGGCTGTAAAGCAACCAGCGAGTGTCAGACTCACACCATAAAGCACAGGACACAAGAGAAAAGCCCAGATAGTTTATGAGGGCAACAGGGCTCTGAGGAGGAGGAGAGGCCCAAAGCTGAATCTACAGCAAGATTTGGTCCATCACTCAGAAAATTAGATACTCTATAGAAGAAGGACTGGGCACTGGAGAGCCAGGCTAGTACTGTATTGGTTAGGGACACTTCATAAAAGCTGATTGCTTTAGTTAGATCATTCAGCCAGGCAGGAGGATGAAACTGCATTTCTCCTACAGCAATAGTTTTAACAGAAGCAGCAAACTGCTTTTTGTTTTGAATTCAGGGGTCAGCTTCCTCAACAGATGCTGTTTTATCATCAGAAAGGCCCTGCATGTTTTAGACTGGCCTTAGAGCCTCTAATCTTGCTGGAGGTGTCTGCTGCTCACAAGTGGGCTGCTGAAACAGTCCAGCTTGAAGGATGTTTCAACTGACTCCTTTGGCTTCACCAGGGCCTTGCTGAGACTGACAGCCTCAGACCTCCCTGCCTGGGAGCAATCTCCAGTTCCGTAACAACTCTACGGTTTAACCTTCCCCTCCAAGGAGACTCGGCAGACGATAAGGGAGGCAAGCTGGTGATCGCCTCAGGCTATTCCTTGCCTACCTGTCCATTTTGCTGCATTCACTTCTCTCCTTGCTGCGTTATTTCAGTTACAAGTCATTTATGTTTTTGTTGAGCAATCGATGAACTGTTGTGACTCTTCTCCATATTGTGCCGGGGCCTCTGCTCATGGTCTCCCAGTGCTTTTCTAGAGGGTAGTGATCAGCTGCATGGGCATCCTCACCCTCAGGTGAAACAGTCTGCTTTGTTTTTATGCTGCACCAGCACTGCTTGCTGTTGTGTAATGCAGACCTGGAGCTCGCCTTTTCCATCTGAGCTACACAAAGCACTAGATTCACTGAGTGGTTCAGATCTTCTTCTGAGGAATGAAGCCTCTCCCCTGTTTGTCTCCTGCTGCTTGCAGATACCCCGGGAACCAGTGATGGAATATCCTCCAGGTATCTTCTGTTTTTTCTAGGAAGTTTCAGGCTTGCTTGTCATTTGGCTGCCAGGGTTTCTCCTGTTTCCTTTTATTCCCTCTGTGGACTACAGGAATATATCCATCTTTCAGGACTCTGCAAGAACTCTTCTTTCCCATGTACCATTTTCCTGGGTAGCACAAAAGATCTGCTCCATGCCCAGGTGTACAGCTCCCCATGCACCATGGACATCTCCTCATTCTTTGGCCATGTCTTCTCCCTGGCTCAAAGCAGAGCTGCTGCTGCTCCAGAAGGGTAAAGCTTTCAGCTCACCAGGTCACACAACCTCTGTGAAACAAGCCAGGCTGAATGGAAACCACCAAGATGGAGGAAGTTCTGGATGCTGAAAACAGGGGAGAAATTTGTCTTCTTGTTTTTAAATTGGTAGCACTAGGCTGTCCCACCTCCAATGGAGGTGGAGGTCGTCTTCTGTTTGTTTGGCATCTAGCTGAAGAGTTTTGGAAATGTGAACACTTTCTTTACCCTCCTGAACAGAATCAGGAGCACTTGGAAAAGCCAAGGCCTTTCCACCTGAGCATCATGAGAAGGCATGACAAGCTTAGCATGGTACACATGGTACTCTTGGGTTAATCAGAGAAGAAAGGGCTCTGCAGACCGAGGGGCATGGATTGACATAGAGTGGGCAAGTGCTTTTCAGGGAGAAGCAAGCTGCTCCAGGTGGAAGCAAAGGCTCCACATTAAAAAAAAAAAGCTCCCAGGGATGCTCCCTGGGCCAGGAAGAGAATTCTGGTCCTTGGTTCCATGGGGAGCCCCAGTGCTTTGTGTCCTTGCAATGCACGCTGCTGCTTACATAGAAAGGGCCACCAAGTCCGCAGATACAGGACTTTGTGTTGCACAAAGCTTAAAGCACCAGTTCACAGCGTATAAAGGGATGGCGAATTAGACTCATATCCTTTGTCACATACTGGTCGATCCTCAGCAGCAGGCAGCTGCACATTGAGACTGTGGCAATGTAATTGAGCTGAAGTGCTGCAGGATGCTTTGTCTGATACTCCAAGTACCCTGCCACACCACTTACCTTGGGGAAAAATGTCAAGAGATAAGGGCCAACCACACTTAATTCTTTCAGCACAAGCAGTGATTACCTGCTAGCATAGAAAAGGTATGTGCATAGAACTACAACCTAGGAAAAAGTAATTAGGACTGTTTAGTTTTCCTTTCTGCTCTTTATATTGACAGGTTGACAGGAAAAGACCAGCAGACATGATTGGCAACATTCTGCACAAGCCTGGGGTCAGGCCTGTAACAGGTCAGGATCGATGCAGCGCCATTTGCACTGCAGCAAACAGATGCTTTTCCCTGTGGCTCCCTTCCAACCCCCAGACCTGCCTCAGCTTCTCTGCCACTTTAAATTAAAAACAGAGTAATAATATGCAAAAAGAGGTGCCATTACACAAACAGGCAGTTGCCACAGAAAACAGGAGCACAATAAGAGCTCAGGGAAGGGAATCACTTGGCAGACCATTTCATGGCCAGCTTTTCAGAGGTGAGATTGCCTGTGCCGTCACTGAAAATTATTACCTGTTTGTAATCTCTGATATTTGAACTTTAGTCCCTGATCAGAGACTAGGGAGGATGGGATGGGTGGAGGAAACTCCTTTAGCAAGAGGAAAAGCAGTTTCCCTGCCTCTTCTTGCCAGACTCTGATCCTCACTCAACCACTGCTTTGCGGCATGGCCCCACACAAGGTTGGGTGCTCCAGGTGTAGCACCCAAACAGATGACAAAGTAACCAAGGCACGTGGAGCTGGAGCTGCAGGCGCAGCAAGAGTGGTGGGAGATGCTCTGTGGTCCTGGAGGGCTTGCGAACTCTTTTCAGAGTCTTTTCTCCCAGCTCTTTGTTGACAATCTGAACTTACTAAGTGTTGACAAAAGCAAACATGGTTTTAAGTGGGTCCCTTTTCCTCACCAGCCCCTTCAAATTAATTCTCTTGGCATCTGTGATGTTAAAAAGCTCATCCATTTCTGTACCACTTCAGAGGAGAATCCAGGTGGTACTTGGCTTTATCTGTAATGAAAAAAACAAGCTGAAGAAATAATACTTCATTTCTCTTTTCAGAAAAAAGAGATTTCAGGCCTCCTTGTATCAACTCATTAAAGCCTTCGCTGTCACCCAAAGGAGCACATCCCCTTTGTTAAATGGGGAGAGCAAAGGATCTCCAGAAGGCTCAGAAATGCAACATTAGATTTGAGTTTTGTTGATTTTTTTTGTTGTTTTGTTTTTCAGTGGGGAGCCGACCTCTCAGGGAGGGGATAGAGTCATTTGAGGATGATGCTCCTTTTCTGGCTTGTCAGAAAGGCAGCTTCAGTCCCCCTTGCTCGTTGTGCTCCAGCACAGTCAAAAACCGAGGCCCGCGTGATGCTGTGCACAGTGTGAGCCACCTGCATGGGGGAGCGAATGGGGGATACACAAAGTTTTGTTCAGCTCCCCAACTTCAGCACTGAGATGGGAAAAGTTCTCACACAGCTGTTGCCTTTTGTAACGAGCCCCAAGTGGCTGAAATGCAGCTGTTTTATAAGCATTTGCCCCAGAATTTGGGGCTACCAGCTCCCCAGAGGCTAAAATTTGGATTATCTAAGGCAGGGAAAGAACTGAGGCTTGTGGGGGGGTTTATCGGAGGACTGGGAAATTGGCTGCTTGCGGAAATGAATCATATCAGCCTGACACACTAAAAATCTGGAAAAGCTGTTGGCCGCATGACCAATTTGAACCCCATGCACTCCTTGGAGGCTGGTGACTGAGCTGGGGAAGAATCAAAAAAGTCAAGAGTCCATTGACTGACATCAACATTAATTCAATCACTGTCTGAGATGAGATAAGTAAAGGGTATTGTCTTGGCCTTAGGCAGGAGTGAATTATGCATGTTTACAGATGCATCCCTCCATGGGTGTCACCCCTTCTCAGCAAAAATAATAGCAGAAATGGAAAATACCCTTAAAATAATAGAAGTCAAGTAATTAAAAAAATAAATCTCAACAGTGGTGAGTGTGGTGTCCTGGCAGCAAGGCTTTAAAAAGGCTGAGCTGGGAGGACACATAGCTCCGGTTAGAGAAATGAACCCAAACAGGTATGAAGCTGCCTGGCTGCAAAATGACATTTGCTGCAAGTCTTCCAGAGACCAGGCTATGCTCCCTACCAAGAGTCCCAGGAATCCCACATCCTACGGGATCCTGGGTCATGGCGTAGACATTTGGTTTGCTCTGGTTTTTAAAGTCACTGCATAGGGGACTGAGTTAAGGGCTTGAGCATGTGAGGGGGAGGTGATCAGGGATCTGCATCTTTCTCTCTAGGGCAATAAATTCCCAACCACTTGATGGCTTCAGATTTGCTGACGTTAGACTGTTGCTAGATTATTGGTAGTCTGAGGGGTGGGGAGAGGCAATTGATTATGTTTGCACCATGCCCAGTGATACCTCTGATCGTCATTGTAATAAAAGGGAATATTAGTAATAAAACTAATCCTTCGCTCAGGACTTTAGCACCACAGTGAGGGAGGATCTGCATGATGTTCCCTTCAAAAAATGGATTTCTCACTCTCTCCTTTCCTCTTCTATCATTGCTTCAGCAAAATAAAAATCTCCCCAAGCAGTGTGCAGCATGGAACATATGACAAAGATGAGCAGTCTGACCTCTCTGAGAAGCAATGATACAACCACACACACACACATAGTTGCAGTAGCTTTCTGCAACCAGTTTATCATTAAGCTACGAGGAGCACTTCACATGTCAGCTTGTCAGAGTTCCCTTAGAAAGTTAAATGGTGCTCACTTTATTTGTAATTGGATGCAAATTAAAATATCAGTCATGAGAGGGCTGAAATCCTGGAAGGGCAGATTGCATGCATTAAGCCTCAGGATTTGAATAATGTCAGAGAATATGCTGTTCCTTTAACAGTTTGTTTCTGTCCTCTGCCACCCCAGCAAAGTGAATAAATCAGTCTCTTCCCCCTTCCTGGAAAGTGAAAGGGGAAGATTCAACATCTGCTGATGAAGAGCATTTGAGTCATTCACAATCTGCTGATTGGATCTGCTCAGTCCAAAGTCTGGAAGGCAGGGATGGCAGCAGCTCTGCGGGGCTCAGAGCGTGCAGAGACCGGCCTGCTCTCCAAGGCAGCCTGCTACATCCTCAGTGGCTGAAGAAAATCGGTAGCCCTTGCATTCAGCTGTGAAGAGGGATATGCTGTTGGGAAATAGCCACCTTCCTTGTGCTTGATGTGGGGTTGGGCTCTGAGGAGAATATGCCCAACCTCCTCCGTGCCCTAAGGAGAAAAATGTCTTGCTCAGAAGCAGTGAATGAGCAAAACCAGCTGGAAGATATTTTCCCTGTGTTTTTCGTTCCCACTCAGTGGCCCACAAGAAAAGGTCTCGTGCCTCCCTTCGCCCAGCCACATGGATGTGCATTGGCAGATTCCCCCCTTGCTCCCCCATACAGAGACATGCCTTTAGGGGGTGGGCAAAATGTAGCTGCTGTCTTTACCCTAAGGGAGCCCTTGCACAAGAAAGGGATGAAAGCCAGAATTATCTGGCCAATCTCAGCTTTGGTAGAGTAGCCATTGGCCAAGGATGTATTGCTGAGGAGAGACATCTCTAAAATGCTCCAGAAGGGGCCACTGAGGTTCCTTATTTGGCTCCACTCCCAGCAGAAGAGTTGAATCCTGCAGGCATTACCATGACAAAGATGGATAACACAAAGATGGAGGCTTCACTCAGAGCTTCTAGCTGGTCTTTTTAGTCAATAACCATTTTCTTTCATGCCTTTCATGCACAAATACATGCCCCAAAGGTGCTCCAAATCTGCAGCCATTACGTCTTCCTGCCTCGATCCTCTGGCTGGACTGCCAGGTCACATTTATATCCAGCCCAGAGTGATCACTCTCACTGCAGCTGCCATTCTGCTGCCTTTCTCCATAATCACTAGATTATTTCAAGGAGGGTGAAAAAAAAACCACACCAAAATCTGCCAACCCCAGTGCTATTCATGCAGAGACGCCAGGGCAAGACCACGGTCAGCTTAGCAGGGCAACCTGGGCTAAGCCTGGTTTGGAGGAGGTTTATGAGGACATGCCATCTTTAGGGTAATGCCCTAGCTATGGGTGATATCCCATTGTTCTTTAGGACATAACAACAGACTCAGGGTGCAGAGGGAGGGCAGCCAGGGAAGGAGGAGGATGTTGTGTCCATACAGGTGTATGGAGGAAGTTCCTCAGGAAGATGGGAGACTCTGACCCTTCGATGTCAGGCTTCCCTCAAGCAGAGCCATCCCTTTAGCAGTAAAAGAGAATTAGTGACATTTGGTATTTCTGGTGGAAAACAAAACGATCCCTCTAAGCAAATGACAAGTCACACTGGCTTGTGCAGCCCAGAAATAAGTATAAAAGATGGAGTGGTGCAAAACTGACAGCCCTGCAAAAGAAGGACATCACCCCTCCTTAATTACAACAGCCACTTTATTACCTGGGATAAATATTGTCTTTTGGGGAAGTTTTTTGCTGCCTGTCCTGGGCTGTGGCTTCTTTTTATTGACAGGCCCATAGGATTACAAAACTGGAAGGGAGCAGGGAAAGTCTTCCCCACAGCACATACACAAACTGCTTGTGAGGACGTCAGGGCCGGTTTCTGAACTCTTAACAATTTGGATCACTGGGAAGATTCTTTTCTTCTACCTCGCTGGAAGCGCCTCTTGGGTGTTTAAGCTCCTTGGGGCATTCTGACATCTGGAAATGAGTTGCAGGCAGAGGACAGTATGTCCTCTCCTGGTGTCTCTTATTCTAGGGAAACTTAACTAAAAAACTAAACACAACAAAGCTGCTCCAAAAGCAGCTGAACCTTTCTTGCTTCAAGAGCAGCATATAAGCACTCTGGCATCACACGTCAGCTTCTCCATGAGCATTTCCAAGGGAAAGGATAGAAGAATGCTGTCCAGGTCCTGCATTATATAGGCATTTAAGCACAAACTGAGAAGAGGACGTGATACCAGTAACACCAAATGGCACACACTTGAAGATGTCGGAGACATTTGTTCTACCTACCTCCTTCTCCCAGTCAACTTCGTATAACAAGTAGAGCAGCTATAGGTATCTCCTTTGCTAGTAGCCTCCAAGGCACTACCAGCTTTTTTCTTTCACCTATATTATCTTTGCAGCTTGCCTTCCTGCTGCCAGCAGGAGTAAACAAGGCTTTTGTGTTTACATAGGGTAGGAGATGGTCTGAGAGGTAGGATCATTTTCCAAATCCATGGTTTCTTCCCCTGTTTCTCCCCAGACTTCCAAAGATTAAGGACTGAAACTTTACTTTGAGCCTTTATGTTGTACAACCAACAAATCCTATGACTGTAATCGGTTTTGCCAACTGAAGAAGGGAATAAAATTTTGCTGAATAAATTAATGAAATTCCAGTATCTCTACAAATATATAGGGACAGGATTATTTGTGGTCTGTCTCAAAACCACCAGTTTCTCATCAGCCAGATGCAGGTCATGCTGCAATCCCATATTGTACCTCATAGCATGATACAAACAGGAGGTTGTTCACTAGGAAGCATTGGTCAAGTACAGCTTGTGCCTGTGGAGGATCTGATATGAAGTTTAGCCATTTTGAGTCTCAACACTTTTTACCTCAGATTACAAATAAGCAGATTACTTTTTCTCCCTTTTTGGCACTGTATGTGAACCAAAACATGAGTTAATGCTCTGAAGATAATGTCTAGCCAATTGTTAACACTGTAGCAAAGAAAACTCTATGCAGAAAATGAGACTGCAGAGAAGTTGCAAAAATCACAGTGCAAACCGAAAATCAGGAGATTTTGCATAGGTCTGGGTTACTTCCATAGATTTTTACTTTTCCCCATTGCTGGACACAAATGCAGAACACTGTCAATATTTCCTCCAAAGTTTTCAGCTGAAAAGGCAAAACATAGAAGGGTTGCTAAAGACCGGTTTCTGCACATAGTTCATAAACCTAGGTGTGCTGGTGAGAACATATGAAACCACACTGTGATGATATAAAGAAAGAAACCCCCAACTTTCTAATATTCTTGCTAGCACTGAAATGCCAAACCTAGAGAGAAGCAGAAACAAAGGTTTCTTGGGCACCGATTTGCCTCATCTTGTTCGTAGTGTTGCACATGAAGAAGATCTGCATAACAGGTGAGATCAAGATGGTTAGGGTTTGATGATGGCTGCTTGAGCGCTGACACTTGTTTCCTTTTCTAAATCCCTTGAGGGTCTATCTGGCTACCTTACCTAAGAAGACACTGGTTATCTGAGCTGATCTCCTTTGTGTTTTAGCTTCTATGAAGCATTACAGGAAATACTGTATTTTGCGTGCACTACAAAGAGCTAGCTCATCTCAGAGCTCTTCTAGGATGTCTCTAGGGTAGCATTGACAAACTCTATTAAGGGACTTGGGGTAAAACTCTGCTCTGAGTCTGTTTCTTCTGCTCTAAAGAGATGCTCTAATCAGCGAGTCCCATCAGTAGAGCAATCCCAGAGCTTTAATAGGAACTACTTGGTTCTCAGCCTAGGCTGGTTCTAGTTAATGAACAGTTTTATTATCCAAAACGGTGTTTATAAAGTCCTAACCCCTACTCCAGTCTAAAAGCCTTCATAGTTCCAGAGATCTTCTACCCAAAGATCTCAAAACAATTTATTGTATTACCTAATACCATGGATATTATCTCCCTTCTCCAAAAAGAGAACAAAGCCAAACTTTCCAAAGTGGTGCATCAGTTTTGGCTGCCTGATTTTTGGCCACCTTTTAGACTAGTTTTCAGAGCTACCAGCTTTTCTGGCTCTCACAGGTCAACAGTACTACAGAAGTCTAGTACTTACAGAAAGCAAAACACAGATATTTTAAGTTTCTGTTAAGAAGAGCTAAAGATGATGAAAAACTGGCTTTAAAAATTCAGAAAAATGTCAGGATTAGATAACAGAGCATGGAACTGGATCTGAGGGCTTACATAAGCCCCTGTGAAAGCTCTCTGGCCTGTCAATGGTGACTAACCCCCTTTGGAGTCAAGGGAGAGTTGCTGCCAATGGGAAGTCCTGCAACCGCGTATCTTTGGGAACAGCCTGAAGAGCTCCATTGCAGGTGACTTCAGCATCCTGCTGGTGTACCCCAGAAGCATAAGACAGGAGTTTGAGAATGTATTTTGCTCTGCCCGTGGTCCCAGAGGGCTGTGGTCCTCCTACCCTGACTAAAAGGACGAATGCCTTTTCCTTCCATCATGTCCCAGGGTGGTTGTGAAACAGCCCGGAGTGACTCATGCTCAGCTGGAGAAAAATCATGTTTTCAGGACCATAATATTCCTGGCCTGCAGTCTGGGGCCTAGTGGTTGTGATAGATTTTAACTAGGAACTCAACTGACCCCCAGATCCGCTCCCTTTAAGCTCTGCCATCCGAGCCTTTGATTTCTTGGCCTCCCATTTATAATTGTCTAATGCTGCTACAAGGAGTTACGTGCTTTAGACTGGGTGGAGAAATAATCAGTTTGGGGTATATAGCCCCAGATAAGTAATTAAGGAATTCGGTAACACTCACAAATTCATTAGCATGTGGCATTGTTTCAGCCTCCCTTATAATGATGAAGAGGTATGTCTTGTTCTAGTACGATGATCTCCCTCACTCCTGTATACAGCTTGAAATGGATTCCTTAGACTGGATCTGTGGTATAGGTGTTTAAAACTGATCAGAAGCATGAAGGAATATGTGTGAGTGCTTGGGCCACACAAACACCCATTTTCTCAACAGATTTAAACATGGTATGTTGATAAAAATGAAAGATATGCATGTCACAGCTAGGAAGTAGAACTCTTACAAAGTTTCTTGGGATAATGATCAATTTGCCATAAAATTTAAAAATTAGCTTACAAAGTTTATGTTATTCTATATTATCTATATTCTATTGTATTCTATCTATCTAGATTCTGTTAGGAATTTTTGTCATAAAACATGTGTTAGTATTTATTTGTTGCTTTGACTTGCTTGATTTGTCCTAAAATAATTATTATTTTCATCAGACTGCCTAAAAAGCTCTCCAACAGATAGAAAGTATTTTTGCAAAATGGTGGCAATACTCAAATAAACTGCAGTATGGCTGTAATAAGAAACTGTAACACTAGCATTCTGCAAAGCATAAACACAGTGATGGGTATATTATAGGAGGATCTGGTGTGATACTCATTTTAAATGCATTTGTTTGGTTTTAAATTATTAATTGAATCATTGCCATTTTGTGGCCATCATTAAGCTTCAGGATTAACAGCTGCACCGAGGTCAAAGGAGGCTGAGGTGTTAGGTTAGACTGTGTGGGATCCCTTGTGCGTGGACGACACCTTGCACGCTGCTCGAGCCAGCAGCCCGCTCAGCACAGCAAACAGCTTGGCTACACATCAGACAGCGATGAGATGGGAGCTGCAGAGATTCTTGTCACCCTGTGATTGGTACAGAGCGTATGAGACACTTCTGTCCTTGGGACGCTGAGCACCTGACATGTCCCTTTTTCTGCGCAGGGATGTAGTGTGCCGCGTCTGGGCAGGGGACCCCCACCATCCAGCACTCCCCTGGTCACAACACGACACCAGAGGGTGCAGGGCACCAGCTAGTGCCTACAAGAGGGGGCAGAAGCAAGTCTGCAAGCTAGCTTATAGATGAGTAAGATGCCTATGTCTTCCCATGAAGTAAATGAAGACGGAAGTTTTGTGTGAGGTCTGCACTGTTTTATATGTATTTACTTATTTTATACTGTGAGAGAATTAAAAGCAGGAAAAACCACAGGGCATTTTCTACTGCCAATGAGCCAGTGACTTACCTGTAATTAAAGTGGATGTAAACTCATTTATTTGTTGATTTAGGTTGGGCAGGGAGGAGTGCATTGACTCTTTATGGCCCAAATTAGAACCCTGTGGGCTGCAGGTCCCTGGAGATCCTGCTTGTAAGAGGTCTTGGAAGGTACTGTCAAGAGGCTTAGTTCACATCACTACAACCTACCCATCCACCGGAAAAATATCCATCACTGGAAAAGGGTGGAGATAACTGATGTTGACCAATTACACTAGTTCTGGTTTAGAAAAAAAAAAAAGTTTGCACTTAAGTGCCACTGCTATACCTCTTTCATTCCTGTTACTGCTTCCCTTTGCTTTATGGAGTGCACCTTTCTCCTCAACAGTACACACACATATTCCTGTAAGGAAGCATGCCCTGCACTACCTAACTAAAGATCATGCAACAAGTGGGTATGACAAATGGGGGACAGAAAGGTAACAGTGAAATAATTAGGACTAGAACCATAAACAGCAGTGGTGGCTGACATTATGAGAGACATTTGCATGAAAATTGGATCTTTGTGTATGAAGAGTTCATTGCTTCCTGCTGTTCTCACCAAAAAAAACGTGTTGGTTTGACATCACAGTTGGTTGCTATGGAAATGCTGATGCTACCAAAGATAGGACTGAGCTGGAGGGCTATAAAAAGTCCTGGAGACCCAGCTGAGTCCATATGCATTTGAGAAAGGCCAGCACAGCATTTATTTTTGGCAGTGGTACAGCAGCCCAGTCATGTGACGGAATGTGACACCAGGAGTGGATAAGGGGACATCACAATACAACAGTGTGCCATGATGCTAGGGGGGGAGGCATAGTTAGGAGTAGGGGGAAGTAGGGTAATTAAACCAGTACCACCTGGCAATAAAAAAAAGGCTCCCAAAAAAAGGAAAAATAACTTTTAGAAAGAGGAAATGCTGGAAACAGAACTTTTCTGTTCCCCAAAAGATGTCATAGGCTTTAACAACCTTGTGGGATATGTCTCCTAGTTAATTTATATCTCAGTAAACATAGAATCATAGAATTATTTAGGTTGGAAAAAACCTTTAAGATCATTGAGTCCAACCATTAAACTAGCACTGCCAAATCCACCACTAAATCATGTCCCTCAGCACTACATCTACCCATCTTTTAAATACCTGCAGGGATGGTGACTCAACCACGTCCCTGGGCAGCCTGTTTGAATGCTTGACAACTATTTGGTGAAGAAATTTTTCCTAATATCCAATCTAAGCCTCCCCTGGCACAACCTGAGGCTGTTTCCTCTTGTCCTATCGCTTGTTACCTGGGACAAGCGACCAACCCCCACCTCTCTACAACCTCCTTTCAGGTAGTTGTAAAGAGCAATAACGTCTCCCCTCAGCCTCTCCTCATAAGACTTGTGCTCTAGACCCTTCACCAGCTTCATTGCTCTTCTTTGGACATGCTCCAGCACCTCAATGTCTTTCTTGTAGTGAGGGACTCAAAACTGAACACAGTATTTGAGTATTCACATCCCATAATCAATCACACATGCTCATCATGCCCATTTTCTGTGGCTTCTCTGCACAGTTACCCACTTTGCAGACAGAAATGGATGTCCCTGCAGTCTTGCAAGAGAAGTTGAGAATGATTGTTGACAATTTAATATTTGCGCCCTATCCCTCCCTCCTGCTGAAAGCAAGTGCTTTAGGAGAGCAGCATGAGCAGCGTGACTGTCATAGTTTGGGCAAATAAAGAGCTGTGTACAGTGTTTGCTTCCTGCAGCCTCAGAAATAACTACCCAGGGATCATGAATCCCTCTCCTCACTTTATGCTAGGGACTGGGATGTTCCCATCTGAAAAGAAAATGAGTCACACCACTTCCTACAGAGGCAGCTTCTTTATCCCTAGTCCTGCAAAAGGCAAATGCCACTGGCAATCATTAGCCACGGATGTGCTGTCATAATGATTAGGGTGGCAGAGACAGACACACAGTTCCTTTATTATTTCTGTCTCAGAATTGCAGTGATTCATTCAGAATGAAAAATGGAGTTGCCTGATTTAAGCAGGAACCTGTCTGACTGAGGCAGAGAGACAAATGGGTCTGAAATGAAGCTGTAAGTTGCTGTGTTTTCTTTCTCCTCCCCCTTTCCTCCCCTCCCTATCTTGCTGACCTATGAAGTCACACAGTGCAGGTTCATTTATTGCTTGGTCCCATTTGCTGTCAAGTCTGCTTGTCTTCTAGGTGATGCACGAGATGATGATAGGCAATCGCACAGCAATTTCTAGAGCATGCCTGTTTAAGCAGGAGCAGTAGGAATGTCAACTCAAGAGCGCGAGCGAGTGTGTAGCATTTGATCTGATCTGGCTGGCCTCAGTCTTCTCACCAGCAAGGCCAGGCCCAGCTGCTCCAGGGAAAGGTGCAGGGAACCCTGACCGCCGTCAGCAGACAGTTCATCTTCCTGACACAGTACCGAACAACTCCGCCTGTGGCTGGCAGAAGAAAACCACACGCTCAGGTTTGCTAAGTCTGCACAATCAAGTCCCTAAACCAAAGCCAGGCACGGGGTCCCCTTTTGAGGGGAACTCCCTGCAGGTGCACCCTAAAAAGGACTGCTCTCTCCTCCAGTGGCAGCCCCTTTGTGTCCCCACACTGCCTGGCACCAAGGGAAGGAGGAAGGGTGTGCTGGAGATGTGACCGGATGCCATTTCCAGCCCAGGAAGGGCTTGCAACTCCACCCATGCATCTCTCAGGCCAGAGTTTTATTCTGTGACAGAGCACTAAACAAAATGCTTCTTGTGTCCATTTTGGATTTCTGCTCCCCAAATCTTTCACAATTTCTCCTTGTATTTTCTCCTGTCCTTAGATAAGTGAGCCACCTCTGGAGCTGCTAATTCAACAGAGCTCACAAGCTATCAAGATATAGCCAAAAATCATTCAGCAACTCAAGACTCACATGTTAGAGGACCCTTAATTCAGCTCCTTGGATGAGAAGCATTCTTTTTCTACAGCTTGCTCCGTCATGGCCATAATGACGTAAAGCTTTACAAAGGTAAATTTGTAGACAGGAAATCTGACATCATGTAAGTGCTCAGTGGGATAGCTTACCAGGCAGAGCACAAAGCAACGCAGACAATTTCACCACAGAGAGCCAAATGCATCCTGCCAGGCTCTTTTTAAACCATCAGTGCTGTATTTCATAGTGCACAAACCCCAACATTGCAATGTTGAAATGTGACAAGTGGTATTTGCTTGACAGGCAAGACTGATCGCCAGATGAACTTTTAACTAAAAATGGAAATTACATGCAAAATAAACTAACAAAGACTTCCACCAATTTTGTACTTAAAACCTGAAATGTGTTCTGTACCTCTCCAGTCTTCCCTTGCCAGCAACCAAGGCTTACCATATTTTAAATCCCACACTGTCCTGTCAGTATGCAAATCTTCCCCCCTTGAATCAGATTCCCCACCCACCCCTTAAGTGTATAACACAATACTTGAGGTACTGGGGACAAGCACTTGCCATTGTGTTCATATGTCATTGGTTTTTGTCATTGTGCCAGGTCATATGAAAACAAAGTAATTTTAAGTACAGTGGGTGTAATTGTTACAAAAATAGTTGAATGGGCTATTATAAGCACAGTACTTTCTTTTGAAACAAACTGCTCTTGAGATATATTGTAGGATGCTACTAAATTAGGTAATTTTCCCGATTTGAATGCATGGGAATATTTGCACGTGGGTTTTAAAGAAAATAAATTGAAAATGCTTTGCAGCCCACCTCCTGATGTCTCATAGACCACGGATTAAAAGCTGCTGTTTTTTATCAAACCATACCACTTTTTAGAACCCATTTCAAATTTCCTTTCTCACTTAAAAACCTGTAGAGATAGCAACTGGTAACAGATAAAATACCATAAGCCTTCAGGGTGCTTGAAAATAATGGTAAGTATGGCACAGTCAGTCTCCTAGGGATTTTCAGCCAGTCTTACTAGTCTGCTGTGTTATGCAACTTTTTTAGATAAGTCCATACTAGCAACAGATTTTTCAGCTTCAGAACTGATAGCAAAATAATTCTGTGAATTATTTTCAGTTTCTGAATCTATTCTCATTTTCCTTGTCCTCAGCATGCACTCAGATGTGTAGAGTTAATTTCTTCGCCTTTTTCTATGATTGTGAGCAAGATACAAGGAGCCACATCAGCCAGCTGATATCCATTTAAATCTGCCAATGATATCTATCATTTTCAGTATCGGATGTGACTGATCGGGATGGGCTGGGCATGTATGGCAACTCAGGATTTGTCAGGAAGATACGTTCTTATAAGCTTACTCCTGGCTGACCTGGTGATATGCTGGTCTCAGCATCTCCTACTGGCTCATCTCCTCCATCAGTCAAGTATTCAGATTGCCCAGCATCATCCACTCCAGACCAGTCTCATGGCCTCTCACATGATACAGCAACAGGTTGGTTACATCCTTGCAAAATACTTGAATTCTAACTTGCCCCATGAAATTGAAAATTGTTCACAGAGCACTCTCAGTCCTTTCTCCTGACAATCGTAGTTCTTCTGGACTGGTTCATGCTTGCTTGCTTTTCTTGCATTTCTGTTGTGCCTTCATTGATCTATGTCCAAAATGCAACTTCTCTGTCTCTTCCTTCTGGATATAGTCATTGCTCTTCTGCTGTTCAGTCCAGCAATTTCTCACTATATGATCAAAGGAATCAGGGCTGTCACAGGATATTTTGGCTGCCAGTTTAGTGTTGTGCTCTATCCCAAAAATTAGCCACAGGAACAGGCTATTAAAATGAATGGGAGAGCATTGTCAGTGCCCCTTTGCCTTCCTTGTTGGCAATGAGGCTTTGTGCACCTGTCAAAAGCCTTCCAGTAAGAGCTCATTTTTACAACAGAAAAATAGAGGATGAAATGGTGAAGCTTTGTCTCCTTCCTTAACCTGTAGCAAGCTTGCAGCCTTTTTTTTTTCTACCTGATTCACACTCCAGACCCATACGCTTGGAGAAACAGAGATATAGTGGCCTTATAATGGATGCGAAGTGTCTGATCCAGACCATCAGACCATGTATTGACAGATGGAGCTTATACTGTCATGCATATTTATGATTACCAAGCAGGACCTCCATTGCATCACCAGGATCACAAAGTATTTCTTCGGTTTGGATGTATCTTTGGCCATACTTCTCCGAGTCCTTTTTTGTGCCCTGGAGCCCACTGTTCTGTTTTGTTTTCCTCTCTTTCACATGTCTCTGTTTTGAAAATAAGGTCATACAGAATAGTTGTGAAGATGTCTACACCCATATGCCAGACTTTGTGTCTCTGTTTAAATTTGTTTGCTTGTCTACAGCTACTGTGCATGTGAGATTGACAATCTGTTCCATGGCACTTCAACTGTACTTTTCTTTATCCTCCTTTTGGTATCTGTGGACAGCCTCCATGGATAGTTTTATGTCTTCCTGTGGGTCAAAAAAATTCCAGAAGTGATGTTCGTGTCAGAGCATTCTTGACATCTTTCAATTCCTTCATGTTGTAGCCAACCCATCTGGTGCCATTGTGGAGGAGAAACCTTTTGAATTGTATGATCATCAGTGTATGAATTTACTGACATAAGTGAACACGAATTACAGTTTCAGATTTTTTTTCAGACCCTGTGTCAGGTTGTATCTTCAATATTGCTTGAGTCTTTGCATCCTCAACTAAATTTCCCTTTGAGAACAGTCTCACCCTCCAAACGAAGTTATTTCATTATTTGAAATTGATACTTATCTTTGTTTGGCTTAAGCTTACTAAGCTCTTACAAGTTCCAGCCCTGTCCTCTATTGTTGTTGAGGTAAGGGGCCCTGCTACCCAGTCTGTTAGGCCATTGATGTAGATTTTCTTCTCCACTAGACATTGCGTTTGAGCCCATTATACAGTAGCCAGAAGAACTGTGCTGAATATATTCAAAAAGGCCATTTAAGAATGCAGTATCTGCCAAATGCTGCTTTCAAAGTGTAGATCTTGGAGCACATTGTGTTCAAGGAGATCTGTTAAAATCCTGCCGTTGCATTCTTAAGAATACTTAAGAATTTGGCTTATGCCGTCTCAGAATGGATTTTATTTCTTACAGACAAGTGAAAACATTCCCTTTCATTTGTTTTTGTTTCACTCCTTTGAGTTCACACAAAGTCCTCTGTGTGCTCTCTCCCTGATCACTCTGGAGTCAATCCATGGCTCTTTTACTCCTCAACATGTTGTGCAACTTTCCTTCTAGCCTCTTTTTAAAAACTTGCAGAAATTGTCACGCAGCAGGCCCTGCATGCGTTGGATCTGCTATGGGATGCTGTGGGGAACTTCCCGTGTACCCTGTGAGTCTGTTTAACACCCGTATGTGTGGCTTCAGTTTGTCCTTATGAAACACAGTGGCATGTAGCCTCTTCAAACTGAGGGATATACATATTTAACTTGACGTTAGATGACTTGCATCTTAATCTTTTCACATTTTCCCTTTCTATTTGAATGTCAGTGTGTGCTCTCCCAGCTTGGGCACTGTTCTTCCAAATAGCACCTCTTTGCAGATATGTTTTTAACTCTTCCATTTTGACAGGCGCCTTGTGCTGACTCTGCTGTTGCCAGTGATGGGCAGTGCGCAACTCTTAACTGGAAAAACCTTTTCAGTTTGCTGCATTGTGTTACAATCCTAAAAACATCTCCTCATTATCACAGAAAGAATCCCCTTCCTTGCTCACTAGGCACATTTTCCTACATTTTGTAAAAAAACAGTTGCCTGGGTCTGTTACAAGTTCTACGTATTTCTTCCACCGTTTGTGCTGATTGCCACACTACCAGTATTGTTTTCTGCTTTCCATTTTTCTGCCCTCTGCCAAATTTCATTCTGTTAACTTTCTCCTAACCAGTACAGCTACGTGCCCTGAGTGATCTTTTCAGCACCTTTAGCTTGGACTTGTATTTGCACTTCATCTTTTGGCTTAGTGTATTCATATTGGCCTTTCCCAGTGTCAGGCTCACCAAAATAGCTGTTTATGAACTTTTTTATTGCTGTGCTTTGTGACCAGTAAACTCTGGTCAGTAAACCTTTTAACATCCCTTATTGACAGAAATAACCTCTTAGCCCCGGATAAATCTCTGTACAGTTTTCCCTTTGTTCCATGCTGTCACCTTGAGCCCTTCCCTGGTAAATGACATTTTTTGCAAGAATATATGACCCTCTGGCACTTTCCACAAAATGCTGTGCCTTACCCCCCTGCCACCTTCACACAGCATGATGGCTTTACCTCACACTTCTGGGTCTGCACTGATGAGCAATCTTTTCTACTCCACCGGTTTAATTGTCCCAGTAACTTTTAATTTCCATTTGACACTTTTTCAGATGTCTTTAGTGTGACATCTGATTCTCAAGGCTGCACAGGCTCAGTAGCAGCTTTCAATATTACCTCTCTTTCCAGGTCTCTCATATTTTGTACTGCTGTTTACTTGATGAGCAAGACAGGTTTCATGACAAATGAAACACACGTTTTAAATAAATAAAAAAAAAATAATCTGTTCTTCCCTAGATGTAGGCTGTAACTGTACACTGTCCCTGTGCTCTTTTGCTTGACATTTAGCAGCCTGGTGTGCTGAGAGACATACTGCACTGAACACGTCTTGAAGCCTGCCCATATGCCACAACTGGATCTCTGCACAACATTTTATCAAACGCCTGCATCTCATTAAGTTTCAGGTTTCAATGCAAATCCAAAGCTTCACTAGGTTTGATGAAACCTGCTCATTTTCAGAAGCTTTTGGATGAGGCTTGACCAGAGTGGGGTGACTTCAGGTGAAAGTCATGAAAAATTTGGAAGTTTTGCTTGGATTCACCCACAATTTGACCCCAAAAGCTCAATCCTAAAATGAATCTGAAAGGATTTTTGACTTTTTCTTTTTCACTCTCTCCTGAATGAATTATTTAAAGCACAGTAATCCAAATTAATGTGACATTCAGGATTTCCAGTAATGGAATAGCATGTGAAAGTTCATAATGTATATGCCACCTTAATTCTGCTCTCCCCATGTAACTCCAGATTGCTATATAACCAAATATGACCATATGCATTTTTCAGTAATATGTGATAAAGAAGTTCTAAGCTGACATGTTCAGTTCACAGTGCAAGAAACTGTTACCATTAAATGACTGTGAACCTACCTTTTCAGACCAACTATTTGGACTTTGCAAAATTGTGCTCGTCCAGTTCATCTTATTGAAACAAATCTGCATTCACTCAGTGGCACATTATGGACCTCTGACAGACAAGGGAGAAGAAAAAAATTATTTCAGTGTTGGGACTTTTCTCTGCCTTTGTTGTATCAAATAGATGTGTGTGGCAGGGGATCCCATGAATAAAACCTTCATTCAGTGTCACTCTGCTCTCTGCTTAAAGTCAATACACACATGCTCATGGCTAAGGGCTTCAGGAAGAATCGCTGCCCTCCTAAACACAGTTTACAACATCAAAAGATTTCTGCATGGCTGAAAATTTTTTCTGCTCCAGGAATTTCATCGTAACACAAGCATGGATCTGTCAAACCAGCTCTGCCTCTCTTTTAGCATGTTAGCATCCAAACACCAATCATGGAAAAATACAAGCCAGTGTCAACAAAACTCAGACCTGAAGAACTAGCCTTCCTTCCCTTGTTCCTGGCCTGCAGCCCTGCTACCACCGGCTGCCATCTCATCACACAGCATCCTGTAACCTCAAGGTCAGCTAAGGTGCTAGCTTACATGAAACTCAACTGCTGAGGGGCCAGAGGGGGTTTGTGGCAACTGGTTATTCTGGCGGTTCAGCCTGTGTTTCCATTCCCTGTGAACTTCATTATCCATGATGTGGAGAAGGTTAGCTTTGGGAGTGGAGAAGGGTAGCTCTGGGGTGTGATCAGTGCACTCTAGATGATGGCTTCTCCTTCCTGCTGTCTCACCTGCTCTGACAGTTTAAGTTCTCCATTTACAAACCCGTGTATAACACCGAGGGACCAAAGAATGCTGGTGCGTGTGTTAATATGTGTGTAGGGGGGGTGGGGGGGGTGGGGTTCTTCCCAGGGTGGCTTCCAGTTTGCAAAGAGCTTCTAGATCAGTCTGTGGCAAATAAGATGTAAATGTAACCCTGCATATATACATACACATGTATGTGTATGTATATATGCAGGGTTATATATGTATGTGCACATATACACATGCAAAGGTCCATACCCTCCCATTTATATAGCTACTTCAGTCTTCAGACTATCTCACAGTAATAAGAATATCCTTCTGAGATAAGATAAAGGAGTAACTTCCCTTTCTAATATGAAGGAGAACATAGAGGTGAGAGCTGTGTCTACAAGAATGAGTTTCCCCAGCCTAATTTGTATTCATTGAAACTGAATTATTAAAACCACTGTAGCAACTTCATAGAGGCAAGTTTATGGACTCAGATGAGCAAACTGCCCTTCCTCAGATGGGCAAACAAATTCTTCCCGGGGCAGCTTAAGATACCAGTGTCCTTAGGTTTCTGCTAGCCCTGCTGTGGCAGTAGCACATCTTGCAGCACAGCTGGGAGAAAGGGAGAAGCTGCTGGATGCTCCAGTTCACAGACTAATGTCCTAATTCAAACTAAATCCCCTTTACTAGCAACTGAAGCTGAAATGCTGGGCTGTGAATGAGGCGCACACTGTGTGCATTTAGGGCCACGGCTAGTCCCATCCAGCAGTCATGCATTCAGAGTTTGTGCCATGTTAAACCTGTGCAGACAAACATGAATCAGAACCTCATGTGGGACATCCACGATGGGCCCAGATTAGACCCTAGAGCTACTCTGATAGCAGGGTGTTTCTGGACAACAGATTGTACTGTGATCCATTAGCACCCCCAACAGATATCACTCAGGGCAGGGCTCGTTTTCACCAGGCAGGAATGCTAATCTCTCTGATATCAGAAAAGAATCACACTGGGAAATTAGACAACTGGACTTTTGCACTGGCCGGCTGTGTAGCTTAAGATAAATTGCTCTGCACCCCTCTGCCACGGTTTCCTTACCTCTAAACTGAGCATATGCTGCCAAGCATACAAATACATGCCACTCCTCATTCACAGCTCAAAGCAAAGAATTAACCACATTGTGGTGGTTGTGTCCAAATGAAGACACCAATAAAAGCAACAAAGCAGCTACACTGTCTTTATTCTCTCCCTTCCCACCCATCTTGCTGTGCTCAGTGGTAAAATTTAGAGCCTTAATATTTGGAAGTGCCCCAAACGCCTTTCCCTTAGATACCCTGTGCAAACTGAACAAGGTCTTAGTTTAAGAATGCTGTTAAGAAATTTAACAGCTCTGCAGAAACAAGTGCAAATCAGCCAGTCCCCTATCTCCTTTCCCCAGCCAGTGAGACAGTCACAAAAGTGTGATGAGGCTACCATAGAACCAAATCTGTTGTAGTCCTTCTGGACAGAATTTAGTTCTGGAGACAAAATTTCCAAAATGTAAAGGCTTCATTAACCAAGGAAGACTCAACCACCAGGAGACAGGGAGGAGGGGTGATAAGATACATGTACCTAGCAATAAGATTTGTGATGCTGGTGGAGATCATTGATGTGAAATGGAGCCCAAAGCACATGCTAATTACTCTTCTTAGTGCACTCCCCTTACTTGAGTGCAGAAAGGGGTCAAACTATGCTATTCTGGTTTTTCACCTTGGCTTCCCACTTGGCTGCTGGAAATTCAGAATTTGTGGCCAACAAGTGCTATGATTCAGGTTATTCCCTGTTCCCTGAGAGACTTTTTTTTGGCAGCCTTCTGGGCTAGGGAAAATGAGTCTGTGATTCATCTCTCTTTCTGTTGATGTTGTGAAGGGACAGAGCCAATCCATGGCTTCAAACCCAAACTCTTTTAAGGCTAAGTTTTTAAGGCTTGAGTGGAAATTGGAGACTGCCATGCAAACCCAACAACTTGTCAGCTCAGGAAGGATCACTGCTACAGTGTGGAGGGTGAGGTCATTCCATATCCCCTGAACCTGAGCAGAAGCCGCAATCACATCTTGGATGTTGGCACAGTCCAATACAAACCTCTCAAGACCGGCTTGTCAGCATCCCTCCTAGCCCTGGCAGGAGCTGTTATTCAAGTTGTGAGGGTTCACAGTCCCCTCCACCCTCCACCAATGCGGGCAAGTATAAGCATCTCTTATAATGTTTATACTGCCTGGCAAAGGGTAGCTCGCACTCCAGGGGCCACCCAGTCCTCTACGACTTCTTGCTGCTACAAGGATGGGCTGCATTTCATTGAGTGCTGAAGAAAGCACATATTTCCCAGCTCAACCCTAAGCCTACTGAAGTCACCAAGCTTTGGTACAAACCCCAGCATTCCCATGAGTCATGATATGTAAGGGGAGTTTACTTTATCAACTTTTCCCCTGTCTTATTAATAAGGAACACCTCTTTGCAAAGGGCATTATAACATAAGCTGAATATTTTGTGTCTGAGGGCCCTAAAAAAGGGAGTGAGTCACACATCCCTTTCCATCATGCTTTGCAAGATGATGTGAAATGACTTTGAGCAGTCACAAAGAAATACTGTTCTTTTCCCTCTTAAAGAAAAATGTTTATTTTATTTTTCTTCCCTAAAGGGGGCTCAA
The DNA here is from genome assembly GCF_964106895.1 of Numenius arquata. Classification (NCBI taxonomy): domain Eukaryota; kingdom Metazoa; phylum Chordata; class Aves; order Charadriiformes; family Scolopacidae; genus Numenius; species Numenius arquata. Next base: position 13,526,341 of record NC_133581.1, read on the forward strand.
GCTTTGGGTCATGCTGAGTTAAGCTCCTTGTGAAAAGAAAGGGGCCAGCATGGCTCGTTTTCACAAGGCAAAACTAAACCTAGTGTTAAATGGAGAAGTTTATTGCTAGCCATAAAAAATTAAATTATGTTGTTCAAAGCTTTGGTTTTGTCAATGAAGAGCCTATTTTCCTACAAAGGTTTTCCAGATTAGATTGATTCTATAATTGAAAATAAAGTGATGCAGAGAAAGGTCAATAAGCTTTCTACAAGGGTCTAGTACTATCACCACCCTCTGTGTCAGCCAACAGCTCTTTGGCTTCGTAGTTCAGTTAAAACTGGGATCCTATCAGCAGAGCTTGTGTTGTCTAGGAGTCTTCAAGGAACATGGCTATGTGATTATATTTCTGATACTATGCCTGGGAAGCAGAGGCTGGTTTATGCCTCTGGGCCAAATTTGGGTCAATAATTTGCCCTGCAGGCATGGCAAATATCCCTCACTCCAACTGAAACTGCACATGCTTGTACTTGGGAAGAATTTGATCTTTGCACACACCTTTGAATTAAACTGCAAAAGACTAGATTGCAATCAAGTTATATGTCACAAGAAACCTTAAGTAGAGTTTAGAATTGCTAATGTTCAGAGCATGCTTTCAGATTCTTGAAAGAATAATGCTTTTCCAGTTCAAACCTTAAAATAAAAGCTCAGACCTTATCATCAGCACGACGCCAAGTGGTGAGGAGGGGCCTTGGATACAGGACAAGTGTAATGCAGGCTGCTGTGCATGTCCTTGCTGGGAACTATGGAGTTCCAGATGAAGAATACCCTAGATGTGAAGAGGGACAAAAGCATCTTACTTGCACCTTTCAAGAGAACGAGGGGTTACAACTTAGGCCAGATATTGTGGATGAGTCTGCACAAAGTAAGCCTAGATAATAGTGTGTACACTGGCATGACAGACACTTGCAATATCCAAATTTCTGTACTGACATCTTACTTTATGCAGCACCATTCCTCTTTCTTGTCAGGAGATAGCTAATATCAGAATCCAAAAGTATTAGGGTCAATACTCTACCTACAAATTTGCAATTAAAATCATCAGGTTTTGTTTGCCTTTAAAGTGTTAAGCATTTTAGCACCTAAGAAAATATGACTCTGGGGCAAACTAACTGCTGATCTGATCCAGAATTTGCTCTGCTGTCCTCTCTTGGTTGGTGGAGATGATAGATTTCTAGGCAATTCTCCACTGCAGCCACAAGTTACAAGACCCAATTCAAGACTTCGAGAAAGAATCTTCCCTCTGTTAGATGGGAAGGATGCAGCTAGGCAATACTAGCAATACTTGCTCATTTGAGTTTGTGACTGCCTTTCTGCATTAGCCCCATGGGAACAATCACACTGATCTCTGAAGCAGCAGATCTTATAAAAGAAGTAGTGGGAAGGCAGGATGATCTTCATGGTAGAGCTGACAGTGGTGGTGTCTGTTGCTTAGGAATGCACATAGGAGCACAATCGCACGGTGTCTGGGGGTGCTTTCAAGAAAGCAATGGCTGGGGTTTTGCCACAGAGACTTAAAAGCTGAATCCCAAGGGAAGAGGAAAGCAAACTGCCAGCAATGCAGAAGATGATTGCATTGTCAAGCACAGCTTACAGAACGAAAGGACTCTGACATAAACAAATGTTACAAGACAGGCAGACAATTTATTGTGCTAAATGAAGTCAAAGAAGTGATTGTCCCCTCAGCAATCTGATAATTTAAAAGCAGGTCAGGTACAAGCTCCTAAAGCTCTGATGTACTGCAGAACCACCCTGCTCCAGGCCACTGGTACCTGAAGGGAAAATCAATGGACAAGGAGGGAAATGGTAAGACACACAAGAGAAGGAAAGAAGGACGTTTTGGCAGAGAAAAAGGAGGAAACAACAAGAGAAGTTTGTGCTTAGGGACTGGGGAATCCAGAGGGTGCTTCTGGCCAGCATGTTTCTCTGGGCACTGCGATCAGCCTGAGTGGCGATTTCCAGCCACTCTCCTTCCCTGGTGTGTCCTCTTCCACATGAGAACAGGAGGAAATATGATTTGAAATCAAAGAAATTAGTGGGAAATTGGCTACTGTATAGACTGTGGGGTCTAAGATGCTCCTCCCTTCTTTCTATTCTAGGCTAAGTGTTCTTTAACACATTACAGTAACAGTGTAACCCAAGCACAAAATTTTATTAACATTTCCTGTGCATCTCTGTGGTTTGGGAGAAGCCATAGCTTTCAGTTCTTTATCATCTATACTGGATTGCTGATTGCTAACATTTGCTGAATGCCAAATTGTATAACGTGTTTTATATATTACATGTAATGTAATTCTACTTAAGTTCCTAGCTTTGCCTGGTTTGCCTGAGTGACTCCAGCACTGCATTAAATTAATTTATTAATGTCCACCACATGCTAAACATCCTCTCATCTTCTTTTCAAGAAGTATGTGCAGTAGAGTGTCTTTTATCACGCAGGCACTTTCACGTCTGTTGTAGGGGGTTCTGTCATGTTTTTTTGAAGGGAAGAAGTGTTTTGTTTTCTTCCTGTACATGCTGCTCTTTGTGTTGGGGCAAAGAAGCAAGCTTTGCTCTTTGTGGAGGGTCTTGCAATGGTGCTTAGTCCTTGCTGGCCTTCATGCTGGCTCCTGGGGAGGTTCTCTCTCTGACTTGGGAGAGCTCCTCCTTTTGTGAATAGTCCCCAATAAAGGTAAAAGAGCTGAGAAATCACACACCTACAGTCACACACAGCTGTTGATGACAACAGTCAGAGTATGTTTCTGCCATGGAAAACACTCACTGGAGAGGACGCAGATTCTGAATCTCCATTAAGGTCCAATTTATTTTACAAAATCTTATTGTCCTACCCCCACCTGCAAGAGTCCGTGGCTCTATCTCCTCCAGAACAGCTCCACTGGAAAGTCCATCAAACTCCCCTGGACACACAGGCAGGCAAAGTGATGGAAGGGGATGCTCCCCATATGTAAGAGGAAGAGCATTACAGACATTACAGCATTACAGGTTCCTGGGCTGAAATGCTCTCTGACAGAGTCTGAGTGCTGCCAGAGAAAGTCTCCATATCTTCCTGCAGGTTAATACAGCCTCCCATTGCTCTCTCCATGACACGGCACTGACATTACCATCAAGTGACATGTGCCAAATCTTCCTGATACATGACCCTAGGTCTGGGATCTCCTGCACTGAAGAGGAAAGAAGGTGAGCTAGCCAAAGCACAGGCAACAAACGTTGATCTTCCTTCGGGAATGCTTGCGCCAGAGTTCCAAAACCAAATTAGTGCTGTTCAAAACTCAGTGACCATATTTTCAGTCTCCAGCCTGCAGGACTTCAGGGTGCAGTGGGGTGTGGGAATATAATCCAGTGAGGGCAGAATATTCACAGAGCAGCAGAGCAGGGCTGCTAGCAAGTTCTACTGCACATGCAGGAATAGTAACTTTCAGAGTCTTATAACACAACCAAATTGGGCAGGCTTTTTGCAGGGATGGCAAAAAACACCTCTTTGACTCCAGGAATATTTCTTTGCCAAACCTCAAAGTCCTGTGCCAAACCCCTAAGGTACTGATACTTCTTTCTTTTCTTTTTTTTTTTTTTTTTCTTCAAATAAATGTTAACATTGGCATAACTACCTACATTTTCCCAGCTAAAATAGTTCTCCAAATTAGTCTGAAAGTGTATGAAGAAGTTACCCTGAACCTAAGCATGCTTTATCTCAAGAAGTTTAAAGCTTGAGACATTCTTTTGTCATTGAAAAGGAGGGGGCTGCCCTGGGAAGGTGTCTGGCTTCTTAAATATAACTCCTAGACCCCACTCCTGCCCAAAACGAAATCTCAAAAGATGCTGGGGCAGATATATGAAAGGCTCTAATTTTCAAAATAATTTGTACTGAAGTTTTTGTGAAGGAGAGGGTTCACTGCAACGCTGGAGCTTCAGCTATTTGCCCTCATTTCTGTGGGAAACTGGACAGGGATGTCCACTGACTCCCTTGTTCCTCCTTGTCCAAGACAGCATTAGCTAGTCTTTCCCACATGGTGCCCTCCCAATTAGCACTATTAAAACTTTTCTCATTATTGGGCAACAGAGAGTGAGAAAGGGGTGAAAGCTAGAAGGAGTGGGGGTCTGACCATTAAGTTTGCAGGAAGACCTGGCTTTGGAGTCCCCTCTTCTCAGCAAGGTTAAACAAAGAGCACACTGTGGTCACTAAGCAGAGGTGTTGTTCCACTAGCACAGACTCCTGAGAATATGTTAAATAAGCCCTTTTGTGATACTTTTTTATTTTTAAAAAAGGTAAATTGTTTGAGTTTTGGAGAAGGTTGTATATGTGCCTAAGCAGTGTGCAAGAAGGGAGTTGCTCCATCCGTAACTCAGACCGGAGCACTAGGGTAGAGGAACAACATAGGAGTGGGAGAGAAAATAGCGGGGAGGAGGCACAGTCTGACTGCACAGAGATTAACTCCTTCCCTCCATTTCCCATCTCTCTGCAAAACTGTGCCAGAAGGGGAAGAGAAAACTCCATTAATATCGCTTCCCTTCCTGTAGCTGGCCAGGAGCACGTCATGCTGTGACTGCGATGGGACCTACTGAGGTGGGACCCGCTTGTCATATCCTCACCTCCCAGAATCCTGCGATGGGGCAGGTCGCTTGCAGTGGAGGCGACCACACAGAGCTCAGAAACACCAGCCGGGTTTTTCTTTCAGCTCTCATCAGATGCTATGCGATTCCCTTAATTCTTTGGGTTAGTTCCCGTTTTCATTATCTCTGCCTTTGTCTTGCTGATGCTGGCTGCATCTCATTCCTGCTGAATCTGGGCTGTGCTGAGCATGGTGCCATCCCCAGCCACCATGGTTTTAAACTTGTTTCCTTTGAAAGGGGACAGGAAAGCCTTCCTTATTGTAAGGCACAACCTTGGGAAGTGAAAAGAGGATCAGCAGGTTCTGACATTTAACTCTTTCCTAGGTCGTTGATGAAATATCAGTGTAAATTAAAAAAATAGTGTTCACCCACCATCCCCACCACCTCTATCCAAGTCTGAAGGTTTTTGTTTAGTCGGGATGCTCAGCGAATGGCTGCTTTTCATACCAACAGCCACATACAGGCAAACCATGCATAAACAAAGAAACTGCCTCTTACTCATTTACTACAGTCTTCCCAGATTAAAAAACCAGCAGCCGTCCAAGACACCAAGAACAGCAACAAAACCCCAGTTGATTGTAACTAATATCCACACCTCAGATTGTTTATTCACAAACAAACCATAGGGTGAAAGTGAGTCAGCAAAGGGTTTGGGTTTTGGCTAGGATGGGAAAAGGAAAGAGTCTACCTCCTCTCTTTGTTGGAGTGCCGAGGTATTTGGGAGGGGACACAAGGAATTTCCCTCTGCTGCTGAATCACAGCATCACCACCAAACATTCCCCTTATCCATCTCCTACACCGTAACTGGCAGCTAATTCAAATCCACAAGCCTGGACACACCTGCCGGATGACCACATGGTATGTGTTGGCATCCAGTGGCCTCCCAGTCCAACAATCCAAGATCTAGGTCTAGGAGCTGGACTCTGGGTCTGGCTCTGCTGATAGTTGTCTGGGCCATAAGGGCAAGTAACTTCTCAGCCTCTCTTTCTTCTGTCATTCTTTGTGTTGTGTCTTGCATTAGCAAGTTTGCAAGAACAAAGCAGTGCGGAGAAGCAGTTAATACGTACATACAGTACCTTCCACTATGGCACCTTAACCCAAAGTTTTTCTCCAGGCTGTACTGTAATAATTGTAACGTACAGAGATTAGGCAAGCCATGATACCAAAAGCAACTTGAACATGCTAAAACAATTTCTGAGAAACTAAAGTAAAAAGAAAGTAAAAATCATGTATTTTGCTTAACAGCCACAGCAGCAACATCAAATCCATCAGCAAGTAGGAGATTTAATAGCCAGGGTGTTGTCTCATTCAATAAGCAGTATGAATATGTATTAATTGGCAAGCTCAGAATAGACTTCCTTGAGTTGGGGCAGCAGGGATCCAAAACAGAGGAAGGTCAGCACTTGAGCTTTCTCCAGTTACCTCAGTTTATTCAGAGTGTAGCAATTCCTTACTCTGTGCAAGTCATATTTAGATTCCAGTGAGACCAAGGGTTTATGCAGAGCTGCAAACTATGCATTCCTGCCAATGTTTTGATAGGATTGCTGCTGCTAAGTGACAGTCCCCACAGAATGCTTCTGTCTGCCATTTCATGCATCATATCACTGAATATAATCTGACTGCACAAGGCACAATTAAAGTATGGTATGAATCTTGAGTACTGGACACCCAGCTTTGGATTTCAGCCTGTGCACCTGTGCAAGTATATGTTGATTCCTGAAATAAATAGAAAGCGAGAAAATGTGAATATTTAACCTCCATTTTCATGCCAATTCTGCCTGTCTGTAAGAAAAGTAATGCAGAACTAGGATTGCACAGCTTTTCACTTTTTCCATATGAAAATTGCAGAGGTCATAGTGTAACATAAGAGAATACAGGCTGGGCGGTAAATGCATTGAGAGCATCCCTGAGGAAAAGGACTTGGAGGTGTTGGTTGATGAGAAGCTCAACAGGAGCTGGCAATGTGCGCTTGCAGCCCAGAAAGCCAACCGCATCCTGGGCTGCATGAAAAGCAGTGTGGCCAGCAGGTCAAGGGAGGTAATTCTGCCCCTCTACTCAGCTCCTGAGAGACTCCACCTGGAGTACTGTATCCAGCTTTGGAGAACTCAGCACAAGACCAACATGGACCTGTTGGAGTGGGTCCAGCAGAGGGCCACAAAGATGATCAGAGAGCTGGAGCACGTCTGCAGTGAAGACAGTTTGAGAGAGTTGGGATTGTTCAGCCTGGACAAGAGAAGGCTCCAGGGAGACCTTATAGCAGCCTTCCAGTACTTACGGGGGGGCTACAGGAAAGATGGGGAGGAACTCTTTATCAGGGAGCATAGTGATAGGATGAGGGGTAACAGTTTTAAACTGAAAGAAGGTAAATTTTGATTAGGTATTAGGAATAAAATCTTTACTGTGAGGCTGGTGAGGCACTAGAACAGGTTGCCCAGGGAGGCTGTGGATGCCACATCCCTGGAAATGTTCAAGACCAGGCTGGATGTGGGTTTGAGGAACCTCCCTCTGGTGGGAGGTGTCCCTGGCCATGGCAGGGGGGCTGCAACTAGATGATCTTTAAGGTCCCTTCCAATCTAAACCATTCTATGATTCTATGATACTATGAAAGCTGAGAAGGCTAATGAAAAACAGTTCAATTAACAAGTAGATATCGTGAGAAAAGCCTACCTCTGTAATCTAGCTGGAGCATCTGCTATCCAAGTTGACATCGGCAGTCATAGAATCATAGAATCACAGAGTCCGGCTAAAAAGAAATGCCTCCTGGCCCTAACAGCTTCAGATGTGTTGCATCAAATGCTGTCAGTTCAAATTAAGCAATGCTGTTTTCACACTGCATCCTGTCTGCTGCCTGACCTGTTGCACTCCTGTGTGCAACTGCATCCTACCCTGGCAGGGGTTGGTCCTGCCCTGCTCCCCGGGGAGTCTGAGGAAGCAGCGTGGCCAAGTCGGCAAAGCACTGGAGTAAGGATCAGGCTTGCCCAGCTCTGCAGCTCTCTGGAAGTAGTTCCTTCACTCCCTGTTTCTCCCCAGCTTTTTGTTTAGACAGAAGGACAGAACAGGAGCCTGGCGCTTGTGCAGCCCAGAGCGAACAGATTTGCAGTCTCAGCTAAGTACATGGTCTCAAGTGAAAAGCAGCAGCACTGAAAACAAGTGGAGTGCCTAATTTCTGCTGTACTCTATATGCAAGTGTTCCATGTCCAGATGCTACAAATATATAGGATTTTTAGAAGGGTTTTAAAAATCTCAAGCTGTCAAGGTGTAAATATACGTCCTTTTGAAAACTGGAATAGACAAAACCCATACACAACACCTCTGGCCTCTGTGGCTTGCCCTCCCAGTTCTTACAGTCAATATCTTCTTGGATCTAAGACCAAACACTCTTCATTTCCTCTCAACCGTTATATGAAACCACTGGACTGTTGAGCATAAAAAATTTGATCACAGCAAATACAAATTTTCCCTCATAACACACTGAGGATCATCTTTTACACCATGCCAGACTCTTAAGCGCCACCAAATTGGTGCTCTGTTTCATCTCCTCAAACTAGCAGACACTGAGTTTCCAGGGCTTTTAGATGTTATATGCACAAGGTTTCAGACTGGCTACTTTAGGAAGACAAGTGTGGGTCAGAAAAAACATTTTGCTTTGGTGTGGGTCAGAAAAAATCTTTTATCTCTGATGATTTTAGAGACTGTCATAATTTTCCAGATGCCCCAATAACGTTTTAGGGCTTCATCTGTTGGACAAAATGAGGTCTACTTTGTGCAGCTCAAGCTTTCTTGAGTCAGACTCCTATGTTCACCTGGGAGATGTCGCTCATTCAAATGTCTTGCCTTGTGTAGCCATTGACTTCAACTGCAATTATGCCCTCAGGTGCATGGGGCAATGAGAATTTCTTCACAATACATGTCTTTTTTTATGAACCACTACATCCATCTTGTGGAAGGAATTCCTTGCCAGATTATGTTTTATTTCTTCTTTGTCAAGACACACACTTCACTGCAGAACAGTCCTTTGTGAAGTAGCAAAGGACCTTCTCTCACAAGTACAAAACAAGTGTCTCAGGAGACGTGTCTTCTCACAATTTATTCACAAAGCCTAGGACACTGCTGCTCTAAGGAAAAAACAAACAAACAACCCCCCAGAAAACCCCAAACAAACAAAAGGCAGCCAAATTATAGGTTTAGGTCCCTTAAAATGTCCTGGGGATTATATACACTATCCATTTGGATAGACTCTAGTGTGATATGATGGGAAACACCACTGGAGTCCATAGCCATAGTAAGGCCATAGGACATCCTAGCAAGTTTCCAGCCTAAACATGGAACCTTAGTCTCTTGACTACTTTATTTGTGTTTCTTTTTCCCTTGCATTCCTTCTCTGGTTCCCAGTGCATTATTTTATCTTGTCCACAGACCTGAAGAAGCTCTTCTTCTGCCTGCTTCCTCTCAGGTAGGGCATTGCCTTACTCTTGAAGACTTCAAGAGGGTGCCCAATCAAGTAAAGAAGGGCAACTTGCACTTGCTGGGACTTGCACATACAACCACACCCTTTCAAACCACTTGGAAGGAGTGTTTCAGAGCAGGTTTTCCCACTGGGAGACGTGATCTTCCACCTGTTGACCTCTGGCATGGAAATTAAGAAGGAACCTGTCTCAGTAGACCATACAAGAGTTGTGAGAAACCCTGTTCCTGCTAATGCTGAGAAAATCCACTTCTCCTCCTCTTTTCCTTCAACGCTTCTTCCCAAATTGAAGAAACACTTCTCATTTGGCATGTCTAATACATTTTCAGACACGCTGCTGCATAAGAAAGGGTGATGCATTGAAAGATATCTGCTGTCTCTTTCCAGAACTTCACGGTGCTAATACCAATAAAAAACATTCGCCATGGAACACAAAAGCTGGGAACAACCCGGCTCAAACTGGCCATGCCTTAGGAAAAACCTCACAGCAAAATGGAGGCTGAAGACTTGTGGGTTTCCAATGTCATCAAAGCACGCAGTATTAAAATAGCTACCTCCGATCCTGAAAGCCATAAAGCATAAAGATTCATACAAGCTAATTTACACCTTTTGCTCTGCAGTTAGTTCAAGTATCTCCATGGAGTTTCACTGAAGACAAACACTAAGAAGAAGAGTGCAAAAAACTAATAGACTTTGTAGAGTTTACTATAAGGACATCCAACCAAGATCTTTCTGTGATCATTACTCCAGAATAAACTGATTGGAAAGAGCAGGCAAGAGTGTTTCTTAAGGCAAAGGAGGTTTGGATTTTACTCTTCCCTCTGATTTTTGCATAGTTTTGACACTTATATTCAACAACTCTGTTCTAGTGCCTCTGGCTGAACAGGCAGCTAGGTGTTGCAGTAAGCCTGTTGTCTGTAATGCTAACCAAACACTTGAGATCCAAAGCAGATGGAGAAATGCAGCTGAGTGGAATCACATGCATTTTCCTTGTTTCTCCTTTCCTCTTCTCTCCTAGCCTCCACTATCAAAATGAAGATTGCTGAATCCACTGATTCCTTCCCCCTTTTAAGGCCAATACCCAATTGCTTCTGTAACAATTTCTAGTGCTTTATCGGTCCAGCCTTACATGACTCATAACAAAGCTTTCATCACTTTCTTCGTGAGATAATTCACCAGTCTCCTAGACAACATGACAACAGTACACAGGTCCTAAAATTAAGCAAGAGAAGCTGTATTCTAATTCCTCTGTAAAGACATCCTGTGAACTAACCTGGTTCCACAACTTTTCTCTTTGCATTTTTCAGCTACCACCAGATAGTTATCAAACCTCTGTAGTATAGCCAAGTTCTTCTTTATCTAGTCCTTTTTTTTTTTCTCATTGTCTTGTTTGAATGTAAATATGACTCCTGGTTAGAGTCAGAAGCTGAAAGTTCACAGTGCTGTCACTAGGTAATTACTACTCTTGTTCCACAGCTGCTGAAGTGACCAAGCATTTCAATTTGATCCAGATGCTGCCAGTTCTTTGTTGAAAGTTGATAAAACATATTTGAGACATTTTTCTAACCACTCCAAGTTGCTGTCATGTTTTCTCTTTGTTTTGCTTCTAGATTTAGGTCTTTCTCATTCAATAGCGCCCTTCCTCTGGGCAGAGTAAAGTCTGTTGGAGCAGACATTAATTTTTTTTAAGATGCCTGGCACTTGTTCTTATTAGATCAGACATCCAACAAACCCAGGCAGAGAGAACTCCTAGCTGTGTTATTAATAAATGATCCTTGTTTAAGACAAGATTGTAGGTATGAGCAAAGGCTTCTACAGAGCTGAAGTTGAAACATTGCTTAGTTTACTAGTAATCACACATTCTCTGGAAGTCCTCAGTGGCATGGCTCGATGTCCAAGTGGACAGCAGTGATGAGTGATGTTCCTCAGGGGTCGGTACTGGGACCAGTGCAGTTTAACATCTTTGTCAGTGACACGGACAAAGGGATTGAGTGCACCCTCAGCAACTTTGCTGACAACACCAAGCTGCAAGGAGCAGTTGGCATGCTGGAGGGCAGGGCTGCCATCCAGAGGGACCTCGACAGGCTTGAGAGATGGGCCCATGCCAACCTCATGAAGTTCAACAAGGCCAAGTGCAAGGTCCTGCACCTGGGTCAAGGCAACCCCAAGCACAAATACAGGTTGGACGGACAATGGATTGAGAACAGCCCTGAGGAGAAAGACTTGGAGGTGTTGGTTGATGAGAAGCTCAACAGGAGCTGGCAATGCATGCTAGCAGCCCGGAAAGCCAATCACATCCTGGGCTACATCAAAAAAGACATGGCCAGCAGGTCAAGGGAGGTGATTCTCTCCCTCTACTCAGCTCCAGAGAGACTCCACCTGGAGTACTGCATCCAGCTTTGGAGTCCTCAGCACAAGAAGGACATGGACCTATTGGAGCAGGTCAAGAGGTGGGCCACAAGGATGACTGGAGGGCTGGAGCACCCCTCCTGTGAAGACAGGCTAAGAGAGTTGGAGTTGTTCAGCCTGGAGAAAAGAAGGCTCCAGGGTGACCTTATAGCAGCCTTCCAGTACCTGAAGGGGGCCTACAGATGGGGAGGGTCTCTTTATCAGGGAGTGCAGCAATAGGATGAGGGGAAATGTTTTTAAACTGAAAGAGGGTAAATTTTTATTAGATATTAGGAAGACATTCTTTACTGTGAGGGCGGTGAGGCACTGGAACAGGTTGCCCATGGAAGTTGTGGATGCCCCATCCCTGGAAGTGTTTAAGGCCAGGCTGGATGTGGGTTTGAGCAACCTCCCTCTGGTGGGAGGTGTCCCTGGCCATGGCAGAGAGGTTGGAACTTGACGATCTTTAAGGTCCCTTCCAACTCTAACCATCCTATGATTCTATGATATACACCGAGGCCCAAATCCTAAGAAGCTGCTTAATCAACTAAGTGGAAATTAGAGATTTCGTTACTCATGGATATGTGATGAAGCAAAATATTCAAAGTGATGACCAGGGTGTGCATTTAACATCTCTGAAATTCAGCCATGGTCAGGAACTTCAGGTCAAACTCTATTATAAAACAGGGTGAGTTATGAAGAATACAATCACCATGAAGGTCTCTCAGTTACAGATCACTGGGAGCTTGGCATACCTATGCCAAGGTATAATGAAAAGTAGATTCATCATTGTCTGCACCTTTTTCATATATGAAGCTTAGAGCTAGTCGGTAATTATTTATGTAGATAAGCATTAGTGTGCACTATGTTTTAATGTTTATAACATCGGGACTCAAATCAACACAATAGGAAGAAGGTAGCAACTAGAAAGAAAAATCAGCAAGAATTTTGACAGGATAGCATCTCTCCCTCATATCTTATTACTGAAAGAAATTGTCCCAAACAGACAAATATCAATATAGATGTGTCATTCCTGATCTAGAGAAATTTAGATTCAGTGCTATAACACAAATGTGTAACACAAAATCCTTATTAGGTAGAATCTACTGAACTGAACTGCTTTGCTAAATCTGGGAGATGATTACTCACACTGTTGACTTTGAACCATTCCATTGCCTTTTAAAACAGAAAACTTGGTATCTTATTGTTTCCCCCTATTCCTGAAATAGTGTTCTTCTTCTTTAAGTGGGGCTGTCACTGGGAATTGCACAGAGACGCACAAGAGTGCACAAAGCAAGAAATGGTGTAATGCAAGCATGCATTTTGCCCTCCCTTTAAAACACACTACGTATTAAAGATAGAAAACACATCTACCTTTTTTGTAAACTTCTTATTTTGGCTCCAGATCATTAGTATTTTGCCCAGTTCATTCAGAGATTCAGGAATTAGTTCATCCACATGAGGGGAGAACAAAATGCTGCAAATGAAGGGAAGAAAGGAGGGGAACGTTAGATATGAAACATAATATCCCTCAGGCTATTATGAAAACCATTGTGTTTTCATTAACATTCAGTATTTCTTCTTTTAACTTGCAACTTCTGTGCCCTGTATTTTAAGGCATCAAGTTATATTGCCATATTGAGGATTATTTAAGCAATCCCAGTAAGTAGGTCAGCCAGTAATTTACTCTTGGTTTATTAGAGGGTGCTAAAAGAAAAGAGCAACACCGTTATTTGTTAAATAAACAGCTGGACCCAAATTGTTGGGGGAGAAAAAGCCATTAGTTGACAAAGTGTTTTGTTAAGATTTCTAATGTAAAGAAAAATATGGCAAAATCTTTGTTTGCCACACAAATTTGTGTAGTGAGCAAACAGAATTAGAGCAGCCTCTTTTGCACAGCAGGTTAGATTAAGCATCAGGAGGAACAATGCCGAGAAGAGCTCTGTATGACGCAGGGGATCAAGATGGAGGATGCATTTGGTCTTGTGTAGCCTGATTAGACTAGGTTTTTCCCCAACTATGTCCAGAAGCTGCCACTGACAGAAAGAAGAGAAAATGATCCCAGTCGGATTTCTTTATAATCACAAGGAAGATTCATTCAGTTATGATTTTGATATACATAAAGGCAAAAATGATGAAGTTGTCCTTATAAAATCAATTATGATTTTGATATACATAAAAGTAAAAATGATGAAGTTGTCCTTATAAAACTAGAATAGCCTTCTGGCACCAAACCTCAGATGTTTACTTGTGAGCTAATCTTCAGTTTCCCCGTGTTCCCACTGGAAATTGTCTCCAGTACTGTAACGCATCAAATGAATTTTAAAGAGAAGGTATTGATTTTGATGCATGGCTGTAGGTAAATATGTAAGGCTAGCATAAAGCTTTTAAAAGACACTAACTGAATGGCACAGAGGGGATGAAAAGGGCAAAGATCTGGTCTTAAAGCTGTCAGATCAAAGCCCTAACACTTGTTCTTCCTTCTGAAAGCAATATTAGCAGCTCCTCCATGTGAATACTCTGTGGTGAGGGATTTCCACGGGTTGATAAAGATGAGGATAATGTCCTGTCTCTGCATCATCATCCCCCCAAAACTGTCACAGTCACCCAGAATGAGCAATTGCGTATGTTCATACTTAGCATTCATAAAGAAGGTAAATGGTAATGTTCTTCTGCCTCAGTTATCTTACAACAGTGCAACTGTGCCTGGGCTGTGGTAGAGAACCAAAACTTTTGCTAATGTTGGCCCCGACCTTTCTCAATTGCAGTTTGTCTTTTCCTTTACTGAGAAACTTTGCTCCTTAAAAACAAGTTTTATTCATGAACCTAGCTCTGGCTGGCTTTCTTCGGTGCAGGAGACTGATTTCGAAAGTTCGGGTTCCCTTCCCCTTCTCTCTCCCTCACAAAGAAATATTTTTTCATAATCTCTGAAGCAAAAACATCATTAAATTTCCAAATCACTGCTAGAGGGTTTTATGGGAGGCTTAACTTTCCAAAGGAGCAAGAAATCAGAATGAGGTTTTTATTAGCAGCTAATTAAAAATATCCTGATAATTTTTTGTATTTATAAAAATGCAGAGGACAAGTAAGATGATCGTGTTGCTCTGCTATAGAAAAGAGAGGATTTCGGCCAATGAGCAAGAACAAATGGGTATTCAGAAGGTCAATATTGGGACAGTCCCTGGCCTCTATTTAATTCTCAGTTTTCTAAGATCATAGCTTGTGGTGGATAACAGGATGCTCCTGTCAAATATTGGTGAATATTAAGCAGTTACAGAATACGTTTTGGAACATATTACAAGGACCAGCTTTCCACAGAAGGCAGCATGTCCAAGTCCCTGATGTTCACGGCATTAGGCAACTTCGGACAAATGCATCCACACAGGCATCCCCATTTTTAAGGGTTCAGGAAAACAAGTATAGACTCAAAATATGAACTGAAAGTCAATAAGTTAGGGTTGTACCAACCTGATGGGGGAAACACATTTAATCAGAAATTAATTTTCAAGAAAAGTCTTAGATCCTTCTCTGGCCACCATCTTGTGACTGAAGAGTCTATTAGCCCAGACACCTCAGACAGTCTTGCAAGCTGCAGTATCAGTCTCTCTCCTTCAGGTAACCAGGAATCAACCCATTTAGGACATCATGCATCACATTCCATCTGACAATCCAGAAGCCAGCAGAGACTGCACAGCACAAAAAGTTGTTTACAGGGGAAAACACTCAGCAGTCAATGGGTAGTCATGTCAGCTAAAGTTCACGGCTAGTCCCAAGGCACAGCTGTATGAAGTTAATGTGTGTGACATAGAATCACGGAATGGTTTGGGTTGGAAGGGACCTTAAAGATCATCTAGTTCCAACCCCCCTGCCATGGCCAGGGACACCTCCCACTGGACCAGGTTGCTCAAAGCCCCATTCAGCCTGGCCTTGCACGCTTCCAGGGATGTGGCATCCACAACTTCCCTGGGCAGTGGGAAGTTCTAGTGCCTCACCAGCCTCACAGTAAAGAGTGTCTTCCTAATATATAATCAAAATCTACTCTCTTTCAGTTTAAAACTGTTACGCCTCATGCTATCACTATGCTCCCTGATAAAGAGTTCCTCCCCATCTTTCCTGTAGCCTCCCCTGTAAGTACTGGAAGGCTGTTATAAGGTCTCCCTGGAGCCTTCTCTTGTCCAGGCTGAACAACCCCAGCTCTCTCAGCCTGTCTTCATAGGAGAGGTGCTCCAGCCCCCTCATCATCTTTGTGGCCCTCCTCCAGATGTGCTCCAATAGGTCCATGTCCTTCTTGTGCTGAGGACTCCAAAGCTGGATGCAGTACTCCAGGTGGGGTCACATGAGAGTAGAGTAGAGTAGAGTAGAGTAGAGTAGAGTAGAGTAGAGTAGAGTAGGCATCCTTCAGGTGGCACAAGCATGGACTGCTGCTCCATCATTTTCTCCAAATTACAAACCTAACTTCATTGCTAATAGTTGTGGCCACCTTATCTGCATCCAGGACCTGCTGCCAGCAGGATACTGCATAACTAACCAAACAAACCAAATCAAGAAATATGTCTGCCTTCAACATACTGGAGACAGCATGATCTACATAGCCTCACTGTCACCTTGAAATGGCTCCAGCACTGAGAAGGGGCCAACAGAAAAACTTAGAATTCTCAGTTCACTTTGAGATAGTAGAGGAAGATGACAGTCAAAACACGTAAGCAAAGCTTACTAGTGTCTTTTGCCAAAAAGTAAAGAATAAGGCCTTAAAGAACATGTATGTCCCTGCCATGATGTCTAAGCATGTCAGTACTTCCATGGCCAGGAAAATCAGAGAGATGACACAAAAATATCAGTGTTGACAACAGGCAGCCACAAAACTAATGCAATCACCCAACTTTGTACAGGGTACACAAACTATCCAGGCTCCAGAGAGTCAGAGGGCGTCAGGTATTGTGAGAGATGAATCACCTTTCCTCACAATTCTCTCCTAAAATAGGAGGATTAAGAGTAGAATCATAAATAAGTTTGCAAACAGCCAGAGAGTAAACAAGGATCCAGTAATCCCTTGTTGTTTGAAAACAAGCTTGACTCTGTGCTGCCCCCCAAAAAAGGGCTCTGTCAGTCTGTCCTGTGTACCTACTGTCTCACCACAAGACGTTACAGAGACACATGTAGTCCATTAATAGATTCCCTCTGCAAAACTGCACTTCAGAAAACTTTTTGCTTCCAAGAAACTGAAAAGTCAAATAAAAAACAAATAATCTTACCCACAAGATTTGACAAAACTTCCCATGTTGAGAAACAGAGAGAGGAACAGCTAGACAACGGCAGCAGGATTTTACAAAATTTCTGATATCACGAATCACTAAATTACTGGCTTATGACCTGTAAAGTTTCCATTCCCTAACACAGCAGAGAGGAATGTGGGCTAGAACAGGCTCTAGCAGAAGAACTCAGTAGTATGGCACTTAAACTCTAGCTACAAAATGCTGCTGAAAAATACACCAAAAGTAGAACCACTCCTGCTAGACCTGCAAATACCACTGACTTGTACTTTAACCAAACACATTTTTCTGCCTTGAGTAAACAAACATATGAGGAAAAAATGAACAGCTAAGAGAGGTTTGTTCTTTTTTTTTCCTTTTTTTCTTTTTTTTTTCCTTTTTTTCTTTTTTTTTTCCTTTTTTTCTTTTTTTTTTACGTCTAGTTTAAGTAATAAACAGATTGTTTCTAGACTGGCAACTTCTCAGCCAGGAGGGGCCATTTGGCTTTTAAGATCTTACAGGGACTGTAACTAGACCACTGCTGCTTGCTTGTCAAATATGGTTGTCATCTAAAATTTCATCCCCAACACAAAGCAACTGGAAGAAGAATGCAAAAAAAAAAAGTATCTGCATTTCTATGGGAATGCAGAAGGTATCACCTGAAATCCACACAGGGAGCTTAGGTTCAAAAATGCAACAGCCTTATGAGTATCACCCAACCTCAGGAGCACGAGATGGTCAGAACAACTCCGACAAGACAATGACTGGAGGGAGAGGGCATCAGTGTGAAGTGGCCTCTTTGGGGCAAGGATGCATGAGACTGGCCAACCCTGTCCTACCAGCCCTGCCTGCTACACCTAATGGATACTGGATGAAAAGGGAAAAAGCCTAGAGAACTGGTTAGCTGTTATTATGGGGTGCAATAGGCCTGGCAGACTGGGGATTATATACAGACTGTAGCCTCGCAAAGAAGCTGGTGCAGGAAAGGATCTCGTGAGCTAGAATTTTAGAGTTTAGCATTAAGCTTAATTTGCAGCCCAAATATCACTTTAAGCAGGTTTTAAACTTTTTTTTTTTTTTTTAAGCATCTATCTTTTAACCGAAATCATTGATTTGTTCTGTGTATCTATAATGCCTGGACAAAAAAGGATGGCAGAAGCCAAGAGCGAACCTATATCAGATATTAGGTGTTACTATAAAAAAATGAAAACAAATTTATATTATTTGGCCGTAAGGAAAAGAAGGCTCAGACTTATCAGGGAGCTTTAATAAAGAACAAGTTCTGGTTTCAGTCGTGCAGTCCTTTAAAGGGGTTGCTCTTACATACCAGGTCTTCTGCTTTCTTGTGGAGATGAACACACTACTAAAAGCAAAGCTGTACTGGAAAAAGGATGATTATTCTTCTGTGCTTCCCCATTTCAGCACAGAAGCTGTTTCAAAGTGAAGAATAAACTCGCTGTATTTTTTGAGGCAGCTGAGGAAAACCTTCATGGTTTGCTGTCAAGGTACACTAATCCCTCTGCATTCAGCACAACGCTGCACATGCAGCAACATCTTTGGCAGCTGGGGCTTACACACAGTGTCCTTTATGCACAGAAACACAAGACAGTCCTTAATGCCCCATCTCGAGCCTGGAATTCTGTTGTCGGTACATAAGGCAGAGTCTATCAACCTAATTAGACATTTAATAAGGCATTGCTCTTACGCTCAAGGTCCTCAGTGAAACCAGGCCTTTCCCACTGACTTCAACTTTCCCTAAAAAATCACAAGCCGTGTGCATCCTGCAACCACCTAGATGGCCTTTCCCTGCCAACTCCCCTGCCATGTCGCCTACAGATTTGAACCTAGTGGCATTTTCTTGGGACTAAGCATTTATTAGCTGCCTGGCAGCCAGCAAGTAGTTACTTTTTTCCAGGGTAATTGGGTTGTGAAAAAGGCATTGATAAACTGGGCCCTGACTCCCTGAGAGAGAACAGTCTCTCTGGCTATGGCAGGTCAGGCCGATATGACCTTTCATGTTGGTAGACGTCTGTTGGAGAAGCAGCTTTCTGGCAGGATGGTACTATGAAAGCAGAAGAATGACAAAATTCCTCCTTGTGAAAAAGTACTGACTAGAAAAACCAAGATCTCCTTAAAAGAAAAAGGGGCTTCCCATCAATATTCAGAAGTTTCAAGGAAAGTTTCCCCTGTCGTCAGACGTTCTCTTGCACTCAGCTAATAGGAATGAGGAAGGACAGCAAAGCATAGAAAGGAGAAGCAAGATTTGTTTGTTTTCTGTATGTAGACACGTGTAAGCATCTACTCTGATCACTCCATCCATGTTCTCACTAACCCTGAACATGGAAACTCCTTGTTTATCCTGGTGCATCACTGAAGAAGTTTCTCTGTTCCTCTCCATCTCGCCTCAGGGGCATCTTGGAGTTCTTCAAAGAAGTAAATGGGTTTGGCATTTAAGTGGCTGGCCTTCAGCTACAGACTCAGAGCCCTGAATCATGTGAGCCAGACCGGCCCTCAGTCTTGGAGCACAGGCTGCTTCTCTGTCAACCCTTCATTAACACAGTATCTGCACATCGAGCCTCCCTTCTCCTGCTGGTAAAACTACACCCTCCTATAAACCTGATCCAGGTCTTCAAAACCCACAGAGATTTCAACAAAGACAAAATTGCCAAATCAGCCTTTGTCTTGCAAGACCTATTATCTGCAATGCCACCACCATGGTTACTTCTGTCAGAAGACTGAGAAGGAATGTCAGAAAGTCACAGCAAATCAAATAACGTACGCAGGTACAATCTGCATCTGCAATTCAGAAGCAATAGTCCCCAGACTTTGATACTTGTCCTTCTAGATTGTCTGAACAAGAATGACAAATTTTGTCTTCTAATAATCCTAAACAACTTTTTCCCAGCTCAGCTAGAAAGCTGAATGCAAGTTAATTCTTCCTCTAAATAAAGGGAGAGGAGGAGAATATGAAAGGCTGAATTTCAGGAGGACTTTTACTTCATTGCAATGCACTTTTTAAACACTCTTGAGTCACATAGCAAACCTTTGGGGTAGATTTCATTAACTTACTGATAGGAATAAAAAGGAGGATTAGAGACAATGAACTAACAGAGGGAGACAGGAGATTAGTGAAATGTTTCACATGCAAAACTAGAACCACGTTGAGGAATCTGTCATCCCAGTCCTTCCCTAGCCTCTAATGGCACCATGTTCAGCAGAAGGATTTTGTGTTTTCATAATGCTTTCTCCACAAGCTGCTAGCAAAATGTTACAACTAGGTAAAGAAACAGACACAGCTTTTGATATTGACCAAGAGGAAGGTGTCTTCTGCAAAAATACAAAGTCAGAAAACTAGGCAGGCACACCTAGAACACACTATTTCCCATTTTTTTTTCAGTTTGTCTGATCCTATCCTCCTGTCATTAAAAGTATTAGCCCCAGTCACCAAGTTCAGAGCTTGCAATCCTACTTCTTATCTCTGCCATTTTGCAGTTCCACACAAAGGCCAAAGTCAGCAGGATAGAGCCCATAAAGGAGCAAAAATACCCTTTCAAGCAAAAAAAAACCCCAACTTGTTGCCAATGCAAAGCCCAGTCCAGATGTGTTTGTAATTTCTCACTTGCCTGTATGAAGAAATGTATACAGCCAAAATTTCCATCTCTTGCCTTCCATTCAGACGATAAATAACAGTCTTTCCAAAGCTTAGAACAGAGATATCAAGCCACCTCCATATACATCCATGACAGTAGCCAGATGTTTTTTTCCAAACTTCAGATCTAGACAAAGCTGAGAGTTAAAAGGCCATTTCCAGTGACATATTTCAATGTGTTTTACAGTCACAAGGAAGCAGGTCAATTATGACTGCTCCTGAAGTAATAATAACTGAGGCAGATTTATTGCATTGCTCTTTGGAGTCCAGCAAGACTTTCTATCATATTTAAGGAAGGGATGTTATCAAAGCTGTAATTCCATTGCACTGAAATATACATTCTTATCAGAGGCACACGGAGTGAAAGTCTCGAAAGTAAGCATAGGAAAGTGATCTATCTTTCTTTCCACTCTGAGTAATGAAAGTAACTCATTATTTATCCCAGAGACTCTAACAGAACCCACCATTGCACAAACAAAATAGCCAACTGGACATTATGACCAAAATTTTCAAAAGCGGCTAGAGACAGAGTGCCCACCTTGTGACATTTTAATATCCCTAATTACAGAAAGAGCAGTGTAACAACCTCTCTCAATCAGCCTAAGCTTGGCACCTTAAATGGCTAGTGACTGGGAAAGCCAAAGGGAAAGTCACAGAAAATTCCATCTCTATGGAGTGAATTTGGCTTGGACCTTCATGAACCTCTCCTGAAGAAAGTACTCTCTATGGGCCAGTGTCCTGTAAAATGGCGTGACACCCTCATCTGCAGAATCGTAAGGGTGGTACAGCAAAGCAGATACTTGGGACCTGTAGAGTTGTATCACCAGAGAAACCCCAAGATTGGTGTATGTCTTTCAACCTCAAATAAAACCAAAGCGGTTTGCCCATGTAACTGATAGCTGGTATGTATCCAAATGCCTAAAAAAAAATTGGCTGTCTTCTAAAGAGAATTTTTTCTGGCTTCCCTCCAACCTGGTCTCAAAGCTACCTCTGTAAGATGCTAGCCCCCATCGTAACAGAGACGCAAGAAAAAAAGATGCTCAGTATTTGCACATATTAAATCCTGAGCCATTTTCCTTTGTTGCAGGTGTTGATATATCATCTATATAAACTTGCTTCAGCTCATACTTTTTATTATTCCCAAAACCAGATGAATGAAGCAGACAAGGACAAAATCTGTTTCATTCCTCATCCTTCCCTCCCCTAAATTAACCTCTTGCATGCTTCCAAAATGTGTGACCATGTGGTGTAAGGCAACCTTTTCCCTTTCTGAGCAAGTCATCAAGACAGTAAACTCCATTTTGCATGACAGGAATGCTGCAGAGATGCACTCAATTTATTTTTTGTCACTTGACATAAATGCTCCATTTTTCTAATTTTAATATTTTTTTAATTTTTTTTCCAGGAGAGGAAAAATTCTTATGCCAGCCCTGGGACATGAAGTTAAAATTACAAGCACACAAATTATTCTCCTCACTGCAGCATTGCTGGGCAAAGCATCCTCTCTGGAAACAATAGCTGGAGCTTGAGGTATCCACAGGGAAAACAGAATATCATGCTTGATTTAATGCCCTTCTCATGGGATTTATTCTTGGCAAAACGCCCGTGTGGCTTATGTCAGAATGGATACATGATTCGCATGTGGATCCAGTGCTCACTGTGAGGTAACTCTTTAGTACTGATGGAGCATAAAAGCAGTGAACATCCCATGAATTAAAAAAAAAACCACCTGAGAACTACTCTCTGTCAGGAGAAAACCGAAGGCCTGCCAGACTCTGGTAGGAGAAGGAGAAGATGAATATCCACATATCTCTCCAATATAACCAAAGGCAGTGATGAGAAGAAATTACTACTGGGTTCTATAATCAGCTAATGAGCAGAACAGTGTCAGTGCATGAAAATCTGCGAACAAAAATATGAAACAAGCACATTTTTGGGTCCTTTTTTGCCCCTTTTCTGCCCTGATATGCTACTACATATTCGTAAGCAATTTTAAAAGCATCCAAAGGACAGCATTTCATTCCAGAAAGAAAAAAAAAAAAGGCTATTTTTTTTTCCTGTTTCTTGATACCCTTCTGTGCATTTGTATAATATCTAACATAGTGGGATCCTGATGTGATTGGGCTTTGTCCATGACACTGTAAGAGCAATAACAGGCCTACTGAAATTAGTAAACTCATAATGACTTCAAAGGGCTTTGCCTCAAGGGAGTGAACAATTTCTGGAGCCTGTTTTTCTTCAAATTCTAACCTTTGTTTTCTGTACAAACATCACCTTCCTTCTATTCGTACCTCTTACGTAGAGACAGATCACTCAGACAGACAGAGGTTGGCGAAGGAAAGCAGGAGTAAAGCAGTATTTGTTTGGTACCAAAGCAGTGTTGCTTGCTGAGGCCAATAACTGCAGCGCTCTCCCGAAAACTGGTAAAATCTAACTATCGACAAACAAAACTAACCTTGGAGAAGAGAGAAGGCTGGAAGGGTTTTCACCGGAATCTAGCTGGCGTCCAAACACTCACTGTGAGTTCTGTCGAGAAATTCTGCACTCGGCCCTGGTGAGGCCTCACCTCGAGTGCTGTGTTCAGTTCTGGGCCCCTCACTACAGGAAGGACATTGAGCTGCTGGAGCGTGTCCAGAGGAGAGCCACCAAGCTGGTGAGGGGTCTGGAGAACAAGTGATACGAGGAGAGGCTGAGGGAACTGGGCATGTTTAGCTTGGAGAAGAGGAGGCTGAGGGGGGACCTCATTGCCCTCTACAGCTACCTAAAAGGAGGCTGTAGAGAGGTGGGTGTTGGCCTCTTCTCCCAAGGGAATAATGACAGGACCAGAGGAAATGGTCTGAAGTTGCGGCAGGGGAGGTTTAGATTAGATATGAGGAAGAATTGCTTTACTGAGAGAGTGGTCAGGCACTGGAACAGCCTGCCCAGGGAGGTGGTGGAGTCACCATCCCTGGAGGTATTTAAGAAACGTGTAGACATGGCACTTCAGGGCAAGCTCTAGTGCCCGAGATTGTTGGTTTGGGTCTGTTTGTGGGTGGGGTGGGGTGTGGTTGTGGGTATCTGTTTTGGTTTGGGTTTGGTGTTCTGGGTTTTTTGGTTTTTTTTTTTTTGTTTTGGTGGGTGTGTTTGTTTTGGGGTTTGGTTTTTTGTTTTGTTTTGTTTTGTTTTGTTTTTGTTGGCTGGACTCGATGATCTCAAAGGTCCCATCCAACCAAAAATATTCTGTGATTCTGTGATTCTGCATCATTAGCAAAAATAATATGCAGAGTTATTTGCAAATGAATTCTGACTGTTCCTTCCCGCCGTGCAACACTTCATCATTTACTCTCATCTCCTTTTCCCTCTCCCTCTACAACTTGCATTACTCTTTGGAAATGTATCCCTTGTTTGAGAAACATGATTTAAAATCATCCTAATCACCTACTTTTTTTTGGGGGGAGGAGGGAAAAGGAATGGAAATTAATATTATTTCATTTGCTTACATATGCTCACATTTTAGGATGGTGTGATTAACCTGGGATCCATACTGAGAAAATTTTCCCTTTCACCATGCAGGAATTTTATGGAGGACCAAAAGGGTTTTCTCCCTGAACAAGGACAGTGTTAGGAGATGGGACAGTCTCTTCCCTGTACACAGAGAATTTTGTTTTCCAGGTTGTGATGGTGTGCCTTTTATAGCCGCCTGGATCCGTTGCCTGCTTTCTAAGGAGAAAAATCCAGATATTATTAGAGGTAGCACTTACTCCTGTTCAGCACCCAGCCCTCTTCTATATTTTTGTTTTGGACATAGCCTAATGTGTACAGAGGCAGTGACTACAACATTGAGTGACAGAGGTTCCTGGATCAGAAGATACTGACTTTATTTGTATTTGATGGTGGGGGGAAAAAAACCCAGAACAGGACTTATGTAAACCCCTGCAGATATTGATTAGTTTATTTTAAAAATAATGGAAAGGGTTGTTGTTGATATGAATTAGTGGAGAAAATCTGCCTTTACTGCAGGCAGGGAGCTGAGCTTTTATACCCATAATTTCTGGACCTTGCCCCTGTATTAGAGTCACAGAAAAGATTTCTTCATTATTATAAATGAAGAAATACAAACCTCCGTATTTTATAAATAACAATTTGCAGGCCCTAAATGAATACAGGGATGTAATTCACTCTAGGATTTCTGCAGCTGTTAATAAATCACTCAGGCTGCACTCTGGCAGCTTATGACATCAGCAGATCCCCTCAAGTGAATTACAGACACTAATTTACACAGAGGAGGCCATCTATCATTTATTATTGACCACCTGCTACTAGGAATCTGTACATTTTTGATAAATTAATAAGATTTTGATAGAAAGCGTCTTTAATTTTGCTCCTGTGTACGTTCATTGGCAATGTTCAACTTTGGGTTTGTAACGGTGAGTGGAAACTGACTCGTGACATCAGGCAGAGGTGACTCCGCGCCGATTGCGGGAGCACGCCTCGCTGCGAGTGGAGCGAGGCACCATGGCGAGGGCTTGCGGCCACACTCCCGCACAGATGGAAGGGACTGATCCTCTCCAAGATGTCACAGGAAGATTCATAGATTGGTCCAGTCCAGAAGGGACCTCCAAAGGTCATCTAGTCCGACCTTCCTGCAGTCAGCAGGGACACCCCCAACCCGACGAGGTTGCCCAGGGCCTTGTTGAGCTTCACCTTGAATATCTCAAAGGAAGGGGCCTCAACCACCTCCCTGGGCAACCTGTTCCAGTGTTCCACCACCCTCATAGTAAAGAACTTTTTCCTAATATCCAATCTAAATCTCCCCTTCTCCAGCTTAAAACCATTGCCCCTCGTCCTGTCACTGCAGGCCTTTGTAAACAGACTCTCCCCAGCCTTCCTGTAGGCCCCCCCAGGTACTGTAAGGCCGCTATTTACTCCCCCAGCATACAAAGGAAACAAATTTTCCGTGTGCCCGTGCCAACAGGAAAGTCTCATTTGCAACGTGAAACGCGTTAACGCCTTTGCACGAGATCGTTTCTCCCCAGTAGGAAAAATAATGGCTATCGAGCATCTGCTTGCTGTAAACAGAAGATAAAACATTACCATAAATGAAATATCAAGCTCATTACACCTGATGATTTACTTTGGCTCCTTCCTTGTATGTCTCTGTGTTTCCTCATGCTTCTACTTTTCTGGGTGATATTGCTGGGCTCTTAAAATCAGCAGAACTGACAGCAGGGATTTGGGCACGGTATTTCCAGTTTAAAATGACATCCTAAGTTATAGGTAAGTTGTAGCACAAGACATGATGCGCTCTAAAACTTTCATGGCAGCAAGGTGGCTAAAGAGCCAGGACATGTATGACAACTGGGCCTTGTTACTGGCACATAAACACTCCCCGATGCCCGTAACGCTGGGTCCGTGTAAGAATCACTGCAGAATCAAAGCGAGCAAAAAAAACCCTCCAAACGCGGCTGAGTAAAACTGTCAAGCGGGTGACGGACTTTTCAGTGGCGGTTCCATGTTTGTAGCGCTCCAGGTTGCCCATTGCCACAACATCTAAGCCAGGTTTGCAAATAAAAGTAAGAACGGACACAGAGGCACGCGGGGTCGAAACGCCATTTGCTCAGCCAGAGCTGTATCTTTTTCAGCTTAAGCTGGATTTGGCTTCGTACCATCGGGAAGGTTTTGTTGCAGGGGTGGTTTCGAATAAGGAGGCTTTAGGGCTGAGGTTCTGAGCCTGCAGCTGCGGGCAGGAGTCTGGACCCACGCACAGCCTCACAACCTGCAAAGCAGCAGCAGCTCCTGCACGTCACTGAGGTTCGCGTTTCACTTCTTAAAAGAAGCAAAGTGGTTTTTACAAAACCACTCATCACATAAATATTTTAATAACTACAATTTTTCAGTGAAAACTGGATGACCAAAATGGTTTGCGATATTAGGATTGTACCGTCATAGCATATATGGGATGTTGAAAATGTAAGAGCTACTATTCCCAAAGTGGGAACATCTACAAAATCAGCAAAAAAGCTAATTTTTATAACCATAACAATTTAGGATTACTACTTTGGGAATTAAAGATTACTGATTCTTGCCAATACACACTGAAATAGACTCATCCATTGCCTGGCATATGCTCCACATCTTGGTCTTACAGTATCAGAAAAAAATTCTCCAGCAGAAGTCACAAAATCACCATAGATACATTGAGTAACGTGACTGAAAGAAATTTTTACGCCTTTAAAAAATAACGCCATCATCACCATCCTTTGGTACCTAATTAGAAAATGACATTATATGAGACTTTTCCTGTTCTGGTGAGGGTTAAGCCCAATATGGTAGTATTAATTTAGGAAGTGAAGCCAATGTTGAAATTATTGGTCTTTCACAATACAAAATATAATAAATTCCTGGAATTACATTTAGTTGGAGCTACTTGCCGTGTCTCTGCTGGTTTCCAGAAGAAACATGGGCACTCAAAATTGTTTAACGTAGTAAATTTATTCCTGAAGCATCTTACCATGATTTGACCATAGTTTGACCACCCAACTTTCTTATTTTCAAAGACAGTATTTTGTTTTATTGAATGAAAGACCTACAATGGGAAAATGCTGTAATGTAGAAGAAATAAAAAAACCTGACTGTAATCAAACTGGAGAGAGTGCTTATTTTTTCTTTAACTTTTATAATTGTTGCCAGAATAGCACAGGAAATAAGTTTTAGATGAATGTATTCTGAAAAAAAAAATAAAAAATAATAACACTCTTTCAGCCATAGCCAGGGCTCTGTCACCACATCACCTGCTGGAGTCTGTGCTGGGGGTGTAAACAGGGGGTGTTGCGTGCACTGCTTCAACCACATTAAGGGCACACCACCCGTCACTGCAGCTATGGAAGACTCTGGTTGCCATCAGGACTGAAGCCAGCACCCTCCCCTCGAGCAACATCCAAAATTCTGAGATGACTTTAGCCGTTTCCATAAATTACACAAAGCAACCTGGTGCATCTATAAAACAATATACAAATGTTGTTACTAATATTATCCCAGCGTCGCTGCTTGCAATGCTATTAATAGCCCATTCTGGTTGGAAGTAGATCTTTCACAGGTTTATAATTTAGCTGTAAAAGTTTGTGTTAATCTGTTTTAGCAACTGGGCGTGCAAAATCTCAGCTTCAGAGGCAATTTCTTGTTATCAAATTATAGTAAAATCAATTTACCTAGCAATTTGGTTTGTTGGGACACATGCCATTTCCAGACCTTGTTTCACTTGGGTAATTAAAGCAAAATTAAACCCAGTTCCATGCAAAAATTGTATTTTATTAAAAAAAAACCTTAGCATCCTATTATGAATAAAGCTGAGGATCCTGGTGAGAAGCTGCTGAGAGGAAAGATGTTATGTGGCAAATCTTTCCCTCTTCCACAAACGGCTACGGTTACCTTAAAATGAACGCAAATAATTTAAAGGCTTCTAGTAAACTTATAAAAATAAAACTTGTGTTTGAGAGCAGCCCGTTGCTGCGATCAGCGTTACCCTTTGACAAGGAACACAAACGGGCAACATCAAATACCGAGTACGCCATGAAACTTGGGAACTTTGAGCAGAAAAACGTTTGCCTTCGTGTTTTCCAACTCCTGAAAAATGTAGACACGTTCGGCAGTTACCGAATTAGCGAGGTTTTGGGGTTGTTTTTTCCCCCCAACAAAGGCGTTTAACTGAGCCCATTCCTGCGGATGGGCGGTATCACGCCCACCCCCCCCCCCCCCAACCCCCCCCCCGGCTCCGGCAGCAGCGAAGCCACCTTTTGTTCCAAGGGGGCTCTACTGAGGGGGGCGGCCCAGGGAGCCGCCGCCAGAGCAGCGCCCCACACACCCCCCCACAGCGGGGCGCCCCCACCCACGCCCAGCCGCCTACACGCGTGGGGAGACGGGACGCGGCGGGACGGCGGCGAACGGGCGGACCAGTGGCCCGACACCGCTCCCCCCTCCAGAGCTGCCCCGTTCCGTTCAGCGGCCCAAGGAAGGAGGAGGTGCCGCCCCAGCCCCTCTAGGCCGCGGGGGCCATTTTTAAATGCCCCTGTCAGGCACCGGCGGGGGGAGCAGGTGCCGGAACCCAGGAGCTCCCGGAGGCGCTGAAGTTGCGGTCCCCACTCTCTCAGAGAGAGCAGAGCGAACTATCGCCTCAGAGACACCAGAGACCAAAGTGGAAAGGGCACCTAAAGCCCCTACCCCACCACCGCAGGGATAAGCATCAACCGCTCGCCACTCGCCCCCGCGGCGGGGAGTCCCTCGCATTTAAAGGGCAGCTCCGAGCGGAGGGATCTCTCTACCGCGTTAGGAGGCCGGGACTTCTTCTGCGCACACACGACGGGGCGGCCCAGAGCCGCGGGGTAGCCCGGAACTTGTTTTCTCTCGGCGAAATCCCTCCGCCGCGGCGCAGCGCCGCGCTGAGCGGTCATGGGAGCTGTGGGCCGCGCTGTTCCTCCTCCGCGGGCGAGGCGCGGAGCGTGGCGGGCTGGCGGCCTGACTCTGCGCCGGCCGGCGTGAAGCGGCGGGGGGGGGGGGAGGAGGAGGCAGGGAGCGGCACGGGATGGAAGGGGGGGGGCGGGTTGTGTTTCCTTTCGAGTAGTGTATCCTTCCGCAGCGGCGGGCGTAAGGCACCGCTTGTCCGCGGTGTCCCTCCGCCGCCGGGAGCGTAGGGGCAGGCGGCGTCTCCCCGGACGGGGCGAGGAGGTCGTGGGCTACGCCGGGAGAAAGAAGAAACTTCGGAGCGCGGTGGCCGGCGCAGCGACCCGCCTGGCTCGGCAGGCCGGTGGAAAGAGCGCTCCCGGCAGAGAAGAAGGAAAACGAGGAGGAAGCGGCAGCGGCGACGGCGGCCGGTCCTCACCGCAGCCCCGCGGGGTCTCTGCGAGGGAGCCCGGGGGACTCTTTCTCGCGGGGCTCGGCGGAGGGATCTCTAGGCGGCTCCCCCCGTCGCCTCCTCCCCGCACCGCTCGCCCCTCGGCGCCGCCATCTTGGATTTTAATCCGCCATTTTTTTTCCTCCCCCCACTCGGAATTATTTTTTATCACTATCGCTGCTTTTTCTTCCCCCCCTTCCTAGTTCCCCTCCCCCGCCCCTCCCTCGCTCAGTCTTCGCTTCCTTTTCCCCCCCCCACCCCCCTCGCTTCCTCCCCATTTTTTTCCCCCTCCGCTCCCTTCCCTTTGATGATTCATTTTCCCCCAGTGGCGGCGGGTGCAGCGCCGGCGGCGGCGAGGGACCCAGCGCGGAGGGCAGCCGGGAGGTGAGTGTCTCTGTGTCTTGGGGGGGGGGGCGGGGGGCCGCGACTCCCGTGGGCCCCGTGAGCCGGGTGTCCCCGCGCGTGGGAGGCGCCTGTCAGCGGGCGGTGAGGCGGGGGGCCGTGCCCCTCAGCTGAGGGGTGTGGGGGGGGGACGACACGGGACCGTCCCCGTGTCCTGCCCCGCGGCCCGGGGGCTGCTCCTCTGCCGCGGGGGCAGCGTTGCGGGTCCGCCGGCGCCCCCCGCCGCCTCGGGGCGGCTCTCGGCGGCGCTGACGGACGGACCCCGCGCTGCGGGGCGGCTGAAGGGGGGCGACCCGCGGCCCGTCTGCGGGCGGTGCCGCCTCCCCGCCGCGGCTGGGGGTCGGGGGAGGGAGGTGGAGGCCGCGGCGGGGCCGGGGCCGGCCGGCGGCGGGAGGCCCAGCCCTAGGGGGCAGCACGGGGCCGGGGAGGCGCCGCCCGGCCCGGCCCGGCCCGACCCGGCCCCGCGCCCCTTCCGCCGGCCGCTTCCCCCGGCGTTCCTCGCCGGGTTTGGTGCGAGTCGTTCCGGGCCGGGGAGGCGTGTGGGGAAGCGAGGGAGGAAGCTGTGGTTACTCGGCAGTTCGTGGCACTTCTGGCGGTGAATGGTTAGTGGTCCCGACGGCGTGGCTTTCCTCGGTGCGAGCCCTGTTTGTCCTGCTCGGTTCTTTATCGAGGTCTATCTGGAGTGACCATTCCGGCCTCGCAGCTTGCTGCAATTAGCTGGAAATCCCTGCTGTCCTGGGGGTGGTTTTTTGTGATTTTTCCATTGGGGAATATATTCTTTTGGGGAAGGGGTAAAACACATCTTTGTCCAGCAGCTGCATCTGAAACTCTTAAAGTGAAATTATCTTCGAAACGTTATTCTCTAAAAAAAAGTAAAGATGGGGGGCGAGGGAGAGAGTACGTGGTGTTTTGTCGAGTTGTATCACAGACAGCGCGAGAGTCTTCAGTATCTAACTTGGTGTAGTTTTCTGGTGGGTTGAACTCTGCGCAGGGCAACACACGGGAGATGACAGTCTGACCTGGGTGTTTAATAGTATACCTGTAACTACATAGTGGGAAGTTTTAATCAATGGGGTTAAAACATATTGTAGAATAAGTTCACATGGAGTCATGTCCAGTTTCCATAGTCTGGTCACTGTAGCTGTGGATGCATCCTCTTCTGTTTTCACTAAAAATGAACTTTTGTCCTGAATTCTTTAAGCTTTCTTCCTTGCAAGTAACGCCATGTGAGGAAATCAGGATGTACTTGGTTGAAAAATGGGATGTTTGTTTTGTTTATTGTACTGTTCTGTTATTAGAGACAGATAGACACATACGAACATCTCTGCTGTATACCTATTTGAGTTTGCAAACTGGAAAATAAGACTTATTTAGAGTAATTATTCAGTGCATTGCATCTTAAATGAGTAAGTGCAGTGATGTACGCTTGTACACTCAGTTACAGGAGTGAGCAGAGCTCTTGAATACTTGTTTTGCTTTGTTAGGGCTATCCTATGGCAGGACTACAATTCCCAGCATTCTTTTCGCTTCAAACAGCAACGTGCTTTAACGCAACAGACAATTGCCAAAATTAACATAGTAGGTGTAAGGTATGATACTTCTGTGCTAAACAGTGAGTCCAGACCGGTGGTTTGAGAATGCGAAGCATTTGGGAACAGTCCCAGCTGAAGTGCTCCTGATCACTTCCCTGACCTTGTCCCCCCACCTTCCCGTAACATTCTCTTGTACCGTGGTTCAAACCAGCAAGGTCCAGGCTTTTCTGGTGACTCCCCTGATTCGGTCACCACTTGGCTCTGCGGTGGTTTTGCTGGCACAGAGAGAGGGCGGCATGCAAGTGGGCACAGGCAGGCGAGGGGGCAGCAGGGCTGGTTTGAAGTCTTCATTGAACTATGGTGCTGTTTGTGTCAGCTATTGTGGAGCTGCCCTGAATCTGTGTAGGTCACACACAGCTTAACTGTCACAACAGCTGATGCTTTTCCTTCCCGTTTCAGTGGGTCCTGCTGCTGCTCCTCCACTACTGCATCCTCTCTTGCTCTAGTGCCTGTTGGATCCTTTGCTAAACCTGCTCAGCGCATTAAACCAGCAGAACATGAGCTGCTCTCCTCCCTGTTGGGTTAATGAGGTTAAATTGAGATCTGGAGAAGTCCACCGAGCTCCAGAACTGGTAGAAATGTTTGTATCAGTTGGCAAGGGGGAGGAAGGAGGGTTCTTTCTCTCCAGAGGCAGTGTGAGCTTTTGGATTGTCTCTGTGAAAGTCAGCTGAAGGCTGGAGTTGCTGCAGTGAGTTGGGGGATTCATGCAGCCTTTAGGGTGCTTTGCTCAGCCAGTTACTCACCTTCACCCTGGGAAGGCACCGAGTGGAGGAGGTGGGATGGGGGGGTAGATGAGAAAGGGGCAGGAGCTGCTGCAGCACCTCTGCATGTACATCCCCTCTCTGCCACTCACTTGCACTGCTCCGCTGTTGGTTCTGTGCCTGCACCGTGCTTGGATTAGTGTCCACATTGAGACACACAAACCATGTGGCTGTGAAAGAACTGGTACAAGTTGGAGCGTACAGACCGAGCTGGTTGTGGGGAACTGAAGCCTGGGTTTGGGTCAGGTTTGGATCCGTGTGTGCTCTCATGAACCTGTTCTGCAACGGCTTGAACTGACCTGAGTCAGTTTTGACACAGTCTGACAGCCTCCCACGTGCTGGTATTAATCCATGTCCAATTCTGCACTGAGCTTATTCTAAGAACTGACTAGCTGAAAAGAAAGACTCAAAACTCCTTTTTTTTTTTTTTTTTTTTTTTTTTTTTTTTTTTTTTCCTTTTCTCTTTTTGTTCTGGTGGTTTAATTTGCTGAACCGGTTCATCCCTGGGGCAAAGAAAGCAAAAAATGGGTGTGAAATCAGGTGGCCAAAATAAGCGTCCGCAGTGGTGGGACCGAAGTAGTCCTTCCTAGGTAGCATTTCTCCTGTTGAGGAATTGCAGCCTCAACTCCGGAGTCTTTGAAGTCATGTGGGACCACATGACCTGTCTTTAAGATACAGCTTTGACTACAGAGATTACAGGAAAGTAAACTCCAAAATATCTTCTCTTTTTGTCACCTTCTGTGGTTGCAAAGACCTCTGTTCCATGCCTGGTTTTGCTGTGTTTTAGTGTAGTCAGTAATAATTTGTAGTGTAACTTAGAACATTAGGTTCCTGTTTAAAGTGACACTGCATTGGCTTCCCAGCCTTTGTGAGCCAGAAGTGTTCTCTGGCTCCTTTTCTTCCCTGACTTAGTGGTACTTGTTTAAGCTGTCAAAAACAGTAACTGAAAGAAGATTTGAGGCTTTTTTGAATAACTCCTTAAAGCTGTGCACATTTTCATTCAGCTTTGGTTTTGCTCAGTCTTCTGTGTTAGAAACTTGAACACTTCTTAGGAATGGGTGGATTTTTTTGTTACCCAGGTGGGGTGGCTTTAGTGAAATTGTCCGCAGCCTGCTGATCCTATAGAAAAACTGGTTGCATAGTTTTGCTCTGCTTCCCAACTTCAAAGGTCTGATGCTTTTTTTTTTTTAGAGCTATCAGTAATGCAAGACATATCTTTTCTCTTGATACCGTTGATTTGTCCAGAAAAGCTGGGTCTGTGGTCATTGGGTCTTTTGGTTTTGTGTCCTATATTTGCTTTAGGTCACTGTCTGTTGATGAAGACTTTTTGCAGCTATGGTTAATTTAAAAAACAAACAAACAAAACCAACACCCAAATAAAAACTGATTTAGATGTTTGATTTTTTAATATTTTTTTTTTTAATAAAAATATATCAAATAACTGTATTTTAGAAGGAGGTCCTTTGACTGCCTGCATACTGGAGACCATGGGAAAGGGGAGTGTGACCCTGCCTGCTAGGAAATGTCCTCATCCTAGTGTCTTTGCCTGTGTCCTGGAGAGGGGTGAACAAAGTCCACTGCCTCTGTTTAGATGCTGCTCCAGTCCTTTAAGTAATACATATTTATATGCAAAAACTGTGTTATGGAAGACTAAAAGAAATTACACTTGATTTTCTTATGGTTAGTATATGTTTTTCTATGGTTTAGGGTTTTATTGATTTGATTTTTTGCAGCTTCCTTTTCTGCTCACAAGACTTCTCTGCATTGACAGGTGAGAGCCCAAAACCTGGGAGACTCACACAGCTTTTAAGATCCATTTTAACAGCCATAGAATTTCTTTACTCAAATTCATAGGGATCTACTACACTTCCTAGTATAAAAGGACTAAGGCTTTTCATATGTGATATAAATCTGAATGGTACTGCTTAATCAGTCTGGTAAACACTTCTGGATAATTCTGGCTTTGAGTGTCTTATGCCATGACAGCATTAATCATGTTTGTGCTTCAGTTGTTGATGGGTGCTTCCGAATGTTACTGAAATGTAAATAATGTTCAGGAAGTGTGTTAATAGGTTTAATAAATTTAGAACCAGGTAAATGAAGCTTGAGTTTCCATTTTTGTGAGTACTATTGCAATGAGATGCTAAATTCCTTGATGAGAGGTGCCGAATGCGATTGAGCTATATTTTGATATTTGAGGAAATGTGCCTGTGAAACTACCATAATAGAATTATAAAAGGCAATATAATTGTCAAGAGTAGTGGTATAATTAATAAAGGGTGTGGTGTAATTAATAAAGGGTTAAAACAGCAATGTGGACACTTACATTGAAATAAAAAAGGTGCCTTGGAAGCTGTAATTGTACTGGTAAACTTAACAGTATAGAAGTCATGAGTGATCCATGAATAGTGTGATATTATTTGATGGCAGAGCCCTTTAGCAGGAATTCCTAAGTATGTGGAGGTGTAAGTATATTCTTGAATAGGAAGGTGGTTGTTCATCTTGTCCTGTTCTCCCCCCATTCCTAAAAGACTTGTCAGCATGAGGCTGATACAGAAAGTACTAGAGGAAATCGCATCTGAAGGTGTATTAAAGATCACATGGTGGTGATGAGTGGGGCATCTTTACCTCTCTTTTGGGTTATCTGTTGGCACTAGAAGCAGTGGTGTTCACTGGGAAAGGAATTTTGCCTTTTGATACCGTCTCTTGAAAGCAGTGTCTGTGTATTGGGAGAAGGAATGGAGGCTGAAGAAGCACACTTGCAGTCATTGAGTTTGTCATTTGGCTAGTATTAGAAAATAGAAGGCAGCAGTAGATGGAGACAAAGGTTTTCTTGCTCATTAGGCTGCTAGGATCAAAAAAATAATGATTTTTCACAAGAATGGTTGCTAGACTTCACTAAATGGCTCTTGATTTTGCTGGGGGGGGACTTACATTGTCATCTATATCAATATATTTTGCAGCAAAATAAAGCATTTTTCCTAATTAGTATGCTTTGAGTGTTCTTCTGTGGCCACATTTCTCCTTACCTTTGGTGTTGTACTTTCCTTACCATCACTGTATTTGTTAGGTAGAAGTGTCTTAGCACAGATAGTACTTACCCTCCCCAAACAGGACTTAGGAAAGATGAGTTTCCTTCTTTGTGCAGAGCGCGCCTTTTTTCCAGCTGACATTGTAGCTACAGTACCTGTTAGTTGTCAGAAACACTACTGTATGGAGTGGTATTGCTCCAGATTGTTGCATGCATCTCCGGTTGGACTGCGTGGTAGACTTCATTTACCTGTACTGCTCTTGAACTGTAGCACACCACAGGGTGTAGTTCAGTCTTGGTTTACAAAGAGACTGAGACTGAATTTAGTTGGAAGTCTTTAATGTAGTTTGTGCTTTAATGCTCTTCTTTACCACTGTTACAAAAATGGGGGATGGGTTTTAATTAGAGTATGTGGAGCTGTAAAATGAATTGATTGAGAAGCAGAAAGAGGGAAGTTTAAGAGTGAGCTTATTATTAAGTGATTACGTGATAGTCAGGGCAGATCTTCATAGGGTAAGCTGTCTTCTGAAAGAAGTTTGGGTGGGATGCTTAAAAAGAAAGTTTGGGGAGTTTGATTTTTATCCCCCTCCCCTTTAGTGTTTGTTATCAGGCAAGCTCTATGAAGGAAAAAAAAAAAAAGTCCAATGTTGTCTAGTACCAGTTTGAGAGGTTTCCAAGGATTTTTTTGGAGGTACTGTGTAAAAATGTCGGGTTCTATGTATAGCTAAAAGCAATGAACAGGGTTTTCCGTAGCAAATTTTAAGTCTCTGGTTTGTTTTCTGGGCTGTACCTGGTAATTTCCTAAAGAAATTTGTCAGCATGGAGAGCAACTTCTGCGTTCTGATAGTCAAACTGTTTGGTTCCAGCTCGGTTAAAGAGCTGTGTTAAAGCTTTTTACTTGCTGGTGCAGTAAAAAGACACTTAAACTTTTTTTATTATTTTAAATGTTGAGGTCGAAACAAATCGCTTCTATCACTGGCAGCAAGAAAATTCCTTCTCTGCTGAAATTATCTCAACTCTTTGTATTATATAGAGGCAGTAATTCAATTAGCTTTTCCTTAGTATGATTCTTTTTCACTTTGTCAATAATCTTACTATCCTTCTGTGACAATTTGTAAAAGGTTCTAAAACCTGTAGATTTCTGGATGGTAGTTTTAGTAAGATGTTGAACCAATACATCTGTTAAGTCACTTGTGTACTGTTTTTCTCTATACCTCACTTATCTGAG
The DNA here is from genome assembly GCF_964106895.1 of Numenius arquata. Classification (NCBI taxonomy): domain Eukaryota; kingdom Metazoa; phylum Chordata; class Aves; order Charadriiformes; family Scolopacidae; genus Numenius; species Numenius arquata. The sequence continues at coordinate 13,562,616 of NC_133581.1, forward strand.
TCTTTTAAAGTAACTTAGTAATCATCTGGCCGTGAATGTTTCTGTGACCTTAAGTAGCTGGATCACATAGGTGTCTAACAGAAATCCAGTATTTTGCTGCTGTTAACTGATTAAAACTGGAACGTCTACAAAAGACACTTATTTCAAAACATCTGTTAGTTTATTGGGAATTTCTTCCACTAGATTGAAATGCCTGTTACGTGATGCCTGTTATCTGTTCTGAGCAGAGTATCAGCACCCTTTTTTTTAATAATACAAAAAGGCACAATTTGTTATTTTATAAGGAAGCTGTAGGGAGGAGGATGAATTAAACCTCAAGTAAATGAATTACTAATGCATAAATGCAATTGTAAAATAATTATGTAACTCAGTGTTGGATTTTTTTCCTGCAAGTTACACAGAATGAGACACAACTGTGTACAAAATCATTAGTAGCTTTCTCGTAATCATTTATGCAAAAGGCATGGAGACTGCAGGCAAAAACTAGCATGTGCTTTGCCAGTCATTTATGTACTGCAAAATTTCAGCTCCGCTTGTGAATGCACTTACTACTGGCTCATTGAGCCCGATACGTCGTGACTGGTTTTCTTGTTATATGGAACAGTACAAATAGTAGCCTGAGTCCTCTAGATCATCATTGAGGGTTTTTTGAACTCTGATTTTCAAATAAAGATTTAACATGTTTTCCCCCACCCCCATTTCAAAAACTGTTGCTAGTTTTTTGGTTGTGGTTTTCAACTGTGTCCATCTTTACTTCTGGGAGGATGTTTGTATAACGTCATTCTTTGCTGTAAAGTTCCAAATAGGTTACAGATATTTATTTATTAGGAAATACAATCTTAATTGGATGTGCATTTGAAAATACTCTATTTTTGGAGTCAAATAGCTGTGTGTGTATTTATCCATGTGTATGTATGCCTATATAAACACATAAATATATATGTGTGTATAGTCCAGCTCTCAAAATTCAGTTGTCCTTAGCAGTTTATCAGCTTTAGAATTCCGTCTTTGCTTCCAGGTGTGGTTGTAAGTTGTAGGACAATAGTTCATCTCTGGATATCTGTATTTGCAAGGGTTCCCTGTACTAGTGCTAATGAACTGCTTTTCTTTCTTCCTAATGCAAATGCAGATCATCATCTCCCCCCCCCTCATTTTTTTTTTTCTTTTTGTTAAAATCTGTGTCTTGCAAACAGTTTCCCAGTAAGTTCTAATCATATTTATGTTTTGCTTCTGGTAGGAATTGGAACTGAAATTATTCATCCACTTCTCCAAGCCTTTTGAAAAGTGACTAAATGCAACTGGGTCAGATTGTCTGTGGGAATGAAGTGGCTGGGAGAATCCAAGAACATGGTGGTGAATGGCAGGAGAAGTGGAAGCAAGTCGTCTAATGACCATGCGCAGAATCAGACCAAATTGCAGCATGCAGGAAAGGAGAATCCGAAGATGGGCAAAAATGGAGTTGAGAGAAGATCAAGCAGATGTATGTAAATTTTTATGCAGCTTAGTGTTGTATGTGATTCATCTATCAATTTGCAAGTCAGACATCTGTCTTGTCTTGATTCATGAAGGAGGTCTGCATTATGTTTGTATTCATTGGCTGCGTTAACTCACTTCAGGAATATAGGTCTCTTCAGATCAGTTTAAAAGTTAAGTGAGAATAACTGAACGTAAATTAATTTTGAACTGGTATAAGTATAAAATACGTGATTTGCACTAAGTGAGAATTAGTGTGGTTGGAAGTAGATAATATATAATTTGAATTACTAGCCCAGATTTTGGGTAATGCACGTGTAGAAGTAAACCCCATTTTGAATGGTCGATATATCAACAGCCATATGAAATGGTTTTAAGGAACATGGATTTTTATTTTCACTATTGATCTGGGATAAAGGACTAAATACAAATTCAGAGCAAGTCCTTCATTCAGATTTTAGGAAGATGAGGTTTGAAATTTTCATAGCTTCATCATGTTTACAGGTTGGAAATTTTAGAGGCAGACATTACTGAACTGTGTAGTCTGAAAAGATGCTTGTAGTTGGGGAGGGGAAGAGACAAGGAAACCAAAATTAAAGACACCCATAAAATATATTCTAAAATGCTTTCTTCATTGGCTGCTACATAAATGAACAAAAGCAAGAATGGAAAAAAATAACTGTGCTCCTGTTTCTTCAGATTTTTTATCATCTTCCTTAATTTTTCTGTATTTTTTGTCTCCAACCTGAGCGTAGCTGGGCTTTATAGCATTCTTTAAATGGTATCTAATTTATGCTCTCTTATTTGCAGGTAGCGGTGCTTCAGGATTTGAGGGTCAAAGTCGTTACGTGCCTTCCTCTGGAATGTCTGCCAAGGAACTGTGTGAAAATGATGACCTAGCAACTAGTTTGGTTCTTGATCCCTATTTAGGTTTTCAGACACACAAAATGAATACTAGGTAACTTGTCCTTATTTTTCTAGAAAAGAATTGATCTTCTTAGTTGATGTAATCAGAATAAAACGGTGGAATTTCTTGCATGTTTACAAAAGTCTGAAAAAAAAAAGGGGGGGGGCAATCTGTGAGTAGCTTCTGCCTTCAAAATGGTGTTGCATGTGAGGCTGGAACTCGGAGCTCTGTAGAAGCCTGCATTTGTAACTCTCTTGAAGGTCTTTCTGTTAGCTCTTGTGTTCATGCTGTAAAACACCTTGTTAATAGACACCATTTCCTCGCTTAAACAGTTAACTAATCATAAGTTTTAAGAAGTTCTACGCCATTAGTCATTTGAAATATTTCAAATACAGAAGTTAGTGTTTGGGGACTTTTCTGTTTATTTCATGTGCCTGGGTGCCTTTTGGTTTTTTTTCTTCTTTTGACATCACAAGAAATATACAGTTCCTGAGCACTTCAGTGTTGCTGTCCCTTGATTTTAAGTTCTTGGAGACCCATGCTGAAGGAACGCAACTCAGACATGTCTGTATGTATAAGATAAATTAATGTGCTTACAGGGAACCTTATTACCAGAACTGCACATACTTTTGTGCTGTTACGCACCTGTCTGAGTACTTCTGGTCTGAATGCAGTGTGGTCTTAGGGTTTGGTTGTTGCATGCTTCTTCCTGTTTCACAGGCGTACCGGTGATGATAAGTATATTCTATAGATCTCCATTAAGCTTTTATTTGCATACGAGATCTTTATTGCTAGCTTAATGGAGAAGTTGTATATAAATGATAAGTTTCTAAGGACAGGAACCATGTGCTTATTATTGTAAAATAATAAGAGCTGGGATTTCCAGGTAGCACATCGTGGGAAACAGGCTGCTCAGTCATTCACGCTGTTGCCGTGGCTATTTTTAAAGAACAGTGTAAAGTGTACCTGTGCAGCTTATCATAACCATACTTCACATAACCAGAGTATTGGCTAAGTAGATTTTTGTGTGTATGTAAAAAGCCGATGGCTTCAAAAATGACCACTAGATTAATTGGTCTTGTCACATAACATAAATGGTTGCTGGTATAACCTGACAGTGTGCAGCATCAGGGTCCTAATAAGTGTAAAGACTCCAAAGAGGTTTTTCTTTTTCGCTGGAGAGTGCAGCATCCATCTTGGAGGAATGCTTGAGTTCTTCCTGTTGCCACCACGCTGTTGGTTACAACAGCACGTTGTGCCCAAACCAGGATCTAGGTAGATACTCTTACATTTCACTTTGGAGTGTCTTTGTATTTCTAGCAGTTAATCGAGCTAAATATATACGCTCAAAAGACTTTTTTGTTTTGTTGGATGAATGGTAGTCTACAGGTTCTGCACAGGTAGTTAATTCGTATGCTTTTTGCTAAGGATGTATTCATTGTTTAATGGTTGGAGAAGCTACTTTCATAAATGGTGTTTTCTGCTGATACGTTTTCAACACCTAATCAAAAGACTACACGAAGACTATCATCATGTATGTGTATTTCTTCCTTTCTCAAACTTAGAGAACAGTTACAGGCGGTCTTCAAGGACAATAATTAATTACTTTGGAGCACTATGGGCAATACTTAAGTGAGGCTTACAACTTCTACCAGAAACGCATCTTGCCTCTTTCATAATGTCCTGTTGAGAGAGCTTCTATTGTTGCAATGAATGAAAATACAGGCATCAGCATAATTCTTGTTTATCTTTTTGGTATGGTGTTGACATCTGCTTGTTACTGTAGCTGTGTCACTTGGATAGTCTTCCTTCCATCTAGTAAGCTGTAGTCTTTCTAGAGATTTATTGTTGTGGGGGGAAAGCAAATATGAAAATGCTAGACTGTTTCCAAAATACCAGATGCCAGTACTTAGATGATTGTAGTAGAAGTTAAGATTTACAGCTTATGTTGCATCTTCTGCTTCAGTGCGATGAAGTCATACTAGTTACATAGTTTGTATATTGAGGTTCGCTTAAAATAAAGCAGCCATTTATGATAGCAAGCAAATATTTCCTGTTCACTTGTTCTGATTTGTGTGAAGACGTGCTGTGGCAGTGACTGTGCCAGCATTCTGCTTTGTTGTTGGAAACACGAGGGGTTTGTATTTCTGAAACTAGCAGCCCAGCGTAAGTTGATGACCACTTACTGAAGTTGTACTTTACCTTACGTGTGGAAGCCAAGACTGCGTTTTTGTATGTATAAGTGTCTTCTGTGTAAGCACTTTCCCTACTTCATTCATTACTTTAGTTGAAGAGTTTGTAAAGACCTCTTGTTTTGCCCAGGGTATGTTGATTCTAAGAAAAAACTTGTAACATACTAGTAAAATGCCTAGGTTATTGTTGGAACATCTTTGTTTTCCGTCTTCTTTATACTGAATTAGGGATCTTATGGTAGAGAGGTGACAAGAACATGACTGTTATTTTTTGTTTTGGGTTTTTTGGTTGGTTTTGTTTTTTTCCAGGGGCCATAAAAATAAAGTCCTGCAATTCCTGAATACCCTCTGGCTTGGGAGGGAATTGGGCTGTTAGCTCTGTAAGCTGTCAAGTCAGTAGCATCTGAAAGAGCTGAAAACCAGTTCTCAAAAGATTACAGTCAGGTTCCCTGATGAGTTTGTCCAGTATTCCTCTGAAATACTTTCTTGTCACCAGGGTTTTGATGGACAGCATAAAATACAGCTCTGGAAATGTCTTCAGTGGCTTTACCCAAAAGTAACTTTTTTTCATCTTCTTGGATTTCCAAGACAAAGCAGGTTGTTTTCAGAGTTCCCGGTCATTCTTTCATCAAATTGGTAGCTCTTACCTCAACAAAATAGCAGGTTAGCAGTTAATAAAAAAACCACCCCATATGTTAGGAAGTATTATCTTGTCAAGTATAGCTGTTCTAAGAGGTTTTGTTGCTTCTTGTACAAATCCTGTTATATCAGACTTTTTGTGTGTGTGTGACAAAGGCTATCCTGACTGTAAGATTTACTTAGTCTTGCATGCCTGTCCTTTTTGTAAAAACATCACTGATTTTGCAAGCGATTTGATTGAAGGCTGTCTAACGCTAGAGATTAAAACTGAGACTTGTAAAAAGCCAAATGAATTCTTGTTTATCTTACTATGTCTTATTTTCAGATACTTTTCCCTAGGCTGAGCCCTGAATCTTGAAGTTGCATGCCTTAATGGCTGATCCACTCCCTACTGTCTTGCATAGAAATGTGTTAGTATATAAATCTTAGACTCCTGATAATACTGTTGCTGTTACCAGTCACTGTTTTTGCCTAGTTCCCTAAAGCACCAGCATCATGCCAGGGAATACTGAGAGCAGTTCCGATGTCTGTTTAAGTTTGCAAGTGATTTAGGAAGTTAAATGCATTGTAGTGTTTCAGGAGGATCTAGGGTTGTTTCCTAACTCCGTGTTGCTGCTTTCAGTGAAGTTACAAACTGGTGTGTGGTGCAGGTGGTTTTGTCTGATAACGTGAGACTAAAAGACCAAGCTTTAAGAATTTCCATGTTTTCTGTAGCAAACATGAAGTGTTTGGGGATGATGCATGGGAAGCTGCTTTCTCTCAACACTGCACCAAGAGCAATTCTTAGCCTTGGTGTAAACTGTCGGTCATTCCTGAACTTGACAGGGTACATCACTCTGTCCCTGCTGATCATTAACAACAAAAAAGGCAAAGCAATTCTGTATCACTTGCATTCATGGGTCTGTGCTGAATCTCTTCTGCACTCCTTAGCTCGTTTCAATATAATAATTAAAGGGCTCAGTATTTATCTTGAATGGGGCTTGGAGGTAGAATAAGTGATGTGGCTTCTGCTAAGTAAGGTTATACGGCTGTATAGTTCAGTGTTGTGGCGCTACGGAGATACTGGATTAGATACACAGCTTTTAGGTAGTGACATCCTGATGCAAAATGAAGCTTTTACATTTTTCAGACCTCAGTGTCTGTGTGCTTTCCAACATGATTTTGTTTGACTTTTGTGTAAAATCTGCTTTCTCCAATTTTCTTAATTTCTGCTGATAATTTAATTCAGTAGAGTCCTTTAGCTTGCTCCTGGATGTCTTCCTTTGCTGTGTGTAATTGCACACAGTGATGGCATTGGAACTAACTCTTTTGCTGCTGCTGAATGTTTTGGATTTAAAAGGAAAAAAAAAAAAAATAACCACCAACACACACACCCTTTACCGCCCCGCCCCCTCTCCCCCCCCCGCAAATCCAAACCAGCCACCCCAAACCAACACCCACCACTTTGCTTTTACCCAGTTTTTCTAGTTGCACCTTTAACTTCAATAAAAAGAGTTGCATCTCCAAAAGATGGAGTGGCTTCCATACAGTAATCATGGTAACTGCAAAATTAAATTTACCATGTGGAATGTCAGAATAGGAATGAAGAAAAGTGTTGGGTTTTTTTTTTTTGTCCCCCCCATATTTATTTTTTAAAAAGCACTTACTTGCGAAGCATATTAAGGAGAATGAAATTATGCAGCTGTTAGAATCTTCTTTACTTCTGTTCTAGGCTGTATTGGAGTTTTGGTCACGCCAGTGTGTGTATAGTTTCAGTTCAAGAAATTCCAGTAATGTGGATTACTTTCTTCATTAGAAATGCCCTTTTGAATTTTGGCCTTTAAAGAACGCACTTTTTTCCAGATAGCAACACTGGAGTTTCAACATAGAGCAAGCTTTTAATTAAGATACTCATGCTACAGGGTTGGGTGGGGGGAAGCAAAAATATGTGTTAACTAACTAGTTTCCACTTACTATACAGAGATTATTTTCAACTCTTGTTGTGCTGTCTTGAATGATTAACAGCCTTGCAGTTTTAGTTTTTATGCTGAATCTCTAGTTTTAGATGAATGGTAACTTGCTGTCTTCCATAGCCACTTAAATAAAAATATCATTCAGACAAAGTGCCTGTTTTTAAGAGGCTAATGGGATGCTATGTTTTGATAAAGTCACCCTTCTTAATGTTCTCTAGTCAGAAGTTAAGAAGTAGGTTTAGAAGTATATCTCATTAGCATGCACTGGTACACTATACAGAGCTCCGTACTGGATCTCTTGCAGGATCAATTTATCCTTTTTGTTCAAACTCACTGCTCTCAGTGACTGAGACTGAGCAAGGTACTGTGCTTCTCAACTTACCAGAAACTCTCCTTTAACTTCCTTTATAGGCAAGCATCTCACTGACCTTTGGCTTTATACCTTGGAGTTTCAAGATTCTTTAAGTATTCCCGAGGTAAGAGAAACTTGAGAGAGAGAAAGAACTTTGCTTCCCCAAGCCATTTTCCTGCATCTTCCTTATTGAGACCACCTCAGTTTGCCCTTAACTGGGATAAGATCATCTTCTAGCTGAGTCTGAAATTGCAATAGCCATAACTTTTTTTGGATCTTGTTGACCAGGGAAAAACAAATATTTCCTAGTGAAGTGTGAAAAATTTCTATTCTGTAGCTTGTCAGGAACAAGAGCGATTATTATTTCTTTAAAGATACTGTGATAGCTGGAGGTTCTCATTCCTAGCTTAATTTAACCAACAGACTGTTTTGCGGCAGACTCCGTGTGTGACCTGACCCCTGAAGCTGCTTGTAGGGTGGCTCAAGGGGTCTGTGCCTGTGAGCAGAATTAAACACCAGTGTGTCCTGTTCAGTTTCCATGATGGAATCTAATAAAGGTACTGTTCATAGAAGCAAATCAGAAGTCTGGATAAACAATTCTCATTTGGTTGACTCTCTGTTTAACAGAGACTGGATTGGCTGGTTTGTTTTGTTGGTTTTCTTGTGCTCTTTCTATCTCTCTTATTTCTCCTCTCTGAACTACTCTCCTATTTTACTGATGCTTAAAAGCCAGGTTTTTTGGCTCAGTTTATATAACATTTAGCTGTGGGGTCTTTTCAGACTCTCCTCATAGTGGTGCTCAGTCATGTAGACTCTTCCAGGAGATGCGTAAATTTTTTTTCAATGTCACGTGTAAATGAGGAAGCCCTGTGCCATGAGAATGATAGTATTTAAGGTTTCTTCTCAAAACTGATTGGCTTTTTGATAGATAGTGCTGGGAAAGACTAATGGATAAATTGCTATTTCGTGATACTCCTGGGGGAAGTGAAGGGTCTATCAGCAGGCCCTCAAATTCTTAAGGAACACTCAACTTCTGGGCTTTCTTGGCATATTGGCTTCTTCAGTGTCTGAAATCAGAAGGTACCTTTTAAAGTGTGTATGGAGATACACCTGTGAAAGTACTGAAGCTTTTGTAAGGAGTCTAGCTTGTGGTATTCTGAATTAGCTTGTAAACTTTATATGCTCTCAGTGCAGTTTATATGTGCTGTTGAGCTGTGAACAACTCGCTAACTTAGGCTCAGGGTGCAAAGCGTCATTCTGTTCCACTCATTTGGGAACCCTTGAAGTGAAATACCCTATGTACATCATGATGTTGGTTTCCAGCATCTTTCCATGTACTTGTGGACACTCCTTGCTTTTTTTGGATTCCTGGTTACCTTTTCTCATTATCTCTTGTCTTGTCACCATGTAAAAAAATATCAGTACAATGTTTTGATAGAGGTGCTACAGGAGGTCCTGGGTATTAATTTTTTTGAACCTTTGGGTGTCAAGAGTCACGTTCTTTGAAAAACCCAGTTCCTGTTTCAAGTTTCAAATGCCTGGCATACAGTGTAGCATTCATCTGACCTTTCAGCGTTTGTGGGGTGTTACAATCTGTACACCCCCTTCCTTCTTCCAGCCTTCTTTTTAGCCCTTTAAAGACTTGGGCACACACTAGCTATTCTGCTTCTCATGAATGATATTACATGAGTTTCTGCTAGACCAGCAGCATGGAATGCTTGAGACAAGAACTGGTGGAAACACCTGCTGAATGTGATCCATGGAGGTAGACAGGTGACTTCTCAAGGGTTGGGGACAGGTTCTGAGATACCTAAGGTGGCTAGTCATACAGCTAGTCAGCATCTGAGAATGGTATGTTGAGAAAGACCTGAAGTATGTGTGACTTTGGGACTATAAGATGTGCTTCTAATTGCTAGAGAACGTAGGATGTTGATTCTTTTTCTGAAGATCGTGAGAGCCACTGTTTGGGCTTAGCATCTGGCCTGCTTTTTCTTTTGTCTCCCCCTCCTTAATGTCTGAGTAAGCTCTGTGTGTTATGACTAGCAAATCTGAGAGAAGTCTTTCTGGTTTTGGGAAAGCTGGGAGATACTCTTCTTGTAGCTGCCTGGCAGGTTGAGGGAGACTTTGCTGTGCTAAAGAACAAAAATTATAACAATCATGTGATCTGTAGTCTGAAGAGAGTTTTCCTCTGTGATGATTTCTCAGCAGCTTGTTAGGCTTTTGGGGGAGATGGGATAAGTATATTCTTTAATAAAGAACTTGGTTTGAAACTTCTTGGCGCGGTACGTACTACAATTCTAAGTGGGCATCTGTTTCTTGACTGACTCTTGTTAGATGTTACCCCAGCCAGAAGAAAACTTATCTAATGTCTTCTCAGAACTTCTTACTGTATCTTCTTCTCTGAAAGCTCACAGGTTTATGCTGATAATTTTTGCCATATTCAAAAAGATCTAAAAGGTTGCTTAGTCATTGCATTACAAGGTTTTTCAGATGGAGAATGCAGAGAACGTGTGTAAAAGCAGTAGCATGGAATGCTGATAACCTGCACTGCTGCCAGAAGTGATACAATTAAGACAGACCTCCTAACAGCAGTATCAGGAGCATAAATACAACATTTTACTTCTAATGAAGGAAATTGAATCCTCATCATTACTAGTTATTTCTGATTAAACTCTTACTGTTCTACAAGGTGAAATAAAATTGGGATGTATAACAGTTAAGGTGGATGTGTAACAGTTAAGGTATTTTGTTTCCTTCATATAACTTGCACAGAACAAGCAAATCTTATTTGGTCATCTGAAAAGAAGTTACTTGAAATGTTCTAAGATGAGGATAAACCAAGTGATACGGTAATTTAAAAAACGGGATATCAGTGAGGGAGTTGATGAGGTTTCCTTCCACCAACTTCAAGAATTTATTTCCCCTTGTTCTCTTTAATCAGCAAATACAGGCTTCATTTGGTAAGTAAGAGGAAATAACATCAGCATGGTAACACACTTCAAGCAACATGTAATAGGACTTAGTCTTATGCGTTTAATCAAAAGCTCTTGGCTTGTTTAACACTTGTCATATGCTGTGTAAGCAAAAGGTGAGAGTTGTAAAAGAAGCTGCAGAAAACTGTTTCTCATGACCCTACAAAATTTTTATCTTTGTGAAGAGCCTCTTAGGGTGTGTCATACACTTAAAAGTGCATACACCCCACCTCCACCCCAAAGCGGAGCGTATATGGGTATGTGCTCCGCCAAAGACAATTTGTAGAGATTTGACATAATCTCTAAGTTCTGCTTTCTTTTGGTTTGGCAGCTCAGAAATGGAGCTCCTGCTTCTTGTAGTCATACAGGTTTTTTCTGTAACGAGTTTTTTCCTGTTGAGTATATGAAGGATGGTATTTCTTAAATCTCAAGCTTTGGGAAGGAAGCAGAATTCTCTGCTAATGTACAGGGGTTCATTTTCATATTTTATCTACTCAGGATATTCAGCTACCTATTTCCTGTAGCCTGTATTTTGGGGAAAAATTCTTATAATCGCACTAATTTGTGGAACTTCAGTCTTCCACAGATGTAGTATCTATGATGCATGTTACTATTTATAGATACTTCTTGTGTAGTCATTAAGAGGTGTGTTTTATATGACTACAAATGTTAAGTTTGCAATCTACATAAACCTGTGGAGTGGATTTGTCAATATAATAAGGCTTTCAGGTGGGCAAAAGTTTATTTGAAATAACTCTTCAAGGTAGTTACACATTGTTTCTGTTTTGAAATTTCTTACTCGGGCTTTTCAGTTGCGCTAATTGTTTGCTCCCTGGTTAAAAAATTTACTGTAGTATGTGAGGCTGTCAAGGGCTTAAATTTAAAATCACACGCCCAGCTACAAAAGGCAGAACTGTGCATAGATCCCTTGACACTGGTGTTAAAGTAGGAAGCTTACAGCATCCATTTTATTTGCTAGTTTTTTTGGCACATGAGCTTTTAATGATAGTAAATTTATTAGGGAAGTAAGGATAATAATACTTGTATTATAGGAGTTCTTTAGCTGCTTTGTTTCAAATGAGAGAGGTCAAAAACAGTGAAATGATTACTCTGTTTTCGTTAATCTTATCAGAGATTTGTTTTATAAATAAATTGTTTTCTCAGCAGAATGGAGGGTTTTAACATTCCAAGTAGCATGCATGGCTTTATCTTACCTCTACCATTACCTTAGAAAATGAGGGCCTGTGATTTGAGTGCATAATAGTCAGTTTCTTTACTCTCGGAGTTAAATATGTTATGTGGCTAGCAAAAGAACTGTGTGCTGCAAGTAACTGTGAGGAAGAATTGAGACTGAGTAACAGTGAAGACTGGAATAGCTTTATTCTTTATTTCAGATTTCGACCTATTAAAGGAAGGCAAGAAGAACTAAAAGAGGTGATTGAACGTTTCAAGAAAGATGAGCACTTAGAAAAAGCCTTCAAGTCCTTGACGTCAGGTGACTGGGCCCGGCACTATTTTCTTAACAAGAACAAAATGCAGGAAAGGTTGTTCAAGGAACATGTAGGTGTATTTGTAATTAATGTGCTTTTTCAGATGGTTGAAAGGCTAAGAAAATGTAAAAATTTCTTAGGAATGTAGCAACAGTAAAGGACACTAATCCACTGCTCTGTTACACATTGTTTGATTGCTTTTTAACAGAAACTTCCTTTGTTTTTAAGAACTCAGCTAGCTTTCCCCCACAACACTGCTTTTTTTCGGTTAGCTTACCGTTGCCTTTTATTTAATAGACATGTAGAAAGGAAAATACGTTTGCCACTTTTGCTGTTGGCTTAAGTCATAAACAGAAGAGAGAAGACATACTTCTGAGAGACAAGAGTTACAAGGACTTCTTCCATTCTTCAGAAGGGATTTTCTCCCCCCTCCCCCCCTTTTTTTTTTGTTTGTTTTTTTTGTTGGTTGGGGGTTTTTTGTTTTGGGTTTGTGGGTGGTTTTTTTTTTTTTTTTTTTGCTTACAGTTATTGTAAATGAAATTGTGTGACAAAGAAAGGTAAACAGAGAAGCCTTGCTACCTCAAAATACCTCCGTTGTTTTGGGTATAGGGGCTTTATGTGGGAGCGTTATTGGTCTTACTCCATTTTCTACACCCCAAATCCACTTTGTATAAAGGTTGTTGCCTCTCAAAGTTGCAGGGAAATCATAGTATTTCTTTACTGTGGGAGGGGAAAAATAAAAGAAAACTCCTTCAGGAGTGAGTGCATCTTTCTCAGATACAACCAAAAGGAATTTGGCCTACTTTAAAGTGCATCAAATCTAGTAGTGTAGAATAGTAGGCAGCAAATGCTACTTTCCCAAAGTGTTTTTTTGAGTAATACACCTGCTCTTTCACTAAAAAGAAGTGATCGAGTAATCCCTGAATTCAGTAGATTTGTCATAGAAGTAATATATTTTTCAGAACTGGAAAGAATAAAATTGGATCCAGGAAATTGTTAGGTCTCAGTGGTTCTTACAGATCTGAGCAGAATTCTTGAATGCAACTGCTCAGTGACTTTAAGAAGAAATTGCACATTTTCATTGATTGGGCCAATTTTATAGCATTCGAGACATCTTTACATTTTTTTTTTAAAACTCTTTGGATAGTCCATTATCCATGGAAGGATGCCTGCAGGTCACTTTGAAGAAGTAAGATTAACATAATGTGTATAGCTAAAATTTATAGTCAGGAATGCATTTCAGCAAACAACATCCCATTGCAATATCCATTTTTTGTGGTTTTTTTTTTTGTGTAGTTCACTGACTTTCATTATTTTTATAGAAAATTCCTCACTGCTTTTGATTTGCTTGTAACAGAAAAGTACTGTTTTCTTTCATTGCAGGTATTTATTTATTTACGAATGTTTGCAACTGACAGTGGGTTTGAGATCCTGCCTTGCAATCGGTATTCTTCTGAGCAAAATGGAGCCAAAATAGTTGCAACAAAAGAATGGTAAGAAATATGTGCATTCTATTTCTGTAAGTTATTTTGAAAGATTCCAAAAAAGATATTAAAAACACATGATTTAAAATTAAAGCTGCAACCAACGAAATACAGAATTCTGTATTTCTACTTACAAATTAAATTTGTTGTCTGTTTTTGGTAAGTACTTAACACACAACACATGCATCTGTAAAATATTCCTTTGTATATTGGGACATAGCCATACCATTTTCAGTATACAAGTTTTTTTAATCTTATTTTCAGTCAGATAATTATTTTCCTATAATCGTGAATTGTTGGCCTCCCGTGAGAAACACGAGCATGTCAAGACTCATTATGTCAGATTTTTTTATTCAACAAGTAATTGTGGGGAAAATTAGTTTTTCACCTCTCTGAAACTGAAGAGTGCTGTTTGCATATTTTGATTGTGCAAGATAAATTTCCACTGGAATCACAAAGTTGGAAGCCCAGTGGCACATTTGAGTCTCATTATAAGCATGTCTGTGGCAGCACCAGCAGATCCCTGGGTTAATTCAGATTTTAAAATATATTTTCCCCTCCCCCCCATGACTTATGTTTGTTTTGCTTTGTGGCAGTACATACTCATAACAGCACATCTGAGATGATGATAAGCTATTATGCGTGGGCTAGGATCGAGTGGCTAGACGTTACGCTGGCAGCGTAGCCAGTAAGCGTGATGTTACTGTGGGGCTATGGCCACAATGTGTGGGAGACTTAAGCTTTAAGAAGGTTGAGGCCAGTTTCTAGCTCTTCATGACCATAGCTGGAAGTTCCCCAACCATGATATAATCAGTATTTTGGGGGTTGGTTTTTTTTTTGGTTTGAATTCTCCCCTTGGCTGACTGTTTGGAGTATTTAGGTATGTTGGAAATCAATTAACTTTCCAGGCTCAAAATCATGAGTGACCTGAGAGAGAGCAAGGCAGGAGGGCTGCTTCTTAACCCTGCCAATATCTGGAAAACTGTTGAGACTCAAAACTGATAAGAGTTCTCAGTGCTCTGTATGAAAGGAGAATTTTGCATGTAAAAGGCTTGGCTTCTAGTTTGTGTCCCTCAAGTATATTTAGTATCTCCGTATTCATCTGTGTCAGAGTAATCTGGCCAGAGTTTAAAATGGACACTGTAAAGAGCAGTGGAAACAGTGCCCTTGCAAGATAACTTCTTCCTAGGCTGAGTGTTGAGTACAGTGGCAGATTGGCTGTCTGCACATGGTGTCATGGGTTTGTTGGCTTTTGTTGGTCGTTACGTCATCGTCATCCCCTGGCCCACCCTCCAAGTGGTCTATTTCAAGGACCAGTTTGATGCTGAAGAACTACCTGTGAGAGAGGAAGACATCTTATATAAATTGTGGCCTTTTTCTAGTCAATACTGGGCCTTTTTTAAGAAGCCGTGGAGTTCTAAGCATCTTCACTATGCTGTGTTTTCCTAACCAAAGGAAGAAGTATAGGAAATGCAAACGAGCAGCTGGAGGAAGTCAGAATCTCTTAAGCACTGATGGGGAGGGAGTGTGCACAAATGAAAAAATCTTGCTTTTGGTTTTAACAACTGCAGAAGCTGAAGTAATCAACTCTTGCAATTTCTTGCTTGCAGTCTCAGGAAATTGTAGGAACAATGGTGGTAATGTCTGTCAGAATTGATGTAATTGGTTCTATATAGTAGCATAAAAACATTTATTTCCTGTCTGATAAAAGGTCTTTTTGGCCTAATACCCTGTCTCTGACTGAATTAAAACGTGAGGTTTATAGGGACTGAGAAATGGTTTACAAAACACTTCCCACTATTGACAACTTTTATTTCTGTGATATTACTTTGTAATTTTGGCATATGTATTCTTATTTCTGCTACTCTTTTTTACACTAAAGGAAACGAAATGATAAAATTGAATTACTTGTGGGCTGTATTGCTGAGCTATCAGAAATGGAAGAAAACATGCTGCTGAGACATGGGGAAAATGACTTCAGTGTCATGTATTCCACACGGAAAAACTGTGCACAACTGTGGCTTGGTCCTGCTGCATTTATCAATCATGGTGAGTAGTAAGTATAGCAAGCATGTTAAAGGACATAAGTAGTTCCACTCAGAAGTGGTGTTACAGGTGAGCTGGACAACAGAGAACCTTAGAGAAAATGTCTGAATCTGGCATACTGGATCGAAATCCTGTTGGGATTTTCCCAGACCAGAGCTGATCAGCTGCGAACTGGGAAACTCACAGAAGGCTCTAGGAAGTGATGCCTTCTTCCTTTACAGAGACTTTGGAGCTCAGTTAGTGGAACATATTGTGGGTTAACCTGAATTTTTTGTGAACTTAGTCAACAATAACGTATTTCTTAAGTGAACCTTTTGCACAGTGGTTTAACTGATCCTGTTGCATTTGCATGCTGAAGGAAAAGCAGGTAGGATTTAAGAGAAATCATATTACCTTCAAGAGGAGGGAAGCTGAACATTTGTGATAGCATAGGGAAGGGCTCAGAAACCAAACTATGTGAAAACAGGTATCTTTTGATGTAGAGCTTTGTGCAATACTATCATAACTCCCAGTATTTAGTTGAGATTCTACAGTTATTGAAGTCAGAGTGAATCCTTACTTTAGATATCTACAACTATTCATGTTTCAGGTCTTATCAACAGTTAATTGACTTTATCTTTTGGACCTTTTTCAGATTGCAGACCTAACTGTAAGGTAAGCAAGAAATTAAAAGTAAATAAATAAAGCACCCCAATTTTTTTTTTTTTTACTTTTGTCCCTACCCCTTTTCCTCCCCAACTTTTTTCTTTTTTTTTTTTCCTTATTCAAACTGTTCAACCTTAATGATTAATTTCCCCTCCTTCCTGTCATCTCCTTCCCCAGTTTGTATCAACGGGCAGAGATACAGCATGTGTGAAAGCTCTAAGAGATATTGAACCTGGAGAAGAAATCTCATGTTACTACGGAGATGGGTTTTTTGGAGAAAATAATGAATACTGCGAATGTTACACCTGTGAAAGGTATGAATTGATGTAGAGAAGTTTCAAATGGAACTAGGCATATTCATGATATATTTTGTGAAAGTCCTTGATTACGAGTACCCAGACTTTTGGACACATTATAATTGCTCCTGCCTATTTGTTGTAATAATATTTTTTTTTAATGTTGTTACTGAATGGTCGTGTTTCCTGAGAGCTCCTGCATTCTGTTATTCTTTTGATTGTCAGTTTTGTAGATAACCCAAAAGGTGAATAACAAAAAAGAAATGTAGATTCTTAAAAATACTTGTACTGAATAAAGTAGAATTGGAAGGAAAAGCAGTTGTAGCTGCTACAAGACCATTAGCAACTGACTCCCAACTTTTGGGGTTTTTTGGTACTAGAAAAAGCAAATTTCATTAATGTTTTCTGTGTTGACCTGAAGCTCTCTTCTGCTGGGAATGGGCAAAGTAGTTTTCGCCATATGTTATTAGAACTTGAGGGGGTTGTGTATTCATAAAGATCTGCTGGTTTGGACAGTACTTTCCACATGTGCTGTTCCAACCTAGTTTCTTCACAAAATCAGTTGAAATAATTCCGTAGTTGGTTTTTGCCATGTTAAAACTTACTACTGACTGTGAGCATGGAGGCTCGACATTATTTGTGAGAGCTTCACCTAGTTCCAGGAGGAACTACACAGAACATAAACCAGTTCTGTTACTGCTTGACCTAACTGTAGAGAGAAAAATCCTATAAAGGACAAAATATTAATCATATTGAGAAATAGCTTAGTGCACCTTCATGTCAATAGTTTAATAATCCTACCTTCATTTTTACTAGCTAGTTTGGTCACTAACAGTTTATACAAGGGAAAACTTTCTGGTGTGGGCCTCCAAGCTCACAATGTTGGTAGATCATTCCAAGTGAAGGGTACGGTCTGAGACTTTATCTAGAGAGCTGCAAGTAAAAGTGTGCTTCAGTCCTGGGAGCTGCTTAGTATTGAATAAATGGGCACCATGATTGTTCTTTCCTTGTTACTTGGAGTGATACGTTTCTTTTTGCTCAGGTTTCTTTGATTGTTGATTTTAATGTGAGACAGGTATACTTTCAGGACAAATTTTTGGTGTGCAGACACTTTCACTAATCTGTCATCTTTGTATGTTAAGTACATGAAAATGTTATATTTTAAAGCTAACATTTGGGTATTTCTAACTTTAGGAATCTGCTTTTCAGTCACAAGTCTGTGTTACATCAATCAAATATGAGATGTTTGAATTTTGGGAAGTTGAGCAAGGAAAAATGAGTCCTTACTAACGCTGAGGCAACTGTCTCTTGGTACACCACAAAAAAAAAAAAATCTATGTGACCCAGTTTTGACTATGCTGTAAAGGATATTAGTTTGTGATGTTAAAATGTTAGACTTCTAAGAATCTGTGGGTACACTTGAGAGCTGTGGGAAGGTTGGCACTGTACAATTCTTTTTCAAGCCTCCAAAAAGCATCACCAAGAAAATTTGCATGTCTTTACATATGTGCATGTACTCTTTTTAGGTGAGCCTGCTGTTGCTCATGTTGGCTAACTGAGCACCAAAGATGACATGTCAGAAGACAATTGTGGTTTTTACAGCACCGTTACTACTTTCTGACCTGAATTGACTGTTGCTTGTGCGAAATTCAGTCTAGTATCTTAAGATGCCTGCAACTCGCAGTATTCAAAATAATACTGAAAGAATGTTCCTTATCAAACAAATACTAGTTTGAGAATAAGTATTGTGTCTGCATAATAACCTTGTGGAGCTTGAGATCCTGTCTGATCTTTTTGCTGCACTTTTGGTTGAGTTTTGTAGATCTTCTTCCAGTACAACACACTGGAATCCAAACTGAAGTTGTCTTCAGTAAATCTGTGAAGTGCAAGCCTACTGGATTATTAAAAAGTGTGAAAGCAATCCTAGTAGTAGTGCGTGAAGTGCAAGTAGAGGAATTCTTTATCTTCATGCTTTTCAGTGATTAATTAAAAAGAAAAATACGAGGTTTGCTCAGCCATTTCATTTTCATGGTAGATACGTATTGGAGTCTTTCAGTAACGAAGGAACACAGAACTATGTGATAATTTTGTTGTATTTTCTGTGCTTTTCAACTCTTGCTGATGCAGTAACAAGCACTGTACCTGAAGCTGGTGATTTTTTACTAGCCTGATGTGATTATAAAAAAATTAAGTTATCTAGGCTAATATATAAATCGTATTTCAAACTATCATATATAATTTTCACTTGTATAATTTGACTATGAAACAATACTAAAATAGACATATAAAGCAAGGGAAACCTACGTTTGCGATTTTTCTTCTTGCAAGAAATAAATGGAAGGTTTTTCTGCACATCTTACTAAAATGAGATAAGTATATAGATGTCTTATTAAAACAGTCCACAAAATACTAATAAATTCAGTGGTTATTGGTATTCTTTATCCCAGTATACCTGGGATTGTATATGAAACAAAGTGCTAAGTTTATATTAATAGTTACTAATACATTTTGTTCTCTTTTTCTTTGTAGACGTGGAACTGGTGCTTTTAAATCAAGAGTGGGACTGCCAGCACCTACTCCTGTGATTAATAGTAAATATGGACTGAGAGAAACAGATAAACGATTGAACAGACTTAAAAAGTTGGGTGACAGCAGCAAAAACTCAGACAGCCAGTCCGTCAGCTCTAACACTGATGCAGATACCACTCAGGAAAAATCTAATGCAAGTAAGGAAGGGGAAAAGCTCGGAGTGCAGGATTAAAGGTTTCATATAAAAACATGAAAAACTTTCACTGTGATGGAATTCCTCTCTTGGTGCTGAGATGCATCTCAGATACTGGTCTTTAAAACTGTAATTTATTCAGGAATCTGAAGGCAATTTAAATAACAGTTTTCCTTAAGTGTTGCAAGAACAATAGGGGTATATTCTTGTTTAGTTTTGTTTTATTTATATTAAAAGTAGTTAGTGTCATATTTCTAAACATGTCAGTTAAAGTTCTATCAACAATGAATTTCAAAATACGGTAATCGATCACATGCAGTAGTATGGTTTAGGAAAGAAAACTTAACATAGTTTGAGTTATCTACATTCTCTGGGAAAACAGTTTTTAAATAAATACTCTTAGTAGAGATTGTTAAACAAATAGTAATTTTCTTTAGAGATCCTTTTAATTGGGCAGCTATTCCATCTCCATATCCAGGACTCATAGTTTAGGTACCTATTCTGAAGTGAAAGTGCACAGTTAGTAATCTCAAAAGAAATTAGAAGGGATTTTTGTTTGTGATGCTCTTGAGAGGCTTCTCTTCATGGAGTAGTGAGTGTCATTTATTTACTTTCCCCCTTCCCCAGTTTAGACAAAATATAAATAACTGAAAATTTGACTTAACTAGTGAACAGGTTTGGAGCCACGTAAAATACTGTGGTTCCACCTGGTTCCTGTTTGCTGCTGTCATACTTAAAAACACTTCCCAAAACCCTCTTATGACCTCTAATTGCAAAGCTTTAGAGTTGCAGCTTTGCTTGGGCAGACTAAACTCCTTTTCTTACCATAGCAGGTGACAAAGAGCTGGATATCTGTGTTATTTAAGGGTTAGTAGTTAAGGGGTTCGGGTTCTTTTTCCTCCCCCTGTAGGAAAAAAAATCTAGGGTTAATACTAGAACATGCTGATCCTCAGATTTTGCTAGAATAATACTCAGTAAAAACTGTGGATAATGTGGGATGGATTTAAAAACAAACAAACAGTAGAAGAAGAAATTCAGTAAAAACCAAACTTGGTATGTTGGGAGCAGTGAGGGAAGTGTACCTGGAATTTAGGTGTACTTCTGAAGTGTCTGACAATTCCTTTCATGTCTGAGTCGAAAGTTAAGCAGTCTTGCTCTTCACTGTGTGCTGTCTAGCCTGTTCCACAGATTTTGATGAAGTGTTTAAAATGAATGAAATAACTACAGTATTTGGGAGTGGGAAACTCGGGATAAAGCAGTATCATAACAAAACTGCTTTTTTCTTCTGCAGCTAACAGAAAATCTTCAATTGGTGTAAAAAAGAACAGCAAAAATAGAACATTAACAAGACAGTCGATATCAAGAATTCCAGCATCATCAAATTCTACCTCATCTAAACTAACTCATATAAATAATTCCAGGGTACCAAAGAGACTGAAAAAGCCTGCAAAGCCTTTACTTTCAAAGATAAAGTTGCGAAATCAGTGCAAAAGGCCAGAGCAAAAGAATGCTTCTAGAAAGCTCGAAATGGGAAATTTAGTTCTCAAAGAGCCTAAAGTGGTTTTGTATAAAAACTTGCCCATTAAAAAGGATAAAGAATTGGAGGGACCAGTCAAAGTTGCAGTCTCCAGTGGATGCTTAACAAGGCATGCAGCAAGAGAACATAAACTGAATTCTGTGAAAGGTGCTCATGAGCATGGTGATATACCACCCTGCACATACATAACAAGGAGGTCAATGAGAACAAGAATGAATTTGAAGGAGACCTCTGACATAAAGCTTGAACCAAATAGGTTGGATAGCTATAAGAATAATTTGACCGGAACGCAATCAGACGTTTTGGAGCAGCAGTCTCCTGTGACAAATGAAAATGACGTAGCTCATGGACCGTCACATAAAGGGGATATTAGGTGTCAGAAAAACGATGCAGGCGTGTCAAAAAAGAAATCTCGACAAGGAAAACTTGTGAAACCACCGGCAAAAATAGAAGAAACTGATACTACGCACAATACACCTGTGAAAGATGAAGTACCGGATTTGATTAGTTCTCATTCAGAACTCGGAGAGAGGAACAATGTTGTGGACACACCTGTTGGCTATAAAGACTGTATCCCTGGGTCTGGGGGCTGCTCTGTTGTAACATCTGACAATTTTAAAGCAAAAGACAGCTTTAGAACTGCAAAAAGTAAAAAGAAAAGACGAATCACGAGGTATGATGCACAACTTATCCTTGAAAATAGCTCTGGGATTCCTAAACTGACTCTTCGTAGACGCCATGATAGCAGTAGCAAGGCAAATGACCAAGAAAGTGATGGAATGAATTCTTCAAAAATAAGCATCAAATTAAGTAAAGACCATGAAAAAGATAATAATTTATATGTAGCAAAGCTAAATAATGGGTTTAACTCAGGATCTGGCAATAGTTCAACAAAATTAAAAATACAGCTAAAACGAGAGGAGGAAAACCGAGGGACGTACCCTGAGGACCTTCATGAAAATGGTATGTGTTGTAGTGAAACTCTCTCCCTTTTGGAGTCGAGAATGGAAGTAGATGATTATGGTCACTATGAAGAGGAAACAGCAGATGAATCTTCATCAGAAGAGGACGATGAAGAGGAAGATGACTATGACGATGAATTTGATGACTTTATTCCTCTTCCTCCAGCGAAGAGATTAAGGCTTATTGTTGGCAAGGATTCAATAGATATTGATATTTCTTCCAGGAGGAGAGAAGATCAGTCTTTAAGGCTCAATGCATAAGCTTATAGGTCTTAAACTGACCTGGATGTCATTTTTAAAAAAAAAAAAAAAAAAGAAAAAAAAAAGAAAAAAAAAAAAACAACCACCCTACAACAAAAAAAAACGCCAACAAAAATTCCATTTGATTATTCCTCAACTGAAGAACTTTCTGAAAAACTTAGTGGCAGCACTTCTTAATTGTTTATTCACCTATCAACATAATATTGTAGAAAGTGTACAGCATACTGACTCTTCTTAAGTCTGATTTGTGCAGATTTTTATTGTACTTTTTAATAGCCTTCTTATGTGCAATTCTGAGTTAGAGGTAATGCTCTGTTGTAAAATAAAGGCTCAAGCAAAGTTATGAAATTGCATCAAATCTTTCCATGCAGGACAATGAGAATACAGTGTGGCTACATAATTATTTTTGATCAGTAAGAGCATTAGTTTGCTCTTACTATATTTGACTAAACGATTTAAAAAAAGAAATCATAGTAGCAGCATATTAAGGTTTTCTAGTATATGTTAATATCACCAGCAATGATCTACAGCTTTTCAATTTATTTGCTAGATGTTTTTTTTTTCCCCCCTCGGAGTTTGTCAGTTTTAACACTGTATGCTGTCCCAGACGTATTGTTTGTGGCCTTTGTTATAGTAGCAAACCGTTGGTTGGAAGTCAAATTGATTTCTTTAAAAAAAAAAGAGAAAAAAAATGAAAAGGTGTTGACAATTTGCTGACTTTTTAGTACATTATATGTACAAGGGTAGCAGTATGCAGAATAAAAGTTTGGATATGGTGTATTTATTGCTTGTTATGTAAATTAAACACCTTGTATTTAACACTTTTCAATACTTTTAGATAAAATTGTTCTTTGCAAGAATGATTGGTGCTTATTTTTTCAAGAATTTGCTGTGAAATAATGTGATTACAATGGGCAACATTTATCCAATGAACTGCAGCTATCCTAAATTGGTTCTTCATATTTTTGTTGCACTTGTAAAATGCTACAAGGAATTTAAAGAAAATCTATTCACTTTAACTTATGATAGTTTTATGAAATTAAAAACAACTAAGTCACAGCTTTTGTTCTGTGGTAACCTATAAATTGTTTGTCTTTTAAGAACCAGTTGTAAAAGACTGAAAAAATGTGTATATGTTGTAAATATTTGTGTGTTGTGAGAAATTTTGTCATAAGAAATTGAGATAACTTGCCAGGAGGGTTTTTAAGTTTAGAAATACATCCATGCCAATAAAATAGGAAATTGTAAACCTAGTTTTAAACTCTGCATCAGTTGGAGTTCTTTGCTCATACATAGTTCACTTAATACTTCAGAGTCTGCTTTATAACAATGAAGAGCATCAGGGCAATCTTTGGCTCTTTTGGTTTTTAATAAAAGAATGTTAGGAAACTTCTGGGCACAATGAACTTGTTTGTATGTATAAATCGGCTCATTTATAAGCCTTTTCTTTGAAGCAGGTATAAAATGTCATAGTTGACATAACTGTATAGCACTTTGGTCTGTTGTATTTGTGTTTTTACTCAACCGTGGATTAAGGTTTAGAGTTTTTGTATCTAGGGGTGTAGAAACAGAAGTTGCTGCATAAAACGTGCTGTTGGGTGAGTTGAATCCGCCGTGTAGTATTTTCATGCCAAGTCCAACACTCTCTACCCGGAAGAGCAAGAGCTTGAGTTACAGGTGACCACTCTGTTATTACCCAGTTGTGAAAGCCCTAGTGGAAATGGGCAGGTGAATTTGATCGTAATGGTTTGGCCCATCTCTGACCCTCACAAAAATGAAGAATTTTTTCAAAGAAAACCTTCCAAATGCATTTCAGTAATTTGCTAGACTGCAAGTCAGGTCTGCCTTCATCTTGCTTCCCTTCTGTATTCTTAGCAGAGAATTAAGTGTAGAATTAAACATAATACTTGTAACTTTGTTTTTATAACGTCCAGTCTCTCTTAAAGGCCAGCTGTGTCTCATGTACAGAGTGTATATAATTTTAAAAAATGGGTAAGCCTGTATGTAATGCGCAGTTTCTCATGTCAGACGGGTGGTTTTAGTTCACGGAAGACTGAACACAAAAGCCTTGGTGTAAGTATGGTGACATTTTGAGTACTGAGTCACCTATGGTGGATTGTCCTGTGGGATTTTTAATTGTACTGTACCATATAAAAATGGGTTATTAGAAGTTGGGTCACAGGGAAGCTGGCTGTGTTACTAAGGGCTTCTTGCTTTGTAGTCGGAGCTTGACCGGCAAACCGTTGGTGACAGCTAACAGTAACACAGCTCTTTGCTCAAGAATTCACTCGCATTTTCAGTGTGTGATGTGCCTTGCAAGCATGTGGCTGTATCGGGAAAGACGTGAGGAGCAGAACAGCGCGTCCACGTGCTTTCTGTTCCCTGCCCGTAGGTTATGACCGCAGCCTGCTCTGGGGCAACAGCCCCTGCTTTGCTGCAGAGTTGGGTTTTCTTGCAGCTCTTCTGTCTCCCTGCTGCTCCTGCTTGCGGGCTCGTGCAGAATGGTCCTCTGACAGTCTTGGTGGCTCTAGTGGAGGGCCATGGGTTTGCAGAAACGTAGATCAGCAGGGCATTTGAGGAACAGGGGGTTGATGCAACAAGTCAGCATGGCCAGCTGTTGCTGGTGTTTCCTGACCAGTACTGCTCAAGCAGGTGTAGGGCTTGCTGAACCCGCATCGAGCAGTGAAAGCAGAGCATGAAACAGGTGGCGAAGAAATTGCAAGAGAATCCTGCCCTTAGAGGTGGAAGCTGTTCTCCTGGCATAGATGTTCCTACTAACTCATAGTTCAGCCAACACCTTAATGAGAGCTGCTTTGCTTTTCTCTGGTGCAGAAATAAGTGCAAGGAGCTCTTGGGGCATCAGGAACTCCGGATTGCTCTTGTTCATTGCACAACCTTCTTGACTTGGAGAACTTGGAACAAAAGCTTTTAGTCATGTCCAGGCTCAACCAGTCTGTAGCTGTGTCCTGCTACCCAGATTTTTTTTGGGTTACAGATGCCTTGAAAATAATTAAATGTGTTTCCCCAAGTTGATCATCACGTTGGCAGGGGTTGCACAACCCCAGTCTCTTCTATCCTTCCCCTGCTGCAAAAAATGACGTCGTCGTCGTCATTTATATGTGTGTTGGCAGATCGTGATGGTTCCCTGACCTCAGTAGTAGGGGAGGATGAACGTTTGTGTCATGTGTATGAGAACCTGACAACGTTGGGGTGTTTCTCGCTATCCAATTAGACCACAAAGCACCATGAAGTTAATAGTAATTTGACTGTCAGGGACCCTCTCTGGCCTCCATGTCTTTTATTTCACGAGACAGTGGTAAGAAAAGATGCGGCAGCTGGGTAGGTTCAGGATGACCACAGGACACCTTTTAGTGGGTTGAGGAACTGGAGGAAGCGTGTTAAAGATGGCCTTTGTCAGCTAGTTTTGTGTTACGTGTAACAGGTTGCGAAGCTTAGAAGGAAACATCACAACCACCATGAAAACGGCAGGTTGGCTGTGGATCCGTGAGGATCCCGGCACCGGCAGCGCGTACTGAGCTGCCGTACGGGTGAGGAGAGGTTTAGCAGGAGCTTTTGAACGCTTGGGCAGTAGATGTAGCTGGTACCTGACTTGCACCTTTGATGGGGTGAGTTAATGGGGTAGGGGCAAAAGTGTTGATTCTTTGTAAGACAAAACCAAATAACTTTCTTCACAAATCAGCGTTACGGAGTTGTGAGTCATCTTTAAAAATGAATAAATAAATAAAATGCAGTGAGCACGTGGGAGAGCGAACACTCCGAAGTGCTCTGCTCAAGTAAAAGCTTGCATGGACTTACTGTACAGCAAAATTGCTGCAAAATACATTACAGGCAGTTCGATACTGTTCGTATTGATCCCAAAGAGACAAAGGATTCACTCGGTGTTTCTGTCTGCCTTGCATAGGGCAGACTAACCTTCCCCGTGTCTCTTTGGAGCGATATAGAATGGTATTCTACATTTATTTGAGGAGGAGTGATTTGATTGGAAATATCCAAATAAGAATCGAGCTTCTCCTGCTTCACGTGTACAGGGACACTTCCCTGGACATTGGGGAATTTCTGGAAAATTGCTCGTGCCGAGAAGCAGCAATGTTTCTGCAAACAGCAGAGGCTTGTAATTTGTCAGATGTTATTATGATATTGTCTGAAATTGTCACCCCCTGGACTAATCAAGTGTGCTCTTTTTCTACCTCATGTAACGGCACCTGTAGTGTGCAGGCAGGGAGCTTGAAAAAATTGTGTCTGATAAAACTGCCGTGGATTCTCTACAAGATTAACATGGATGTCCTGTTACTGTCTTTTTTTTTTTTCTTCTGTTTTTCAAATGCTTTTTTCTTTTTTTCCCTCCAATGTATTTGTTGGGCATTAGGTGTTGTCTCTGTACGTACATTAGCTTGTGTGAAGTTCACAGTCGCACAGTTACGCTGTTGTTCACGATGCATTGGCTGTATTTGGTCCCGCTGCCAGCCACTGTGTTAAACGCACCCGAGGTACTCCCCGAAGTACGTATTCATGGCTGCTTTTGGCTGCTTTTTTCCTGGTTTTTGTCCGTCTTGTCTAACGCTGCCAGTGGATGCTCTTTAAAATAAGCTCAGAAACAGAATTATTTTGCTCCCCGTAGTTGTATGGTTGGTTGGCCTTTTTAGAGTGAAAGGGTAAAGGTTTGGGAGCTGGGCAGAATAAGACTTCCTGAAAATTAAAAGGAAAGTCACTTAAGTATGCATTATATCCACTATTATCATGTGTTTCCCTAAATCCTCTCCCTTCCCTAGTGAGTATTCTCTTGTTTGGGCTGGGCCATAACTAAACCTATGGCTTCGCATAATCTCTGTTGTCTTTTCCTAAACTCTTGATTTCACAAGTGAAAAAGGTTACGGAAGCTTGTCTGTCTGCAGCATCGTTTCACGGCAGCGACCCTAGCCATGGATTTGGCATAGCTCTTTTTTGCCTGTTGTAGCTGCTGCTTTTTCCCCATCGAGAGAACTGCTGTGGTAGTCATGCTTGAGTTCACGTATCTTTATTTACACTAATCCCATGAAATATTTTTATTATTGCAAGGTAGACATGGTTGTCTCAGTGTTACTCCCTCGCCCCACAGGCAAAGGAAATCTGTGACTTCTTCCCAGGCAGCTACGTTTGATTTAACCGTGATTTTACTCGATTTCATCCTTGCGTGAAACTGGATCAGAACGGTTCGTGCCACAGAAACAGTAGCTTAAGCGGTGGTGTTGGAGTGCAGGTGTGTCAGCGCCGGAACAGGTATGGGGCCAATTAAACAGTGTTGCTCAGGAATTGTTTTAGTTTAACAAGCAAAGATTGATGGGTTTGGTAGGGAGTTTCAGTCAAGCGTAGAGCTATCAACAAACATAGAGCCCAACAAACCATAGATTTTTCCACTGGTGCTTTATGATGTTCATTAGAAGTCAATTCTATTTCGTAATTAGAGTTATAGTCTTTTCTGCTCCAGTTACTATGTTTGGCTGCCACATTTTACAACAGAATTGGTTGTAAACTGGCAGATCTAAGGTAGAGAACGACAACCATAGAAATGTGTTGGACAGAACGTGATTTTATTCATATTTGCATAAATCATGTGTATCCAGTATTAGGACAGGGCTGATGGGTCATTCACGGTCAGGGTTACCAAAATCTCTCGGATAATACTGGATGCCGAGACAGATGGATAGTCTTTCCAGATCTGGAGATTAAGTCCTCTCCTGTAGCTCAAGTGCAAGGCACTCCCAAAATGTTTTGGAGCCAAAGATTATCCATGGCCCACCCCGTCACAGCAGGCTACAGTCCAGGAGGGGTTGCCTTCCCAGCGGGGCAGACGGCTAATGCTTCAGCAAACGCTTTCCAACTCCAGTAACAGCAAGCTTTGGGATCCAGCCTTGGGTGTGACCTCAACGTACACGTTCTTAGAAAGGAAAACACTGTGCTGATGCCTTCAGTATTAACAGTAAAATGGGGTTTGCAGTTGCTTTCAAGAACCAGATTTAGGCTTTTAAGTGACTTAAATTATTCTGAAAGTTTTCTTCTTGACGTGGCACAGAAAAGTCACATAGATTCCAGCTATTTTAGATCTAAGGTGAAATCCAGAAGCCAAACTACTTATATCCCATTCAAATATGGGACCGAACGTAGGCTCTGAGGTCATGTTAATCACTCCTGAAAATTCAATGTATTTTCTTTATTTTTCAAAGTTGTGGATCTGTTGATAGCTGAATAACACATGGATTTTTTTCAAATCTTGAGTTAAAAAAATCTGTAGATGCCCTGTGCATTTTCTGCATGCTGCCTTTCATTTAAAACCATTTTGAAATGAAAAAAAATTGTTGTATTTTCTGTTGGGGGGCGAAGGATATGTTGGGAAGGAAAGGATGTGTTTTGAGGCAGAGTAGTTTTTTTATCTTTTCCCATCCTCTCTCAGCTGCCTTGTTAACTTTTATGTTGAAATTGAGTCTTGTAAAATCAAGTGGAAAAATAGTTTCACACCCCCAAAAATCCATGCTGTCCCATGCTGCATGGTGTAAGGTTTAAGCCTAGAGTAAGTCCTCATCTGCAGAAGGTAACTCTGAATCCCGAGGCTGGCACTGAGTAGCAGAGATGATTCGGCTGCCTGGAGTCAGTGACTTAATGGGGAAGAATTCCAGTTTGGGGAATACGTTATGTAACAAAATGAAAATCTTTTCAGGTTTATTAGATTTCTAGCAAAAAGCCCAAAGCTCTTGGTATATCTACTTCTAATTTACAGCACAGGATGACAAATACAATTTCTGGTGTAACTAACCGTTTCTGTGTGTTTCAGTTATTTTGGTAGAAATAGCATCGTGTGAACTCAAGATAGAAGAAAAACAGCAGGCAACAAATAGGAGAAGGATTAAGGAAAGGTTAAGGTATTGAAATACTGAAAGTGTTCTGAACATTTTTAAAAGTTTCAAGAAAACCTGAAATGTAGCAATTTTTTATTAAAGAGCAAAACTGAAAGTCTTATTTTTTTTGTAGAGAAGATGACAAAATGTTAGTATTTCCCAGGTTTGTAATGCACAAATTCTAAAGCTGTATTTATACCTGTGAAACACCAACGGTGGTATTTATAAGTGTAGTCGCTTAACAGGGAGTGGTGAGTTTACACCATTGAGCTTCAGTCAGTTGTGGGGGAATGGTGGCAGTGTCACCCTTAAAAAGGAGGGTGTGAACCTGTTACCTACGTGCAAATCTTACGTTACTGGTCAGTCAGAGATTGCACGCAGGGATAGATGGACCGAGCCAGGACAGCTTTGCTCATACGAGGTGCGTCAGGATGGACAGGACGTACAGGACCTCCGGAGGCTTGAAGAGGGGGAAACCCTAAGAGGGATGAGCGATGAGTGCTTGGCGGGAAGGAAGGGACAGTGGTTGCTGTCGGCTGGTAAGAACACACAGCTTGGATAAGGGATGAGCTGATCCCTGTCTTGTGCTTGCTTGTGTATAACACATCTCTGTTAGGTTGGCCAGTAATTACGCTGTCAGTAAAAGTGTTGTAATCAAGTATTATGGCTAGTGTTATTAGGCTAATCAGTAACTAGTTCATATGTGCGCACCCCTTCTCACAGCTGTCAGGCAGAGCACATGGATGCCACGTCAGTAGCATCAAGCATCCCATTAAATGGTGTACTTCCCTGCTGGATCTCACAGTCCTTCTGCTCCCTGCCTACTGCTTCCGTCTGGGAGCTTAACATTTTACTCCATCCTCAGCTTTTCCAACATCGCACTTCCATCCCGTGCAGCTGACCTGCATACAAGATGCAGCTGCTGCCCTAGATGTGGTGCATCTGCAGAGGGAGGAGAGAGCGCTCTGGAGACTGGGAAAAAAACACCTGACGGCTCATGTCTGGGAGTGCAGAGCGAGCAGTCAGCAAGAACCCGGAACAGTGTTCCCAGGAGGCATTAACATTTGTCCTCGGGCCGATGTGGACGATTGGTGCCAAGCATCACCTTAAGGACCACCTGCACAGGGGTCAAACTGAGACCTTCACCCCTGTGCAGGTGCAGTCACATCGCTCTGGTGAGGTTGTACAGGCAGCACCGACACAGTCAACAGTGGCCCTGTTGCTGGGATCCAACACTGGCACCTCTTTGCCACCTTAGTTGCTGAACTGGGCGACGTCACCGATGATGTTTGTGTACCCTGTTACATCAAAGCCTGTGCCCTGCAAATGCCGAAGGAGGCGGGAGTCTGGAAAAGGGAAGTGGAAGACAAAATTCAGCTCTGGTGGTGCTCTCTCTGCCTTCAGCGCTGTGAAGTAGATTCTGTGGATGGTCCTCCCTCCCCAATCGGGATGTGGTGTTACGTTCTGTTGTTCTGTTGAAAAGCCGAGATGTTCTCCCCCTGCCCAGGCGCAGTTGTGGTGGTTAATCATTAATGGGAAAAACAATCCATCTATCTCTCTTAGCTTGACCCAGCCTCATGAGTATGTACATAGAAGGTAACCTTTATATGCATCTCTGGTCTTGCTGGAGACAGGGGGACTGCTTAGATGTGTAACTTTGGAATTGGGCTTTGTGTGAGACCCTTTGGGATAAGAGCTGGGTGCTCTAATTGCGTTTCTGTAGCACAGACAGATTTCTTTTGAAAATAACTTGAATTCTGAATTTCCTGGGTTTATCACTCTTGCTCTGAGAGAAAACAGTATTGTCCTTGTGGCGTTTTAATCCTTAGAGTACTTAGTTGTAGTCTTAACTTCAAAATTCAGGTTACTGGATTCTGATTGTGAGCAGTTTTCATGGACAGGATACTCACACCCTGTTCCTTTCCAAGGTGTTCGCAAAGGAATTCCTACTTTGTCACAGAAATATTCTTCAGAAGCCATTTTTTTTTCCTCTTAAGTTTGTGAAGAAGCCCTGAAGCAAATAAAACTCAAAGCAATACTGTTTCCAAGTCTATAGCCAGCTTGCGAAAATATTCCACATTATAAAAAGATTAAACCCGAATTGATCAACAGCAGAGCAAAATCTTTTAGGCTGACTTAAATTTATTTTCACACAGTAACAACCTCCCACTCTTGAATGAACAAAAAAACCAAACAAACAAATTTCCACGAGGCTGACTATGTTAAAGCTCCCCTAAAAATCAGTGTAGAGAAGCAGGCATTTTCAGAAGTTCATTTGAGGCACTTCATATAATTTGACCAGATGAAACTTAACCCATCTTCAGAGTAAAAGCCTCAAAGTGAATTTTAAAGAAACAAATAAGAAACTCAAACCCTGATTTTCTTTTCCCCTCGCAACCCAGCAAGGCTTCTCTCACCTGCACATTGGTTCAGGATAGCAGTATTTTGCATTTGGAAAATTGCTCTGTACTGGTTCATCTTCCACACCTGTATTACTTACTGACTCACCTGTTGCAAGCGAGGCTCCAGCATTGGTGGATGTCAGTAACACTCAGCAAAATTTTACCATCTGAGGTGACACCTTGTATCTCCCTGGACTTGTCTGTGCTGAGGACAGAGCTGGCACCCGCCAGCTGTAGCTGATGGTGCACGGTGACACCTGAGGTCTGACTTTGTGCCGCTGGTTGGGGTCAGAGCATAGAGCTGCTCGCTATAACCCACTAGTCCCTTCGAAAAGCAGAATCTACCCTACAGCAGGATGTTGAGAGATGCTGGTTGGTACCAGGAGGAGAGATCTCCAAAAGCCCAAATGCCTAGCACAGCTTTGCTCCAAAGATGGCTTCTGGTCCTTCTCCTCTCCTTTGCTTCCTCTCCTGGAGAGGTTGGTTTTTACCCGTTGACTGTTGCCATCCCCAGCACAAGGTGGCACTCGGGTTCCAGGAGAGGGGTCCCGCAGCCCTGCAGCCCAGCTGCCTTTGGGAAACCGGCAGGTATTAGTTACAAGCTGTTTGGCCATTTATTGCTTTTTACCGCGTGATATCCCAGGAGTGCATCTGAGTGATACGTGGGGGAAGAAAACAACCAGCCAGCAGTGATCTGGAGGGGAGGGAAGGATCCAATTTACTGAGCAATGCTCTGTAAGGCAAGAGGAATCGGGGAATAACTTGATGCTGAATGCAGCTGTGCTCTTGCTAGTTTTAATCCTTTTGCATACCACCAGGAGGAGGTTCCCCCTTCAGCCCTTTCCAGCCTCATCCGCGCCTGTCTCCCGAGTTTCTGCTGTTTCCATTAGTCAGAATAACTCCTGCCAAGGGCGGGCAGGCAGGCTCTGTGTGTGCTGCGCCTCGCATCCTGCTGGTAGCCGCTGTGTTAAAGGCCCACAGACAAGGGGAAGTACAAGTACAGGAGGAATGGGGCTGGTGAGGAAAAGAGTGGGAAGAGGCAAGCAGTGTAACATCCTCCTCTCATCCGCTGAGTCTATAGGAATCCTTTCTTGGTCAGGATCCAGCATTAACACTTGCCTCAAGAATGCTGCGTGCGTTCTTGCGGGGGAGGGGTTGTTGGCTGGTCTTACAGCTCCCAAGATCAAGTGAGAATAAGTTGGCTACTGCCTCTTCTGTTGCTCTGCAGTACTGTAAAATCAATATTTGCCCAGGGCTTGCACCTCTGTGCTATGTGCTATCAGCTGTAGGAAGATCCTGGCCATCTAGTCAACGTCTCTTTCTGGAATACTGAATTCTCCTTTTGGTTTGCTTGATATTCTTCCCCATGCTGCAAGGTATTTATTATCTAAACTGACCTAGTAGATTAATTTCTGTGAAGTTTTAATGAAAACTACGGAGGAATACAAATAGTGAAAGATGTAGCTGACCACTACTGGCCTTCCTTCAATCCAGGCTACGTCGCCTTTTTTCTTTGTCCTGCAGCCCCAGCTTGCTGCTCTCACAGAAACCATGGGGTTAAGTCTCAGGACTCTAACTTTTGCCCATGCCTTTGCTGGATCAAGAATTACCAAGAACAATGCAGCAATAATCTACCACGTACCACAATTATCTGTGAAGGGGATCAGAGTTACAGTGGCAAAGAGGTGGAGGCGCTGGGGCACTGAAACATTAACTGGCTTCCTTAAGGGAACATAGCAGAGAAGTGACAGACTCTGAAATAGCACAGATCTCCTAAAGATTGCTTAAAGTGCAGAGAAAAGGCTTCACGCGTCATCTTCTGTGCAGGTTTAATCGTTCCCTGACACTGACTGGCTGGTCTAGTGGGATGACAGCAGTCAGAAATGCAGGAAATCTCAGCTGGCTATTAAAAGCTGTTTGTGTGCCCTTGAGCTGGGCCCCAGAATCTGAATTTTACTTCTGTAGAAAAGGAAAGCAGAACAATACCCAAATGCTAATCTGCTCTGAAAGCCTGGCTTAGGTTGTGTGCTTCAGAAAGTCAAACTGACTTACAGAAAGGAAGGTGAGGAGATAGGAGGCTCTGCCAAATCTAAAGCATATGTAGATGCTTTTAATCAGTGAAGAAACGGCCATGGATATCAGTGGGGTAAGGGCCCCAAGAGCTGAGTTTTTCCAGAGCTTACTGAGAGAGAAACCTCTGCCTGAAGTAGCAGGCCAAGGGAGGCACCCCCACCTCAGCCACCCAGTTGGCATTACATGATCTGTGGTAGAGGTGGGTCGGTGACAGACTCCACAGTGCACAGCCCCATGCTCTGAGGCACTGGCTACCAGCCCATGGCAGCCCCAGCAGCAGAGATGGCAGCCTCTGGGGGAAAGGAGCAGTTTGTTCGAGTGCCTGGGAATCAGACTGCTTGGTTGCTTTGGTCAGAGAAGGCTGCAATGTACATTATTTTTTTTTTATAGTGTTGAGTTTTTCCAACACTTCTCCTGTGTGTCCTTCACACTTACCTTACTAGACTTGCCTCACATGCCACCAAATCATTTCAAGTCTGGCTCCCGATATGCGTTCTGTCTGTAAAACAGGGATGATACTACCTGTCACCAGTCTAATAAAGTTATAAGCTCCTCGGGACAAGGACTTTTCCTAGATATGTAAACTTTCACATATGTATTATGAGTCTTGAAATAGGTAGCTATAAATCCTGTAGTTACAACAGTAAAATAATAATTATATAAAATAATTATATTTTTATATAATTATTATACAAGTAATATAAATATTACATAAAATAATTATCACTATATAAAATAATATAATAATAAACATAAAGACCTCTTTCAGTTTGTAGAAGACGTAGGGCAACAGTAACTTTTTTCCATTCCTTCTTATCTTTCTGAAAAGCTCTTTTTCCCTTCCCCCCTATACAAACCTAGTGTATCTGTAAAAGTGAAGACTTGCACCTCTTTTACGTTGCCAAGCAGCTGCAGCTGCAGTCAGTAAGAATCTATTTAGGCTAATTAGACTTTGCAAATCCACTATGGTTCTCTTGTTGGCACCTGTAGACAAAAAAAAAAAAGCCATGTGCCTCTTACAGGGCCTGACTGTTACGGCAGCGCTTCTCATTGCTTGGCAGGCACCAGTGCTGCTGCACTCGACTGCAAAATGGTGTAAGAAGGATGAGTCTTGGCTCTGGAAAGCAGCTATAAAACCAAAAGGAATGGCTGTACGTCTTGTGACCTTTGCTGATTGTGTTATTGCCCAATGTGGTATGAATATGGTGACTCTCATAGACTATTAAGAATCAAACAAGACTATTTTTTTATCCTTGCATCACCAGGATGAAAGCTTGCACACAGCTGGCATACGGCGTGCAACTAGACAAGGTGGATGACTTCAGTCAAACTCTTAAGTATTTGGAAAGTGTTAGGTTCTTTCATAGCCCTGCCACTGCCTCCTGCTTACAGGCAAACCTGTCCCACTCTTCCCCTCTGCAAAATGGAAATAATTCTTCTCTCATTTTTAATTGTGTGTATTTAAATAATAACTTTTGTACAGGAGAGATCATCAACTGGACAAGGACTTAGAAGGAGGAGGCTAAAGGGGCATTAGTCATACACCAGTACCAGCTAGTATGGCATATTGCAGAATGGTTTGGGTTGGAAGGGACCATAAAGATCATCGAGTTCCAATCCATCTGCCCTGGCGCAGGGACACTGTCCACTAGGCCAGGTTTCTCAAAGCCCCATCCAACCTGGCCTTGAACACTTCCAGGGATGGGGCATCCACAACTTCTCTGGGCACCTGTTCCAGTGCCTCACTGCCCTCGTGCTCATATGCTCATGAGCTGTTAAGCTCAGCAGAGCCTTTCACCTCTTCAGGACTGCTTCATGTGGATATTTACTGTCTGCTGTAACAAGCCATTTTTCACTAGTTGGTTCTAATCTTATTGCAAGATCTTCTGACCTAGCTTCATTGCGAAGATTTTAACTGGACTTCGGAATCCGAAAGCAGTAAAGGGTAGGTAGGTGGTGAATATTTCTCACCGTGTGAGTATGTTTCAAGATTGTCCTTCCTTCTCCTCACTCACAGACTCTGAAATCTATTTCTATGGCTAAAAGTGTCCTCGCCAGCACTCATGACTGGAATTGATGATCTCTGTCCACTTACCAGAAAAGAAGCATGTCCACTCCAGCATCCACTCTGAAGAAGAAGGGCAGGCAACTTAGGAGGACTACAAGGAAGTTGTGAGGCTATTCAGGGAGAAAATTAGAAGGGACAAAGCCCAACTAGAACTTAATCCGGCTACTGCCATAAAAGACAATAAAAATACATTAGCAACAAAGGAGGGCTAAGGAGCATCTCTACCCTCTCTACCCTCTATGGGATGCAGAGGGAAACATAGTGACAAAGGCTGAGGTACTTAATGCCTGCCTTGTCCCAGTCTTTAATAGTAAAATCAGTTGTTCTCAGGGTACCCAGCTCCCTGAACTGGAAGACAGGGACAGGGAGCAGAATGAATCTCCCATAATCCAAGAGGAAATGGTTAGCGACCTGATGTACCACTTAGATGCACACAAGTCTCTGGGACTGGATGGGACCCACCCAAGGGTACTGAGGAGCTGATGGAAATGCTCACCAAGCCACTTTCCATCATTTATTCAGCCATCCTGGCTAAATAGGGAGGTCCCAGTTGACTGGAGATTAGCAAATATGATGCCCATCTACAAGAAGGGCTGGAAGGAAGATCCAGGGAACTACAGGCCTGTTGGTCTGACCTCGGTGCTGGGGAAGGTTATGGAGCAGATTGTCTTGAGTACCATCACATGGCACATACAGGACAACTAGGTGATCAGACCCAGTCAGCATGGGTTTAGGAAAGGCAGGTCCTGCTTGACTAACTTGATTTCCTTCTATGACAAGGTGACCCGCTTTGTGGACAAACGAAAGTCTGTGGTTGTTGTCTACCTAGACTTTAGCAAAGCCTTCAATACCGTTTTATACAGCATTCTCCTGGAGAAACTGGCTGCTCATGGCTTGGACAAGTGGACTCTTCACTGGGTAAAAAGCTGACTGGATGGTCAGGCCTAAAGAGACCCAAAAGTCTTTTCCAACTTAAATGATTCTATGGTTTTGAAAAGTGCTTGCAAGCACTGTTTCTTGGATCCTGGCTTGCTGCGCCACTAGGTAACTCCACCAGTTTGAGGGTGGTGCTTGCACCCTGCCCTCTCCAACTTGAACCTGCAAACATGGGGACTGTCTGCCTCTGAGCTCTGTAGGTGCATTGTTTGCTTGAAGAAATGGTTTGGGTTGTGATTTTTTTATTTTGGGGGTGGGTGCTGGCGGGGAGTGTGGTCCTCACAAATGGTGTCGAGGGGAATGAATGAGCTTGTTCCAGCTCCAGCTAAACTGCATTCGCTCTGTTGCTGTGAAGGCCTTCTTCCTTCATGGTCCTCATCTTCAACTTCTCTTCCTTCACCTTCTGACTCCTTTCATAACGTTGCAGTACCTTTATCTGTGCTAGCCCTTTGAGGCTGGTGTTCAGTGAAGAGGCTTCCACCTCTTCCCTTTTTAAACTGCCTTTCCCACCACAGTGCACCCCAAGGCTGCTTCCAACGCCTTGTCCCACAGCTCACATCTCTGTCACTGGTCCCTAAGTTCAAGTCACTTCCTTCCCAGTGCTCTGTCCTGTTCGTCTCTGACCCGAGCCACAGAGAAGTGGCTCAGGAGCAGCTCCTGCAGTCACTATGGTGACAGCAATGGTGCAAAACAGGACATCGGTTAACTTGGGAATTTGGGGCTGCTTTGGTGAAAAACTCTATTCAATTCTAGCAATAGTAACCTCCAGAGGCTTGTTGCTGCTTTGGTATCTATTTGGGGGTCAACTGTTTCCCTAGTTGTCAATTATATTTCTAGTGACACATGCATACAAAACCAGAGGAAAATTAGGGGTTGTGGAGTTCAAAACCACTGCTGCCAAAGTTTCTGTCTTCATGGTGCCTTTTGTTATATCAGGAAAAGTTCCAAAAAACGGTAGCCTGGTTACCACTTAAGGAAGGGTTTGTGGTTTCTTGCTGATGACTTCTTTCTTTATTTATTCTTTTCTTTCTTTATTCCTTTCTTTCTTTCCTGTTTTTAAATAATCAAGAGGCGATATAATGGAGCAAACCTTGTGATAATTAAGCCTCTGCTGCATTGTTATCTCAGTACATCTGATACAAAAACACCTACTGACATGTGCTGTGATTCTTAGTGCTGTTGTAAGCTGAACTGCTCTGGGAAAATTTCCAAGGAATAATGGGCAGAATTCTCAAGGACAAGACAAGGAGGACAGCACAAGGTATCTGTTCAACAGCAGTCCTGGGAAACTAGTGTGGCAGGGAGGCTGTTGTAGCAGTGACTGGCATTAATAATAGTGTTACTCTTTATCTTGATGTGCCAGCAGAAAGATTTAAGAGGTTTTTATGTGTGGATGACCCTCAAATTAAGGGCAAAACTTGAGTGTGGATTTTGCAGCAAAGACTTGAAGTTATACAGCTGTTAGGAGAATAAACTATTTTCACTGGAGCAAGATCTGCAGCTGTCTGCTTGGAGATGGTCATCTCTGGTAAAGACATACCCTGTGACAGCAGTCTTTGAAGAGCATAGCTGCGACAATTACATCTCTGCTGTGTGCTATCTCTGGGTGTTTGATACAAAAGAGTCTACAGACACATGCTGTGATTTTTAATGCTGCTGTCAGCTGAACCACTCTGGGAAATTTTCCAGGGAGCATCGGGCACAGTTCTGAAGGACAGATTGAGAACAGTGCAAGGTATCAGTCCTAGGATACTGCTGTGCTAGAGACGTAGCCTGAAAGGGGGTAAACTTTTAAGTGTGTAGCTTCTTTTAAGTTAGTACAAGGAGGCATGATCAAGTGCTTGCAAACAGCTCGTGTTATGAGCAGCCCCCAATACTCCAATTTAAGAGTACCTAGGCCCATGTTTAAGTCTCCTTTTCTGTACGTGAGTGAAGTGGAATTTCAGATATAAATTCAGATATAAAGATGTGTGTGTCCTTTCTTTAGGTAGAGGAGTATATTATGCCTGAACAGTGTTGTAATTCTCAAGGCAGTAGTTGGAGTATGAGTTTACTTCTCTAGTGTTGCTTTGTCTGCTGTTAGTGAATGTTATCTAAGCCCATCAGATCATGCAGTTCATGTTGATTTTGGAGCCTGGTGGATGATACTATCCGGTGGTCAGGGTAAACAGTTCACGCTGCAGCCAAAGTTCACTCTAGTGGGTCTGAGTTGTCATCTCTGCTTCCAGTTTGCATTGCCAAAATGGTATAAAAAAGGGAGGGGTTTAGTAGAAGTGGGTGAGGCAGTTTAACTCGTATTGTTGATGTGTCCATGCAAAGGGCAACATCAGAATCAGCTGAGCATGAGTAAATTCCCATTTATGAGGGTCTGACCTTAGACTCTGAACCTCCACAACTGGGGAACCACTAAAGGGCTGCAGAATTATGTGTCCACTGAAACAAGGATGACTTGAACTTTGATGTTAATGTCATGTCCACCTCTGCTTTGTAATGCGCTCTGAGATAACAGCATGTGTTACTTCAGAGGAAGCTGTTTTGCCATCTCACCATAGACCTGTTGGCTGGGACCATCCAAGGGCCAATGCTTTTACAGAGCTTATCATCTCCAGGACTTTCCGTTCAAAAGACGACTCTAGATGAGGAATTTCTGTTTCCTGTTATGGCTGGGTGTGCAGCAGATTTTCTCTGTTGACATTGGCAAGTCTCTTCAGGTTTCATTTTAGTGCCTTTGTAGCTCTTTGCTTGGATGTTTCATTCCTTCAGTTGTATGTCTTAAGTTTTAAAATTCTTTTCAGATGGTCTTTCTACCTGCTGGCACTGCACCAACTGGATATGACTGTGTCTGAAAGCACAACAGCAATACTTAGACTATGATAGCCATGTATATGGAGACTCCCTTTTTACAAGGAATCACATGGAAAAGAGAAGCAGTTACTCCTGGGGAGATTCCAATTGGACACAAGAGGAAAATTTTTCACAATGAGAAGAATCAGCCATTGAAATAATCTCCCCAGGGAAGTGGTAGATTCCCCATCATTGGACACTTCAAGATTCAGCTGGACAGGCTGCTGGGCCAGCTTGTCTAGATGGTGCTTTTGCCAAGAAAGGTGGACCAGATGATCCTTGAGGTTCCTTCCAACCTGGTATTCTATGATTCTATGATTTTGATTTCATCACTTTTTGTTAACTATTTAAACAAGGAGAAAAACTACCAAACAAGATAAGCTGTTGCAAGAAGCTAAGTTCAGCTGAAGTTTTGGGTGAAGCCTTAGATGGGTTCTGACAACTAGTGGGCTCTCTGACTTCTACTTGGATGAAAATCTATGTCAAGAAAAAGTTTTGTTATGATTTCATTCCTTCATGGAGGAGTCTGGTTAAAGGGCAGATCTCAAAGTGCTATTAGGAAGAAAAGGATATTTGTCAGGATAGCTCTTCTCTACTGCCCATTGTCTCCATAGGGTTAAGGATGAAAGAAATTTTCAATTCTACTGTGGGATAGAGAAAGCAGCCCAAGTTCATGGAGCCCAAGGGTGGCGTTTTTTGATAGTACCAGCTGCCACATAAGACAAGGGCAGGCTCATTCCTGACCTGCACAGTAGCAGCAGGTACAACATTGGTATGATCCAGCAAATCATTCCCTCAGGCTCTGTTGCTGTCCTGCTTCTAGGGCAGTAAGAGGACACCCTGTGTCGCTTGTGCTCTGAGAGCAAACTAAGCAGCAAGGGTGGCAATAGTGCTTTAAGCTGCTAAACTCAGTGTGCAGGGATGGAGCTGAATATCTAATTGAGAAATACCAATGGCCAGACCACTGCCAGTGAGTGAGCGTCACTTGTCTGTTGTGGTATTTGTAAAGTCCATGCTGCCAATCTAGCTGCAGAACACAAGGCTGCGGGAAATGGAGGCTTCTTGACCTGTTAATCAGAGAGAGGAACACAGCAGCTGACACTATGGACTACCCTTATTCTTGGTTGGTGTATTGGGTCTGGCTGAGGTGGAGTAAATTTTCCCCATAGCAGCCCTCATAGTGCTGTGTTTTGTATTGGTAGCTAGAAAGGTGTTGATAACACACCAGTATTTTGGCTACTGCATCAAGGCTGTCTCTCCAACATTCCCTGCAGTCACCAGTAGGCTGGAGGTGAGCAAGATCTTGGGAGGGTACATAGCCAGGACAGCTGACCCAAACTGGACATCGCCTGCTGATGGGGAGTGGAAAATAAATCTTTTATTTTCCTTTGCTTCCGCACACGGCCTTCACTTTTGCTTTATTAAACTGCCTTTATCTTGACCCACAAGGGTTTTTTCCATCTTATTTTCTTCCCGCCCCTGTCCTTCTGAGGGGGGGAATGACAGAGCAGCTTGGTGGGCACCTGGTATCCAGCCAAAGTCAATCCACTGCAATTGGAAATACTATTTGCTGTGGTTCAAGCTGAATGCAGCCTCCCAACCCTTTCTGCTCTGTTTCTCAGCTGCTATTGTATTCATTGTGCACAAGTCTTTTTGTTATAAACTGAGACACTATGTGAAAACACGTCTTCATCCAGAGAAGAAGGGCAACAGTCTCTTTGCAATGACTTCCACTTATGAGGGACAGCAAAAACATTGGTCCTATAGCCAGGTTTGAAGGCTTTGGTTTCTCCAACTTCTACCAATTTCCTCTCTTTCAGATGCTCTGGAAATGGATCTGGAAATAGACCAGATGAGTTAGCAAGTGAGATAACAGAAAGGGCTGAGTGGCACTTCCATGAAAGATGGCAACAAGAGAACAGGGGAGGTAGAAAGAATGGGACCAAAACAGAGGTACAAGTGACCTTGACAGGAAAGAATAACAAGCAGTGATGGCCCAGGAGAGTACAATAGGCAGTGGAAAGTGGAGACTTTGGAAAGATTAATGAGACTAAACTGTACTGAGGAGGAGGGACCTTGCACTGAGATTTCTAGGCAACTGGGCAAACATTTTGTCATGTAGTGAAGGACATAAACACACACACTCCATGTGGTAGAAAGCAGAAATTGAAGAGTAAGGGATTTTCCTGTTTCTTCCCCCACTTTTGTGAAAAAGTTTGCCCATTTTCTAGAGTTGCTGACTTTTCTTCTAGAAGCTACTTCTTCAGAAGGCATGGTCAATTTTGCAGTTCCCCAGAGTGTGGACTTTAACTACATTTGTCTGTATAATGCCTTTGTTTGGAGAAGTGCTGTGCAAAAAAAGAAATCTGAGTTTTTACAGCTGGTAGAGTAATAAAGTCATAATGATTTAAAGGAAATTCCCCTCTGTACAAATCAAGGCATGCTGAATTCACCCCTCCTCTGAATCTTGTGCCACCACCTGTGCAAGCAAGGTAACTACTTGGAGCAGGTGACATTTCTTATCTGCTTTGAAGTTCCAGTCAGTGGCGGATCAGACCCACTGAGGGACTGAGTGAAATATGTCCTACCAGCTCTGGCACTCACTTAGCAGGTTCACAGAAGACTGTAGGGTGGATATCACTGCACTGTTGACTCAGTAAAACTTTGAAACTTTTTTTTGCTGATTTCGTTCTGTCTTGGGCCCTAGAAGTGGCATGCAAGAGCTCAGATGGTTGTTTCTTACCTTTTTCCTCAAGTTCACTCCAGTGTACATGGAGGACTGGCCCTACTTTCCCTTTGACAATCTAGGAAGGGCCCCATGACTCAGCTTTGCCTCAGGGAAAAGTTGAGGATGGAATGTCTTGCCTGCAGGAGCACAAAAGGAACATGAAGCACCAGGAATGGACACTGTCCATCCTCCATAACCAACACCATCTTCCTTGGTATTTCCAGTCAGACACTACACTGAAAGAGTCTGGGTGTAGGTTGATACAGCCAGAAGAAAGCTGGGGTTCATTCTAGCTGCTACCGACAGGCAGTGCTTTCCTACAGGATGTGTTCCACATGGGTAGTGGCAGCAGCTCTCAGCTTGCTCTGGTCTATATGACAGCTGGCACAAGCTCAATCCAAGATCTGCAACTTTGGAGCTGCCTTTGGCCAGATGCTTCTCAAAAGCAAGATCATGAGGCTTGGTTGAATCAGAATGACCTCAGTGAAGGCCTCAGCATTCAGAACAGATGGTTCCTCTGGCTTAAGAGCTTTGGCAGATGCTCCTGCTTTCATGTTCACTTACTTTGCATAAGAGGGGTTACTTAAAAGAAGACTTAAAAACCTGGCACTCTAGACAAGTTGCTTTTGATGCTGATTGCTTTTACCTTATTAGAAAGCTCTTTGCTCCAAATCATGGAGGACTACTCCTCACTTCTTAGATCCTCTTTGCCGAGCTTTTTGGGATTACTTCAGACCTTGGAAGTAAAAGGAAGGCTCCTGTTAATTTGAATGATTGCTAGTTTTTGCTATCTGAACAGCTTTTACT
Organism: Numenius arquata; assembly: GCF_964106895.1. Taxonomy (NCBI): domain Eukaryota; kingdom Metazoa; phylum Chordata; class Aves; order Charadriiformes; family Scolopacidae; genus Numenius; species Numenius arquata. Next base: position 13,605,294 of record NC_133581.1, read on the forward strand.
GTTAAATACCCACTACACCCTAGTCTACCAAAAGAGAACCACTGATGGAGGGAGCACCAGGTCCAAGAAGGCTGAAGAGCTGGAACCCAGGCGTTACTGATCACCACAGGCTCTGAGAGAACTTGGCTATGAATTGTCAAGGGTTTTGCACAAGTTATGAACATAAAAGATTAACATTGGCCTTATCTGCTAAATAATAAGCTCACACAAGTATTATAGAGACACCCAGGACCTGACAGAACTCCTAACAGTCCACAGCATTGGCTGCAGGTGAAGTAGTAAGTGCATGACTGAGGTGTAGAGAGGAGTCAGCAAGGGATACTTAGAATTCTCCCTTTCTTATGCTGAATTGCACCAGAAGAGTGAGTTGGCTCTCTAGTACAGGGTGTAAGAGCCCTGGGATACAGCATTAAAGTGTGTGCTGATAGCAATAAACAAGCTCTGTGTGTTTTGGGTGAGGGGAGTTGCCTCACTAATCTCAGCTGAGACTGTAGAAGAAAAACAGCAACAGAGTTGAGTAAAGAATGGGACACTGGGAGAGAAGAAAATAGGGAAGCAATTGAATTACTACAGGGCAGTACAGTAGGGTCAAAGGGCATACAGTAGTAGTGTGTAATCACAGCTAACAGCTCTCATCAGGCACATCATCTGCCTTTCAGCCTGCTTTTGGTTTTCATCTCACTTAATTCCTCCTCCCCCAGCTCTTCTCCTTGAGTCATGAAGTGGACATTCTGTTTACAGAAGTGGATGTTTCCTCAATATGAAGTGCTAAAGCTGCACATCACTTCTCCCAAGTGCTCCCCTCTCCTTCTGCATTTGTTTAACAAACACCTTTCAGTTAGAGATGCTGCTGTAGTTCAGAGTTTCCCTGGATATGTCCTTGGCAGATGGATTTCCCCATTGGTGCGTGACATTGGGTCCCAGAGGAATAGCTACTCCACAACTGTAGCCTTTTCTGTGCAGGGCATGGTCTGTATAGTCTATCTCTGAGTATGGAGCATTTGAGAAACCTGGCCAAGGCAGCTTTCCTGGCACACTACAGTCCTAGATGTTCCAGTGGAAGTAGCGCCCCACCTTTTGCCATTGCTGGGGCTATGCAGGCTCCTAGGCTGAGGACTGGAGCTGTATCTGTGTACCTAACACTGCCACTCCTGAAGATCCTTGATCCAACTACTTTGTCACAGCCCCTTTCCTTCTGAGCCCCAAGCAGTAGCAGCTTGTCTTAGGATGGGTTTCATCATACTGAAATGGAGGCATCCTATCCAAATAGCCTTTATGTGCTCTACACACCCAGGATGGATTGAGCTGCCCTCTGCCAGTGCCATTGATTGGCAGTGAAGATGAATGGGTTGAACACTGGAGGAATCTCTTCTTTGAATACTGTGATGGCTAGCTTTTAGTAAATTCCCAACATAGAGAAGACTTGAGTTAAATGAACGTATTTCCTCTTTCTTCTCATATTTATGTATTGAAATAGTATTTTTTATTCAGCAAGTCAATAAGCTGTGCCTGCCACTGTGCAAGAAACATTGGAGTTTGCTTTGATTCTTCTTTCAGAAAGTTCTGCTTATCCTGCCTATATACAAGATATCTATCTACAGCTTACTTAGGAGATCTCTATTTGCATGCAGTGACTATATAGTATTTTGGAATAGCTGGTTGGTTTGTCCCTGGTAGCGTGTTCCTAACACAAACTTCATGAATGGGGCGGATGGTGGGTATAAGAACTTGCAAGTGTTTGGTTTGGTTGATGACATCTTGTCTTAAGTGACACAAGTGAACTTGGAGGCAAAAAAAGGAGATGTTATTTACTGGTGTGTTTCAAGAGGTTTACACTGCTGAGTTGGCAACTACTCCTGCTTTTATTTCATCCAAAATCGAGGCATCTACGCTTCATGTCAATTTTAGTGTCAGCTACAGTGATTTGCAATCTTCCCTTCCAGAAATGAAGTTTCTTAACCAATATAAATGAGCAAAAGATGTTTCTTGACAGACATTTTATCTGTCCAGAAGTGATAATTAATCTGATGGACAGAGGTATTTCACACTTACAACAGTTTGGGAATCTTGCTAGGAAGTGTTTTCTGTGGAAAACATATGTCTTTAGGATATGATATTAAAAAGGTCTTCATACTGTATCTCCTTCTTTCCCAGAATAGCCCTAGACACTGGAGTGCAAGTCCTTGCTATTCTTGGTGGTACTGGTGGCGAGTGCAGTTCTGGTGGTTAGTGTGGTAGGGACAATCTTCTTTTACCAAGCATTGCTTTGTAGAGGTGGGAAGTTTAAAAGACATGGAAAATCAGCAAAGCACTTGTCATAAAATTTTACTCATAAAGTCTCCAAGGTGTTCCAGTGTTGGAGAGATGGAGGAAAATGAGGACAGCATAGGGAATATTATTACAAAAGCAGAAATGATCTTCTTTAGAACTATGGTAGCTCCACCTGTCTCAAACAGGCAGACTGGCAACTTCTTTTTCTGGCTGTTGGAAGCTGTGGAATTGATGGGCTGTCTCCTCCTCACCGCTGTGGAGGAGACCATCCTCTAAAAGCAGCCTGCCTTCCAAGGCCCTGTCCAGACCTTCCATGTTTGGAAAGGCACTGGTATGTTGCTGATTTGTGGAATTTCCATTTCCTGTGATGATTTTGTCTCAGAAAGGAGAGCCAGGGTTAAGACTGGAGCTGGAGAGATTTTGATTTGTGTGGGGCTTGTAGGGGAGAAAAGGGAGGCCACTGTTACTGTCTCAGAGAGGCAATGGGCAGGAGGACTATTTCTATGAGAAGAAGTGCAGACATTTCCTAGAGTAAGATCTCTGAGGTACCTGCTGGCTGAAACATTCCAGGCATTCCTGTGCTGTGCTGCTAAGCTCACACAGCAGCAGCTAATACTGATCAGGCTGCAGCAGCCTGGCCTTGGCAAGTGGCTTTTAGTCACAGACTCTCAGATCCACTGCTCTAATTAGCAAATTTACTACGTGGAGTAGCACTGCAAGCTGTGAATTTGCAGTCACAACTGCAAGAGAAGATGGATGTAGTTTTAGTGTGTTGCTGTCGTGAACAAGCCTGCCAGAAGCAGGTGGAAGGACTTGCAGTGGGCTATCCACCACACTGTTTTCTCCTAAGGTTTCCTGGGTGCTTTCAGCACCATCCAGAAACTGTAGTTCTCCATACTCCTTACCCCTCCCATAGGTGCTGTGTCAAGTTGTGTTTACACCTACTGTAAGGGGCAGAGATTCAGACCATCTCAGTGTCAACAAGCTTGTAAATCATCTACTTAATGGTCACAGGTAAGATAACACATTAAATACTAAAGGCACTGAGAAATCCATCCCACCTCGCTCACCCTCCCCACCAAGTACTGAATCTTGTCCAAAGCTGCACAAACAGGATTCTAAGATAAAGACCTTGGGTAAGAATTACTAAAACAAACAGAGTGTGGAGTGGTTTGTTAAGGGACTGGCCTTCTCAAGGCCAAAGGGTGGGTGTGGAAGAACACACCTTACTGAAAGGAAAGCTCAGAACATTAAAAAAATACATCTTAGAACAAACAAAGCCCTGCCCAGAAGTCTGTAATATTTTAATTAAATCTATGTTGCAGAGGGGGAGAATCATACAAGTATCATGCACTCTGTGCGAAGTATACTGTCTGGGATTTCAGTAGTTAGAGGCACAAAAACTTTCTAGAAGCAGAGGGATCCTATTCTGCTTAGCATGATGCACTGCAGCAGAGTTATTCAGTTAATGCAGCTCTGGCAAGGAATCTACATGCTCCAAACTACATTTCTGTCTTTCCTTTAAAAGTGCTTTAAGAGAATTTACCAATCATCTGCAAACTGCCCGACTGTGAGCCCAGAGAAAAGAGCAGAAATTTCCCAGTTTACCTCTTCCCTTCTCTGCCATATGCAACAAACCCTTCTGTAGCAGTGTGTTTCCTGGGGGCACGTTAGTTCAGCCACCGTGTGGTGCCTGTCTATTGATGACTGGCTTGATGTCAGAATTTTCTATTTTTGTTGTCGCATGGATGAAATCCACTGCTAGAGCATTATCTGCTATTGATGGGGGCTATGTTATGATTTAAATGCAAAAAAACTCCAAGTCTGTGATTTTGCTAGCCTGTGATAAGGACCTGGGGGAGATATTTGTAGGTGGAACAGGATGGACCACAGGACTGTGGTTTTAGATCAATAACGCCTCAAAACCTCTTCCTTTTGCAGTTTTTTCCCTAGAAGAGTATGTGTTCTATAGCTTTAGTCAGAGCATAGAGGTAATGGCTACATCCCCTTGACCTAAGGCTTGTTTAACTTTCCTGTGCTGCTGCAGAGCTATTGTTAGTTTGCCGATAAGGCAAGTGCTATCATTTTAGCGCAGTCTAAAAGAAAAGGATAGAAGGGAGTTATTAGATTCTCCACTGTGTTACTCTCTGCCTGATAGCAGGGTTGTCCTTCACACTGATCTCTCAAATGTGGTAATAATAACAGTAAAGTTTTATTTTTACTGGTTATTGGCTGAAAGCAAGAGCTAGGCTAAACCAGAAAATATCATCCCTTATGCTTCTGCAGCATGTATGCTGAATATTTGTGCTGATGCTCTGATCTTCCTCTAGATCTTTCCTGAGGAGACAAGGGGACACAGAGATATTCATCCCACCCCAAACAACCTGGTCTACAAACTGTGGCCTCCTGACCTCTTCTCAGGAGGCTCATGCTCTCCTGCCCTCCCAATGTAAATCAGCAGTACCTCCCTTCTCTCCTATCTTGTTTTTGCTATTAAGACATGCTAGGTTTTTTACAGCTGCCTGTATCTGCCTCTAGCTGTTGCTACCTCTTCTTCCTCTATGGGCATGACAGTGTTCTGTCTTTTCAAGGGGGCCCTATCACAAACAAGTTGCCAAATTTGAAACTGAGGAAGAGAAAGGATGCGTATCTGACCAAGAAGCCCCTGTAAGGGCCAGAACTGGGAAAATACACGGACTTGTCATGCGGGCACTTTGCATCTTTCTGGAGTGCAGATGCTCTTTAAGGAAATAGCAGAGACTATCTCACCCAAAGTGTTGAGGACTATACTGAATTTAGGTGGATCTAATCTCATTTGTTTATGCCGTGCTTTTGAGGAAAGAGAACCTGCTGCAAAGGTTACAAAGCAAAAGCAATAGGCCCTCCTACTGGAAAAAAGAGCATGCTCTTGGCAAGCTGATGGTGCATGGCTCAGCTTTCCCTTCATTTGTGTGGACAGTGGCAAAATAATCAGCAGGTAAATCTTGTTCAGACGGAATTCAGAGTCACTTTGGATGGTGTTCATCTTCATTCTAGTCATCTGCAAAATAGATGTGTACACCCAAGCTGCCTGGTCTGGGTTCCTTTAATAGCCAAAGGAAAGAAATTGGCACTTGTTTGAAGAATTTTCAGGGGTAAATGAACCTTGCCCTTGGTGCTGTTGACTGTACACAAGAGTTTGGGCTGAGCTGAGATGCATATGTCTGTGGTGAAATCCCACCCTTAGTGTAATAAAATCTGGGAGGAGATCCTGGGACTTGAGTTGTTCTGCACTGTGAAAGGAACATGTGGATTGCAGGAAGACTGTAAATGAACACTCTATCAAGAACAAGAAAGTCTTGTTAAGGTTGTGACTCTACCAAGTTTACACAGAGATGCATAGGTTTTGAATAGGGAAAAATAAGGGTAACAGGCCACTGTAGACATCAATATGGGGGACAAAACACTGCAGATAGCAAGTCATCCATTTCAGGGGTAGTTTGCTGGATTGTGGAGCCCTAGGACACTGGTAGAAAGCCCCTGCAGGGCCTGCCAGTAAGTGTAAATAATGGAAAAAGGATTTTCTAGGAAGGCAGGTGGTGATTGAGCAGCACTTCTATTTTTGATTTTTGAGGTCACTCTATTTGTTTTGAAGTCATTCTAATTCAGGGCTGGAAGGGAGCAGGAGTCATTTTTTTGGCTACAAACTTTGTTTGAACTTTAACTAAGACACATCTTTCTGTGGCAGTTAGCCATGCAGCCACGAGGAAGGATTTTGAAGGGCAGTTAGAGCCAGCATGGGCAGCCTCCCTCAGGCTGTGCTGACAGACCAGTCACGCATAAGTGCCAGAATGGCCTGACCCAGGCTGGGGCCATCACTGCTGAGCCTCTGCCTCCCAGCTCCTCGGGATAACAGGACCACTGGGGCTGTATCAGGGAACACCAACTGCCTGTCAGGTATGGGGACACTGTTATCCTCTAGGGACAAATGCACGAAGTCCCAAGCCAAACAGGCTAATGACAGGGAAGGGATGGCCTGGCTCTGCACTTCTGTTGACATGCTACGCGGCTGTGTTTTTGTCTGTCAGGTCCTCGAGAGTGGACCTCTAGGAAGAGGGGAATGGTAAGTCACAAGAAAAGAGGATAGCAGCATGCTTCAAGACATCTTCAAAACACGCATACATGGGGAGCACCTTACCAAGATCTTTCCAAGCTCCTGCACACTCTGTCAATGTGCTAAGCAAGTTATCCATCCTTGAATAAAACCTTTGTTAGCAATAGCCTTGGCAGCCATAGCCTCGGCAGGCACAAGTGAAAGACGGAAACCTCTTATGAAGGCTTAAGTAGGCTTTTTCATCCATTCCTCAAGGAAAAGACTTCTTGTCCACTAGCTTCTTGCTTGGCAGAAATGCTGGCTTCGAAGAGCCTTGCAAAACAATGTCTGGCAAAATCAAGAGTAAGGAAACAAATTACCTACTTGTGCTTGGAAGAGTTTATTCTTATTTGAATGTGTCTCTGTAAGAGAGTCTCCTGAAGACCTCAGAGTGACAGTAATCTTGCAGATATTGTGCTTGGAGTCAGAATTAAGTTGGATTTTTTTTCTGTTAACGTGGAGGCCTGTAATCACAATAATTTTTGGTTTACATGGTTGATGATTTAGAATTATTTCTTGTAGTATAGCCAATTGCTGAGATAGAGATCTATTTTGATACTTGTCCATCTCAAGCATGCCCAGAAAGCACGCGTCTTAACTCTTACATGTTATTGTTTAGAAGCTGGGAGAAAATCCTCTAAAAATAGTAATGGCTGCGACACTAGTACAAAATTGCCCCCTTTCCCTGAACCCAGCATGAGAGAAGGGCTGAGAGGGAATTACACAATAACTGACCACACCTTGCTTACAATACTTTCTCTGCTCCAGTGTTGTACTGAGAACTGCCAAGTGGCTGAGGAAAACTTTTTTCCAAGCAGCAGAGGTGCGCATCGGATCCAGAGCAGCGGTTCTTGTAGTTCCTACATTAGTCGGTTCAGCCTATGTCTGACGTAGTTGTCATTCTGCTGGGTACCACACAGCTCTGCTTCCCCAAGCTGATGTTCACTGCCACTGAATTTGCTCCTGGCATTTCTTCAAGTGGCAGCACAAGCTTTTCCAGGCAGCCGGGGTGAAGATGCCACAGTAACATACAGAGGAACAAGTACTGTGGCCCCTCTCATCCTCCTGCTCAGATGCAGCAATGAACACCCTGAGTGCATTACTTGATGACTGGCTGTAGGGCATGACACGCTTTGGTGAGGTGCATAGCTGAGATCCCGGGCCTCCCCCCCGGAAGTTGTATCGGAGAGGTCCCATATGCTGCTGGAGGTCCTATGCTCTTTCAGGGTAGGTAGATTTGCCAGGCCCGTGTCAGAACCTGCGGAGAAGCTGAGGCATATCTCCATCTGGCCAAATCCTGTCCCAAAAAGGAGGCTCATTTTGAAGAGAACTGTCAAACTGAATTCCTGTGGCAGATAAGGCAGCTTCTGTAGGGAAAAAAAAATATGGCTAGAGACCATCTGGAAACCAACAGAAGTTTGTTTCAGCTGCAGAAATAGCAGCAATAGCAATTGCAATAGCAAAAAGGTCCTTAACGCTAACTAGTTTGTCAACCAGTGGACAAAAGAATTTCTTGCACAATTCAGAGCAATATGCTAGCTAACTACATATGTAAGGAAAGGGTTTTAAATTGCACAATGTGTTGAGGAATGATACAAGTGGGGATTTTGTCTCACAGCTATTGGCAGTTAGAAGGAATGGAGAGATAACTGAATTCGCTCTGTCCTTCATTCCATGGAGCGTAGGGAGGCTCAACCACAGCAGATACCGCAGGCCAAAAGTATTCAGTTGCGCATGCATGGGATGTGTCCGTGGCAATGAGAGGCTGTGCAGAAAGCAGTTCAAAGTGCAGTGATTTTTCTGCATGTGCTGTGGTGGTGTGGAAAGCATATGGTAGTGACAGTGTCACTTGGGAAATATTTTGCTGGGTATTTTGGATATTAGGAAAAAGTTCTTTCCTGAGGGCGTGGTCAAGCACTGGAACAAGCTCCCTGGGGAAGTGGTCATTGCATCAAGCCTGTCAGTGTTCAAGAAGCTTGAAGTTTGTTCATTGGACAATGCTCTTAGATGTATGGTTTAGCTTTTAGGTTGCCCTGTGTGCAGTCAGAAGTTGGACTCAATGAGCCTCATGACCCCTTCCAGCTCAGGATATTCTATGATTCTAATTACTCTGAATTCAGTGGCTAGTTAGGCATTGGTTATTTACTTCCAAACTTTTGTGATTTATGTCACGTCTCATGTGGTGTGATGCTCTAAGCTTTGATTCCAACCACTCCTTTTACAAATTTTACTAAGAAAACAGTGTTACTCTGCAAGCTAAGATAACGCATAGGTTTACTTTCTGTGCCTTTAAAAAAGCAATGAGCTAATCTAAGAGACAAGGGTATGCCAGGCTTCCTACATTTAAAAGGTTGAGACCTTTTGATGTAAATGTACTTATCTTAAATTGCTCAAAACAAGAACTTAATTTCTGTGATGTAAACTTTTTTCTTAACATTTGCTTACTGAATTACAATTACAGAGCCACTCTTAAACATGAATATCTACAAGACTTGGAGATTTAGAGCAGCTGGCTTGTGTTACTCACAGTCCACTTACTCAGACTGGCTGGAATGGAGCATACACGCTCTTTTCTCTACTTGCTGGCTTATGACTTGCCAAGACAGAGGTGCCCAAGAGACTTCTGGGAAACTCATTCTTGTTTAGATCTGTAACTGTGAAATGTATCTAGAAGGATCTGTGTTCGTCCTACTCAGAAGAACGATTGGGATTCAAGGCTAAGGGAAGGAGATCTCTATATGGCAATGGGAGAATAGATTGCTAGTGTAGATGTGGCTCCCAGTAGTTAGTGTAAAAACAAATGGGATGGGGCTCTCCTTTTCCCTTGAGCTTCCTCCAGCTGATGAGAGACTCCTCCTGTTTTCCCGAGTGTGGAAGATAGCTTTTCATTTTGTTGTTGGATGTTTCCTTCACCTCAAATTCCTTCTTCTGGATTTTTTGGGTAGCAGTTGTTACAGCATCTGTATGTCAGGAAAAAACCTGCATGTTCCCCTCTCCTCCTGCTTTCAGTGCCCCATAAAAAATAACTTCTTGTGTCTCACTCTCCTCTTCCCAGATGTTACATTTATCTGGAGTGTAAATGACTGAATAACTTAGTACTTATACATGATGTGGTACCTTTGATTTTAGAGCATCAAAAATAGGTTCTGATATAGAGAGTGTCAGCATCAAAAGTGAAGGGAAATGCTCTGGTCTCATGAATTCAAAGTGAAGTGAGCACTTTGATGTTAATCTCAAATGAACTTGGAGGGAGTGGTCATCTCGAAAGTGGTTCAGCCGGCACCTGTAACCTCTTAAACTGCACTCATATCTCTCATGTGAATCAATATTTGAACCAATATTTACTTAGGACTCAGGCATGATTTATATGGGAGTCTTGGTATTGCAACAACTGCTGTGTTACTCAATCAGATTCCCAGATGACTGGTTAATACATAACAAGACAGATTTGTAAATTCAGTTGGCACAAGTTATCATCAGATTGGAAAGGACAAATTCATTATATCATGTAGTATTTAATTCATAAATCTATTAAATACCTGTAATGGAGTGCAATGTGCCCTGTTTAAAGAGACAATGGGTTTCATTCTATTTTCAGAGGGTTCCTAATCTGGATTAATTGCTTGGTGACGATTTTCTAGTTTTCACAATTGTGTTATCCCTCTGTGTAAAAATGGAAAAAAAAAAAAAAGTAGGATTAAATTAATTACAAAATGGCACAGCAAAAAACCCTTATAGTGTGCAACACTATTCCAGTAACAAATAACAGTGAGCTTAATTCTGAGGTCAAAAACCAGCAGCTTTGAAGTTTAGGTATATCACAAAATCACTTTGGCTGTATATAAAGTTACCCTCACCTCTGGGGCATTACCAGTGGTTGTTTCTGAATGAAGGCTGTTTGTCGGGATGATGTGGAGTGTTTCACAGAAAAATCAACTCCACTCATTTTATGCCAATATGACAATAAAAAGAATATAGAAAGTCTAAAGACCTTTACAACAAGAAGATATTGTTAGTCAAAGATACTAGGGCAAAGAACTGACTTTGTAAATGCTATTGGATCTTTTGGAAGAGTGTTGTTTGGGTTTTTTTTATGAAATAAATCAGCACAGGAAATTTAGAGTGGTGTGTTTCCTCCTATAACTGGAAATGATGTGTTAAAACTCTTCGGACAGGCTAAGAAATCTTCAGTGTCTGTGTAGAACAGACAAGAAGCCTATTGTTTTCCAGGTTTCAGCCTAGAACACTTGAAAATCACTGCGTGTGTGTGTGTGTGTCTGTGTATGTCAGGAAGAAGAACACAGCCATCTCCCTGAAATGCTTTAACTTCTTTGTTTTGCTGATCCTCCTGTATTTACCCTGTCTGCTCCACAGCACCTGTATGCTTTAAGTCCAGTGACCACTTCTCGGCAGGCAGTTCCCCATGAATAATGATACTGCTGCATATTTGGAAACATTTTCTAACTTAATGACCTTCCTTTAACCTCAGGCTGCTAATTTTTATCACTGGGAAGGAACAAATGTCTCTGAGTGAGGTGGATTGCTGAAGCTATTGCCTAGAACATGTATCTTGCCGCAGGCTCTGCCGGCAGAGTCCCATTGCTGCAGGCTTGGCTCCCCGAAGATTTGGAAACTTCTCTCTGCCACCTCCTTACTCTGATTATGCCCGTGGTAGAGGTTTAACAGTCCATGAGGAAATAAACAGCTAGAAGCCATTCTTTGGCTTAAACAATAAACTTTGCCATAAAAGTGGATGCCATAAAAACTACACCAATTACTTAAGTACAATCAGTGCCCAAGTTGAAACTACAGTGTCTGGAATCCGTATCTGGAATCCATCCTTTTACATCTTAACATAGGAAAAAAACTGCAGCATGCTTGAATAACCAGCAGTACTGGAGTTGCAAGTTCCATCACAAATCAGTTATTTCAGCTTGGTATTAGTCCATTGCTATGCATGCTTAGCATAGCAAATTGTTGCATAATGAGCAAAAGGGGAGGGAAAAAAAAAAGATATTTTTGAAGTCCAAGTCATTTTCAGATTAGTCTGTGATCTACGTCATTAGTTGTGTCAATAATAGATTTTTAAATGTTTTAGAAACGTACGCACATTTTTATTTTACTACTGGCTGTTGTTCAAGCAACATATTGATGTGGGTGTGCTCTTGGATCTTTTAATTGCATTGTATATAAATAGAGAGCATTTACTATCATGTTAATGGCAGCTGCATGAACATAAGAAGGAAGTTTTCTAATTCGCTTTGCTCCTGCTCTGTCCATGTTCATGTCCAGTGAATGCTCTCGGGTTCTTCACAACATACAGGCTCTGAGCATTTAACACAAGCAGTGACAGTGCCTGATGGTTATAGTGCATTACCAGCTTTTTCCTACATGATTCTCTGCAGCCTTTTATTAGTGACTATTATTACATCCATGGTAATTAATTCTGTGGCTTTTTTTCCCCCCTCCCTAGTCACCACATCATACCTACCTCATGCTAGTTCACTTGGTGTCAGGGGAATTTGCCCCAGCTTGTGCAGGTGATTCACCTGTGTTGCATGCTTGAAACAGCTAGAGGTGGCTCTGGCACGTTCTTCCTTAAAGCAGGTTTCTTTGGCTCCCAGCTATAAACTTCCACAGTGGAATTCATAATGCAGAAAACTATTAGTCCAGGGCCTGGCCACAGTAGACATATTGGAAAAGATGCAATTTAGCACAGTTTAGAACTTTTTGAGCATTTTCAGTGATTATTGTGGTCACTTTTAACCCTAGGAAGAGTTGCAAAAATGTGCTGTCACAGAAAATAGACTGTATCCAGTTTCTTTTTCCACTATCAGGCTGAAACCTATGCCAGTGAGGCTGCAAAGGATGTGCAGGTGAGCCTATTGACCAGTGGCAGGTCTGGTCTCAGACAAGATAGCAGTAGGGCTCTGCCACAAGCCAGGGGCAAGATGGGAAAGCAAAGAGCTTTTTCCTCTGCAGCTTGGGTGGCTCTGTCACAAAACAACAGTGGTGGCAACCCTCAGGCAGGACATCCCCAGCAGGTGAAGCGAGCAAGCAAGGACTACCTGATGGGCGAGGACTCCCTGGTGCCTTCCACAAGCTCCTCCAGCCTGCAGAACCAAGTGCAGCCCTGACCTGACAAGCTGCTTCTTGCCCAGAACTAACAAAACCAGAGAAGATTAAGAGGGAAGAGAGAGCCGATTCAGTGCAGGTAGAGATTTGGTTACTATAGCAACTGTTTTCTTCTTTGAGCATAGCTTGGGAGGACTCCCTTGTGAGGGGATTTCTGCACAGTCCCCAGGCTGGTAGGGGAGGTTGCTTCAAGAATCTCGTTTGACAAAGGCTGCGTGGCTGCACTCTTGAACTCTGTGGGGGATCGGGGGGAGCTGGGAGAGGTTTGTGGAAGAGCTTGTCCAAAAGTAAAACAGATGTTGAAGTGCCTGAACTCATGGGAGAGATTACTGAACTGGGACTGTATTAAAAGTGATATCACCTCATGGTGTATTGTTCTGTGGGTTGCAGCTACGTCTGAGGCTGTTACTGTACCACAGTACCCTGTACAACCAGGAGTTTCAAAGCTGGGGCTTTTAAAAGAAATATGAGAATATTTAGCTAATTCCTACTGGATTTTTAAATCTCTCTGAGGTCCTGAGAAAGTTCTCCAGCTGAGTATCCTCAATGAGATGAAATTGGTGCAGAGCAAGAAATTAAGTAACTTGTAATATAATAAAGGCTTGGTCAGTCTGACTCCAAGAAAAGTCATTCTCTGGGACTTGAGCCAGGTAACGTTATCTCAGCATACTGCTCGGAGTACCTGGCACTGTACAAGCTCTGGATCTTTGTGGTTATCTTAGACCAACATAGCAAATGAATGAGCATATTATCCTTTTGGTAGGGCTGCCTTCTGCTGTAACACTTCCCTTGCATTCACAGGAGACGTATAAATACCAAGTCAGTGCCTAGGGTAAATTTCTCATCTTTAGCCCTTGTTAACCCTGTGTGCTCTGGCAGGTATACTTCAGGGGCCAAAGTTGCACCTTGGTTTTTTGCTGGTATTTTGTGCTGGAAACTAAACAAACACAAGGAAAATAACTTTTTGAGATGATCATCTCAAAAGTAGTTCTGAAATTCTCTTTCTCTTAGGGTCAAAGCACAGAAGACGTTGCAAATTCTCTTGATAAGGGATGAGCAAAGGGGGCTTTGGGTGAAATATTCTGCTCCCCTATTCTCCTCCCTGGGCTGCTTATTACCTATTTTTCCATGTAGTATTGTTGTTGGAGACACAGATCTAGGAGAATGTTTTCTGCCACGATCTTACCACCCTTCCTATCACTGAGGAAGAGGAAGGGGGGACAGCTGTGCAGCCTCTCTCTTGCAGCTGCGTCTTGCCTAGGTGGCTAACAGAACTTCAAACATTCATAATCCCTGGCTTTCAGAGTAGCATTTTTTTTTGGCTGTTGATGCAGGGAGTAAGAAACAGCAGCCTCAGTATCTGTTCACAATTCATCAAGGGTCTTACCAGATGTAGAACCAAGAAGTCAAGAAATGAAAGCAGGCTCCCTGCTCCAAGTGCAACTTGAACACAGAACTTGGCTGAGAACATTTTGCTATCACAAAATGCTGCCCTGCGAGCAGTGTGCCCAGGAGGTGAGCCAAGAGGCTGAGGGACTCAAGGACAGCCCTGAGCTCCCACCCACACTTGCAATGACTGCACACTTCCCATGGCAAAGTCTCTGGCCTCAGCCTAGTTTCAGAGACGGGATTCACAAACTCAACAGCAACCTGGTGCTGGCCCATAAGGAATGTTTATCGACATCTGCTGTTAAGAAATCTGCAAGCTCTTCAGCTGAAATAAGTATCTGCATCCTTCTACAAAAGTGTCATTCTCTCTGTGCCAGAGATGTGGCAGATCTGGTCTTAGCTGGCATTTGATCTTGCCAGTAAAATCTGCTGCTGCTCGATATAATAGTGAGAAAGGCTTGTGAAAGAAAATTAAGTGCTTTATGAGTCAGAATTCTAGACTTAGCTCTTTTGTGAGCAATAAGCAATTTCTACTGCACCAATACAGCTGGGATGAATAAAATCATGCGTCAATCCAACTTTGCTGCAGATATACAAATATTACAGAAAACTGGGAAAAATATTCTAATAAGCTTTAGTAAATCACACAAATTAATAAAAACAAATGGTTCTTGTTATATTGTTATAGAAAAGAGACATATGCTCTCCTGACTGAATATGTGATGAAGGCTGCATTCAGAACCAGTGTAAAGTACAAATTTCCATCAAGACTTTGTGAAGAAGTGCCTCCCTTCAAAGGAAGTAGTGGACGCACTGACCATTAAATTCTGTTCAGCCACTGACGTAATAGATTACATGGTCATGGTATGGGGCTGAGGGAAAAGTAAATAACAGAGAAAGAAAGTTGTTTTTTACTGTTGGGGGTGGGGGAAAGAGATTTCTGGGATGAGTAGTTTTGTCTCCCTCCATACTGACAGCAGAGGTCATACAAATTCTTGAGCCTCTGCTTACCCCAGAAGAGGGGACCTTAGTCCAGATCGTACCTTGCTTACAGCATAATTAGTCACTATGTGTTTTGTCTGTGCCCTAACCCTACTTATCTCACCGCTACTTCCTTCACAGGCTTTAAAGCTAGGTTATCCAGGGGATACAGGCAGCTGAAGAATTATTGTCTTAATGGGTCTGATTTATTAGATGCTACAGTAGATTAACCTATTAGATGGAATCAGAAATTGAACATAGATACAGAACCCATGTCTGCTATCTACAGAAAAAGTCTGCTAATGCAGCTTGGTTGCTATGGTGTAAAATCTGATATCAGGAACATGAAGACACGTTTGCCTCTTTCCGTTACTTAAGACGACGGCTGGTTGATTGACTAATCCATTGGGTAAGATACTACATTGTTACCTAACAAGAAGGTGCTTCTAGTGCACAAGAAATGGAAACAGGGGTCAGTTGCTGCTGAGAACATAATCAAGTCTGAGTCCAGTATTCTAACCATTCAGTCTTGGAGTGTTTGAGCCAGTAATTCAGCACTTAATTCCCTTATTTGAGTTTTTTTTCTGATGCCTTTTAGATTTCAATATATTCTGATGTTAGCAGAAGCCTTAGTTTTGTTGAATTTGACTACATGGGTTATCTAAGTGTAACATATTTCTCCTTAGGAGCCGAAAAAAAACCACACATACAAGTAGAAAAAATAGGCTTTTTTTTTGATGGTTTTACTTGAATGTGGACATAAAAGTTATGAAAAGTACCATCTTAGTAGCTCTAGAAGACCCTCTCTCTCTGTTTATCCATTTAAAATATACTGCATGAAGAAGAGCAGTATAAATTTCTCACACATTGCTCCTCCTGCGCGCTTTCAGCCAAACCATGGAAGTTCTTGGGTAAGAGCAGAAAATTATTTGTTTCCCTGTTTAGTGAAACCATCACCTGCCTTTCCACATACTCTGCTGGGGTTTGCATCATGCCCTCCAACCATTCACCTCTGGCATTGCTGCCTGGGCTTTCAATAAGACCAAGTTCACGCCACTGCTGCCACGTGGCTTCCTGCCCATTCAAACCAACCGCACTTGAAATGCTCAATGGTGGGATAAAATGGCTATAAGGAACTATTACCCACAGTTTAAAGATGAAAGTCATCTTAACCAATAATGAATTCCCTAACCAACACTTACTCGCTGGGAATAAGAAAAATAATTTTGGCAAGTAACATATTGATATGCCTACATATCATCTAAACCTGCAAGCCCTTATGATTACTCACCTTTATTTCTATCATGACTTCCTCTACTGCTTTGTTCTCACTTTTATTGCACTGTACACACTTGTGGCTCCTGAAAAGATAGATCATGTTTGTTGTAAAACATTCTGAACAGTTTTTAAGTGAGTTACACCCTTTTTGTAAACTCAACAATAAATTACAATGAGTTACTAACTACTAATGAAGTATTAAAACAACAAATTATGTAGTGAGCAGAACAAATGTCTAAAGGAAATACATGCATGGGCTTCATATGGATCCAGGATACTTATCAAAATAGAAGTCATTACAGGACTGAAACCCAAGATAGCCTGACACTATATCAAAAGGATATAACACAAATAGAGCCATAATTTTTCATATCTCCTTCTGAATTCCCTGAGGCTTTGAAAGAGATTATTTGAGGTTTTGAAGCAAAGCTTATGACTTGGTATGAACAAATATCGGTGAAATGGCCAGAATCATGTTGGGGTGTTCTTGTCTAGTAAAATTGGATAGAATTCTCTCTACCCAGGAAAAAGATTTTTTTTATTTCTCTGACTTTTCTGCCTTCTCTTTCCACACTAATAGCAATCTAGAAAAAAATCAGTCCTGTTACCCATGATATGACAAAGTAGTGTGAAACTCGAGCATGTGGAAACAGAAGGGCCAGTTTGAAAGACAGTTTTCTGGTATTTTCACCACTTCTTCCCACATGTAGAGATATCACCTGCATTTACTGCAGAATGAGCTTTTCCATCCATAGAACTGTTTTCTGGTATTTAGCTATTCAACACAGAGGTGTTGTCGGGTACTTACTTCAGCACGGATCTGCAAAAGAAAGGCCTTCTCTGCAGCCTGGCATTGCCATCTCCAGCAGCCACTGCATGTCCCCTCTCCAGCATCCTGATCTGCGCTCAGATTAAGGGATTTTATTTTGTAAACGAAGAGCTGAGGCACAAAAGGGAGAAAAGAAATTCACATCACTTCTGTTTCAGTTTGGCATCCGTAACCCATACATCACTCTTCCTCTAAACTAGGGTCTGGTATGCCGCAGCTGAGAGTGTTCTGGTTGTGCTGAAGCTGCTTTGCCAGCACAAAGCAGTTCTGAAGCCAGTTCTGGAGCTTTCCTGCCACTTCTCAGAAAATCCCTGGGCTATTTGGGTATTTCCAGCACTGGAGTGCCAAAGTGAAGTGTGCAGACAAGATGAAAGATCAGCCCATGCGGTGAAATAGTTTGGGGAGGGAAGCAGTATATCAGGAAATCCCTTGCAAACCAGAAATCCCCAGCTTTAACAATAATCTCCAGGATAACGGGAACTATTATCCAAAGAACCCACAAGCTTCTATTATATACAGTAGAAGACCATCAAGGGAGAACAGCCAAAAAATCCGGGAAGTGCAAAGATTGTTCAAAGCTTAAAGCTGATTTATTCTTTTACTGCTCATTTATGACAAGACAATATAACATATTAGGCAACATTCTCATCCCCTCTGGCTGCAGGAGGGCCAGGAACGCTGGCGCTCCTTCCAGCTGCCCATGACATCACGGCTCTGACAATCCCCATGTGCTGCGAAGGACCGGAAGGCAGGCTCTGACGTTTCCGTAACAGAATGTCTTTCTGCAGCCAAAACTAACAAAGAAACTCAACTTTGAAGCACTGCATGTGGAAATTATTTTTCTTCTTGTAGCTTACCCTTCTGTTCAGATATGATCTTTTCTTGAGCCAAGAGACCAGTTTACCATATAGGCATGAGTCAGCCCTCGCACATGATAACTTAAGTAACTCAGTAACTTTCCGTAAGAAGCAGAGTTTAAATAAACATATTCTTGGTTGCTGCAATCCTTTGTACAGCACAGAGATTTCTCACGTGTTTTCGTGGCATGTCAAGCAAATGAATGACACCGGCACCTTACGCAGCCTTGGCACGGCTGGCCCTGAGGGAGCACCAGCTCAACTAAACGCCCCATAACCAAAGAGAGAAGGAAGGCAGCTCCACCGCACAGGACACCGTGAGGTGACCCAGGCCCCGGCCCACCTCCTTCAGCCCTCGGTGCTCACCTCCGGCTCAGCCCCACAACCCGGTGGAGCCCCCGCTGTGCCCGAACCTCCCCCATTAAATCCTCCTCAGGCCTGAGCGGCGGCCGCCGGGCCGAGTGGGAGCGTCGGGCGGGGGCCGAGCCCTCAGCGGCAGGCACAGTGGGGCTCCCGCAGGCGCCGGGGGTAGGGCTGCGCCCGGCGGGAAGGTGAAGCGGGGCACGGGGCGATCTGACGGGCCGGGGCCGGCGGCCGCTGTGAAGAGCCGGGGGGTAAAGGGGGGTGTCACCTTGCACTGCGCCCCCCACCCCGAGCCGCGCGCGCCGGTCGCCAGGGGAACGGCCAATCGGTGTGCTCCTTGCCCGCCCCTCGTGCACAGGAGGAGGCGGGGGGGAGGGGGGCGGTGGCGAGGGCGCGAGCCCGCTCCCTCGCCTACCAATCAGCAGGCGTTCCGGGCGCTGGCAGAAGGCACGCGCGCCCCTTGCGCTCGCTCGCAGCTTCTCCCCCTCCCCACCCCCGCTCCAGGCGGAGCCGAAAGCCGGCAGCCAATCGGAATGGAAGGAAAAGGCGTGAGCCGAGCGGGCCCCGCGTGCCGCGCTGCCTATAAAAAGAGGGGCCGGGAGCGAGCGCGCGGCTCACTCGCCGCTGGCGCTCGGGGGGGAGGAACGCACGCGAGGTGAGAGCGCGTGAGCTGTCGCTCCCGCCCGTTCTTCGTCCGAACGCCCGCCGCGCCCCCATCCTCCCCGCCGCCGTCCGCCCGCCTCACGCTATGAAGACCAAGTTCTGTAACGCCGAGACCGACCCTTCCCCGCTCGGGCTCCTCCTTGGCTGCAGCCCCGGCTCCGGCGGGGGCGGCGTCGTCCTTCCTGCGGCCGGGCAGCCCCCCTCGCCACTGGCTCCTGGCGACCCTGAGGGGAAAGTCCCCGTCGCGACGGGCAGAGGCGGGGGCGCCGCGACCCCGCCTTCCGCGCTGCTGCTGCCGCCGCCGCCTGAGGAGGAGCAGCCGCTCGACCCCCGAACGCGGCGCAGGGCGTATCTGTGGTGCAAGGAGTTCCTGCCTGGGGCCTGGCGGGGGCTGCGGGAGGAGCAGCTGCGCATCAGCCCCATCAGGTCAGCGCTGAGGAGGAGGGTGGCTGGGCTCTGCGGGGAGGGGGCGGGGCCGGTTGGTCGCTGGGAGTTTGAGCCCCTTCCCGGCACAGGAGGTGCGGGGGATGAGGGTCTACCTCTTTTCCCTTTTTTAAAAAGAAAAAAAAAAAAAAAACCCTTGCCAGACTTGCGTTTCTGGGTGGAGAGCAGCAGGCTGAGGGGACCGGCTGCGCATCCGCCTCCGCACTCGCTGTGTGGCGGCGCGGGCATCCTCCCCCCCCCGCTCCGCACACCGGCGTGGGGCGGGTCGCGGCTGGCGGCGGGTCGAGGCCGGTCGGACCCACCGCCTGGGCGCGGGGGGGGGGGCTGGCCCGGGGGGGAGGCGGAAGGCCCTGGGTTCGTTGCGTCAGGCCCCCTCGCCCGGGGGAGGGTGGTGGTGCGGGGTGGCTGGTACTGCAGCGCCTCGGCCCTGAGCCGGGGGAGAGGCCGGGGCCTTGACGGTAACGGTGATGGAGTTGGTAGAAACAGCTGCACAGTATGGAGCTTCCCTCCTGAGATAAAAAGTGCCTGTTTTGGCGTTGGCCTGACCGTTCTGAAATTCCGAGGTTAGCAGGTGAATGCGGGGGATCGATGATGTGATCGATTTAGCATCTTTTAGCATATATAGTAACAAGTACTTGTGACTCAGCACGTTGGCAGCTTGCAGGAGACTGATTTTTGGCAGCAGAAAGATGTAAATTGGGGATGTTCTAGAAGCTGTATGTATTGTGTTTGAGATCCTTGCTGCCTTCGTGGAATAAAATAATCTGGCTTTTGTATCAGTCCTGTATGCTAGTTACGCTGGTGTTAGTTCAGAATTTCATTTTTACAGACTGCTTGTCTAGTGTCTTAGTGCATGATCATTCTACCAGATCAAATGTAAGGTCACATACAGTTTCAAAGGATATGGTTGTTAGTTTATCCCCTTGAGTCCTTACTTTGCTTTCCTAATGTTTCTACTTTTGTTCATACATGAAATACATGCAGATCTACCCTCCAGTTAGCTAAGAGAGCATAAACTGTTGGCAAAACTCTCATATATAAATGCATAATCAAAACCCATCGTGCTTACTTCTAAATGTATTTTTAAAGCCTGATTAAAAACGGGCAACTTACTGAAAGCCAGTGCAGATAGTATTTGTGTCATTTCTCCTTGCTTGACATGATCATAATAAGTTTATAAAGGGAGAGAATTTTTAGAAGACTGACGCTGTTCCTAGGCAGTAGACTATTCTGATCATATGTCTGCAATCTGGCACTTAATTCTGTTCTCATCCTTATTAGTGTGTACTGCTGACTTTGGTACGTACTTTCTAAAGCCTTAAGTTTTAGCACAGTTACTCTTGCATTTATTGGAAACTTCCCCTCTGAGACACCACTTCAAAATGGCTTGATGGTTTCCGGATTAGGAGGAAGAGGGGATGGGCTGCAATTTAAGAATGTGTAAAAACATGCTAATTAGCAGTTGTGTTTATTTTGGCAAAAGTATCTTCACCACTTGTTACCTTTGGAGAATTCAGCATCATATTAATTTGATTCTAGCTTCATAAAAGTCAAGCACTTGGTGTGTATTCTCCACTATCAGTATTGCTGTTTTGACCGCGTTAGGGCAAATGATCATGAATGGCTGTTGGTATCATAGGATGAAGGGGTACAGTCCTTACTGAGAGCAAAGAAATAGATTCACATGTAATGAGAATGGAAGTACGTAAGCACATCTAACTGCTGTGTCTGTGATTTGGGGAGAGCCCTGGGAAGCTTTGAAAATAGGTGACCCTGTTGGAAAGGCTTACCTTTAAGTAACTTCTAGCAGTAGACTAACTGGGAGCTTTATCTGTGTAAGGGTGAGGTGTGACCTTTTCACCCTTGGACAAGCTGCTGAGCCTACTGACCTTTCAGGAGAACAATACCTTTTATTAGACTCCTGAATCGATTTCCTTGATTAGAGGTAACCTTTGAAATCTGAAGTGCATAAAACTATAGTGAAACTTCTGTTTAATGATGTTCAGGCTCAGTAAGACACTCCTGCTTGGCTGGAGAGATATGAAAAAGAAGAGTTTCTGGCTTTCATGCACTGTGTGCAGGCTGAATATATGTTTAAATAACATAGCTGTTTCTACAGGATTTTGAGCTCTAGTCAGGTATTTTTTTGTAAAGTGGGTTTCAGTGTGTTTAGTTCTTCTATTTAAGTATTGGTATTTTCACCAAAGTCTACTGGGGCTTAGTAAAGGTGATAAATGTTTTTTAAAAAAACCTGTCTAGCACAGCTTAGATGGAGCCAGAAGTGCAGTTGGTATAACTAACCGATGTTCTGATTCTCTCTGAGTAGTCTGGCTTTGTTCTGTTTGATATCCTTTCCATCTGTGTTTTTCCTACCTGTTCACCTTCATGGTTCAAAGTTACTTCTTATCTCTTGTCTCTAAACCTCACTTTTTTGGATACCTGCCAAGCCACCTGGTTCTCTTCTATCTTCTTTCTTGAGCATATTGTGTAGCTGCTATTTTACCCTATTTCTTGAGATTTCTTTTTTCCTTCTCAATTGTTGACTTTGGATATGTAGGGTAGCCCTTCTTTCTCTGTATCATCTCCCAATAAATACATACAGGTTGTCTACTTCTTCGTAGCCTTTTTCTCCAGAAAGACTTTATTACTTCCCCACTGTGTTGTAAGAGAACCCAGAAAATTATTTGAAAAAGCCATTGAGAGGGGTGTCGGGTTAGGACTAAGCTGCATTTTAGCCACTGCATTTTGGATCTGCCAAATCAAAGCTGAAATCAAGGCTCACTGCGAAGTAGTGTTAAATACTTAGGTTTTGGGTGTTATGAAAACTGCATTACTTTGTGAAGGAAATCACAACATGACAGAGGTACTACTGTTTAAATTCTAGAGTTACTGCAGCAAGTGATGTAGCATGTTACAAGAAAAATTACTTTTAGAATCTATGCAACTTCATCCCTTCACTGCTAGGCTACTATATTTGGATTGTATCTGTTCTTGAAAGTTCTTTCTTTAATGGTGAGAGGTTTTTTTCAGTAGAGCTGATTTACATTGCTGTTTTGCAAGCAAACAAGAAGTTTCAGGACTTTTCCTTCTTATAGTAGAGCAAAATCTATTGCAGAAAGGAAATTTGAAAACTTAATGAACATACTGATAATGAAGAAGATGGAGAAAGACAATGTAGTAAAGAAAATGTGGGTTGAGTAGACGGGTGTTCTTAGTGGGCTACTAGAAATCAAGAAACTTAGCTTCTCTAATCTAGTTCTAGCTTGATAAACCTGCAGAAAAGAAATGCTGTCACTTTTTCCTGTCACTGTTGTAAAACATTCACTACAGGAAAAGCCAGCATGCTGGTATAACCCCTGAATGATCGAAGCACAGAACTCCCTAGTTTGTCTTAAAGAACTGCTTTAATTCTAAATTTCAAAATTGAAAGTGAGTGCCTAAGAATGATAGCATAAGTACAACTTGTATTCATTGCTTAAGTTTATTCTGCCATCTTCTTGCTTGTTTATGCAGCCAAGTATATCTGACAAGACTCCAGCATCACTTCCTGGAAATCCTGAAAATAATTAACAGAAGCCGATGTCTTGTCTTAGTTGCATGTTGCATTTTACATCACTTTGTTCATAGCTTGAGCTGTAACTTGAATCAATAGATTTTGATGGTGAACTATAAATTAAGAAGTATGAAGCTGCCAATCTTTTTATTGAAGCCTTATGTATTATGAGTTATTGGTACCGTTGGAAAATTTTCTCAGGTTAGAGTGAATCAGTTCATATTAAAAGGATGATTAGTGTGCCTCTAATATGTAGAAAATGAAACATATATGCTCATCCCAAGTTAAATTTACCTTTCTCTTGGTAGGGGTGGCCTCAGCAACATGCTGTTTCAGTGCTCGCTACCTGATACCATTGAGACAGTTGCCGATGAACCGCGGAAAGTTCTCCTGCGCTTATACGGTGCAATTCTGCAGATGGTGAGTACGTACAGTGATTTGGGAGTGGGAGGGTTTCTGTAGCTTAATTGTAGTATGTTTGGAGATCTTCATTTGTGACACACTGCAAGTGTCTGTTGCTTTATCCTTTGGGGAATGTGTTTTAGTGGTAGCTGGGTAGATTGCTAGCTTAAAATAGTTTTCTTTATTGTTGTTGTCTAGAACTGACACTGCTTTCTATACAGATCCTGACTGGCGTGTACCAGCTGAAGGCTCACTTGCTGTCTGTTTGATCAGTGATGTTTTGTTTATGGTGTTAAGTTTGGACTGTGGTGTTTCAGAAGTTATTAAAGTTTGCTTCTGTACAGTATGTAGGACTTTGGCATAACTAGCAAGATTGCAAGAGACTAAACCACTTCATCTTGGTAACACTTAAGAATTCTGGAGATAAAAGTTGAAGGTTTTGTCAAACTTGTACAGTGCTCAAGCATTTTATTAGAGATCTCATCGGTAATTGTGTTGCTGGAAAATTTGATCTACAGTGTTAGAACAAAAATGAAGCACAGCCATCTCATTCAAAACATGCTTTCCTAAATGTGTGATATGCCTTGTAGCTGGCATAGAAGTTTAACCAGATGTTTGTCGAACTCTTCTAATATTACTTTTCTTTTATTTGGTTAGTAAAATGTAAATAGCATTGAAATGTGTCAAACCTTAAGAGAAGTGGTTGGCAAATCTTTTTCAAATTGTAAGGTTTAAAATGAAGAGTATTTCATAAAGGCAATCTCTTCCAAAGCTTACAAGCAGTTACGGTAGGACTATACAGCAGATCTTCTCTTACCCATCTCTGCTAGACACTTGATTATATTGTAAATAATTAATCATAAGTGTTTAACCATATTAAAAATTGCAGCTTTATAAAATTATATTTGGATGTTGGCAATTGTTTCTATTTGACTCACAGGGTCTGGTGTTATTATCCATTAATTTGATACTTTCCAGTACTCGGTCACTCGCTTTGAATAACTTAGGCAATATCTGCAGGAGATTGTTCCTGAAATTTCAGCCCATTCTTCCTGATTCTGCTGCCTTGACCAAACTTATTATTAAATCTCATTGGATACTGACAATTAACTGGCTTTAAAGTGCTCTTTTATTATGCTAAGAGAGGTATTAACTTTCCCATGGTAGCAAACTTTACCAGAAATATGTAAAAGATTCCAGTGGTTTGAAGTACCATGAAACACTTGGCTACACCACCGTATGTGTGTTGGGAAAGTTAAACTGTTGAACAAGAAAAGTGTGTTTAAGTTCATTAAGTTTAGTCTTTTCTTTAGTTTAACAGAAACTAAAAGCAATGTGGAAAAAATGGTGGTGAGAAACTTTGTTTTCGAAATGACTCCTAGGGTTGATGCTAAGAATTTTTTTTCAGAATTATTAATAGCTTTAATGTAATGCTGGCTTAATATGTAGAAAGCTTGAGTAGGAACATGGGCTGTAAAACTTCTGTAGTGATAGAACTTGTTGCCTAAGATCTGTGAAGAAATGTGGCCTTTCCCTTGTATTTCAAAGGAAAAATAGACTCTAGAATTTGGTTGCCCTCCTCTTCCCTCAGGGTTTTTTAACTTGCCTTTTCTGTGCCCCTATCCACTGAAGAAATCAAAATAAAATTTTGGGCTCTAAAATCAGAACTAATTTGGTTTGAAAATTGAAAGTGTGTTCATAACTTTCTAACCTTTCTACTCTTGGTGTTGAAGGATCTTTTGAGATGTCTAACTTCCTTTATTTCCGTAGTGGCAGTGAAATTGACTGCTCTTGTTGGTGCAGTTCACTAAAGGTTAAGTAAGCAGAGAAAGTCCCAAGGTAAAACTTTCAGATTGCATTGAGGTTCACAATTTTTGTCGACAAACATTTGTCTCTTCCAGCCCCTCTACCTTAAATGCAAGTTAAAATATAAGCAAACTGTTTTATTGGGGTATTTTAAAACCTCACTTAGGATTCTTATGAATTTCTGGGTGGCCTAAGCAGAATCTTATGACAAGCCTGTTACGAGGGAGTAATTTGGTATTTTTTAGTAACATTGCTTAAGTTTAGAGCCCTGTAGAAATTAAGGGACACTGCATAAGTAAGTTGAGTTTTGAAACCTTTTGCTAAAATCACAACTTAATTGTCAATGACTTAATTGTAACTGCCACTGGGTATTAGTAGTTACCACTTGTTTGCTTGAGCCTTTTGTAGCATGTTTTAACTCCTGTCCATTTTACTTTCTGTTGAAATTGGAACACAAAATAGTGATAATATCTTCTTATTCCTTTGCTGTAAATACTATAGCTATATAGCAATATGCACCAAATTGTTGTACGTACAGAAGACAAGTTTAACTTTAAATTTTGAATAGAAGTGAAAAATAGATACCTGATACTAACTTGAAAATGAATGATACTGGCACCATAATTCTTTGAGCCACCTTTCAAAGGAACCTTTTTTGCAGTTTGAAAATAGCCCCAGTTTGCTTATTATGAATCTTGGAAGACACAAATGTCAGTACATGAAACTCATCCAATATAAACCATGCCAGTTGGCTAAAGCTGCCACACAGGGAAGGCTTTGTGCCTTCCTCTGTCATAGCTGATACGTTTAAGCCAATTTTTTGTGTGCATGACTGTTTTGGGGGGAGTTGGGGGGAGATTCAATTGAACTGGCTCGGCCATTATTATGAATGGTCGCACTGGCATGGATGTTTAAAAATCAAGGACTTCTCTCGAGTATATCCTTGAGCAGAACTTTTTTTTTTAAGACAAGTATTTGTGCTTGTGACAGGTTAAAGTACTAACCACATTAAAACTCAAATGTTTGAGGCACAATGCAGATATGTTCTACATTGAAAAAAGGGAAATGTCTTACTCTGCTTCACTTATTCTTGCTCCAGCTTAGTTGCTAAATTTAAAGGGGAGCATTGAAAGTAAAACTTCCTCATGACAACATGTCTTTAACTGCTGGCTATTATCAGTGGTAAAACAACCGAAACAAAAGGTTCTCCAACAATATGCCATTTAATGTTCAGACTTTAAGATTGGATTTCATATGCAGGTTACTGTAGTGTTTTTACTTAAATTCAGAACAACCAAAACTTCCCAAATCTTAGAAATGCTGATATGATTTCAACATAAGCTAACCTCAACAAAAAAAAAATAAAGCAACTCAAAATAAGGTGAGTTTTTTGAAGTTCACCTATCAAAAGGTAACTGGAGGATTGATTCCCATTCTTTTACACATGTCAAAAGAACCTTGAACTCTGATCACTGGGGCTCTGTTACCTTGCAACAACCGAAACAATCTTGTATATAAATGGGGAAAACCAAACCAGTATACCTGATGTTCTTCTCTGGTCTCTTAATTTCTATGTGAGCAGACGCAAAATAAGTAAAATGGTTGCCACAGTTCTGTGGTAAATTTTTTCCATACCTGCCTTGCTGCCTTTTATTTTTTGTAACTAAATAAAATGCAGACTGCTGTGTAACTGTAATTATCAACGTCTTCTGTGGTTGTTGGTGTCCATGTCTGTTTGTAGCATGGAGTAACTACAAATCCCTGGCACTGGCAGACGGCTTGAAAGAAACCAAGCACCTCTTACGGGGATATATTTGTGTTGGGTGGAGTTAAGGGTGTTCTGGGGGTAATGTACCACTTTAGTTGTATATGCATGTGTTCTCTGCTGCAGGCTTGCCCATGCGATCGTGCCTAGAGCACTCTGGTTTCCAGGTGACAGACACGATTCACGGTATAGTATGAGATCTCTGAAGTTGGAGCATTCTCTACAGCTTTCATTTTCTTTAGTACTGGATTTCATTGTTTAAAAATAAGGCTTAAGTAGCACCAGCTACTGTCTGTGCATCTGAATGTTTACAGAAATAACAAAATACCAAAGTACTGCCCCTTCCTTTCCTCTGCTCCCTCATAAGAGAATGGTAACTTGAAATGAAGAGGATTAGAGACGTCTTTGTGGCTATTGTAGGGCTTGAACTGGGAATTCTTCACATGCTAGATTTTAAGACTACAGCAAATTAGTATCAGTTCCTTCAGGTCTGGCAGGGATCAGTGATCAACAGCGGATTATTTGAAGGAGAAATATTTATTGCTGAGTCTAAAACTGTGTTGCTATACCATGAATTTCAAATTGATGTCTTCCAACAGCTTCTAGAATTAAGAAAACTTCCCCTGCATATGTTGATTCTAACCTTTCAGGCAGTTCCTTGTAATGTTGTAATTCCTTGGGATTTGAATTCCTGGGGATTTGTCTAAAGCAGTGTATTGCAGTATTTTGAAGTCTTTAAAACTACTAAAGCAGAGTAAACTCAGAAAAATGGAGTTATAATGCAAGATTTAAATTTTTGGGCAGAGCTAAGGGTTATTTGGGGGAAAAAGATTGCAAGTTCCTCCTCTATATGGAATTCACTGCCAAGCATCACTTGGGATTTTTAATACAGATCTTATCTACCAGCTACAAGAGAAATAAATTTGGAACATTAGGGAGAAAATCATGAAGAACTTAATTTTTTTTTATGTCAAACTGCCAGATGTATAAACACTGTCTGGTCATCTTCTGATCACAGATCAGATAATGTGGAATGTCTCCCATTCAAGGACTTTATTGTACCTGCAGCCTCCTGCCTTAAAATCAATTTACATGATCACAAAGTAGACTCTATAACAACTTCAGTTGTCTCTGTGCATATAGCTGTCCTCCCTTACTAAAATTGTAGTTAGCTTTCTTAATCTGCTTTGAGAGTAAACCTTCCTGCAATAAAGCAAGCACTGAACTATTAAAAGAAATCTTAAAGATGTAGAACACATTCTACATGTAGTCCATTCCTAGTTAATATTTCCATATAGAGAGAGTGACTAAAAACCTCCAGGAATTATTCAGTCATTCTCTTATTTGGGTAATTAAAATCTCCTCATTGCTGTTGGAAGTAAATAGCTCCCAGAATTAGACATAAATTGGAGTGAGCTACTAGAGTTTACGGAGAAACTGAAGCTTTGGTTGGTTTAGCCGACAACACATGAGCTAAATGTGTAGATCAAATTACCTCACGGTAGGAGATCTTTCACTTTAAACCACTGTTCTCACAGGTGATTGTGCAGTCAGAAAACAATCAAATCCTACCACTTTAACATCTGTTAAACTCTTAAAAGTCTGTTGCATAGAATTGCATTCTGCTTGCTTCATTCTCCTTGATCACATGTACTGGAGACTTTCCTAATTCTAGGCTGAGTACATGGCCACTTGTGAAGACTGATCCTCTCCAAGCTCCCATTCATATTTGCAAGTTAGTTACAAATTACTTTGAATTCATTCTCCTCTGTACACTAATGCTCTATGCTGAGGGAACAGAAAAGAGGAAGGGATGATGCAGAAGTCTCCTTTTCTGATGACTCTGCAATACATATCCCTAATTGTCTCTCTCTAATGGCACAGTAGATGCCATTAGGCTATCTCCAACGCTAATTTGAGGTGGACTTTTAGAACTGGCTAGCTCTTCATACAGTATGACTTCTGGAAAAGTGGATGCCAGTTCAGGTTCTAGGGAAAAGCCTAATCTGCTTACCTTCTGATGAACTGAACCATTCTGAGAGCACCATTAATCAGGAAAGACTCCTGGATGGTGAGTAACTTTCTGAATGTTCAAGAAAAGTCTGTAAGATGCAAGAGTGGTATTGATGTAGGACATGCTTGTTCAGAGAAGCCCTCTGTAAATGACTTTAATATTATTGAGTAGTTATGCATTTAGCTTTAGCGAATGTTTTTACTTTATTAATTTCCTTGAAAGGAATATAAACTAATAGTAGTTTTCATATTGTCTGGTTTTAAACTTACTATCCTAGTGGAATGGGAAATAACTTGCTGAAAGACCATCGATTCATGTTAACAATACTTCTTCTATAGCTTCTGAAATACTGTAACTGCATAGCTTGTGTAAATCGTTAGCTTGTTGTATTGTACTTAAGGCAGCTGGTGTTGCTTAACTGTATTCCATTAAGTTCATATTTCCACCCTTGTTTTGGACATGTTAGAGCTTTGGAACAGAAAGGTATGCACATGGTTCTATAAATGAAATGGTTTTGTTGAGAAGGTGGAGATGCAGGCTACCTTTATGGGCCTCTAAAGCTAGTCTGGTTTAAACAGTCAACGGTGGAGTTGCAACATAAATAGCAGCCACAAACTGTCACTAATTCTAAGCAAATATTTGATTTCTCTCCTCCTTACCTTCAAGCCCTTTAAAGGACAAGGTTTTTATTACATTTTGAATTTTAAATGTGCAGCTCTATTAAAAGCATGTGCCATTGAGGGTTCAGTTGCTGAGGGTATGGTTTGGTACTCTGAAACTGCTTTATAATGGCTGTTAACAATCCTAGCACATGCATGGAATTTGTTAAAGATTTGCTAGTATACTGCAGTTCTTACTGAGATTTCTTTAGTTTACATGGCCAGTTCATTCGAAGAAAAATCTTGGATTTGCACGGCCGGTGGTACATTTTACATGTAGCCTACAGAGCATACTGTAAATAAGGAAATTCTAGTCACAAAAAAAAAAAATCTGGAAAATAAGGTAATAGAAAAAAGCAAGCTTCGTAACATGCCTCTCCTAATAGTCCTCCTAAGGCTTTTATGTAATCTCTGTAATGCATCTCTTAACTGTTTTAGCTGCAAGAAAAATATCATCCCAGATGTCATGCAGAGGGACTTAACTTTTTGTTAATTAAAAATGTTCATCTAAGCTTATGGTGCATTGAAATCTTGCTTTGAAATACTGGGTAACAATAAAAACGTACCTGAAAATCAGCTCTCAGGCTATTTACAGGAGTGACTTGGTCTCAGTGGCACATCCTTTTGAAAGATTTTGGAATTGTGAAATAGTATGGTGGTCAGAGGTCAGATGGATACTAGTGCTGTAGCTGTCACAGATCAAGACAGTGAGACATCTAGTTAATTGTAGCTGGCACTTCTACTCCCTTTGTTCTGGTGGTTGCAGGTTAATCCTGTTAAATTTCATCTTCTCATTGTGTTTGCTTTTCTCATTCATAGAGGTCCTGTAATAAAGGAGAGTCTGTACAGTCTCAGAAGGAAAATGACTTGCAAGTGAGTAATTAAATTTGCTTATTCCACAGAATTTTATAGATTACACAGAAATGTGGTGATCCTGCTCAGTCTAAACCAGTAGTTACTCCCCATAGTGTCTGGACTGTGTTTCTGAAAACTGTAAACAGTAATGAAGAAAAGAAATCTTTCTGCTCATAGAAGTAATGTAATGTGAGTGTCTACATAGTTTGGAAAGATGTGAGCACTCCACATTAAGAAGAAACATGCCCCCAGTTCTACCCTAAATGGTTTCTTACCACTTCTAACATTGATATCAGTACTGCTATTTCTCATACTAGGCTCTTCTTTCTTTAGTAGAGGAAGATCAGTACTCTGCTTTACCTAATCCCTATTTTATAATACATTGATGGACTCTTCTGAGGAAAGCATATGGAGCTGGAGAGAACTTCTTGTATATGAAGTGTTTCTGATTAGCGTTGTGCTTGGATCATCTGCATTCTGCAAACTTGAAAGTTCTTGCCTTTGGAACCATTTCTGCTTATGCAGCACAATGTTTAGCTGAGTGTAATTTTTCATAAAGTCATCTGAACAGAATTTGGTAATTTAGATTTTTACCCTGGCAGTAAGGGATAACACTGCAGCATGTTAGCCAGATGCTTTGCTTGTTATGTACTATCGTTTTTCAGCTCTGTAATGGTTTTGGCAGAGATTAGGGAGAAGTACGTTTTACTCATTTGATAAGAGCTGCTTTTCTCCCCTTGTATTTTCTGCCTTGTGGGAATGTCATCTGAAACAGTTCAAGCATTTGTTTCTTTTCTAGTGAGTTGAAACTGGTTTTAAAATTTTTGTTGTTGAATGACTGCTTTTGAAGTTTTGTTGAACTTACAGTTAAATTTACTGGAACAACTTCAATCAGTTTAACCACGACTGAACTGAAAAATGTACTGGCTTGATTCTTCAGTTTTCTTCAGAGTTGAAAAAAAGAGGTGGCTTGATTTCACCCCTGCCCCAATCCAGTAAAAAAAAAGTCCCTAAAGTTGTAAAAGAAAACAAAAATCCAAACAAGCCCCACCCTGGTGCCAGCAGCTCACAGAAGTTTTGCAGTACAGGAAGCAAAGTTTTGAATTTCAGAACTGTCTTCGTTTGTTACCTGAAAATAGTGTTTCTATGCTGGTAGGTTATTTTTTTCTGCTATTAATCTTATAGTGATGAAACTTCAACTGTTGGATCAGTGTTCTCAATAATTCCCACCAGGACGGATTTGTTAATTTTCTTGAGTCTAGGCAAAAATTGTAGGTAAGCTTCATTAGAGGAGTTAATGTCATCCTTTGGAAAGAAGACAGACCTCTGGGTAATGCCAAAATGTTCAGGATCACTAGCAAAAACATCATAGCTGTTCAGAGCTGCTTGGTGTTTGACAACTGTGACTAGAGATGGGATAGTCTTCTGTCAGCTTATAAGGTCTTTTAACAGGCATTATCTATATTTTATCTTG
Organism: Numenius arquata; assembly: GCF_964106895.1. Lineage (NCBI taxonomy): Eukaryota > Metazoa > Chordata > Aves > Charadriiformes > Scolopacidae > Numenius > Numenius arquata. The sequence continues at coordinate 13,637,164 of NC_133581.1, forward strand.
GTTTTGCTATAGTTAGAAGTAATTTTCCTCAAAATTATTATTCAATCTATTTTTAGTGAGCTTTTTGTTGAAGCAAGAATAAAGCAGAAGCTTCAGTTCCAACTGAAGTACAGAAAGGCTTTTGATCTTTCCTTGCCTGAATGGGAGTTGCGTACTGGAAAAGCCTTCTAAAGAGTGTTTATAATTCTTAGGCTTGAAATGCAACATTGAGCTGTAAGTATTTGTTTAAAAAAGTGTTCAAATCTTCTCCAGAAGCTTATTTTAAATACAAGTGCTAATGGTTACCCCTGGTTGAAACTGACTAAAATTGAGAGCTTCAGAGCTTAAACCAACAGATTGTTGTATTGGCAGTGTAAGTATATTGCAAAGTGTTTGAAGGCATTGTGGTACATAACTTACCTAGTTAAAATGCTTAGTCCTTTATAACAGTCATCGGGCGAACATTTAACTGAAGAGTTAGATACCGAGATTTATTTGGTGTCCATATGAAGTATCCTATAGAATATTGTAATGTTCTTTACTATTTATTTCCACACCTATACTTGACAGTAGCGTATGGAGTGGAGACTTGGTAAAATGTCCATCAGGTATTACGAAGGAGAAGCTTTTGTGCCTGAGATATAGAGATGATGTTATTCTAGAGCTGTCATTGGATTTGTCCTCAAGTGACCATCCTGTTACAGTAGAAGTTCTTTTGGTGCTCTAAAATTTTTTGTCTCTTAAAGAGTCAGGCCCCAGAGCATTCAAACTTGAGTATTCTTGTACTACTGCTTTTAGATAATATTTGCCTGTACTTTTTAATCTTGAAGTAGATCTTTTATGGAGAGATGCAGCCATTTTTGTTAATGCTGCTGACACAAAAGTTTACAAACTTGCAGTTGTGTAGTTGTGGATTATCTGTAGGTTCTAAATTCTTAAGTGTGTCTTAAAGGAGTAGGGCTAGGCAGGCATGTGGCAGAAGTAAACCAGGAGTGCACTGTTGAGTAATTGGAAATTTCACTATTTCTGGTTGTCACTTGTGATGCATTAAAGGGACATCTTAATAAAGAATAGGCATGTGGTATGTGGAAAATCATGGCCTCTTTAAGCTCTACTAATAAAACATATCTTTAGGTTTTCATCTGTAACTGAAGGACTATCAAGAAAAGCTGTGATTGTAAACTGGAGTTAACTTTTGTTAATGGATCCTAGCTTTTCTTTAAAATTTCTTAGGATAAAGTTACCAAGCTAGGTGAGTTCAAGGAATCTTAAGAAGGTGAAACCAGGAGAAAATCCAGATTTTTCCTCCTATTCTGTGGAAAAGGGATCACATCAATACGATATTTTCAGAGATTAAGAACAATTGAGTAATTTTGGTTGTGTAGGGTATTGTTCCTTTTTTTATTTGGCACTTCTGTTATCCAAGTATCATGAGTTGGTTTTTCATTAAGATGTGAAAAAAGGAGCTGACATCTTTGTGGGAACAGCCACAGGATTGCTGTAATCAGACTTTTAAAACACCCTGGTGTTGTACCTGGTACAGACAAAGTCAATATTGACTAATAATGGAGTAGACATTCAGTAACCTGTATCTAATTTGCTTTTTGGTGTTTGGCATGTGAAATGATTAAAAGTTCCTATTTTTTGGTGCATTAGTTCTGCTTTGAGGAGTTGAGTTGAAAAACAGTGGAAGACATGGATTTAATACACTCATATACAAATCATCTTAAACTCTCAATTTATATTCTTGATGACTTTTACTTTTTTATTGAAGTTACTGTTTCAGAACATAGTTACATGAGTCGTTTCTACACTTCAATATGAAATGCTAGAATTTCTTGACAAGATGTCAGAATAATGAGGTGTGTGCCAGTAATAAGAATAATTGATCAACAGAACTGCCTGGAGTGTCCTCAAGAGTGGAACTTGTATAGAAAGAGTTACTTATTGTCTGAGACTGCTATGACTACAATAATGCAAAAGGCTCTATAGTCTGAAATATCTGACAGCTTTCTTAATCTTGTGCTCTTAATTCTTATGCTTTTGAGTGTCATGGGTCAGAACTTTGAGATGGATCGCTCAAAAGTAGCGAGAGGCTTAGCAGACTTCTAGGATTTGACTGAACCTAGATCTGGTTGACATAATTGCTAGAAGTAGTGAGTTGTATTGTGCCTTCTCTGTTTGTTTATTGCACATCTTAAGTGTCAAGAAAGCTATACTTCAGTGATTTCCAACTCTATTTTTGAGACTTATTTCATATTTCTATTTTTAAGCTTTCATATTAAAAAGCTGTCTGCTTGTAATTTTTATGGGCTGAGTTTATTGATACAAGGAAAACACTGAAGAAAAGTTATTGAAACTTGAGCTATGTTTGGAGATCGAAAAGGAAGAATATTTATTCACACACGCGTGCTCCTTAGCAGGAGTTTAAATTATTCTTTCTCTTTAAGAAAAAAAGATCTAAAATGTACTCAATGGAAACAAATCCTAAGTCATTTTTCTAAATGAAAAACTGGTTAGTTCAGTCATTCGCTTCATTCACTTGCGTGGATAAAATGTCCTTTTGTGAGGCAGTGTTCCAAAGTGTGTTAAAATAGCCAAGGATAATATTTATACTTCCTGTGCTTCAGTAGGATAAACTCCTTCAGGAAATGAATTTGCAGAGTTCTCACAGGTTAGGAAGGAGAGGTTGTTTTGGTTTTTGCATAGTTTTCCTTTGACCTGGCCCACCAACAGTACCTGTTGTAGTACAAATTTTCCTCCCTAGCTTTAAACTTGAAAGCAAAATATTTGTATTGCTCCCATGCTAACTACAAGTTATTAGTCAGGAAACTCTGGTTAGTAAAATGTTGAGTCTTCTTTTTTTAAAGCCAACCCTAAAATTTCTCACTTAACAGTGGCTTAGCTATTGTGCACACCTGGGTTAATTTCTGTGCAAGTACAACTAATGCTTAAATTTTATTTCTTTTTGTAGGGGGCAGAAGCCATGGTTTTGGAAAGTGTTATGTTTGCCATTCTTGCAGAGAGAGCTCTTGGCCCAAAGCTATATGGAATCTTTCCACAAGGGAGACTGGAGGAATTCATTCCTGTAAGTCCTATTCATGATTAGTTAGTGGGCTAGTAGCTGTTTTAATTGATCATGACAAGAAGGTCTCTGGACTGCCCAGAAAAGAGAGATGTGGGAATCAAATACTTAGCAACATGAGTAATTGCTAGCTGTAATTTGATACAGTTATAGTGGGTGTTGGAGAGCCCAATTACAGCTCTTGCCAGGGAGTGATATCTAAAAACTCTTCAGCTGTAGCAGAGACTAATAAATGAAGATAAAAAGCCTGTTAGATACCAAGCATAGCATTGGAAACTATGGAGTAACACTTTCCTTTAACAGCAACAAGAGCAGATGCTTTTGATGTTCTTAAATATTTATACCTAATCTTCTTTGAAGATATTCTGAGTGTGAGATGTGATGCTCCCCAGGTCTTGATCTAGAAGAGAATTGACTAAGTCATAAGTAAGCAAGGCTGGCTAACTCAGCAATTTCGTAAGTTCATTTGGTATGAAAAAAAGGGTATTGCTTAAGTACCATGCGAAGTATTTTATAGTATAGTATGTAGAGACTGATGATAGTGTTTGTAATTAATCACACTTTTGTAATTGATTAATTAACTATATTTTAAGAATACTGTATTTTATTACAGAGCAGGAAACTAAGTACTGAAGAACTAAGCTTACCTGACATATCTGCTGAAATTGCTGAGAAGATGGCTAGGTTTCATGGCATGAAAATGCCATTTAATAAAGAACCAAAGTGGCTTTTTGGAACAATGGAAAAGTAAGTTATGCAGTACTTCAAAATATGGAAAAAAGGTGACCTGTTGTAATGCTGATAAGCAGATCATTCTTCCTGAATGCCTGAGAGCTCAAGCTCTCACCATACCCAGAAACTGGTTTCATCATTACTTGAGGAACTTAAATTACCTTGAAGAATAGTAACATTTTCTTTAGTAACTCTTTTTTTAAACTTTCTTGATTCCAGTTTTAAATGATATCTTGGTATGGGAAGACTAACAAACTTATGGTCATGAATGCTGTACTATTGTGTCTATTTTTAACAGATACCTAAATCAAGTGCTGAAGATTAAATTTACCAGAGAATCCAGAACTAGGAAACTGAACAAACTCCTCAGTTACAATCTGCCCCAGGAAATGAAAAATCTGAGGTAGGCTTATTTTGTCTACCACTGTCTTCCAATTTGCACAAGTTCAATGTGAAGTTGTATACTTGTTCAAACACATTATATAGTGGAATATCTTATATTCATTTTACTTTACAAGCTGGGGATTGTTTTTTGGTTCTGTAACCAACCTGAGTCTCATATGACTACAAATTAATACGATCAGTTGCTGATCTGACTTGCTGATCAGTTAAGTCCAACTTTGTTGTCCTGATCTTGGGCTCCTAATTGAGAAAATAGTCTTGCTATAAACGAATAGTGCTTCAAATTCTCACAAAAAAATCCATTCTTTACTTGGAAGTGGAACTGAAATTAGTGATTTCTTTCTTACAAGATCCTATATTGTTATTTTCTAGAGCTATGCTTGAAGCTACTTCATCACCAGTCGTATTTTGCCACAATGACTGTCAAGAAGGTAAGCTGCTAATATTTCATGACCTTGTTCAGTGATGCAGTATTAAGCCTTTTCTGGTCACTTGTTTGCTTTCTGAGAGGTTGTCATGTTATCAAGGTACTGCCCTGGCAGCTGACCTGAAACAGCTGCCTGTGCGCTCCCAGTGTGCAGCAGCTGGAAAGCGAAGTGCGTTGCCTTCAGTAACCCTTCAGGCTAATTAAGAGAACATCTCGTATCATAACTAAATTAAGCCAAGCATGTACACATGATCGGTTAGTACAGGTCAGTTGGTGATGGGAGTCTTGGGTGTTTTCTGTTAGGACTGTACCTTTTTTAGCTGTCTGTAATGTACATGATCAGGATAGAGTATACTTTAGTCCTTTTAAAAGATACTGAAAAAGTACAGTGAATGGTGAAAATAGAGACTGGGGTAGTTTGACTCAGCTTGTACTGGGAAGAAACATTAGGAAAACCTTGTCTACCTAATTTTAGTGCTCTCTCTCTGGGAGTCATGGAGGGAATAAGAAGTTTTCTGAGCCAGTTCTCTAAAGAGATGTAAAGGAGGCAGGGCTGAAAGTTTGTGGTGTTAGTGCTCCCTGTCACCTGTGCAGTGGGTAAGCTGGGCTGAGCTGGAAGGGTGCTGTACTAGGACCATATGCAGGGATGTTGTGTTCTCAGGAGTTCCAGCCTTGTTAGCTAGGGCTGAAGAATTGGCCTGGAAAAGCGTTGCCCTGAAGGACAGGTGCATAAGGGTAGGCAGCACAAGGGGAAAAAGCCACTGATCTGAGGTCTGAAGAGCTAGCTCAACAGTGGTGGAGTTCGAGATCTCATTGCTGGGTGTGGCAAGATGCGGTACTGGAGGAGTTGGAGCATGATAGGGCTGGGGCAAGCTTTGGAACCTACATTTCCAAGGCAGGGGTGAGGGGCATGAATACTGTGCTTGTTCTGTTGGTGCAAGGATATGGCGTAGAGAACAGATGTACCTGTGGAGAAGGGACAAACTATTGCAGAAGTTGAAATTACTCTAAATTTATTTACTCGCTGGCACCTGACAAAGGCAGAGCTGATGTTTTTCCCATGAATTATAGTGACAAAAGTAAATTGAAAGGCAGATAAAGCAATCTCCCTGTTAGGCTGAGCTTTTCTATAGGCACTGGTTGTGCCACGTATTAGAATAGCGAAGTGATCATTCTGGCTTTCAGGCTGCTGAAAAGCAATTCCTGTCCCAAGTGTGTGATCAATGATAGTGCTATGCAGGTATGAGAGATGTTGCATAATTTAGATCTCGAGCCGTGGAAAGAAACAATTCAGCAAGGACTGCAAAGGCTGACAGTGTCTCCTGAGTTAGCTGCAAGCTATACCCTGGAGAAGCAGGACCCTTGGGAGAACAAATCTACCTCTGCCTGTACAGAAGAAAACTTTCTTGCTTTCAGCTTTACAAGGCTTATAGTATATATCTCACCGTTCAATGAGCTGATATACAGCCAGTACAACTTTGCTATTCCTGTCATTCTTCTGTGCAGATGCAAGGGATAAGTGGGATTATCTGAACAATGTTTCTTAAGAGTATTGCTTTTCTGTAATTTTCCTGGGACTTTATTGAATATGCTGTATTATCTTAAAATTTTCAGGTAATATCTTGCTTCTGGAAGGCAGAGAGAATTCAGAAAACCAAAAGCTGATGCTCATTGACTTTGAATACAGCAGCTATAATTACCGGTAAATCACTGTATTTTTCTATTCAGCAAAAAGGTGTATTACTTTCTACATGCTACAGTGAGAACAAGTGCTGCATTGCTGATTATCTGTCTATTCCAGTGAATTGTGTTCTGCTCTATTAGTGGGGGACAGCAAATATAACTAGTCAAAACAGCTCTGGTCCCAATGGCTTTGAGTATAGGCATACAGCAGAGAGAAAGTTGTTGGTTGTCCAGACTAGAGGCCTTGTTTATGCACAAATGTCTTCCTCCTTACATGTCAAAATTTCTTTCTAGTGGGGAGATAAGGAAAATGGTAGATTGTGTGTACATGCATATGTAGGGCAAATGGGATATGTTAAACACTTTAAGTATGACCTCTTTGCCTACAATAATGCTAACATTAGAGATGCGGCTGACTTCATACTGAGATGTAGTGCATACTGAAGTACCTTAACTGTGTTCCTTTGTATAAAACTTAGTAAAGTCTAATATTTTCATGTAGCTGGTATCTTGCATTCTTAACTGCCCATCTTTACTAATTTATTTTAATAACTTGCAAAAATGTTATTCTAGTCATCAATTCTTTACCTCCGTTAGCAAAAGTGCTGTAAGTTCTGAGTAGCTTTGTGCTTTTAAACTTGATTTTAGGTTTACTTAAGCAAAACCAGATTGCTAGTATGCAAGTATTGAGGTACTCATCCTTTATCTTGTTTTCAGAGGATTTGACATTGGAAATCACTTCTGTGAATGGATGTATGATTACACATATGAGAAGTACCCATTCTTCAAAGCTAGTGTTCTTAAATATCCTTCAAAGAAACAACAGGTAGGCACCTAAGACATAATTAATAAAATGCCAGTGAATTAAAAAAATTCCAGTGTTCACAGTCTTCAAACATTAACTCTCTTCAAATTCTGGTTTGGACATACTTTGTCCCAAGACCTTTCATCCATGACTTCCACTTTCTGTAATCCCAACTACCTTTGCTTTAAAAATAATAGAAACTTCATAATAGCTATTCAGGATAGAATATTTACTATGTGTTTATGTAGCTGTCCGCCACAAAGTTGGGTAGCTGTTGACTGCAGCTGTGAAATTAGTTGTCAGTAGCAAAATGTCATCTGTTGTCCTAATATTGGGCTTTTGTTAAACCAGACTTCCAAACAATTAGTAGAACCACCGCTAATCTTAGTTAACTCCAGCACTGTAGATGTTTGGAAAAAATAAATGACAACTTATTAAAAGTCCTGTTTAGTTCTGAAAGAAGCAAATATGTCTTGAGGTGAAGAATTATAACTCTGTTTACTTGCCTTCCAGCTTCATTTTATCTCCAGTTACCTGTCTGCATTCCATGATGGCTTTGAAAATCTGAGCAATGAAGAGAAGTCCAAACTAGAAGAAGAAATGTTGATAGAAGTTAACAGGTAACTTGTCTTTCACAACTGTATCTTGAAACTTCCACCTATACTTGTATACCTCACTGGCTGGGGAAACTTGAGCCAAGAGAGACTCTAAGCTATTTATATGTGGCAAAGAAAAATCAGTCCATTGTAACCTTTAGTTGTGTGGCATTCAGTATTAGTTGAGTAAGCAAAATACTACTCCATGGGGAAGCTAATGGAATTATTTTCATAGTCATACTTGAAGAAAAGGCATGGACATCCTCAAACTAGGGAATACTATTCTAACAGGATATTGAAATAAGGTATTGTGACTTAGTTGGGTATTTCAATAAACACGGCCTTGTAATTTCAGGTTTGCCCTTGCATCACACTTTTTCTGGGGTCTGTGGTCTATTATACAAGCAAAGATCTCATCCATTGAGTTTGGTTACCTGGTAAGTTATTCATCATAGTCTCAGGTAATTAAAAGTGTATACTCTTAAGTAACCTGTGATGCATTATCAGAAAGTAAATGAAATGGCCTCTCACAGCAACTAATACAGGTGGAGTAAAAATTTTAAAAATCAATTTATTACTAGTTTGTGCTCTTTTCTTAAGAATGTAAAGAACATCTAAAATTGAAAAACTTCAGAAATTCTTCCCATTGATACATAGAGAGACTGTAGCCTTATGTGTCAGGCCTTGCAGGATAATGATGACTTGATTCTTCTGCAGTGAGAGATCCTGTGCAAGAGGGAAGCTAGCATGCAGTAAGTGTGAATTTGGAAATTGAGTAGTCAAAGTGCACATGTAACAACATCTTGATATTCAGTGTGCAACGGTTTCAGTGCCAGGTAGCTTGTTGTACTTGCAGAACAGATCAGTCTAACTCTTAATACATGCTTAATGTACTGTAAAGTGATATAACTTTCAGGTACACTCAGTATCCTGCAGGAAGTGTTGCAGAAGCTATCCTTTTTAGTGAAATCCTGACTTTTTAGTTCCTGGGTTGTTGTGTTTTTTCTGACATGCTGGCAGCGGCCAATAGTGTTAGAGTTGAAATAAGGTTGGAGGAAACTTTAAGAGGCCAGAACACCTCTGGAGAGATTATCCTTCCCAAATAGAGCTAATTAATGCAATGAGATGATGGATTAGAAAGGTAACACAGATAATGCCTTCATTATGCTTCCCCATCCCCAATAAGCAAATACAGCTGTGTTTACTGCATTGAGTACTGAATGTCCCTTATTTCTCCAGGAATATGCGTTATCCAGATTTGATGCATACTTCGATCAGAAGAGGAAGCTGAAGGTGTGAATGTGGGAGGAGTGGCCTGTTGGTTACTGTACAAAGAGGGCAGCTGGACAGAATTTACACTGTGCTTAGGCTACTGTATCTCTAACGAAGGTGTCACTGAATTCCAGTTCCTTGGAACACTGGTGTACAGTACTGAAGACTGTATAAAAATGACTTGTTTACAGTTTCATAAATACTTGGAATGAGATTGGGAGGCAAAAGTAAAATACAACAGTGCAATATCTTTAAATCTTTTTGCTCTATAAGGTATTTTATATTATGGGAGAAGCTTACAATTAAGTGTCAATGCCACATGCATCAGAGCAAACAGTGTTACTGTGAGTACATTTTCTAGGGGGGTGTTGGCATTATGGCTTATGTTGTAAGCGGAACAGTTGTAAAAGACGATTCATTGTAGACACTGCCTCTTAATGAGAAAGTTAAGCGGAGACAACTGTTAAACTGTGAAGTAGGCTTAAAATCTTACTGTGAGAGCAGGTTCAACATGCCCCATGAACACTATCTTCAAAGCTGCTGATACGTTACACCACTTTAACCATAAAGCAACTAAACACATTGAAGCGCTATGCTTTAAAGTGGTATCTACATACACATGAATGTTTCTCTTCAGCTGGTGTGCCTGTGAAGTATGAATGAACTTTGAACTGGCCATTCTGAAGGAGTTTGTCTTGAACTGTTCATTTCACGTCCTTCAAGAACATGCTTTAGCCCAGCCTTGTTCTCTCAAAATGCTGTCCTGCACAGGGGGTTCTGTGGGCTGGCAGCACTGGGAAGAGTGCCTTGAATTGCTCTAGCGACTCCCCAGATAACTGGATTGGCATTGACAATACTTGTAACTGGAGCCCATCTCTCTTCTTGTGTTGCCACAGTGTATGGCTGTAAGAAATAGTAGAGCCAAAGACTGTGGAGAACACTCGAGGAAATGGCTGTTCTGCCCATCCAATGCTTATGTGGCTTGGGAGGTGCTTTTCTTGCACCTTCAGTTTTCATCAGGTTCCAGCAATCCAGTGAAGTGGAGCATCTTGTGGGGAACAATAACATGTATATTGAAACTTGAGTATAATCTGTGTACATGTCATCTAAAGATTTCCTTAGATTTTTGGGAACTTGTTTATTTTGAATGTTATGTTTGTGCTTTCTAACACACTGTATTATAAATAATAAACTTCTAAGTCTACCCTTTTTCACTTGTATAGCAAATACTATTTCAAGCAGCTGAAATGTGCAGCGTTTGATGTACTGTATAGCATAACTTGTAAAAGCTGTCATTTTATTCTCTACTATAGAGAATCATTTTCCATACACTCAGTTATTAATACTTTATAATAAATATAAAGCGCTTAAAAACATCATAGTTCTTAAGTCTTCGTTATATCTGAGGGATAAAATAGATGCTGGTTTTGGCCTTAATCTTTGCTGGGCATACTTTCTTGCTTGTCTTCAAAGGCAGACTAATTTAAACTTTACGGTCAATGCTATGGGATATACCTTCTACTCAAATGCATCTAGCATTTGTTGTAGAACTGCATGCTAATAGAAAGCGTGGGGAAGAAAGGTGGTTAAAGCAAGTGATGAAAAGTAGACAGAAGATCAGTTATAAAGTCTGTAGTTTTACAGGTGGGAAAAGGTTTAGGTTTAGACACTTTACTGTATCAGTCCTCTTAACTATCCTAAAAACAAAGGTAAGAGTTACCAGTATATATTGAGTTTTACTGGCACACGAGACGATGTATTTGTAGTATGAATAGCCAGATAACCTTCAATAACCTACAGAAATTTCATTTAACAGGCACACAGTAAACCCAGTGGGAATGGCAGTGAGATGATGCTTTGTAGCTAGCTGGAAAGGACTGATAGGTAATAGGTGTCCTGATTCTGTAAGAATCCTAAGGATAAGTTCAAGTTCTCAAGAAGCCTGTGGAGTCCTTTGATTCATCCATTTCATGCTTCTCAAAACCAAAAAAGAGAGACTCAGTCACAATAGCACTAACTGTAATAAAAGGTTACATCAGAGGGGAAGCCCTTTTGTAGAGCTGAGATGGCTCTTGTTAAGCAAATTCCAAGAGGAAACGGCTATGAAGTTCCCTGGCAAGACTGGTTCAGGTGAGTCCCAGAACTGCAGTTGTACTCCAGCATTACTGCTGTGATTTCTGAGGGTGAGGGGAGAAAAGGCCCTGCAGGAGAGCCAAGCTGCTCCCACTGGTGCCTTTTGTAATGTAGATTTGTTTTAAAGAGGGTAGGATTCCCCCATGTTTTGTGGTGGGCTTAGTGGGGTAAGTCAAAAAAAGCAAGCAGAGAGCAATACTTACTCTCTTCCTGGTGTGATTTTTTTTTTTTTTTTGGTAGATTTACCTTTTAAGAGCAAGTTATTTAAGTTTTCTTTGAGAACTTGTAGTCTACAGACAGGAACTGGAGCACAGTCTTCTCTTGCTCATAATCTCTGAATGTTAAAGCTGACTTAAAAGCTGACCAAGCAGCTGCATCGGCACTTCTGTAATGGGATATTGTCTCGTGAAGCCATATTCGTAAGACTTAGTATAAATGTAGTTAAAACATTTCTTGGTTCTTTCTTTAGCTTCAAAATAGTTATGGTCGATCTGATTTGGTTTTCATAAAGGCATCTTAAAACTACTGATTAATCTTCCCTTCAGCTGATCTGTAAATGCAATTTGTGCTTGAGCTCTTTCTTGAAACTCTGCTGGGTTTTATTTCCGCTTGTCTTGGTGTCTGTGTTGCCTCACAAGTCACTGCTATTAAGTGGTGAAAAGTCGACCTTTGGTATAAAAGTTAAAAAACCCACACTCACAACACAATAACCTTTTACTTTTAAAGGAAGCTATCGCTTGTATGGCCAGACAGCTAGTCTCAGCTGCCACTCTGAGGTGATTCGGTGAGTGATCAGCACAGTCTAGGGTGTACCCCCATCACTTTTATAGCCTTTTATGTAACACGAAAATCTGAATGCTCAGACTTTGGGGGAAAAAGTCCCACTACAGCTTGTTAAGGATCTAACCCTGCATAATTGTACTGCCTTCTCTCTTTAAACTGAAAAAAAAAAGTTATTTATGGTCTGAAATGGATACAATCTATTCATAAATTAAACATCTTTCTTAATGGTGATGCCACTAAATAGAATGAGACTATTCTTTTCAGAGTTGCTGTTCCTCCGATAATTGATTAAGGAGAAAGTTTATTTCCAGCCCTGCCCTTTGCTGCTGCTGGAGGGGAGAAGCTTTGATGTAGCAACTCCTCCGCTCCAGGGAGAGACCCACCGAGTAGAAGCAGAGGCACAGTTGGACCTCAATGCACGGATTAGGACGGAGCATCAAACTGGTATGGCTACAAGGTCTGTCTTGATTGTCTACTCATCTGGCGTTGCTTGGACGAAGTTGCAATATTAGTTATCCAGAAATGTATGGTAATTGCTAATGCGATTCATTTGAGTAGTATGACGTGTAAGTTGCGAGGCACTGTGTGTACTTTTCTCATCTAGTGGTATGTGTGTGCTCATATGTAGAAGTTAAAAGCTTTAGCTTTTTAGACTTGTGTTGGTTTCCTACTGTCAGGCTTCTTCGCTTAAAGGGCAGAAGCCACCTTGGGAAATCCCCGTTCCTCAGCGCTGAAGATGCTGACAGGAAGAATTTGAGGTGCCATAGTGTTCTGAAAAGCAATAACCTGAAAACGATACTTTGCAGATCAACTTTGTCTGCATGTCTCAATCTGCTAATATCACTAAGAATTTCTGCTCTTTTTCCTCCCTATTAACTTGGCTAAGGTTGCACTACAGCTTAAATGGAATGAGCTGGATTTCACTCCTTCAGATGGATGTAGTCACTTATCCTAGCTGATTGCAGCTGTGGGCACCCCTCAAGGGCACTGGGGCTTGCAGCCACATTGTCCAGGGCCCTGATTTGTCCTGGAGTTCATTTATTAGACATGATGATGGGAAGGAAAGAACCTAGTTTAATTCTGTAAGAGTCTATAAAAATGGGAACTTAAGAATGCATCCTCTGACTTGTATAAAGAAGGAGAGAGCAAATAAATTAATTTCCAGAATGAAGAAAATTGACTTACTCCAAGTGCCAGCACCTCTGAGCTTACGTATTCTGCTTTGCAGCTGCAATGCTGTGTGCTCCTGAGGTTCAGCTGATGGGTGATGCTATGTTAAATCACAGCAACTGAACCTGCTGATGCCTCAAGATACCAGTTTGTCTTCTCTGCAGACAACATCCTCAGCAAGTTATCGCAGCTTTTTAGTGTTAGTAAAACCACAAGCCCAGCAGCCAGAAGTCAACAGATTCTGCTGCTGTTTCTCCACCACAATTCAGCCATCTCAGCGAGATCCAGCCGGTGCAGGGAGCTGCCAGGCAGCACAGCACAGCCTTGTTTCAGTGGCTCACAGAAAAGCAGGTAGGAGGAAGAACCGCCGTTTTCTGTGCCTTACGAAGACAATAAGGCTTTTAAGAATTCAAATCCTCCCTTGAAAGATCCTTGAAGCAGCCTTGGGCAAACTCCCTCAACATGCAGGCGGGATTGTCTCTGATGCCAGCCCGGGTCTGCATGAAGCAGCAAATGGAGCATTTCACCAGAGATGAATAAATAGCCGTAATGGTTCTGAACTGAAATAAAATACAGCATGCACTTACAGAGCCCTGGCAGGGAGCAAAAAGGAGCTACTGTGCTTGGTACCTAGGCAACAAAGCTGGTCACGAGCAAATAGGCAACTTGTTCTTTTCCTAATGTGAAATTCACTTTTTATGGCTTCCATTTTTAAAGTATGCAGAGTTCCTACTGACTCAGCATTAAGTGCAATTGTGTTATAATGTACAAACAAAGCTCTGTGTGTGTGTGTATATATGGTTTGTATTTGCCGGTCTCATTAAATAGGGATCAGCCAATGAGTCTGAATGCAGTCTAATCTGCCTTCCAAGAATATATTGAACCCTGCCTTAGAAGAAAGTGTCCTGACCAGGAGTTGGTTTAGCCTTGGGGTGGTGCAGCACTGAAGTGCTTGTCTGAGGAATGGCATTAGAAAAGGCAGGAGGGTAAGTGGAGTTGATGGGATTCGTTACAGGTCACAGGTGGTCTCAGGCAGAGCCAGGAACAGCACACAGCAGTTGCATCCCAGTCCTGGATGTGCTGGACTAAATGTTTTCTCAGAAATCCTTACAAACATTGCCTCTGCTGCTAGTCCTAAGGAATGAATACTTTTATTCATTGTTCCCTTATGGAAGTAAAATATGACTTGGGAATCAGCCATCCTTCCTAATTTTCAAAGCCTACAACTTTTGAGGTGCTGTAAAGTCAGGGCTGGCAACTGCTGTCTCAAGTAGCCCAGTGGCAGAATTTAAGTGGCACACAGCTGAGCTCAGGAGCTCTGGCATCCTGTGAAAGCATCCCTGAGAAGGTTCCAGTTCCCACCAAGTCAGGAAAACAGCAGAGCCAAAAGGCACAGCCTTGAAGAGGGTCGAAATATTACCACTTTCCTGCACCCTGCCTTGGAGACAGAGACCTTCCCACCTAGCAGGACACTTAACCTCTGCTTGGGTAAAGAAAAAGTGCTGCCTGCAATCATCTCAAACATTTGCTGACCTCTGCTCTGGTGTCTGCCACCCGGAAACTCTCAGAGTTTACTCTGAATGTGTGTTTTTTTTCTCCCTGCTATTGCACTTCCTTCTACAGCCTGTGAGGAAGTTGCCATGTTGTATTTGTCTTGACTATGTATACTGAAGGAAAGGGTGTTGCAGCTTCTGTGTTTAAAAACCCCAATCTTCCGTGCTGAATAGTTCCCCTGAGCCCATGTTCTTCTCTCTTCTTGCTGCATCTCACTGAATCCTGATAGGCTGGGTAGTTGGCAGAGACTGTGGCCATATGAGCCTGTCGCAGGTGTAAATAAAGAGAACAAGGAATGGAAAGGAGGAAGGAAGCCTTCTGTAATTACCCAACACAAAGAGTATTAAATAATACGATAATTTCCTCAGGAAGAGATTATAGAGGATTGTGTATAAGGTCTCAGGTCTGAAGGGCTTAAAAATTCACCTTAGAATGAAAGTCTAATTAGAAGACTACAGCTGTAACAAAAAAAGGTTATTTCATAAATCCCTTGGTAAAGTTGTTTGGAAAAATACCGGTTTATCTTTAGGAATAAAATACTTCAAACTATTCATTGACATTCATTTACGTGTTTGAGTCTTCATCCAAAGACTCAAACTTCAGGTTTTTGAAATTCACTTTGTGGTCTTTTCATTCCAGTTTGAAAGTGTGAACAACCTAAATTAAAACGAAAGTTTTCCATAACAGTTTCACTTGTTTTGCTTTCTGCTGCCCCTCCCCCCCAACTAGTTTTGATTTTTTAATATAATTTTTGCTAGGTTTATTTATAAATATCAGGCTTTTATAAAATATTTATATAAATATGCATTATATCCCTTTTAATCGTCACATGTGGGAGAGACTTGAGCGTTCAGAGCTCAACTATGCGTTGAACTCTCTGGATATACCTTCTTTAGTTGGACTCATCTCCATTTCCAGTACGGGTTTGTACTGGGCAGCACACATGTTTTAGCACCCTTACCTTCAGCACAACAATGCTGCCTTGAGAACCTTCTCGTGTCAAGTCTAAGTCATCTCTGAACTGTGCAATGTGTCAGAAGTCTTGACATGGTTGTGACCAAATCTGTGAGACACTTACTTTGTGTTCTCACTGAATATTTTACTCTAGGGGTAACCTTAGCTCCAGTGTACTTGTGTGTCATGAATTCCTTCAGCGGTAGAACAGTGTAAACCTGGCAATGTGCACACATTGAACTAGCTTTATTTTGGAAAGCTGCTATTATTGCATCACCATATAGTCTCTGGTAAAATGGAATGCTCTGTGAGTACAAGCTTGCTGACCTCCGAGAAGTATAATGTGTTGATGTGTTGGGCTCAAGATACATGTGTAAAGTTGTAAAGGCACTGGACAGGAGAAGTAGGAAGCATGGGCTTCAAAAACCTATCTCCAGCAAGTCAACGGAGCCTAGAGATGGTCCTGTAGATCTTGGTATGCTTCCAGCTGAAGCAGCAGTGGATGATGATGCTTAAAGAAACTATTTTAATTGCTGTAACTGGTGCTCAACAGAACCTGACCTGAGGGAGTAGGGCTTGGGATCTAGTAGAGCTCAGTGTTGCTGCTTGGTTTATCCTCTTGTTGTAGCTGGAGTTCAGTGGGTTGATAACTTATGTACACTTTTTTGTCCCAGAAATTGCAACATAGCTTTGCCCATCCTGACTCTGTTCCTTCCCCAGAGGAATCTTTGAGCTTAAGCTCTGCCTACAGTTCCCAGCTGCTTTTGAGTCACTGGGAGCGAATTCAGTGCTTTTCCCTACGTCCTCCCTGAAGAATGAAGGGCCGAGTCACAGGAACAGGCAGTTCGAATAATGCCCAATTGCCCTTTGTGTAGGATTTCTAACCCCACCACAGAACATGAGGATGTCACTCAGAAGGGGAAAGGTTATTTTTATAGAGCCCTCTCCTCAAGTCCTAGCTAAATTACAGATTTCTTGGCTTAACCTTTACCTCTCACCAGCACAGAACAGACTATGTGCTGATCACTGCCCTTTTGATTTATGCATCCGTATTTTTATTATATCAGCATTTCCATGAAGACTGCAACCACTGACTAGTTACTGAGATGCCATTCAGCCCTGCCTCCTATGTCTAGGATAAAGTCATTTGGATTCTGCATTAAGGTGTGGGGAAAGGACTGCAGAAGCTCTGCAAACAGATGAGAAAAGACAGAGAACGTTTTTGGCCCAGTAACCCGAATCTGGTCTTCATTCAGCTCCCATGTGCCTGGCTATGGCCGCAGACTTTGCTTTTTGTTCAGTGCCAGTTTTCCCTTCCTGCTGCTGGAAACCCCGGGTCCTTTCAGTTGATAGCACCGGTTTGTTTGCAGAGCTGGCTCGATGTGTCCTGTGTACACACAAACACACACATCAAAAAAAACCTCTCTTTCCAGGCCATTCGGGTCCTGGATGTCATTTTCAGCAACTGATTTTGGCTTCAGTATTTGAAAGCAAATACTCTGTGTGTGCAGTGAGAGCCATCGGCTGGAGGGCAGGCTGTTCGCGGGGCAGCTGATAAAGATGCTGGGCTGTCAATGGGAGATGATCGGCCCCCAGGGCAGTGTCCTTGCAAGGCAAACCACCGGCGTGACTTCTGGGCTTCCAGCTCTTACTGCCTCCCTCGTCCTCGGCCTTAAGAAAATCAAAGCAAGTTCTACCTTCCAGGATCACCAAAATGTAGCTAACTGGCACTTGAATGTTTGAATACATAAACATTAGAAAAAAAATTAGCTTGGGTATGCCTTGATTAAAAACTTCATGAGTTTTTGTGAGCTCATTTTGGAGTTGACCTGAACCCCCTCTCGTGTGTGTAAAACTGAGGTGAGGGCAGATCTGAAAATCACCTGAACTTGAGACCTGCTCAGAAATCTCTGTATGCTTCTTTGTTAAAAGGGGACGGTAAGAGGAATACAGGTGACAAACCTTTTTTTGGGTAGGAAAGACACCAAACCAAAGTCCTTATGGGATGGATAAAGTCAGAGTCCAGTCCTGTCCTCACTGAAGATCAGTAGCTGGGGAGAGAAAAACACCTTCAGAGGATGAAAGCAATACACAGATGGGCTGTGAGTGGTCCCTCCTCACCGCTCTCCCAGGCACCCTGGGACTGTGCCTGTATCCTGATGGCCTTTAACGTTACCTCCATCTACAGCCCTGCGTTCTAAACTGCAGGGAAATGGCGTATTTTATGGTTAATGATTAAGACGACCTTCTGGGAGCTGTGACTTTGCTTGGAGGCATCAGCTTGTTCATTAACACGTTTAAAACCAGATGTCAAGGGCATTCTCTGGAAGGCACCCATTTAGTGTGGTTTTGAACCAAAACTGTAAGTCTCTCTTTCTCTTAGGGAAGGAATCAGTTCACTTCCCATGAGTGAGAATAACAAGTTTGCAGACTGTGTGCCGCGGGTATTTTCTCAAAATCCTACAATATCTTTTGCATCACTTATGCAAATGGCCACATTAGGGACAGGTCAGTACAACACAGGGCTCTGGAAGAGTCTGGGATGGTGAGAGGGACCATCTCTGAAATGTCAGCCCCGAGCACCCTAAGTCCCCATGCAGAAAACCTTAAAAAAACAAACAAACAACAAAAAAAAAAAACACAAAAAAGCAAAAAGTATTATTTCCCCTTTAAACAACCTGGAGACTGGGATGAAAGAACCTACCTAATCTTAAGTAAACAAAGTGAAACTATTACCTGAATTGGGCAACAAACAGTCTGGGGCACCAGCAGCATGGTTATTTCTAAAAATGTAAGTGAAGGTCTTTATATAGGTGGGAGCGTGAGGCTGACTATGGTGCCACTGGGACTTGCATCTCCACTGCAAACTGGTTTAACCAGTGCCCCCCTCACCAAGCCCCTTCAGTAACAGGGGAGTGTGAAGCGTGTGGCGGATCAGCTCTAGGCTGAGCTGAATCTCAGAGCAGGGTCCAAAGCAGGTCTAAAACACTCAGTTCTTGAGCAGAGATTTCCAGCTCTGTGATGGTGAGCACCAAGTGTTTCTATGGGACAAAATGTATTTTACAAAAGGGTATTTTACAGTTGGTGGTGATTTGGGCAGACAACTAGATAGTCTGAATTTGGCATGTGGTCAGCTGGGTTTTATTTTCTTTTGTGTTTTAGAAACTCCTTAGGCATGGAAGGACTTTTGAAACATTTTTCCATTATCCAAATGCTTCAGGAAAACAATTTTTCTCTGTTTTGATGACATCTTCTGGGGAGCATGTTTTCTCATTTCATTCCTGGTTAGGGGGAAATGGGTGAAGCCTTTTCCCTACTTTTTAAAAACTGGGAGCTGTGGTGATAGGAAAGATGACCTGATTTTAAAAAATACTGTAAAGGGAGCTAAATCCTTTAGAGATTTAGCACTTCCAAAATGAAGTCTGGCCCTGACCAGAAGAGTACCAAAGACACCACCTAATGGGTTTCCTTGGCAGCCAATGTGAAATTAGAGGGTGAATTTAGGACTAATGTTGGAGCAACACTGGATGTTTTTGGGATTCTGGGAAGGTCAGAATGGAGTTAGAGACAGACATCTTCCTTTCCCGGAGGGAGTTTCCTAGGGAGGATTTGTTGGAAGGGGAAATCCAGAAGAAATAACATTGCTCTGTCTCCTTGAAGACTTTCTGCTGCCCAG
Source organism: Numenius arquata (assembly GCF_964106895.1). Classification (NCBI taxonomy): domain Eukaryota; kingdom Metazoa; phylum Chordata; class Aves; order Charadriiformes; family Scolopacidae; genus Numenius; species Numenius arquata. The sequence continues at coordinate 13,656,415 of NC_133581.1, forward strand.
GCTCTGGATGGTTGCCATACTGCTAAACAGCGGTACATACACAGAACCAATTTACAAGCAAAGATTTATTCTAGTTTAAAAGCTCATGGTACTGTTAAGCAAGTGCTCTGGAGTATGTCCCACTGGCTAGTTGGTCTTTGAACAGCAGGGATTGGGATTTTGGCCTCACTGCTCTCTCAAAGTATTTCACACTCCAGTTCTGGAGGGGTTTGCTTCCCATCCACAGCTGTTCATATAGCTTGAACCCTGCGTACACACAGGGCACACTGCAGTCTGCACCAGATGAATTCATTCCAAAACCCTTATCAATATTTCTTAATGCTCACTTAAATGTATTTTTCCAGCTGTCAGTCTTGCTTAACTAAAAAAAGAAAAAAAAGTGTTAGATTGCTGCCCTTGGAGATAAGGCTCCAAGAAACATTTGCAGGCTTATTTTGAGTGAGAATAAGAGAAACTCAACAGGCATTAGGGTTGCTGAGGTGCTGGAGCAGGGCTGTGGGAGAGAAAATCCAGTGGGAGCCTTCATGCCCAGCAGTGTACACTGTGTGCAGAAAAGGTGCAAGCTCCCCCACGGACCTCTTCCCATTAACCCATTAACTTGTCCCACAGGTGAGAAACTCAGTTGTCATTTAGTTCACAAAACTGGCTAAATTTGGCACTTTTCCCCTCTGTACCTGCTCTGCCCATGGGGTTACTGTGGCGAGGGCAGAGCTGCTATCTTTGGCTCACAGTGCTTTAATTGTCTGGAGATCACAAGTGGCTGTCCCCAAGCCAACACTCTGCTTTGGACTAGAAGCTGGGTTATCTTCCCAGTGCATCAGGGCTGGACCTCTAGCCAGCTCCATAGTATCTCTCTGGATCTCTCATTATGGACTAGAAAATCTCTATACTATTAAAAAAGACATTACAAAAATAGGTTGCCTGGGCCACAGATGTCTTTTGTGTCTGTGCCAGATGCTTAAAAACGAGAGTTGTGGGGTTCAGATGCCCAAACTTGACACTCAGGTGAGGCTTGATTTTTCCAAGGTGTAGTCGGGCTTTGGGGGAAGTCAGATGCCTTTAAGATGTCAGATTGGGTCTTCAACTACTGGGGCACCAAAAAATACGCAGTTGATCTAATTTTTCTCTCAGTCTTGCCCAGCTGTGTTTGGATGGCAAAACTATCCCTGTAGGACCAGGGCTGGCTCCAGGAGAGCCTGCTCCAGGAGAGGGCACCAGAAGGGTTCATTCCCAAGGCTCTTTTGGCCATGGGCTGAGTGAAACAGTGTCTTTATTTCTCTTCAAAGAACAAATTGAAGTCTGTGCTTGGCTGGATCACTGGTACCTGAAGGACACTTCTCCCTGGAGTCTCATTTGGCTTGCCATAACATTTCCTCCATTTCCTTATACCACTTCTTCCTCTCCTCTCCTCTCCTCTCCTCTCCTCTCCTCTCCTCTCCTCTCCTCTCCTCTCCTCTCCTCTCCTCTCCTCTCCTCTCCTCTCCTCTCCTCATCCCCTCCACACGCATATTATTTCCAGCATAATTTTTCCTGCCATGTTGTTATCCCCATCACCACTGCAGCGAGATACTGCTCAAGCCAGAAGTTGGACGGTGCGTGCATTTGGGTCAGGAATTCCTCTCTCCAGCTGGAGGATATGTTGTGTTTGTTGTCCGTGCTGCCTGCAGCCAGAAAGCACCAAGCAGAGGCAGCCAGAGGGGTGCCAGCAGTCACGGGGCTTCCCCTGTGCCAGCTGGAAAAGGAAGCTGCTGGGATCGAGCGTGAGATCCTTGTGCCTGCTGGGACTGAAAGCCAGGCTCAGCTCGCAGAGGGATGCTCCTCAGGCACCAGCAGACAAAAGCTGAGCCTCAGCTCTCATCAGCTTTCACACTGGTGGGTATGCAGGGAGACAAGGCTACGGACAAAGCAAGGGGGATCAAATACATTGCTTTTGGCCCCTGTGCCAAATCCCAGAAGCGTAAGAATCTCAGACTTCTGTTTCTCCAAAGGATGCAATTGTCTTTTATCCCCTTTCCACTCTCCCAGCCTGTTTATTTTCAGAAGCCTCATTTTAACTCAGTATTGCAAACATTACACTACTATCAGGTAGCAACCTTCATATTCTCATTTTTGCCACAGGGTGGTTAAAGAAAACAGTCTCCTAACAGGCTCCAGGTGAGAAATGGCTTGTATGGGGTTCAGCTGCACTCCCACCTGGAGTAAAGCTGCCTCCATCTGTGACTAACGAACACAACCGGGGTTCTGCAGCTTTAAATTCTCTTACTTCTTTTATAGCAGGCTTTCTGTGTGATTTTGGTCAATGTGCCCTTATCTCTTGCATGAGATAACATTCACCTCCCAGCTAGTTTGTTGGAAAAGTTAAATCAGTCATGGAGCCACTTAGATGCGTGATGAGACTCTTGGAAAAGTAGACAAGTGGTGTGTGGGAAGCTGATGCTTATCAAGAGCCAAGCCAACGCTGGAGGCTCACGGGTCAGGCTGATGCTTCTGTTCTGCTCTCACAGGGGACAGGCTGCTCCTCCTTTGGATGGCTGTTGTCTTGGTGATGCTGCTGTGGGCCCTGCGAGAGCTGACACAGTGACACAGAGATGCTGCCTGGTCCCCTGCCGGCTCCCTGCAGTTTATTTTTTTAAACATGTATTTGCATTTTATTTATGTGGGGTAAATACAGGGGGAAGGAAGCACAATTTCTCACCACTGGCTGTTGGTACAAGACCTTGCTTTGCTTGCCTGGATAGGGGCTGTGGACCACCACCACCTGATGGAGTTGGACGAGGACCGTATGGCAGTGGTGTAACATCAGATGAGGAAGCAGCCATGGAGCTGGCCCAAGTGCACTTCTGTCCTTGCAAGCACAGAAAAATCCTAAAATATATGGAGGAGCTCCCAGAGGGATCATTTCTCAGTGCAGTGCGTGTAAGTGATGTTTGGGGGTATGCAGCTGAGTGTGGGCAGGCATGGCCAAGGGTGTTTTCTGACTCCCTGCTTTTGACCTCCTAACGGATGCGATGGTTTAATCTTGCTCTAGGACTCCAGTTTGGGTGGGAGGTGTTGCCTAGCATCAGGCACTGCATGCTGGAGACATGGTTTGGGTAAGATCTTTGTGATTTCTGAAGGGCTCTGTTGGCCCTGCTGGGAATGGTCAGCAGGGGCAGCAGCTTCTGTCCAAGGTCATCACGAACACTCCTGGCAAGGGATTGGTCTTATCAGGACTGCTTTGGCCATGCTGGATTAGGAACAATCACATTCTTGGTTTTTCCAGAGAAGCCACGGCTACTGGTTTTACTAGCAGCAGCCACTGGCATGCAGGGAGAGGAGGAAGGAGGGGGACAGGCGTGTGGGCTGTTTCGCCTCACCAGCAAACACAGCTGCACCAGAGCATCACCACAATAACACTCAGTCACTAGGATTAACATCATCCTAGATTTAATTTTTCCAGTCAGCAGTGAGGGAGAGGCACCATCCAGATCTGGCTCAGCCCTCGGGAGGTTTGAACTGCTCCTGAAGATGCCCACCCCTGCCAGGGAGGGTAGCTGGGCACCTGGAGGCAGGCAAGCAGGGTGAGTCTCAGCGTTTTTGGCTGCTTCCCGTGACAGCCCATCACAAATTGGCACTTTGCAAGATCGCCTCCACCAGCAGCTGCACAGGCCAGGAGGAGGAAAGGCCATGTGGGATGTGAGCAGCACGGTCGGGAATGACTTTGAGGTCCTTGGTGGGACAGCACAAGAGGGCTGGCAAATGTCCAGCAGTGTGGGGAGCGTGTGAATGGCAGGGGAGATGCCCAAGCTCGATGCACAACGCATGCTCAAGGCAGGTCCCTTTTGTTTCTTGCTTTCAACTGGGGAGACATGTCTGGGGAGCGGGACTCACACTGCATGAAGATCGGGCGGGCAGGGAATGGGAGAAGCAGGCATCCGCTCCCTCCTGTGCTGCAGAAAGCAGGTGCTTAGAGAGGAGGAGGGAGGGAAGGGTGGACACGGGAGGTTTGCCAGGCACCAAAGCAGCTGGGAGCTCTTGGGCATGTGGCATGTGTGGGCAGATTAACAAGCTGAATCAATCAGAGGCTGCTCAGCCCTGCACACATGTGCCTGGGGCAGGCTGCCAGCACCTCTGCAGTGATTTTTGCCTGGCCAGTGGCTGAAGGAAGGTGCTGTTCAATGGGACCAAATTTGTGATCATTTGAATTTTTACTCCCACCAGCCAAGCCTTGGTTGCAGACTCTCCTGGCTGGGATCGAGACTGGGGTCCCAGAGCTCTCAAAGCATTCAGTGGCACAGCCTGACTGCCTTCAGAGTCCTTCCCTCCAGCTGAATGGCAGCATAGCACTGGAAACTGTGGCTTAGGGGACTTGAAACTAAATGCTGAACTGGTTGGGCCCCCAGATTGTCTCCAGAGCTCAATCTGAGACTGGCCATAGTCTGGGGAGATCTAACATGTCCAGCTCTGAGTGTAAACCAAATGGGACCTGAGCACTTTGGTGTCCGGATGTGCTTGAACTGGATGTGTTGCTTCAAGTGCATTTACATGGTGTTTTGCTAGGACTACCCAAACATTAATTAAAGAAGGTGCCTCCAGACCTGTTTGTAACAGAAAAACAAAGCGTGTGACACTGTTGTCCCACTGGCGCTACAGGAGCTACACATGGAGGGGAGGACCATATCCTGATTCCTCATCTGCCCCCTCCTACTCCACCATCCAACACGAGTGAACTGCAGCTCTACGCCCACAACCATGTGCCTGACGTGGCTGTCCTCAAGTGCAAACTCCTCTGGGCTCAAGGAGAGAAATCCCCCTTCTTCAGCCCCACCATCCCAGCCATGCGTAGGGGAGAGCTTATCTTCATTGCAATGCATGATGCCCGTGGGGAGAAAACCCAGGGATGCTGGGGGCTGCTCCTGGTCCCAGGCTGAACTTGCACTGGGCCCTCTGGGCCAGATCCTGGGATCCCATGCTGCACTAAACCCACCTGGCTCCAGCAAAACAGCTGCACATTGTTTTGATGTAGATCTGCTGGTATCTGCATGACAGCCTGGGACTACGAGCCCTCAGAGGAGCTCAGAAGAGGAAGCCCAAACCCTGGAAAAAACAAGGAATAATCCCAGCTAATTAAGACCTCTTGCTGAAGCCACCCAGATCAAATGCTAGAACCTTCACTTTTCTATTCCGTATTGGTGCCGCCTTCGGGCTGTTCCCAGTCACTGTGTGTTTCCTGGGACACTCCGGTGGGTCCCCGAAATGCTTTCTGCTAGTCCAGTAGGGCATTTTGCTTTACCATGCCAAGAACACCATCACCTGTGGTTACTGCAGGTGGGCAGGGGAAGCTGCATCCGGATTTGAGCCTGCAGCTGACTTTCAGAGCTATCCCAGGCACACCCAAACCAGTCGAACGTGGCCAACAACCAGGACAAGCAATTGCACAGAAATGAGTCTCTGATTCATGTTAATAGCTCCAAACCTAAAGTTGCCAGGGGCTAATTAGAGAAGCTTTGAGAGTTTGAGGAATAAAGCTATCTTAATAGTTTAACTGTATAAACACACTGACTCATTATATTGAGAGTGGAATAACTGTCTCCTGAGCAGCGTGTTCACCTGTGAGCCAGAGGCTGGTTCCTTCTCCGCATGTTTGCCTTGAGATGGGGAAATCTCCATGAGAAGGAAACGAAGGTTATAGCTCTGTGGTTTGACAGCACTTTGTTCATTTGCCCTGTCTGTACTCCTGTACATATTTATCTATTTATTTAAATATTTTGCACATATTCATTTATTATTATATATTATAACATATCTATTTTTATATAAATTATATTTATTTATTTATTAGCCAGCTTTTTCTTCCTCAACTCAGCATTGCTTGGCTCCATCTGGAATCAGATCTGTTGCCCGTGTGCTCTCATGCGGAGGCAGCAGAGTGAAGGGCCTGATCAACTTCAAGTGAAATTCAATATATGGTGTTTGGGAGAGGAAAATTGTCCATAAGTGAGATGCACATCCCCCAAAATTCCAGAGAAAGCCTCTGCCTCGGGTGCAGTAGCAGTCAGGGCAACAGGCATCCTGTGTAAGGAAGGGGATGCTGTTGCTGCTGCTGTCTGGACAAGTTTGGAGATCAGAGCCTGAAATGGCTAAAGATGGTCATGGATGAAAGGAAGGAGACCCCAAAGCCAACCAAACCATGCTTGGCGTCTCTCTGCAGGGAGGGGAGGACAGAGAATGAGAACACCACCAATTCCTTTCTGTTATTTCCTTGCAGCTCTGTGATGCTGTTTACCTGGAAAGCTTCCACCACCTAGGAGTCACCATCCTGTCCACCTCCTGCCTTGCAAGCACCCCGAGTCATCATCTGCTCCCACTTGCCCTGCCTGGGCTTTGCATCTTGACTGGGTGGATACTGGCCTCTCTGGGACACCTCATCCCAATTCGAACATCGCCGCCAGCCTGCAGTGTGTCACAGCCTTCCTCCAGCTTCTTCCTCCATGCTTCATCCTTCCTGACTTCACAGGACCAGAGGGTCAGATCTGTCTTGCAACCCAAGACAGTTTGTGGGGCAAATAAACACAAGAGGAGCTGTGCAAAGGTGGGGATGGCTGCAGGAGTACCCATTTCAACACCAGTACCTCCTCCTCCCTACCCTTTTCTGCTGGCTTCCTTTTACTTGCTTCCCACACCAACATAAGCCTTTGTGACCTAAATCTTTCTTTTTTTTAGGTCATACTCTATGCAAAACCCATCCATGCATTTAAAAGGTTTCTCAGAAGGTGAGACCTTACATGTCTTGTGACTGGGGCAGGGAACAAGATTTTTAAGCAGTGCCACTAAGAAAAAATGTAAAACAAAGGAAAACTGGAGTTCTGACTCACACCTGCCTGCAAGCGAGGCAGAGGATGGCTCTTATGTGAGGGAATTCACCACTTTGAAAGCCTGGGAAATCAATCGGAAGACATGCTGGGAGTACAGGAAATGACAAAAGGATCTCTCTTATCAGACCAGGACAGGGACACAGGTGAAAGGAAATTTTAAGCTGTGAAAAATCTTTTTTTCTGTAATTTATTTTCCCCTATGACATGTAATGAACATCCCCCAGGAATTCCCAAAGGGCAAAATACGTCAAGATTCAGAAACGGACTAAATGGATATGGACAACAAGAATATCCACATCTATTAGAATTAATGGTGGTAAAAATGTCAGCAGGTATACTAAACTCCCTGCTTCAGGGTGCCAGACATGCTTGAATCATTAGATCCAGCTGGAGTGGAGAGGAGGAGGGTGGGAAGGCAGTTCCAGCTCCAGCCCTTCGCCAGCCTCCATCAGAGGTTCCTATGGCAGAAGTATGATGTGAGGTAGGCACATGGCTGATGTGTCTCGCTTTGGTGTTCCCTGTGTCCAGACATGGAGCCAGGGAAGAGCCCTGCAGCTGTGGTTATCTTGGCAGTGCTGCCGGGTACTTGCCCTTCCAGTGCAGCAGCCACCCTCCTGGGTGCAGGGAGCAGCATCCTTCCCTGGCGGGAGATGTCTCTTCCCAAGTGATATGAGAAGTTGCCTCTGCACAGAGGTGTCAGAGAAGACACATCACCATCATTCCCACAGTATGGGGAGAGGTGTCCATGTTCCGTTTTGGGACAGCTGTACTGCTAATGAAAGCCTCTGTCTGGCATCTTGGAGTAGAGATGGGTAGTACTTTCCCATTAGCAATGGGACAATTCCCATTGTCCTGTGCAAACACAGTGGTGCTCACACCCAGACAGCTTCACTCCAGTAGCCCCAGGGCCTCTGTTTTCACTCTTTCTGTAACAAACTTGAAAGTCCTAATAAGCCCAACCTGGGACACTAGTAGGTAAAAAATGGTGATGGCTTTCTGAGGTGCTGGAGAGGACCTCAATAAAAATTCAAGCTCCCAGCTACATTTCTTGTTTCAGCTTAGACAAATCAACTAACCTTTTAGTGCTTTTATATCTTGTAAGTAGGATCATTGACTCCTCCTCCTTCCCATCCCTTTTTCCTCTTGTCTATTCATAGTGAGCAGAGCAGGCTCTATTTCCTTTCATAGGTACAAACCTTCTCCAGCTCAAGGTGCTGCTGAAATCCTGCTGCTGTCGTAAAGATGACATGGGATCAGCAAAGATGAAGCAGCAGCAAGGAGTGGGAGAAAGCCAAAAGATTGCCACCTCTGTTCATGTCTTAGGGGGCATGAATTTCAGGCTCTGATCCATCTTTTCTTAGATATACCCACTGTGAGCACTGCCTTGTCTTGTCTTCATGACAGAAAACCTGGCCAGATTCACCACATGCAACTGCTGCAGAAGACCTTCCCCTCTAAATGAGCAGAGGATGCCATTTAGCTACGTGCTGCTGGATGGACTTTATCATGATGTCCCAGTGGTCAGCTGCTTCGTTCGCCCTTCTCTTCCCCAGTGTGGTCTGTCCAACGAGATGCCTGGAGTCTGAGTCCATTTCATAAATGGAGACCAGGACTGTACCTCCATGCTGGAGGCTCAGGCATGTGGAAGAGGAAAGTCTCGTTGAAGATGATGAGCAGTGTGTGGGCCTGTGGCCTAGACTTCTGGTGCTTTTCTCTGTGGCGTCTGCAGGAAACATCTATCCTCACATATCCAGCTGGGATGGGAAGAGAAAGGAGAAATGAAACCTTGGGGTATTTATCTCTGTTCCAGAGCATTTCAAATATAGACATAATAAAGCATAAGGTAGTCATGCTGGAAAAGGGCTGTGTGTTGATTAGAGCTGAATATTGCAACTATTCAGGCTTGATCCCACATTTCTCAAAGCTAGTAACAAAGCTTGTGCTGGATTCGGTACTGCTGGAAATCAGACCACTTGGCCAAGGCAACCACATCTTGGTAGGTACATAGCTAGTAGGACCTAGTAGGATATCACCATCCTATAACAGTAGAGCATGATTTAACAAGGACTGCCTCAGAGTAGGCTCTGTAGTTGTGGAACAGGCTCTGAAGTTTGTAGAGACACAATGAGGGAGGGAAGGACTTACTCCTGCTAGCTCTGTAAGTGCTTATGCTAAATCCAACACCTGCAGCAAAGCTCAGAAAGAAACAACAGAGAGGAGCCTTTGCAATTCCTTTGCCTGTATTTAATTAGTGAAATGGAAAACAGTGGCTTTAGAAGTACAGAAGAGAAGATCTTTTGAGCATTTAAAGCTGTGGGAAGACTTCAGCCCAGAAGAGACCAACTCAAGAATTCAAAGTCTGCTGTGCTGCTGATGTGCTTGTGATGCAAGCGAAAGGGCTGCCTACCTTCTCATTGTTTATGTGCTGAGCACTACAGAAGGAAAATGGCTGGATCTTCCCCTGCCTCCATTTCTCCAACTAGTTGGATGGTGCAGGGGAGAAACCCACATAAGACAAGGACCCAAAATTTGAAGCGTTGTTGTCTTGTGCATCAAATGTTGGGTTACAGGAGATAAAGGTTGTTCTACCTCAGCCTTCTCAGGGTAGGGAGCTCTCTGCAGCTTATCTGCAATGCAGAGCATCTCTAATGCTGCTCTCAAGTGTCCATGGCCTCAGAGGGCCATCTCATCAGTGGAGACTGAAGCATGATAGTGATGCTCTGGTTACATCCCCAAGGAGCACTGTGCATCTCTGCACTGTCCCCACTGCAGGCTAACCTCAAGAGGAAAACCAAATTGGCTCTATAATGAGGGCAACAGGACTGTGATGAAGTTTGGTATTCAGGTCTCTGCAGAGCAGAGAAATGGGATTCAAGTCCTGCGACAGAGGGAAGAGCAGTGGAAAGCATTGCCTGAGAGAAGTGGCTGGGCATTTCATTAGTGTGATGAGCCAACAAAAGCAGCTCCTCTGTCAAAACTCACGGGATCTAACATCAGATGGCCACCTTTCTGAAATGAGCTGGGGACTGTGCACCAGCTCATGGCAATGCAGCAACTTTCTTGTGAGCAGCAGATGGAGGCAGCAAGGTCAACACTACCAAGGGTGTGGACTTCACAGAAGCGTAGTTTGGTGTGGCAGTCCCTGCCACAGGGCGCTGTGGATGTTAAATGTTAGTAGCATGGGACAAATGGGAGAAAGAAGGAATGCAGGGAGGAGAAATCCAATGGGGGTTTCTAAATACGCAGAAGCCAACCCCAGCCCAAGCCATGACTTGGAAGAGGCAGGGTGAGTACAGAGGGGGAGTATCACTTATGCCTGTCTTCTTTCCATGCTACTTTGTCCTCTGTCAGAGACAGTCACTAAGCTGGACAGATTTTTGGTCTGATTCAGCAGCACTGGTTGGGGTGTGATGGGCATGCAAGGGACCTTTCTTTCCAACACCTCCCCAGCCCTCTGGGTGGGTAAGATAAAGGTAGCAGAAAGCAGAATAGAGTGGAGCAGCAACAATAGCAGATATAAAACCCTTACTCTTCTCTGCAGTGCTTCTGGGGGATGTAGTTTTTACCTTGAGCAGTCCGACCTCTATCCTCTGAGAGATGGGGAGGCACTTTAGCGACACAAGCACTTCTCCCGCAATGTCCTGTGAAAGACATATGGGTGTGTGGTGAGCAGACATCCAGTGCAACAACCTCTGCAGCCACCAAGGCCACCCATCAACCTTCCTGCAGCTCATGAGTGTGCTCCTGGGGCCTCAGCAACAGAGACTGAAGGGCCACCACAGCATGCTGGCCATATCCTGCCCTTCAGTGTTTTTCTTGAGACTGAATTTTAGCTTTTTAACTTTAACAATTGCTAGCATCCCCTCTTTATTTGTTCGGTGTGGCAGTTTCCCTTTCTCCTAGAGGGGAATGGAAAAGCCCTTGTTCTCCTGTGTCTGTATAACCTGGATGTAAGAGTATCTTCTGTGTTTTGAGTCCTATCAAACATGACTGCATGAGGTAGTACAAAAGAGACTACATCCAGATGCATCTATGCTAATTTTATGGTACTAAAATACTAAGTCTTATGGCACCATGGCATTTTTTTCTGGAGGGACACAGGAAACCCCACAGGCTGTAGACTTTACCATGTTATGGTACTATGAGAGCCAGGTCTGGAATTAAGTTCAAGTTGCTCCCGTTTTACATCAACTTTCCATGTATAAGGAATGAATAGAAGTTTTTTACAAATTGCTCAGGTTGCTGGACTTGAGATGCCACTTGTTCTCTGTTATAAAATACATTAGCAACCACTTAAAATACATCTCTGACATTTTAAAATTGCTATTAGTTCCTTATTGGAACACATCATATATCTTCATTTTGGGCCATTAGTCTCTTTAAACAAACCAAATGGCCACCAGTGTAATGCACAGTGATCTCTTGTCTCTGTGGGTGGAGAAGGTGCTGCAACATAAGCTTGGTAATCCAACATGCTTTCATCCTTCCTTGGAGATCTCACCTTTAAGATGCATTTTCAAGCTCCATCTCTGTAAAGCCCTGTCTTCCTGCAGATCCTCCCTGAGAAGTATGGTGGGAGCAGAAGGGATCTGCTACCATGTATATCACTCAGAAGGTCCCCAAGGATGCAGGGTGGGGGTTCTTCATTAACAAAATGAGGGGATGGTTGTATTGACATGCAGTTCACTGGCCACTGTGTGGGCACACAGGGCAAGGCCATGTGATAAAGTCATCACCTTTGTAGTCTTTTGCAGCTCTTTACATAAAGCCAAACTTTGGGAGGCCTTTAGTTCGCTCAGGGTGACCCTGACTTCCCCCAGCACAGCATTTCTGGAGTATTTGTCGAATTGTTGAACCTGTGGGAGAGAGGGAAAAAGCGTGTCCATGGGCGTGAGGTGTGCGATGGAGCTGTGGCACAAGTGCATCCACACGGTCCACAGCTGAACCTCCTTCAAGGGGAGCTTCCTACCTTTAGATTCTATTTTAATGTGTTTCCATTCTCACCCATGGTCTTTTGGGGGTGTCAGAATTGGGCTGTCATGATAGCAAAGAAGGTCCATGCCAAGGAGTAAAATTCAGATGCTTTCTTTCAGTGGTATCACCTGAAAAATCTCTTCTGCTATGCTTCCGCCTCTGCTAACACCCTACTGCTCTTGAACATTTGCCTACCGTAGCATCAAGTGGCATTACCTTGCCCTGTCCCCTCTCTCAGACCAGCTTGAACAGGCTGTGTGAAGCCTGTCCTGTCCCACAGGACATGTGTGAAAGTCGTGGCCCCTCTGATCTTGCTGAGTCCTGCCCTTCCTCCATGCAAGGTTTGCTCCTTGCCAGGGCTGGCCAGCAGAGCTGAAGGGTGCTGGAATCCCCTTGCACAGGGGCATGTCCCCTGCCAGCTGCCCACACTTGCTTCATGGCAGCTTGGGGCTGTCACTGCATGTGCTCACACATGGCTTCAGTCTCCTCTTTGTGTCCCTCCTCCACAGCTGTTTCTCCAGCATGCAGCTCTCCAGCATGCAGCCATCTCCCACGTCTGGCCTAAGCTCCCTGGCTTTGCTGCTTGCAGAAACAGCAAAACTTAATGGCCAAATCAAAGGGGCTTTGAAGTAATGTGCAACTGGACACTTGTCAAGGAGCATGAGATCTGTAGCAACAGGTGGGAATCACCATCCAGGTTCAGACCTACAAGCCACCTAGTCCACTGATGTCTTTTGAAATAGCAATTGCTGGCTGCTCCTGGGAGGGAGCAAAACCTGCCAGAGATCATTTAAGGATTACACGTCCCCGGGAAAGCCACCCATCCCTGGTTGATTACACCTCTAGCTAAAGCTCGAGACTGGTGAGTTTGTACCAGCTCGCAGTACTGATTTGTCTTTATCCTGCTGTTAGTGCAACTGTGTATTTCTGGGTGATCCACTTCCCTCTGCCTCCAGCTGAGGTCTTGGGCACCATGGTACAATCTGGCAGAGGGTTCAAAGTACAAAGACTTTAGCTTCATGCCCTTTCTTAGTGCTGGCTCGTGGTGCCTGAAGATCATTCGCAGGGAATAGTTGGTTGGGAAATGACCTGTCTGCTCTGGATTTCACCAGTAATGTCTTCACTGGTGTCCCCTCAGCACACATTTCAAATCCATCGCAGCCTAGAGGATGTCTGACAGCTATCTCTTGCCGAGGTTGCTATCTGTTAAAATCCCTGGGCATTCGCAGGTACATCTGCAGTATTACATCTGCAACTAGACACAAACTAGCTTTAAATGGGACAAGTCATAAGCAGGCAAGCCAGAGTAACAAAGAGTTAGGGAAAAGAGGCTAACAGTAGTTGTAGGCTGCTTCTGCTCACCATGTTATCACCATTAGAGCTAGCTCTGCTCTCCCTGCACTGTACGATATCTCTCAGCTCACTCACTGCAGGGACGTTCATTTACCCCAGGCCTCAGTTTCTATGCTGCATCCTGCTGCAGGACAGTGCATCCAAGCACATTTCCATGGGGAATGCCTGTGGCAAAGGACAGGAGAACACAGAGCACCAGGAAACACAGATTTCAGGGAAATCAAATCCCCCCCTACATCAATACTGCAGAGCCCCAAAATAAAATGCCCAAGAAATCAGTAGGCACCCCTTTAAAGCGAAGGTGTTTTAGGGGCTCTAGGCTTTCTCACACTTCTGGCTGCTGCTGCTGGTAATTGGAAAACTTGGTCTTATTTGTGTTGCCAAAGGGCCTGGCTGGCTGTACCCTGAGGGAACCTGGTGACTAGCTCCCTCTATGTTCCTCAAAGTGGTAAGAGAAGGAGATATCTCCAGAAGCCATTACACATATCTCCTCTGGTCAAGGCACCCCTCTTTATGTCTACTGAGCTAGTACCCTGTCTCACCTCCAGCTTCAGGGTGCTCTTCTCCACCTCAGCATCCTGCAGGGAAAAGACAAAGTGGTCCCCAAACGCTGGCCTGCTGCAGTTCTTCACCACCTGACTTTTGCACTCCTGGACCATGCACTGGAGCCCAGGGATGTGTGATGGGACCTGCCTCAGCAGTCAGACCCGGATGGCGGACTCAGCACACCTGCCCCCAGGCCTCCAGGTCAATCAAAAGCAGCTCACATCGCTCTTTGCAATAGAGGAGAGAGAACTTCAATGAGCCCCGGGAGCAGGGCAGGAGCCCCAAATTGCTGCTCATGCTGCTGAGGTCCTCAGACCTACTGGAGGAGGAGATGAGGCAGGTGGACGGCTCGTCCAGCTCAGTTTGTAACTCATCCACCTAAGAAAAATTAGGATAAGACGAAAGGAGAGATATGACTCTTTTATAGTCTGGTAGTGTTGAACTCCCATCCTGTTCCTACAATGGTAGGAAAAGAAGAAGGTGTGTTTAGACCTGGTGCCTTTGCAGAGCCAAATGGCCCATGAGGGCTTGCATGGTACCACCAGCACCCCACACACTCCCCTCTCCTGGCACATCAGCTCTCTGGCACGGCGCAAGCGTCTAGTCCTGGTTCAGATCATCAGGAAGAAAGAGGTGGAAAGAGCCTGGCCTGCCTCAGGAGCCCCTGTAAGCTCAGGCTGGACCGTGGGTGAAAGGCACAGCAGAGCCCAACAGCTGTGCTGCCACGGGGAGAGCAAGCACACCAAAGCAGCTGATTTCCTCACCCCTGGTCGTGCAGGGCAGGCTCTCTTTCAGCCTTCCCCCCGCCCCCCTTCTCGCTGTGCTTTTCTTGCTGGCACTGGCTCTTCTCTTAATTAGAGAGGAGCAGCTGCAATCCTCTAATAGCCATTTTGCACTTCGCAGCTGCCAGTGGTATTTTGGTGCTGGCCCCTCTCTCCTGTTGCTCAGCTGGCTCTCCCCCCGTCACGGCGCTGCGCAACGGGGCTGCGTGCCTGGGCTTCCTCCTCTCGCAGCGAGCCTTGGCCAGCTGCAGGAAGGTCACCAGGAACTTGAGGAATTCATTTTACTGGAAACCACGTCCGGTAACAGAGACATGGGCTTGAGGTGGAGAGGAAACTGGATGTCTTCAGTCATGGGGAAGGGAGAGGGGGTGGGAAAGGTTTGCAATTGCTTCTTTTTCAGCAAAAAAAATTAAGAGATGGGTAAAGGAGAAGCAAGTAGTAGTCGAGCTTTTGATCAAGTGAGAGGAGAGCTTTTGAAAGAGTTTCCCCAGGAATTGCTCCGCCAGTGTTTGCACTTCCCTCAGCAATGAGCTTCATAAGCTCTGCAACTCTCCTTAATGCACCTGGAAACAGGAGCAAAGGTCCCCATCGCACACTGTGATACCAATCTGCTGTGTTTTGCTTGCGGCCTGAAGAGCTGAAGCTTCCCAGCAGCCCTATTTATGAGCAGCCAAAATCTGAATTTGCCATCCAGAACTTGCCCAGGCTACTTCTAGTACCTGCTGGGAGGCTGGGGGGCAATGGAGGATGGGAACTGAGTGCACAGGTGCTGTGGGTGGGCTGCAATACCTGTAAAATCACAGCAGTGGGGCTGGCTGCTGGCCTGATGCATCAGTGCTTTGTTCCCCTTTCCCTGTTGTGTGTATCTGACTGTCTGGTCCTGCCAGGAAAACAGGGATGAGTGGACATGTGGCTCTGCTACCACACAAAAAGAGTTTCTGTTTAAGTGGAAGAGCAATATTTTATTTTATATAGAATATATTCTATTCTATTCTATTCTATTCTATTCTATTCTATTCTATTCTATTCTATTCTACTTTGCCTCTCCCTCCATTCCTTTCAGCCAGAGTCTCTCTCTCTCTCTTTGTGTTTTTTCTTGCCACAAGTTTTTGGGTCTTGCTTTCCACCGGACTGTCAGTCAGTCCACTGCTTGACCCTGTGGGGTTTCTGAAAATGAGGACGGCTCTTGACTTCGCCCTAACATCAGTGTACTTGCCTTGATATCTGCATTGCTCTGCTTAGCGGTGTCATGTAGAAGAGGTGGCATTTTCTTCCTGCAAATGCCATTCACTGCTCTTATACTAACCCAGCCTCGGCTGTGGCATCTCTTCTCTGTAGGAATAAAGAAAAGCTGAGTAAGTGCTATCCAGCTTGGAGATGATGACATTTGGCAATGATGGTGAACGTCTTGGAGCGGGATTTTTATGCGGTGCTTTGTGAAAGCTTTTAGAGAACCCTGAGTTTAAAAAGCACTGGGGATCCTCTCTCTGGAAAGCAGAACATTTAGCTAGGGTACCCCAAAAATTAGTTCAGTGGATGAAGACATTGCTGTCACACAGTTTTACACTTACATTTGCTTTAGTTTGTGCATAGAGGGAAGGGTTAGTCCAGCTGGGGAAGATCCCAGTTCAGTGGGAAGTGTTTCTTCCCCAGCACTTGGGGCATGGGTAGAAGGACAGTGGCTCCCATGGCCTTGCTCAACCTCTCTTCCTGCAGGGGCAGTGTTGTCACCAACAAGACTTTGTTAGTGGGACCTGTGGAAGGGTCCAGGGTTAACTGTTGTCATGTAGGTGCTGACGCTGACCACCTGGTGTGAATACCATATGGTTTAGACTTTCTGGGACAGCCTTGTGACCTGCTTACAATAAATGCATTTTGGAGCAGTTGTTAGCAAGCTGTGCTCAGATGGCACTCAGATCTGATGCTTCTGGACAAGAGAAGTAGGACAAGCCATGCTTGGTAGCATGGCTTGTGACCTTGCACAGCTGAGACGGGAAGAGAATGAATAAGCAGATGGGAGAGATAATTTATTTTATTTTATTTTTTATTTTTGTCCAAAAGCCACCTAAGTGGAGTGGGGTTGCTGAGGCTGGGTGACAGGAGGCTGGGGAGAACTGCAGGCAGCAAGGAAGAGTTGGTGAGCCTGCCATGACCAGGGGCATGAGATAACAGTTGGACTGGAGAGGACAGAGGAAGTTGTGCTTATGTGTCTGGCCTGGTGAAGAAGCATCCAGCTTGTAGCAAGGCTGCAATGACTGTACGAGCAGGACATGTTTAGGGGATCCTGTAACATGTGCCTTGTTTCTTCCCCTTGCAAGTAACAACCAGGAAAGGTTACCTGCCGCAGTTTCCCACCTCTTGTCTCCATGCACACAGAGCCAACTTCATTTAAACAAAAGAAACCTGCTCCCTTACCTGTCTCAGATCAGGTAATGGACATCTTGGACATGCAGCTTGCCACAGAGTGACTATGACAGAAATGGTGGCAGCTGGAAGCATAAAAGCTGAGGACATTGTTCAGCTCCTGTGTTTGGTCCAGAGTGGAGGATGCTTCCTGAGAGGAAAGGTTAGCAGAAACACAGGCTCCCGGTGTCTGCTGAGCACTGTTGCCCAATACTTACTTTTTCTAGTCCTGTTGCATTTCTGGAGCTGACATATCTGGCAAGTTAAGATGGTCAGGGCCACCAGGAGCAAGAGGATGGCTAATGCCAAGATCCCATACTTCCAGGTATTGGAAAAGGGCATCTGTAAGCTGTGCAAGTCGAGCATGACAGACCTCTGCTGTATCATGTCTTGTTCCTCTGAGACAGAGAGAGAGAAGGAAGGGCTCAGCATTGCTAGTATTGCCCCTCCATGTTGTATGAGCCAAGCAGGAAAGGAAAACCAAGCATTCACAGATGAGCTGCAGCTCAGACTCATCCAGAATTAGTCTTGTTGCCCTCACAGGGACACGTCAGTAATGTTATTTACCTGTGCTTGTGCTCACAGGATCAGTATCACATTATCACAGATCTGCTCTCGTCATTGCCACACAGACAGGCATCTGCTGGATTGCCCTGCTTTTGTCCGGAGCAATTCACAAAGCAGCTTATGGTCTTCCCAGATGAAAGGCCACTAGAAATGTGATGAACCTGTGATTTTCTTGCAAATTTTTTTCAGCCTCCTTCTTTCCCCTCTATATGTCACTGCTTCACAACTGCTGGCTGCCTCCTGGTTACTTGCCGTTCTGCTAATTGCCTTCTGACAATGCCTGACAGCAAATGCTTGGGGACAGCGTAAGATCGGGGAAAGCACCCAATGATACTTTCCCCCAAAATGTTCCTCCAGCCTCCTGCAGTATGCAGCTAATGCAGCTAAGGGCCTCACTTGCTTCTGATAAGCCTCAGTGGATTTTTTTTATTTCCATTTACTCATCCAATTGCCTTTTTAAGCATTGTCAGATGCTAGCTTCCACAGCATCCTCTACCAAGAAGTTCTCCCACCCAACACAAGAACCATTTCCTTTAGTTAGCTGACTTCTCACATATTGGTTTAGTTTGTTGTTGCTTAGATGCTGAACTGGAAAGAGAACAGCAGAGAGCCATTCTCCAGTTCACTGTCTCCAGACAGTCCCGATGACAGACATCTCTCTTGTCCCTCAGCCACCCTTTCTCATGCTGGGTAGTCCTAGCTCAGCCAGTAATTCCTCCTACAGAAGCTGCTCCAGATCTCTTCCCAAATTTGTTCCCTTTACCTGAGCCTTATCCTGCTCTTCCCTGCAACCATAAGATTGTACTACCGAGGGCCAAGTCTGTCTGGTTCACTGGATATGGCTTGTTGGGTTTGATCCAAAGAAAACCCTTTATGGAGTTATGGGATCGGCACCTGACTACCTGGGTTGCTGTGATGACATTGGTGTCTGGGAGGTCGATAGCTTGACTTGCCTACTCTGCTAATGAGAAATATCCTGGCCAGTAGTCATGAAACTGTTGGCTTAGCAGGCAGCTTCATCAGATAAGGAGATTTTGGTGCCTTCCTTTCAGCTGTGCCTGCAGTAAATAGCCACTCATTTGCCGACCTGTTCAGCAGCAAGATGCTCAGGGAGCTGTAGTTTGTAGAGCAATTCTGGGAAGTCTACAGCTGGCAAAGGAGACACTGGGAAAAGGAGGATAGAAAGGGAGAAGCAGGATCGGGGTGTCCACTTGTTGATCTGTTGGGCAAGTGTGAGAGCCTGATGGGTCTCTCTAACAGGAGCCAAGGGAAGGTCTCTGGAAATTTGGAGAAAGGGATCTGGAAAGTTTGTCATCTGCCTCTGGAAGGAACCTGTCAGTCCAAGGAAGAAGCAGAAGCTTAGTTTGGATTTCTGTCTGTGTTCCTTTGCTCCAAGATGAATGGTAGTCTGTTGGACTATGGCTTGGCATAGCCTTTCATCCTTGCTCAGCCTGAATAATCAAAATGAGGACTGAGCATAAGGATCCTTTAAGAGCTTCATCACCCTTTTCAGGAGAGGACTGAATCCAGCTGGAAAGGAGAAGGGATGAGGAGCTCATGTACGAGCAGCCCTTCCCATCCCTGTATTTACACCCATTCACAATAAAGCTCTGGTAGGGAATAGCACATGCTGGCTGTCTTTTTTGGTTGCTTAAGGTAAGATTAAAACACTACTCTTTCCAGGGAAGCAAACAATTTACCCACTTCTAGCAAACAAGAGCAGTCAAGAAACAGTACCCAGCTTTGTATAAGAACTGTTCCAAGAAATTGCTGCTGGTTTATGCATCCCAAAACGAGCTTTAAAGCAGAAATCAGTTTAGTCAAACTTCTTGTGCAGAAACTCCAAATAGTCATGATTTCCTCACCTCAGAACACGCTGATGTTCATACCAGGTATTTCCTTCTATGATTTCTCATCACTGACTGTATTATCTGTACCTTTGGTGCGGAAATCCATGCTGGAGTGGGGTAGCTGTGGTAGCTGTGGGGGAGCATGTGGTAGCTGGGGGACTACAGGGATGGCTTCTGTGAGAAGCTGCTAGAAGCTTCCCCCGTGTCCGATAAAGCCAATGCCAGCCAGCTCCAAGGCAGACCCGCCACTGGCCAGGGCCAAGCCCTCAGCGACGGTGGTAACACCTCTGGGATAACATATTTAAGAAGGGGAAAAAAAAACAACTGCACAACAGAAATTGCAGCCAGAGAGGGGAGTGAGAATATGTGAGAGCAACAACTCTGCAGACAGCAAGGTCAGTGAGGAATGACGGAGAGGATGTGCTCCAGGTACTGGAGCAGAGATTCCCCTGCAGCCCATGGCAAAGGTCATGGTGAGGCAGGCTGTCGCCTGCAGCCAATGGAGGTCCATGGTGGAGCAGGTGGATGCTGTGCAAGACCCTGCAGCCTGTGCAAGACCCCATGCTGGAGCAGGTGGATGCCCTGAAGGAGGCTGTGACCCCGTGGGAAACCCATGCTGGGGCAGGATCCTGGCAGGACCTGTGGACCCATGGAGAGAGGATCCCATGCTGGAGCAGGTTTGCTGGCAGGACCTGTGGCCTCGTGGGGGACCCATGCTGGAGAAATTCATGAAGAACTGCAGCCCATAGGAAGGACTCAGGTTGGAGAAGTTTGTAGAGAACTGTCTCCCAGGGGAGGGACCCCATGCTGGAGCAGGGGAAGAGTGTGAGGAGTCCTCCCCCTGAGGAGGAAGGAGCAGCAGAGATAATGTGTGATGAACCGACCACAACCCCCATTCCCCGTCCCCCTGCGCCGCTTGAGGGGAGGAGGTAGAGAAATCAGGAGTAAAGTTAAACCTGGGAAGAAGGGAGGGGCGGGGGGAAGGTGTTTTTAAAATTTGGGGTTTTTTTGGTATTTATTTATTACCCTACTCTGATTTGATTAGTAATAAATTAGACTAATTTCCCCAAGTGAAGTCTGTTTTGCCCATGACAGTAATTGATGAGCGATCTCTCCTGTCCTTATCTCGACCCATGAGCCTTTTCTTATATTTTCTCTCCCCTGTCCAGCTGGAGGCGAGTGATAGAGTGGTTTTGATGGGCACCTGGCACGCTGCCAGGGTCAACCCACCACAGGGTAAGACCTAAATCCCAGTCTAAATAAACACTTCCTAATAATTTGCTTCCTGAAAGAACTGGGACTAATAGGGGCCTTTACAGCTGATCAAGAAATTTAACCCACTACTAACCTGTAGCAAGATGCTGTCTTTAGACTAGCAAAGCTTCTCGCTAGGAAGGGGCCTTACAACACCATCTCCTCCTGTGCTGACCAGTCCTTACCTTTGTCCTTATGAATCTGAGGCTTCTTCCACGAGCAGGCTTAGCAGACTCCCAAAACCTCCAGGCAAAGAACATAGCCAGGTTTTGCCCATAGATACCCATAATGACTCTGTGCTCACCCAGCAGGTACAAAGCCACCAGTAGAGATGGCTACCCATCGCAGATGCCTCACGCATCTGTGATCCTTGGGTGTGCTCTCAGCTCGGGGAGGTTGAAGTATTGGATGTCTGCCTTGGGGAAGGGAAATAGTAACTGAGCTAAGGGTACCATTGCGTCAGAGAGGGGAACAGCACTTTTCTGATGGCACAGAGTGGGCTCTTGTGAGGACAGGGGAATCTGTGAGCCAAGGACACCTTGGTGTTACCAACTAGACCCTGACATCCTCCTGTGATAACATCATGAAGGAAGAGGAGTCTTGCCTGCTCCCTTGTAAGGGCATGAGTGAGCAAGGGAGGGACAGGAGACCCATGCACTGACTGGCTTGTCCTAGAAAAGCCTCCTAACTTTGTTAATCATCACCGAGTTCTGTGCAGGATTTTCAAACAAACTTGTTAACTGGCTGTCGTTCACCTGAGAGAAGTTACTTTTAAGAACTGAATTACATAGCAGATATTTAAATAAGAGCACACAGTGCAGCTGAATGCCCCTGTAACCATCACACCTAGCCCAGCACTCACGGACCTTGGTTAAAGTCAGCTTCCCCTTGCAATAGATCTGGTGTAAAGACAGCTGCTGCCTCAGCATTGCTAACGAGCCAGACTAATGCACTAATGTGAGCAACTTCTCTGCTGTCACACAGCGGGGGCAGGGCAGGCTTGACACTGCACATGCATGTCCCTGTCCTCCCCATGGCCCCATCATCTAAACCGGGCTGTCACTCATTCCCTGTCCTGTGAATGACAGCCTACAGCAGACCAGGCACTCCCACACACATACATTTGCAACTTTGTCAGTAACAGAAACCATCTAACTCTTCTCCTCTTTTCCCAAGGCCCCATCCAAAAGCAGCCCCATGAGAGGCAACCCCAGAAGGAGCTCAGCTGCCCTACTAGAACACCAGCAGCCGTGCTAGGGTCCCGCAGGCTGGCGACATCATTGCATTTCCCTGCAAAACCACGAGGATCCCCTTCCCAGCTCCTCCCAGGTGCCTGACTCAACACTGGGCAACTTGAACAAAACTCATACCTTCAGAAACAGTGTAAAAGTAGGTCCTTCAGAGCCCTCTGAGAGCATACACACGCCACGCTGCCACCGACATGGTAAGAGATTACTTTGCTGTACTAGAAAAACAAGTTACCACCCTGCTCAGCAAGACAGGAGCCAATACTGACCAAGCCAGCTCAGAACAGGGTGTACATGGGGAACAATATGGTGGAGCGGCTGCTACTTAATTAACTCCAGCACAACTTCAGAGGGCTGGTGTTTTGGTTGCCTGCTTGGAAAATCCAGCCGTTGGGGTCACAGTGAGAGCTGCTCCACAACAAGTCCCTTGCAGCTCCCAGGAGATGCCCAGCAGGCACTGGAAAGGACACGAAGCAGAAGGTTGAGCTTCTAGATGCTTGTAGGAGAGCATTTATAACCCCTTGCTGCTCTTGGTGAAACCAATCCATATTGGTATGTGGAGTTCTCACAGCTCTGCAAGCCCATAAAAAGCACAGGATAAATCTGTGGGATAAGAGTATGTGCTTTTAATCTGCTTTTGCTACACAGTTGTTTTAACTCTTCTTTATACAAAGCAATAGGAGCTCTCTTTTTTGGCAAGTATGTCCTGTGGATGTTGGGGCTGGAGCTGTTGTAGCTGGATGCCAGCAGTGAATGGGAAGTCTTTGCACACACTACTGGAGCTAGGTCCATAGTCTCAGCTGTGCCAATGCCATCCCATACCCTTCCAGGGCTGCCAGGCATAAAATCCAGGAGCCTAAAGATGCTTCAAACACTTTAGAAGCAACGAACCATCTGAAAAGCAGGAGTGGTTCTCTCTTCCAGAAGACAGTGCTAAATTACATGGAGATTACAGGGCCAAGAACGGTGGAGGGATGTGAGAAAGGAGGTAGAACACCATCCTCCAGTGCTTTCCTTCCTCCCTCATCTGGTTTTCACTCCTGATCCCACTTGGGCTTCAATGATTTTCCCTGAGAAGAGTTGGATCAGTCCCAATCTGTGTCTCCAGCCTTGAGAGCTCTGCTTGCTCTCTATCAAGCCATCCAAATCTGGCTGGATTTCTTCCCCAGAGCATTCATTAGCTGATTCTAACCCACCTTGTTGGGATTATAGCTGTCTTTGATCCTACTGTGTTAGGAGACATGACTGCATGCCATGTAGCATGTCTAATTTCGATTTGCTCTGCATGCTGTGTCACGGAAGGGGGAACGGATCCATTGGGAGCCTGCTGGGAGGAAAGCAGCAGCTCCCCACTGCAGTCAGGGATGAACAAAACAGTCTTTTTTTCCCTCTTTGGAGGAGGTGCCATGGAGAAAATTCTTTGGTGCTTTATATTCTAATTATCCCCAAGTGCAGCCTCACTACTTGATTTGCGGTTACTGCACATTAGAGATGAGGCGACGCATCTACCCAGCTACGAGGAGCTCAATTAGCAAAGCTACACCTAGATGTCATGGCAGGCAGGCAATGTTTCCTAGACAATTATAATATGGCCTGGGGAGTATTTCTGTACCCAGAAGCAGAGGTGCTTTAATCATCTGCAAAGCATAATTATGGTCTGAACTAAGCATCTAAGCGAAGTGTGAAACAAGGCAAAAACAATACTTGTGGTTTAACAACACAAAAACAATAGGTACTGTGTGAAGAAGTAAGTTAAGGTGGGAGGTGCTGGCTTTGCAGGATACTTTGGGTCTGTGCGCTCTCCTGAGGACACCTTGTGGTTCTTGGGATGCGATCATTACCAGTGAGTTAGGAGACAGCGAGCAGCACCGGAGGATTTGCATGAGTCGCTTGCAGGGTACATGTGCAAACAACAGCTGGGCTGCTGCTTTATTTCCCTCTGTGGATATTATGGGCTATTGCGTGCCAGCCTGACGGCAGGGCAGCCCAACTTCAGATTTTTTTTTGAGTGTCCACTCTGGAACATCTTCAAGGGCTTGAGGAATTGCCAACAGTTCACTTATCTCATTGCATACCTGCCTTTAATTGCAAACAAGATAGGCTGTGATAATATTGGCCGGTTAAAGTTTCCATCCCCCCAACTACACTGTCCTGAATCCCACGTGCCACCGATTTGCCCTCTAGCTTGGGAAGGCTTATCATCCATGCAAGCATCTGACCTAGCATGTCTCTTCCTTCTGCCAGGGGCTGCGTTTCCTCCCTTGGTGGATGCTGCTGGCTTTAGCTGAGAGAGGCAAGACTAACCTCACATACTCATAAAGCTGTCAATTTGTAAGTCCTTGCCAACCCAGGAGTGCGTTTGACTGGCTAGCATTTATGGCGTGGGTGCCAGACAAGCAGGAGAAGTGAGGAAGGAAGGGGCTGGGATGCCGTGCCCCAGGAGGAGAAATACAAGATGTCCATGGTTCGTTTGCAGCTGTGAGTAGGGAAGTGGGTAAAGTTTGTCAAAACGCTTCTTGCCTTATGGGGAGAGGGACTTTCCCCGTTAGTTTTTTGGGGGGGTTTGTCAGTGTGTGGTTTCTCCATGGGTAAAAGAGGTGAAATAAAAGGAGGTGCTGGGGTGAAAGGGGTGACTGAGGAATTAGGCACACAGAAGAAAAGAGATGTTGAAAAGGATAATGAAAAATCATAATTTTATGTGCAAAAGGGGAATTCAGGCAAGATGTAACTCCCTGCCAGACTATTTTGGTAGAGGATTGGGAGTGACTCAGATGGCAAGCACCGTTTTCAAAGAAATGGGGAGCTGTGGTTAACTCTTCAAGCACGGTTAGCTTGATTTCCCCTTTCAGATTCAACTGGAGCACTGAAATTACTGTTTAATATCTGTATTATTTGGAGCTGGTACCCGGGCTGTGCTATGCTGGAGCTGCTTCCTGAAAAGCCCAGGTAGCAAGAGAGCAGTCAGGGATGTCAGGACAGCTGTGACATGACACTCTTCCAAAGCAAGTAGCAGGTTTAGTTGGGATATAACCTGTTTACAAGGCCAGTAATGTTTGTTTAGCTGCTTCTGGCAAGATTAACTGGGACACTGTGACCTCCCTACTCGAGATCATATGCTGCGATTAGTGAAAAACTAAGTTTATTGCAGAATCCTAAACTATTAGCAGAAACCCAAAGTTTTAATACACTTTAACCACTGTTGTTATTACTGAGCTCTAAAATACAAACCCACACCCACATAAAATAAAACCCAAACCCCACTGCATTTAACTTCTCTGCTATTTGATTTCAAGGGGCATGTTTTTAAGCTTCTAGTATTTGCTGAAAACTGAAAGTCATACCTGGATTTCTTAACCTTGTATTGTGGCTGCATAATTTTATCTTCAAGCTTCATTATACTAGGTGAAACTCAACCCTTCCTAGTAGAAAGTCAGTCTTTGCAAACCGCTGGTACAGCAGGTCCAACCATTTGCCCTGGCTGTGACTGTGACAACCCAGGAGCTGCTGAGTGCTGTGACCTTGGTATGAGCAAGACTTTGACTGTCAGCCTAATATGTAATCCACATAAAAGGTTTGTGACTCAATTACTGCCTACTCCTTTTAGGTTAAAACAGCAAAGACCCACACGTCTAAAATGCAGGAGCAAATTTCTCTGTCTTTAAACTCTCCCAAGTTGATGGCTGTGACAAGGTTTGTCAGGGAAGTGAGTTGGACCAGCTAATAGATTAATAAAAACAGATGAGTTTTTAGGAATATAAATCCCTGCTTGAGTCTTGTTTATGAGCACAAATGTCTCTTGCTACAGTGGCTTACTGCTGGATCTCAGGATTTATATCTGATTTTTAGAGCCAAGCGCAGGACTTCTTGTTGTCCTAAAGCACAGCACATGATCTGAGCGCACAGGTTCCTCTCCATGCTGGGTGGCCCTGTGGAGCTCTGCCAGGCTGGCTCGGCCTGAGATGCTCCGAGCCCATTAAGATGGCAGAATATGGCTCCTGCAGTTTTTCTTGCTGAAGCCGGTAACTGGACAAGTCGCATGTGCTGCAGAGGTTTTTCCAAACCCTGTTTGTGTTTTTGCAGGGACTGCAAAACCACTCCGGAGACCAAGGCAGGCATGGGGTTTATACCCAGGTAGGAGTGTGCCATCAGAGGCCGAATGCCTGCAGTGGGGCCACGGTGGCAGACCCATCTCAATGTTCCTCAGCCTGCAGCGGAGGAAGAGGAGGCATTTTCCAGGCATCGCAGCACCAGAGGCCAGCAGCAGCAGTGTCCTGCGCTGCAGTGCAAGGGGAGAGTGCCACCCCTGGGTAGCCAGCACCGAGGATGCTGCGGGGAACACGACCTGTAGATGCACAGGTGCTGGCTTACTTTGGCCCAGGTTTGACTTTGGCGGACGCAATCCTCAACCCATCCTGCTGGCTAGGTGGGGCCAAAGGAGGATTTGCCTGCAAACTATCTCATCTTCAACCCGCGTGACCACAACCTGCTTTGGGAGCAGCCCAGGAGCGCCTCCACTTCCCTCTCAGACATCCTCTTCTACCCAGCACACCAGCTACTCTCAGAAATCCACTTCTAATATTTGCTTAGTTTTTACAGTGCTGTCTTTACAACCAGCCAGATGCCGGATTTTTGTGGCTCCCCCTTCAGGCGCTCTTGCCCCTCTCCAGCCCTATCTTCTCCCACCCCACTTAAAATGAGCCTGTGCATGCCAATTCCAGGAGAAACCATGGATGTAAAAAGCCAATTTAAGAACCCCTCGGGACAGGTAGGTTTCTAAACACAAGAACTGCTTCTGCCCTCAACAGAGAAGACCAAACAGCTCTTGAAGCAAAAAGGAGTGTTTTTATAGCATTTTGGAGAGCCTCGAGAGAGACATGAGTTGAGAAAAAACCAAATCCTATCCTTCACACCTGCCTGAAGACACAAGTAAGATACTTTGAGATTTGTGAAGGCTACCATAGAAATTATGTTTAGGTCAAAGCTTTCCTTAAGTCAAAGAAAAGCCAGTTACAGCCTCTATGAGATGAAAGTGTGAGCATCACAAGCCAAAGCCTGGAGGACACCTTTAACTTGGCTGCCCAGGTGGGATCTGCAAGTGACTGCCCCAAGAAGAAAGATGCTGGGGAACAGGTTTTTTCTGGTCCTCCTGCAAGGCCACCCCACAGTGATGCCAGGCTTGTCTCCTACATTTTTAAAGCTACATTTGTTCTTTCATGTTTTAGGTGTGCAACAGCTGCATTTTCCCATAGAACAAGGTTTATTAAAACTCTGGGCAAGAAAACGCACTCAGCGTCCCCTGAAACCAGGAGAACATCTTCTAGGCTTGCTGTCCACCTAAGGCCTTGACTAAGATCTTCTCCTGATACGCTTCAGCTAGGAACTTACCCAGAGCAAACACATAAAACAAGGTATTAGTATATTGTAGTTCAGAAGTGATGGACTGGTCTTAAAGAAGAAATGCACAGATATATCTTATTTTTCATTTTACAAGTAGAAAAATGAAGCATTTATTTTCAAACAGAGTTTAATAAAATTCCTGTAGAACCACTCTTGCCAGAGCAAACATATCAAACCATTGAATCACTTCCTGTACTAGCAGAAATGCACACAGCATCTTTTGTTTGTAGGAAAATCACTTTTAAAGGGACACCAATTTTGAAGTTACGTAGCTGAACAGCCACTCCTTTCTTTCTTTCTTCTCTAGTGCCTTGGCCACCACTGCTTTTCCAAGAACTCTTCTAGGGAAAGGCAGGGGAGAGCTCCGTTTTAGATTAAAAAAAAAACAAAACATTTGTTTATTTGAAAAGCCTTCCCCAGGGACCTGGTGAAAGCACCACCCTGTAATAATACAGTAGGTAGTTCATCTCCTGCCTCTGGAAAGGAGCTCGCTTTAAAGCCTGACTAATGCAGTAGAAGGGATTACAGGATTGAAGAGCTCCTAAAGGGTAAAGACCCACTTCTAGAAGATGCCCAGTATTTGTTTATTTCAAGGATAGTAATGCTGCAGTGAAAATGTACAACGCTTTCACGAGCCTCAGAGTTAGAACTTCCAGAGATGCACAGAAGGTTGATCAGCTCCCCAGACACCCACTCAGGGAATCCACAGACGTTTTTGGTACAAGCAAATTCTCTATTAAGTTAATTATTTTTATGTATTAAACAGTTCAGATTAAGAAGAGGACATTGCTTTGACGTTGTTCTGCAGGCAGTCACCACTCATGAAATGATCTTAACTTCAGGCTTGGACTCTTCCAGGGCTCTCAGTTCATCATCCACTTCAGAACTCCAGAAAATGTCATACAAACTACACCCAAACAAAAAGGCAAGCTGGATTAGTGAGCATCCTCCCATTAAGGAAAGAGAAAGACACACAAATTGCTGGAATGGGAAGACTATATGACAGAAAGGGCCCCGTCTACGTTGGAGAGTCTGGCCCAACAGAAACATGACTTACAACATAAGACCCTATTACTCCCTCCCCAGCACACCATCTCCTTGCTCTTGGGCCCTATGGACCAAAGCAGATCAACGTACTGTGGTCACTATCGCTTGGAATGGGACAAGGAGTGTTTTCCAACATGCAGATGGTGTCTGAAACCCACCTTGGGTGACCAGTTGCCTTCAGGTGCAATTTGCAGAGAGCCAGTGCTCGCAGTCCCCTCCCCGCAGCCCCCCAGCTCACTGGAGCCCACCACCTCCCAGGGGGAGTGCAAGCAAGACCAGAAACATCTCTCACATTAACTGCTGCACATTGCAGCTGGGATTCCTCAAGGCTTCACAGATCTTCCGGATGCCTTCATCTTCCAGAGAGTTGTAGCTGAGATCCAGCTCGGTAAGGCACTGCTTGGTAGCCATGACGGTGGCGAGGGTTGCACAGCAGGCTGCCGTGAGATCGCAGTTACCCAGCCTGCAGGGAGAGGAGGGAGAGGCCAATGCAGTGAGCAATAGCTCCAGAGACCAGCCCACATTTGGGCAGCAGGTGCAGATATCCCTAGCACAGACCAGAGATCCCCATTAGGCTGGCATGTCTGAGATATCAGCAGGGGCTGGTTCGTGGTCTTCCCACAGAGACAGCCATCCTTCTGGTGACTGCTGGTGACCTAAAAGCCCTCCCTAAAGCTTCATGGTGTGTGGCTACAGGTGGAGAAGGAACCATAAGAAGATATTCCTGACATCAACATCACGCATAATCTCCTTGGTTTAAACTGATCATAAATCATTTCTAAAGTTTTTTACTTGAGACTTGCAACCATCTATCTAAAAAGGGCAATGGGGGCCTCTCAGCTGAGAACCAAGCAGCTTTAACTGGTCAGCAAACACAGCTTTCTGGGCAGAGACTTCAAGTCTTACTGATGTCTCCCATGACTCATCTGCTCAACTCACTCACTGTGAGTGTCAGGCACCGGAGCACTTCTGTCAAATTATGTGGAGGAGACATGCACGGTGCCCCAAGTATTGCACAGCCCACAGCCACACCAGTCCAGAGCTTGGTGCCCGCCTGGGAAGGTAACAAGCAGACAGGGAAGTCGAGTCCCACCACAGGCCTGGCTCCTGCTCCTACTGATGAGGCTGGAGCAGCGCTTGCACTGGCAACCGTAGAGACTATGGAAAGCAGGAGGCAACTGGTGAATTCAGGCAGGTTTTGCACTGCAACTGGCAGGCATGGGAATTTGCATGCCAGATCTGGACCAGCAATTCCTCCATCCCAGAGTCCTACCTGAGAGAGGCCCTGTGGGCGAGTTCAGAGAAGGGCATGGGAAGCTCTACAGTGAGCTGCTCACAGAACAAAGCAACATCCCTCCAGCCTCCCTACACTACTTTAGATCCTGAAAGTATGCTGCACCATGAAATTTCAGTTCTGCACCCGGGAAAGTGCCTGTGGACAGCTATGAATGCACCATCGCATGGGTGACAGCCTGTACTTGCAAGAGACTGTGAGTGACAGGATACATGGAAGTACTTGTGGCTTCCATTTACTTGCTAGTTGATTAGTTAAACATTGATTTATGGTGTGAATTGTTTCATGTGACCAAAAAAAATACCATGCTACCATCTATTGTTATCTCCCTCTCTCTGCATGCCATTCTTGGAAGAAAGAGAGACAGCAAGAGAGAAGATGACTTCTGAGAGTGCACCTTACCATAGGGACTGGATGTTGCAGTTGGGGTGCAGCAGCCCTTCACACATGAGTTCAACACCTGCATCTCCCAACTTGTTCTCGCCAATGTGCAGTACTTTCAAGTGCTTGTTCACGCTGAGAGCGGAGCTGATGGCCTTGCAGCAAGCAGTTGTGAGCCCGCACTCTCTAACCCTGCAAGGCAAAAGTGACATGAGATCTGGATGGAGGATCTAGAGAGTATCAGGTACCGTTCACTTCTTTACATTTGCTTCACAGGAGCCCGGACTGGGGAACCAAAGCCTTTCCGCAATCACTGCACTCCTCTCAATCTGCTCAGTCCTGTCTAAGCAGCACCTTTCCCACTCTTTACATTTGGGATGTCTGTCTAGCAGTGTGCACCTAGGAAAGGCACCGGCCCATAAAGCACAGGAATGACCAGACACAAAGCGCGCTGCTCTCACAGTCACTCTCAGCTCCTGAGGCACCTCATCAACTCCCAGGCCAATGGGACAGGGGAAGAACGCAGCTGGGGGCAGGTGCTGAACTTGCCATGTTCAAGTGCTGCTTGTTCAAGTTCTGTGTGAAAGAACAATTTTCCTCTCCCGGCCACATGATACCAGACCAAATGCTGAGCCTAAAAGGTAATGCTGTCAGCAGAGATGATGCTGAGAACAGTTTATGTTATTAGAGCCTTCTTTTGGGTCGTCAACGACAGAGTTTGGATCCAGTGGAGAACCTGAGATATCTTATCATAACACTCATTTTGCATTACATGAGGCCTTTCAAACTTCAGATGTCCCTTAGCTGCCATTTGTTGCACAATAAAATACATTAGACAGAAGCTCTGCAAGTGATGCTTGGTCTCCTATTGCTTATAACAGGATGGCTGGGGTAGATCTTCAAAACATCTATAAGTTTAGAAATACAAATCCCTTTAGCTCTGTAAGTCTAAATCCTTTAGGTAACAACTGGCACGAGCTTTTTGTGGCAACTCGGGATCTACCTGGTGGGCATTACTTCAACTACATCTTTCTTCAGTGAGGTCTCCAAAAACGGCAGTGGGTACACATAACTTGACAGCAGCTCACCATAGCTCCTGGAGTTTAGATTTGGGGTCCTTGAGCGCCTGACACAGCATGTCCATCCCCGAGTCTCTCAGGTTATTGTCTATCAGACTGATCTCTGTGAGGGTCTCTTTTGTACTGATGAGTCTGGAGAGGTCTTTACAGCTAGCACTTGTGAGATCACAGTCCCATAACCTGCAGGGAAGAACAAAATATTATTTTCCCCCAAGAATGACTTAGACTAGAAACAGAGTCCTATTTTAGTATTCTGAATTTCTGGTTACATCATCTCATCTTATTCTACTCTTTACAAAACCCATTCATGCATCACACCACACAGCTTTCTCCTTACTTTCCATCCATTGCACCAAAAGCTCTGCTTGTAACACAAAAAAGAAATAGGAATATGCAATTCTAGTAGAAAGGTAACAGGAAGCCAAGACAACGCCATCACAAATTTCCATCCAGCCTCTCCCCAGAATTTGATCTAAGCGATTTCAGTGCTGTCCTGCTTCTTCATGGTGTCCTCCACCCAGTTTTGAGAAGTAGCTGATTTGCAGCAGAGACATTCTTGCTTCACTAGGGGGTGTAACTGAGACACTTTCCACATAGGAGCAAACCAGCCGCACAACACAGATAGCTCAGAGGCTGCAAGAGGGATTTGAGTAACCTCTGCCTCCCCTTACCATAGCTTCTGGATTTTGCAGTTTGGATGCATCAGTCCTTGGCACAGCAGAGCCAGACCAGAGTCCCCGATCTTGTTATCCCCCACGGAGAGATCTATCAGCGATGACTTGTTACTGAGAACAGCACTAATCTCCCGACAGCTATCGCTGGTTATGCCACAGTTCTCCAGGCTGCAGAAAAAAACCACAGTTGGAGTTGCTGCCCCAGACCTGCTGTGTTAAGATACACCCCAACACCCCCAGTTCAGACTGAGAAGGGGCTGTGGGATGGTTCCTTGCTGCTAATCAGTGCAGCTCAGCCGGGCATTGCTAGACCCTGTAAGGCTCAGAGATGATACAAGTATACTAGACGGGCTCTGGGTCAGGCAACACACCGCTCCTGCACTCCAGAGGCTGCAGGGATTAATGCAAGGATTGTTTTTGCCAAAGTCCCCCTTTACATTGACTGTCCTTTTTAAGAGGAACTTTTGGCTGTATCACACAGTGAGTCCCTGGCAGCCAACCCCTGCTGAAGTTCAGCGGCAAGATAAAATGAGTCACACTTCTCCCCTAAATCCCTTTAGGGGCTTTATCCCAGATACGAGGCCAAATCCAGCATCTCTGTTTTGAAGCAAAAAAGGGATCTGGATAAATATACTCAGCTGGCTGGTAACTCAGGGATAAGAACTGGAGCCACTGAGGGTGATCGCGCCTCTGCTCTCAGATACTGGCGAGCAGTCACTCCTTGTAATCACAGGTTTAACCTGGGGTACATGCTCACACTGAACCAACAGGCATGTTGTCCTTGCTGTTGTGTCCAAAAATCTGATTGTTGTTAAGGTATAGGTAAACTAAACCATCTGCTGATGAGGCGGTCAGCCTTGACTCATCTTTGAACTCTGTTGCTTCCCTGCATCTGTTGTTGCTTGTTTTGTACATTAACGGTAAAGACTTGGGAGCAGCTTCCCGTTTATATACCCTCATCCCAAACTGATGTATATATTATATAAATACCATATATTATAAATACCCAACTCATCCCAAAACACTTGCACAGATGCCTTTTCCCACAAAATAAATATCAGGGAATTGCCTGCATCTTTCTGCTGCGATGTATAACATAGAGCCAAGCTGTAAATCACAGCTATTTCTATTCACAAATAGAATGATTGGGGTTGGAAGAGAACTTAAAGCTTATCCAGTTCCACCCCCTGCCCTGGGCAGGGACACCTCCCACTACACCAGGTTGCTCAAAGCCCCGTCCAACCTGGCCTTGAACCCCTCCAGGGATGAGGCAGCCACAGCTTCTTTGGGCAACCTGGGCCAGTGTCCAACCATCTTCATAATAAAAAAATTTCCTCCTTATATCCAATCCAAATCTACCCTCTTTCAGTTTAAAACTGTTGCCCCTTGTCCTGTCACTGCAGGCCCTGGTAAAAAGTCTCTTGCTATCTTTCTTATAAGCCCCTTTAAGTACTGAAAGGCCGCAATAAGGTCTCCCCGGAGCTGTCTCTCCTCCAGGCTGAACCCCCCCAACTCTCTCAGCCTGTCCTCACAGCAGAGGGACTCCAGCCCCCCCAGCATCTCTGTGGCCTCCTCTGACCCTGCTCCAATAGGGTGAGCTCAAAATGACATGCTAAAAAAAAAAAAAAAAGGTCAAAAAAACCCAAAACTAAAAGCCTCAGATATTTGCTTGCAGTTTTCAGTTACAGAAATCTGAGCTCACAAAAAATCTGGCCTAAATGTCAAGCATTCCTGACAATAATTTTTCCTGTCTTATGGATGGTATGACTAGCAGCAGGACTAGGTACAGTTAGAGATAACCAGCTCTTCCTTACTGTAATAACTCTAGGTTGCAGCTTGCCTCCACCAGTCCCCAGCAGAGCTGCTTTACAGCTGTATCTCCCAGGGTGTTGTTACTCAGGCTGAGCTCCTTCAGGGTGGGCTTGCTTTGCAGAGCAGCATTGAGAGGTTCCACAATATCAGCTGTGAGTTCACAATACTCCAGCCTGCAAGAAGAAAAGAAGTCCAAGGGAAAAACACCCATCTTCACCATGTCCCGCCACCTGCAAACATCAGCTGTGGCAAAAGTGTATGTTACCCAGGTTAGAAAACACGCCAACGTGAATTGAGACCATGATACATGAAAAGAAAGATAATCATAAGAGTTTTTAACAGCATCTTCCTGCTCATTTCAAGAAGTGTTACAGAACACTTAAACTAGACCCCAGGGGTCCCTAGCAAGATTAACTACCCACCCCATTTTTACACTAGTCCTCCGTTAAACCAGTGGACAAGCTGCCTTGGAACACAGGACTGAGTTTTGCATAGCAACACATCAGGCAGACAGACTCGCCACTGCGCCTTCCCAGGAGGAGCTGGGGGCTGCGAACAGACCTGGGTCCCACTCAGCTGTAAAACAAAGACCAAGTGCAGCAGAATCAGATTTTCTCTGGGCATCTGAGAAGTCCTGCATTAACAACCACCGCTGCCAGGAGGGTTAAACAAAGCTTATGGGAATAGATACCCAGCTCTTACAAACCCACGAGACCTACCAGCATGAATAAGCATGCCACAATTTCAGATAAAACAGGAAGAAATCCACATTTGGCAACAAAACTCCTGCTCGTCTCAAAGGAAAGACAAACATAACCTGTCTGATCACCAAAAAAGCCCAGTGACTACTTACTGCAGCTTCTGCAGCTTACAGTTGGGGTTCATTATCCCTTGACACAGGACCTTCACTCCAGCAGTTCCCAGTTTGTTATCACCTACGTGCAGCTCTGTCAGGGACGGCTGTGCGCTGAGGACGGAGCGGAGAGTCTCACAGCTGGCACTCGTCAGATTGCAGTTTTGCAGCCTGAAGGAGAGAGGTAAATGGGGTGAGGGAAACGCACCCCCAGAATTACAGAGGCTCTTCTCAGAGAGGTGCAATCGCTGAGGTTTGAGCTTGGAAACGACACCATGGCACTGACAGTGTGTAACGCTCTAGAAAGCGGTATGTCCAGGTAAGTACTGCTATTTTACAGGTCTGCCAAAATATTTTATCAGCTAGTATTATACCTGCAGCACAAACAATAGACCCCATGCTTCATTCAGTGTAATGGCTCATATAGTGCCTCTAGCAGAAGAAGGACCCACCATACATTAAATAGCACCGCAACTGCTTTATCGAAGTGTCCTAATCATCATGAAGCTTATCCCAGAGATAAAGCAATGGCATCTTATGATTTCTTCCCCCCTCTGGAAATGTGATCCAGAGTAGCTAAATGTAAAAATCTCATCCAACATGGCTTAAATCCCTTGATATTGTTTAGAAGTTTAATGGTATACTACAAGAAGGATCTATGAAGCTGATCCTTCAGCACTCAGGCTGGGAGAAGCAGCATAGGAACCACGCTGGTATTGCTATTGGGTGTTTAGAGCTATCGGACAAGACCTTCCAGCAACAGAGAGGTAGTGTGCATGGTGATACTAAGTTTGGCTTGGGTATGGCTGCTCTTTTATTCCCTAAGGCACCTTACTAGAATCCCCAAAATGGACAATTATGTTTCTACAGAATTGAAACAGCCTAATCCAGGCTGTTACTTGAGCATCTGGAGAAGCTTGAAGCTTAGAACAAACTGAAAAATT
Organism: Numenius arquata; assembly: GCF_964106895.1. NCBI lineage: Eukaryota > Metazoa > Chordata > Aves > Charadriiformes > Scolopacidae > Numenius > Numenius arquata. Next base: position 13,691,726 of record NC_133581.1, read on the forward strand.
ACTTGTTAGCCTTCCAGTACAGAGTATCACAGTTATTTCTTGAAGGCCCATCAGAGAGCTGCAGTTTGATGAGCTTTACAGTCAACTTTCCCTGTATTTGTCAGTGAGTCCTCATTGCAGGGGACAATGAGGGGACTTTGAAGCAGCCATATCTGATTTAAAAGGCAGATGATTTTTACAAGGTAGCGTCATGAAGATCCTCGACCCATCTCAAGAGCTGGAGGACTCTAGTACCCTGCAGAAGACATGCTGGTCAAAGAAGATAGCATCTCTTTGAGGGTCACTGAGGAGCAGGGGCAGCATCACTGACTGTGACTAAAGCTCCTGCACCATGGTTGCCGAGGGAAGACCACTAATGCTATAATGTGGTGCTGGTCTTCTGCAAAACATGCTGTCTTGACTCGAGCTGGCCCTGGCCTACTGAGAAGACAAGGCTTGAGGCAGAGCCAGTCTGCTAGAGTGCAGAAAGACTGACAGCTCTTGAAATGCCAAGGCTCATGAGAACACCCTTTTGCTTGTCTCCTAGAGAAAGGAGCGAGCAAACTGCACCAGATGCTAAATGCTGTGCTTACAACTGGCAGAAGAGCCCTCGGAAAAAAGCACTTGGCTGGGAAAATGCCACCTGTCCTCGATGCTGGAAGACAAAGGAAGGCAGACTGATGATCTGGAGTCTTCCAATATATATACCACTTAGACAAAAGCTTCTGGGGTTTTCCAGCCATCTGACCTAGGTAACTGCTGAGATGCATCAGCTCGGCTCTTACTACCACCATATACCAGTTTACCTTTTGACTTCACCTGCAGCAGACTGCAAGTATGTCAGAGCAAGACAATCAATGGGGCTTTACCATAACTTCTGTAGGCTACAGCTTGGCATCAGCAGCCCTTTACACAGGTATTCAATGCCTTCATCTCCCAGTTCATTGTTGTTCAGCTTCAGCTCTGTGAGGGACGGATTCATATTGATGACGGAGGAGAGATCCTCACAGCTACTGCTGGAGAGATTGCAGTCATCCAGCCTGAAAGAGAAGGAAAGAAGGAGCACTTTAGTCCTCAAGGTTGCTCTGTTCTCCCTGGCTGGAGCAGCATTCCCCGGGAAGGCTTAGCAGGTGATTTACTCCTCTGCAGTCCCTGGGATGCCTTTGTAAGTATGTGCGTGGCCCACTGGGCGATGCATGGCCCAAACCAAGACGTGCTGCCTCTGCAGGGCTGCGGTACAGGAGGGGCTGGAGGGGAGTTCCCCAGGCCATGGACCTCCTCCGTGCTGCGCAAAGAGGGCACGTGACTCAAGTCATCCCCCCTCATCAGGGCTTCAGCTGGAAGATGCACCTATATTTAAACACTGATAGCAACAAACTACTTGATGTGTGAAGCCACGTGTAACCAGAGGCCAGCTTAGAGGCTGTCAGACTGGTTCTGCACTGAGACCAGCCAAGCTGGGTCTTCAGCCAGCGCCAGTTACACCCACCAGCAGTTTGGTGTCATGTAGGTGACTCATGTTGGTCTGCACCGTCTCTCTCCAGCGTGACTCTCAGTACAAGAACTGTGAGTTTGCAGTGTGGCAGTGGCTTCTCCCACTGGACATCAGCATTTTTCTGGTTGTTTTGAGGGAGTTGAATTGGAAGGAGAGCCAAAGAAAGGATCGGGAGCCCAGGACAGGCAGGGAGGTGTACAGGGAGGCAGAAAAGACATGGGGTAAAAGGAAGGTGTCATGAAAAACCCTACAGCCCTAGGCACAGACACAGCCAGGACTGCCAAAAGTTGCATGGTCATTTCTCCTTAGGCAACACTATGAAAACTGAGGCTCTAGTAGGCTTCTCCTTCCCTCCCTCTGGCAAGAAGACTTGGCTCCCAACGGGATCATGTTCAGCCACTCTCACCCGCTACGTCTTGAGCAGCCCAGCCTCTGCCCAGGAAACAACCATCCTTCTGCCTTCTGCCACCCAATGCAGACCTTGGGAAATCATGGTCAGGCCCACGAAGCTTGCCTGCAAAAAACTCCTTGGCAAAACAAAAGCAAGTCCCCTTCAACCTGCCTGACCTCCTCCAAGCCATTGCTGGCTTGATGTGGCCCATCCTCTCCAGCCCGAGCAGGATGATACCAGCACATGGGGTGTGAATTCCCAACCAGAAGAGGTGGAAGAGTCCAGAAGAAAGTCTTCTGAACCCTGTCCTACAACTTACACTCCAGGAGATGGTTCCCTCACCCTGGTTTGCTCAACACACAAGGCAGGTACTTCAGAAGGCCAAGTGAAGAGTTAAAAACTGATGTCATGTGGCTTGCGTGTGACTATTAAGTAACAGTTACTTGACAGCATCCAACCTACAGCCCAGAGAGCATGCAACCTAATGAGCACAGAGAGATGTCTTCCCTCTCTCGAGGGAGAAAGAAAAAGATGGAATTACCAAAACAGTGGTCAAATGTTTAGATAACCACATTACCTAGTTGAGTTCTATGGCACGCCACAGAACAAGGGCAGCATTACCTCATACCAAAGGATGCTATGCATAGTGGAAAAAAACTTTGCAAGGGGGGGTTCCGCCTTTAAATTAACTTTCTGGATAAAAATAGGTAGAATCATTCCTGTTATCGTGCAATTTCTAAGTCACAGGTCAACAGCTCTGCAGCTCAAAAACACAGGAGAGAAACGCAATAGTTCTTACTTAGAAGAGATGATATGCAACTAGTTACTACCTGATGGTTTTGCAGGATTTCATGGTGGACAGAAGTTCAGCCCATCTAGATGGGCTCATCTCCTCACACTGGATGTCAAGCTCCATTTTGACAGTTGAGATAAGACCTGAAAATTAAAAATAGTAATAATAATCAAACTGTTATATTTTTCATTGACTGAAATCCCCCTACTCTCAGACATGAGTTATGCTGTGCAAAGAGGACAGACTGTGTTTTTCCAACACCAGCCTGCTGCAAGCAACAGTACGAGCCAGCAGTGCTGGAATGGTTTTGTCTGGGATTCAGCAAGGCCCTCCTCCGAGAGGCAAAAGCACATGGATCTTGGCATGGATATGGCAACAGCTTGTTATCTGAAGGCTGCTTGTGAGACAGTAGGATGCTCCCCTTCCCTCTCCAAGGGAGCTTAACCAGAATGAGCTTTTCAGAGGCAGTGGTGCTATTCTCTCTCACTGTCGCACTACTGAGCCACGCAGCCGCTCAGTGGCACCAGTGTGGCACACCTGACTGATCGTGGGATTTCCAGCCATATTTAAAATTAGGGTATTTTTGAGAGAATGAGGGTGAATGAGGAAAGTGAGCATGAGAACTGACTGGGCTCAGATTAAAAATCCTGCTGACCATACAGCTGTGCATGAGAGGTGGAACCTAGGTGGATGGGAGAAGCTTTCCTCCACGATTTGATATCCAAGCTTAGAAAGGTCGCTCTGGTTGGGCAAGGCCATGTACAGAGAAGCTGGTAAGCAGGAATTTTTTTCGCTCTGCAGTCAAACTGCATTTCTGAAATGATGTCCAGAGAAACATGCACAAAAATACGCCAAGGCCAATAGCTGAGCTCTAGGCTGAGTCTACAAGGGACAGTATTAAAGGCAGCACTCCAGTAGGTGACAACATGCAGTCTCAGTGCCTTGGCTTTGTTAACATGACTCAGAGTACTGGGTATTTTTAAAAAAAAAAAAATCTCTTGAGCTATCACATTGGAATGTGAACGGTAAAAAAAACCCACCAGGCGTTACTGACTGCAGTTTGTCACCGTCTTTCCCATCTCAATCACCTCCTTCTACCATAAAATCAAGGGTGTCCAAAACTAGGCTTTTCAGAGAGGCGAGTTTGGTACCAGAGCACACATCAGGTTTCATCCACAAGAAATGCCTCATCCACGTGGGGAGAGGAAGAGCCAGGAGAGGAGGGAGGTGCTGAGCACATACTCTTAAAAACACACGAAGGAAAGCGAGTGTACCCAAAGCGAAGCGCTGCTGGAAGTCACGGGCCACGTCCTCAGTGGGTCGGCGTCACAGCCCCACGAGTGAATCACGTGGCGTTAAAAATCAGCGCTGACCCAAAAAAAAAAAAAAAAACCCAACAAAAAAACAGTGGAAAAAAGCGAGAGAACAGCGCAAAGGACACCAATTACATAATTTAGCAAACACCTCCAGAGTTTGCTCGCTGTATTTTTTTTTTCCCCCCCTGTTTTAACTCCCTCAGACCAAAAAAGTTTTGTGTCACCCCCCTTCCCTTCCCTTCCCTTCCCTTCCCTTCCCTTCCCTTCCCTTCCCTTCCCTTCCCTTCCCTTCCCTTCCCTTCCCTTCCCTTCCCCTCCCCTCCCCTCCCCTCCCAAGCTCTGCACTTTTCTGCGAGCTGAGGGAGAATCCCTTTTTTGGGGTACCCCATCTCCGACTCAGTCCTACCCCCCCGCGGACACCCCCCCACCCCCCCATCGCTGCTAGTCCTCTCTCGGTCACAAGGCGACCGCCTCCTCCTCCTCCTCCTCCTCTTCCTCCCACCCACCCACTTCTTGCACCGCAAGAAACACCGCAAAACTCGCCCGGGTCTCCCTTCTCCACGCCCCGGGCTCCGCGGCCCCGCCGCTCTCCTACCGCCGCTCCGCGCAGCCGCCGCCACCGCCCGCCCCGGCTCCTCCCCGCTCCGCTCCGGCTCCTCCCGGCGGGGCGACCGCCCCGCCGGGAGGAGCCGGAGCGGAGCGGGGAGGACCCGGGGCGGGGTCTGTCCCCTTCCTCCACCTATTCCCCCTCCCTATTCTACCCCCTTTTCCTCTTTCTTTCCCCTTTTCCTCCTCTTTCTTTCCCCTTTTCCTCCTCTTTCCCCTCCTCTCTCCCTTCCCCCCCCCCCCACCCTCTTTTGCCGCTTCTCCCCCTTTCCTCCCCGTCTTGCCTTTCCCTTCCCTTCCTTTTTGTCCTGACTTCTCCCTTGTTGCCCCTCTTTCCCCCCTTCTTTTCCTCGTTTCCCTCCCTTCTTCTTTCCCCTCCCCTCCCCTCTTCTTAGTCTATCCCCTCTTCCCTCTTTTCCCATGTGTTTTCCTCCCCTTCCCTCTTTTCCCCTTCTCACCTTCCCCTTTCTTCTCTTTTTCCTGTGCTTTCCCCACTTCCCTCTTCTTCCTCCTTTTCTCCCTCTTTTCCCTCTGTTTTCTTCCTCCTCCCTTGCCCTCTTTCTTCCCTTCCGCCCCTCTTTCTCTCTTCCTTCCCTCTTTTTCCTGTGCTCTCCCAACTTCCCTCTTTTCTCTCCCTTTTCTCTTTCTCCCTTCTTTCCCCCTTCCCTCTTTTGTTCCTTTTCCACCCTTCTGCCCTCCTTTTTTTGCCCCTTTCCCTTCTCTATCTCTATTTCTTTTCTCTTTTTCATCTTTTCCCCCACTTCCCACTTTTCCTCCTCTTTTTCCTCCCTTTCCCTTCCCCCCCTCACCCTGTTGCCCCTTTTTCCTATCTCCCACTGTCTCCCCACAGAGCAGGAGCACTTGGATACGAAGGAAACAAGACAGGAGAGGGGGAAATCCCTGTAGCAAGGAGATGCGCAAGGGATGGGAGGATGGGAACATTCAATGGGAAGGGGTCCCACCCAGGCTGAGAGGGCAAACTGCCCCGTGCTGGAACCCGGACCCTGATGCAGATGCATGCAGGTCACTCAGGGGAGAGGCAACATGGTGGGGGGGTGCTCAGCAAGGGGAGACAGGACCTCCCTTGTACTTCCCTGGGGAAGTCGGAACTGGGAACACCAACAAAAATAGCCATTCGTCAGTGGTCTCCCTGACGGCTGCCAGAGGGCTGCGTACTGGGGGTGGGCTTTGAGGGCCTGGGATGTCCCCCCGATCCATCCCTTTTACCAGTTCTATCTGTGACGCACCTTCTCTCATATTCTATCTCCCTCATTAGCGCAACACGTTGACGAGCAGACGGGCTGTACCTCGCCGGCACAAAGGCCTCTCCCTCTAAGCTGTTTGAAACGAAGCCCAGAGCAATGGAGGATGGGCGCGTTGGAATTTTGCTGCTGCAATGACTGTCGCCCTCCCCAGGCTTTCCCAGTGCCACTGCACCCGCCCGACCCCAGTGGCCAGTGGCTTGCCCACACATCCATCCCCCGGCGGGAGCGAGGGTGCCAGCGCCTGGCTGGGGCTGGAAGGCATTCGTCATCGCTCGCCTCGCTTCCTCCTCCGGCTGCCGGCTACTCCCTGTCTCCCTATTGTTTCCCAGTACTTTTAGCCCTACTAAAAGCTCGTTCAGACTTTCACAAGACAGAGCGAAGAAAGGTTTTGAAGCGCCGAGAGCTTTCTAGGCAACCTACTGAGTCACCTCTTCCCTCTCCCTCTCCCCTCCCTCCCCCCAAAATCTTAGCATCTCCCCCAGTTTCTCCTTCCTACAAACACCCCATCCCCATCCCCCTGGCTCACACAACAGTTCAGTTAAGCACAACCAGCCGTTCCCTACAAAGCAGCCTCCCTCTGCAAGGCACAGCTTCAAAATCACTACGTGCTCCTCCCCGGTAAGCAGAAGGGAAAGTTTTAGAGAGTTTAAGAGCCCGGTTTTGCTGCTGATACGTACCTCGCTCTTCTCGGTGCTCTGTGGGGAGCGAGGAGGGCAGAGCTGACGCCTTCCTGCTGCCGTTACCACGCAACCTCTGCTGTTGTACACATGGTGCCTGCTAGAGGGAGAAAAGCAGTTTTGGGTTGTGACGGCTTTTTTTCCTCCCAGGGCAGCTCTTCAGGGGCTTGCAGAGCCACACTCTGTACACGATAGTACCTGGCTTAGTGACGATACAAACATCCCATAAAACCTGATGATGACAAAGACAGCTTCAACTTCTTACCCCTGATCATGTAGCCACTCGCCAGGGTTTAGCCCAGAGCAAGGGAGTAGTTGCCATTGAAGGATCCATTTGAAAATGAGGCCACCACAGTGTTAAAGCACGGATAGAGATGCCGGAGTTTGCAAATAGTTTCTCCGTTCCTCAGGCAAGCCCCGTCCCGCCTGGACAGGGAGTGATACTGAGCATATTACTGCTTCCCTGCCACCTCACCTGGGGGTTAACCCCCCCAGCAGGGGCTAGGGCATGGCCAGCCCCCTGCTCCTGCATGAGCTGGGTGCTCACACATCCTGGAGGGGTCCCTCGGCAACAGCCCTGATCGTGCCTCTCTAAAATTGCCTCTGGGAAGCAAGCAGGGCACCTGATCCTACACCTCCTCCTCCCAAACCCCCACTGGCTCTTCCCCTCCCCAAAGATTACCCTGCCATCGCTCAATCTGCATCGCATGCTAATTGCAGACTGAAGTAACCCACTTCCCCCCCCCCCTCCCCCGCCATCCTCAATGGCGTGAAGATTAATTAATGTTTCAATAGACTGCAAATGAACCAGAGGCAAAAGGCCAGCTCTGTTTTTCCCTCCCATGGCTGCTGACGCCAGCGGAGGAGATGGCGGCACGGTCTGGGAAGCACAGCCTTTGTTGCACCCCAGGGGGAGCAGTAGAGGTTTTCCCCCTAATTTCCTCTATTATCCTTCTTCTGGAGGAGATGGGAACCAACCATCAGAAGAGCTCAAAGAGCTAAAACCCACCTTCCTTAGTGCCCAGAAGAGAGTTGAAAGCCAGAGGGTGCACCTCTTCCCCATTCCCGCTCAGGAACAAAGGAGTTGCTAAAACAGTCCTTGTGTCCCTGGGTCTGACCTGAACCCTGCTGAACCCCAGCCACGTGCCTGGAGATGGCACGAGCTTCTGGCTTCAGTGCTTGCCAGTAGGCTCCACCAGTGAAGGATGTCCCTGCCCTTCGGGCTTAGAGTGATGCTCTCAGGAAGACCACTGGTGTTAGGAAGTAAGTGAAAGCTAACGAGCCGTTGCATCATCCCCCAGCTCACCAGGTAATTTGAAATTGGACGCCTGTCATTCAGCCCAGCAGTAAAGGTGTCATTTCCTATCCAGCCACCACCGGCACCTCGCTGCTCTCAGTTCCTGCTCTGCCGCCAACATCAGGAGTCTCTAAAGGACAAAGTCTAGTGTTTGTTAGAGGTTTCAGAGCAGTTTATGTCACGTGGACCTTCTGTAGACCTCCTGCCCTGGAGAAATTACCCGCTACACACCGGTCTGTGCTGGCGAAAACCTAGATTTACATGCCAGGTAGCCATGCCAAGATGTTATCAGCTTCTATCTTCATGTTGTCCCTTTGGCTGTCCTCACTGTGGGGACAACAAAAGGCATCTCGGGAAAAATCTATCGCCCCTTCCCCAGCAAGCAGGACCAGGTTGTCCTACTCACTGAGATACACACAAATCCAGAGGAAACTATGGAAAATGGGGCTGAGAAAGCCAACAGCAAACACTGGTGAGAAATGCATGTGTGTGTCTTTCCATGGAAACAGTGGAAGAATCTTGGCATGGAAGGTATGTCCATTTAGGCGTTTGCACAAACTCAGGTCTGCAACATCTGCCCTGTGTTTCCTTCTTCTTTGTCACCATTTCCCTGCGTCCTTTTTGAGGTCAGTCAAATTTATCTCCCCTTTTTTTAGGGTCTCCCCCTCCTTTGGCCTTTGTACCAGGGAGGGAGAGCACGGTGGTCCCTGCCTTGCCCCTGCTGCTTGTGGGTATGGCTGGCATGGACCCAGCAAGGGGAGGTCTTGTGTCCGGGGATCTGGAGAGGTTGAGATGTGTCTCTAGAGCAAACTTACAAAAGGATACTTAAATTCAGTGCATTAGCATAAGCTGAAAGCTTTTTCTTTTACCCCTCTGGCAATTTCCTATTCTGTCCTGTCTGCTTTCATGGTGCCTCTGTGCATATACTTAATTGCAATTAAAGGCAATAAAATTTTCAGGGTAGTGACAGACCTTTTGCTAACTTGACCATACGATGCTAACCAGCAAATTCATTGCATAAATTCAGCTATGGCAATCAAGACAGCTAGGCATAAGCATGTGCCCAGCTCCATTTGTTGCACTGGGAATCTTGTTTTAACTCCTACTTGATGCACTGCTGGAAGACATTTGTTCCTCGAGCTTGTGCATGACTTGAAATAAGGCTTTGTAGGGGAAGGAAATGCAAAACTTGTGTCATTCCTCAAGAGCCAGTGGGCTGATAAAGCACTGAGGAGCAAAAGCATCTGAGGAGACAGTGTGGAGAATCTGACACTGTGGCTTAGCTGATGCCTCAGGACCACAAAAAAACAGGGAGGTCAATAAACAGATGCTGGTAGCATGTGGCTGGGAGATGTGAGGTGGCTGAGCAAGTTCTGGGCTCCTCAGCAAATACAGGCAAACGTTCACCCCAACTTGCATGTGTGCACACACACATATGGATGCTCCATACTGGCAGCTCATTATAGATTCCCACAAGAAAGCCATTAGGGAGGAATTTTTAGCTGTTCTGATGTGGTCATCTTGTTCTCGTAGAAGAAAAGCTGGTCTCTTTATTTCACGCTGGTTTTATTATTTCAGGGGGTGGAAATCACGATAATGAAATAGTGCTGTGTGTATATGCATAATATTTTATCCCTGTGTATGCAGTCTTTCCCCGTGGGTCCAGTGAAAATGGACCCCCCCAGAAATGGGGCTTTCCAGACGTGTTCAGCAACCACTGCACTGCATTGGCCTGCAGAAAAAGTACGGTCAGGGCAATTTTTTGCCCAACCCCGCTTTTCTTCCGCATCTTCTTCCTCAGTCTGTGGCAGTTGTTGCCTGCCGGTCTGCAGAGGGCGATGCAGCATCAGTTTGACCAGACTCGGGGTCCTCCTTTAGTTTTCCATCATACCTAGGTTGCCGGTGGTCACCAAGCTATTGCAGGGGGTGAGAGTTGAGATGATGCCAAAGCTAGAGGGGAAAATGAGATGACAGGACAATAGGCACAAATGTATTTCACAATCCAGTCTCCTCATGCCAGCTGTGTAGCAGCTGATGAAATAGGAGACTGCAATGGATTTCACTTTCCTGTTAAATCCTGCTGCATAGGAAGACTTGAATCGTTTGTTGAAGCTTTGAAGACCAATGTGGTGACAGCTGGTTATTTTATGAGTTTGTCTCAGAAGTTGAGCGCAAATCAGCTTTAAAAGGCAAGGATCACAGAATCATAGAGCCTTTTAGGTTGGAAAAGACCTTTTAGATCATCAAGTCCAACCATTAACGTAACACTGCCAAGCCCACCACTAAACCATGCCCCACAGCACTACATCTACATGTCGTTTAAGTACCCCCAGGGATGGTGACTCAACCACTTCCATGGGCAGCCTGTTCCCATGGTTGACAACCCTTTCAGTGAAGAATTTTTTCCTAATACCCATCCTAAACTTCCCCTAGTGCAACTTGAGGCCGTTTCCTCTCGTCCTATCACCTGTTACATGGGAGAAGAGACTAATCCCCACCTCTCTACAACCTCCTTTCAGGTAGTTGTAGAGAGCAATAAGGTCTCCCCTCAGCCGCCTTGCCTCCAGGCTGAACAACCCCAGTTCCCTCAGCTGCTCCTCATGAGGCTTGTGCTCTAGACCCTTCACCAGCTTTATTACTCTCCTTTTGGCATGCTCCAGCACCTCAATGTCTTGTCAATGACATCTTCAAGCTGAAAAAACTCACAACAACCACACACTCATCTGTATCTCAGACTTCAATTTGCATGTTACCATTGCCATTTTCTGGAACGGACAGGTAGATGTCCACTGCTTGTGGAGACTTCTCTCTCTAGTCTCCATGAGACTACCCATGAGAATTCATGGGTATTTATGCCAAATAATCACTTTGAAAAGCCACTGCATACTGTCTTCAGTTCAGTTCTTCTTTGGGCTATGGGGGATTAATTGGGAATTGTCTTATTTAAACAGCCACGCTGCCTATAAAGAAGGGCAGCGGGATTAGAAGGACTTTCAAAGATCTGCAGTAATTAAAGAGTAAAATAGACAGGACTCAAGCCTGGGGTATGGCATGGCTATAGATGAGCAAAAAGGCCATAGCTAAGTAGTGCCACCCTGCAAATTTCTCCCCACATGAGATTTATTCAGACAAAAAGAGTTTCCCCAGGTTTATTCTTTTCAAAAGGACACCCAGTAATATTAAGGCTTCTTACTCTTTCTGAAGATGTGGTTTAATGTAAGCATATAGCAGAAGAATTTGGTCAGTCTGGAAGGCTGGTGTTTTCCACCATTCCCCAGATCCCAGCTGGGGACTTGATGAACGTGCTGGGAAGTCCCCTGGGATTTAAGAGCGGGGACTCCGAGCCAGATCCCTTCCCTCATCAGCCACGTGTGCGCAATGCAGAGGGGTGAGCCTACCCCAGGCCCCCCACCAAGGGCTGGGAGGGGACGTTTTGCAGTTTGCTCAGGTGCAGGCTGGGGGCTGTGAGCAGACAAAGCTGAATTCCAGTCTTTGCCATGGAAATTTGTCAGGAAGATCGTTTCCCCACACGTGTAACTGGAGAAAGTGTGCAGAATGGTTTTCCACCTTCGGTTTCCACTTCGGTTTATGACTGGAATGGAATCGCCAACTTGAGTGTATTCCTGGGGGGTTGGGTTTTATTTCATGATACAGTCACTTATTAAAAGTTAACCTTCAGTTTTTAAAACCCGCTGCCTTTTCCTTTAAAGCATTTGATTATTCCTCACGGCTTGTTGCAGTGGAATAATAGCAGAATGCGAAGAATTTGAATATATCCACTGGGCAAATGCTTGCCAGTTTGTTGACTAAATAGCACATACATTAATGCCTCCTTGAGGCATTTTGCATCCTTCTCAAATTTACTAAAGGCAAATGAGTGTTTTGGCTCTATCGGAGGCTCCCGGGAAAGGGGACCTCTGGGGCTCTCCGGCCCCTGGACGGGATGAGCCGGTGAGGGCCGGAGCTGGAGGTGCAGTGGGAAGCACGGTGGGTGCTGCGCCCCGCTGCGGGCCTCGCCTGATGTCAAACGGGGAAGCAAAGGCCCTCTTACAGCGCCACGTGTACAGGAGAATGCTCTCCGCTTGCCTTAAACACGGGTTAAGCAAATGTAGCTTTCAGGAATTTTAAATAAGCAAATAAGAAATTAAGGAATGTTTTAGAAATGAAAAGCAAAACGCACAGGTGGCTCGTACAGCTAGAGCGCTGTCGCCTTGGAGCCCAAGAAGCCAAAAGCTCTCTGGAGAATGCGGGCATCGATCCCGCTACCTCTCGCATGCTAAGCGAGCGCTCTACCATTTGAGCTAATTCCCCTCCTGCTTATACCCTCCTGTCGGTGCCCCTCTATTCTCTTCTCGCGAGACGCCGGGCCGTTGCACGTCCCCTTCGGCGTTCTCACTGCGCCTGCGCGGGGGCGCGCCGCCTGGGGCTTGGCGGCGGCGGCGCGCGGCGGGCCGGGCCGGGCAGGGCGCTGGGCGCGCGCCGGAGGATGCGCGGCGGGGCCGGCAGCTCGCGCCCGCCCGCGCGGCGCCCCGCGGTGAGGAGCGGAGGGCGCGCGGCGGGGGGGGGTGCGGGGCCGGGCCGGGCCGGACCGGGAGAAGGTTCGGGGGGCGCGGTGGGGTTCGCCTGGGGAGACGGCGGCGTGCGGAGCCCGAGGGGACCGTGCGTGGGCAAGTACCGGCCGGGGGGGTTGCAAAGGGCAGCAGTCTGGGGGCATCGCGGGGGTTGCGGAGGGCTGTAGGCGTGGGGACAGCGGGAGGGGCCGGTGTGCTGAGAGCTGTGTGCCCCGGGGGCACGGGGGGGGTTGCAAAAGGCTGTGTGCCCGGGGGCGGGGGGGGGGCACGATTGCAAAGGTCTGTGTGCCCCGCAGCATCCAGGGGTTTGCGGAGAGCCTGGGGCACCCCTGAGTGGGAAAGCGAGGGGTGTCCACGGGGGTGCGCGAGTGGGGGCCTCGGAAAGGCTGCGAAGGGCTTGGTGCGCACGGGAAAGCGTTTTGGGGGTGAAGGACTGCACAGGGCTGGGTGTTTGGGGGGAATGGGGGGCTGTACAGAGTTGTGTGCCGGGGGCGGCTGTGTGGAGGGTCAGAGCTTGGGGCTGTGCCCCTGGCAGAGACGCTGCTGGGGGGGTCCTTTGCATCGAGGTGGGGCTGCATTGAGGTCAAAGCACAACAAAACAAAAAAAAGCCCACCCAAAACACTGGGGTTTTTTTCCTCCCGCTGGCTGAAGCAGCGCAGGAGCTGCCCATCATCTTCTTGGTTGCTGTTTGGGGAGGCTTCCCCTTCCCAGTCGTGCCCCTCGGGGGGACGGAGTGGTGAGCCTCCACCTGCCCTTCCCGTCCCTGCTGCTCCCTGGGGACACGCAGGGTGGCACAGGTATGGCCCGGGTGCCCGGTGAGTGGGCGAGGGAGCCCCCAAAATACCTGCTGCCTTAGATGTAGCTGGCACCGCTGGTGGGACAGCTGGGTTCGGTCCCTGCGGGTGGTAGGGGCAGTTGGAGATGCGGCCGCTCAAGTGCCTGAGTTAACAAACCCACTGTTTGCAGTGGGTTCCCCCTGCCCTCGTTCCTTGTGTTGTGATACCTCCTTTAAAAACAACACCCAAAAAAGTGAAATCTGGCAGCATGGTGAATCATGAGGTCTTTTACCTCAAGAAATGGTTCCTTTTGCTCTTGTGCTCTCACTGAAGTTGAATTAAGGGCAGCAGCTCCCCGTTGGATGAGGAAGGAGGTGCTGGGTCAGGAGCAGGGATCTTCAGGCACACATCGAAATGGCAGATGAGGGCATGTACTGGGGTATTCTGGGGAGCTGCGCTGACCAGCTGGGGTTTGGTGCCCTGTTCTTGGTGGAAAAAGGAGATGTGCTCCATCAGGGCGTGCGTAGCAAAGTGGGTGAGAGCATCAGGACCTTTCTGTGCCACCGTCATGCTGAGAAAGAGGAGGCTATTTGTGGGCTTGATGCTTTAACTTAAAGCTGTGTTCAGCAGCAGGGATATCCACAGGATTTAGTTAAAAAACCTGTCACTCTAGTCAAGGGCTTGCCTTGTGCTTTTCTTCCCCTCTGATATTTTTGAATAAGAAAAGGCAAAACCGAGCAGCGGTAAAGGCCAATGCAAAATGTTTTCTAAATCAAAATGATTACAAAATCGCTTCTGTTGTATAACCTCGGTGGTGGCTGCTTAACACCTTGCTGTTGGGAGAGCAGCAAAGTCGTTGGCTGAGCTGGCAGGGCTGCAGGTGGTGATGCCAGCCCCCAGGTTATTGTAATTTATTGAGCAGCGGGGAAGTTGGAGAGTGCGATGTGACCTGCTGCGGCTTTTGCTCCATTGAGGTCCTGGGTGCTTTACACTGTTTGCTTTCCTGCAGTACTTTTGTACTTCTGCCTTGGCTGTGTTCAAGCTGTTGTTCTGTTGGATTCAGACCCACTCTGCTCAGTTTTACACCCTTCCTAAGACATTTGCCTTGGTTCTTCCTCTGATGTACAAGTTACTCTTTTTCCTGAGTGCGTTTGCTGAGCTAGCCTCCTCCAGACTGTGATTTTCTGATGAAATAATCCTACATATCAACAGCTTGACAATTGAAAGATAGATTTAAAAAACTATCTATTTCTTTTACTTGACAGGTTCCGGTCTGTGAATGGGGTCTGCCTCTTGCAGACTTTGCTTATTAGCTTCTCTGAGTGATATTTTATCAAAAATACTTGGAATTTTAAATTTATTCCTCTTTTGTCCTTTTTAACATACTGATATGTTGCATCTTACTTTAAAGGGTCTGTGAAGCATGATCTCAGTTCTTCGGAAACTGTCCTGCCTTCCGTTTATCATTTTCATGGTTGCGAGCTTCTTGTTTGTTTTTTCAGCAGAGGGAAGACTGGCCAACAAACATGTTCTGAAAGACATGTTTATCTTTAAAAAAAAAACCCAACAAGCAGGCAGCCGCACCCATCCAGCAGGATGATTTCTTATCTTGGAGCTTAATTCATAATTCGGATGGCTTCTTACCTTTATCGTTATTTAAAAATGAAAGTAGCTTTCTTAGCTAAGCTATTCCCCTGGGTGCCAGGCTGAAGAGCGTTGCACATGTGTCACTTCTTTTTCTGGTGTCCTCCTGTCTCTTTTACATCACCCTGAGCTGCAAGACCCTGTGATCTTACCCATAGGCTTCTTTTTTTTTTTTCTTTTTTTTTTTTTTTTTTGGAGATGCAGAAAATAGGGAGATGTTTAAGAGTGATGCTGGTGAATCTCACCTTCAATGCAAGCAATAGCATTTCACCAGCTCAGTTTTGCAAAACATCAAGTCGATTCTGTGGAGCTGGAAGAAATGTTTCAGGCTGCGTTTTGCATAGATGCTCTCAGATGTGAGGTTTCACCGCCTGGGTGTTACAAGTGTTTTTCCTGTCACGGGGCAGTCTGCCTCCCTGAATCGTTGTGCTGCTGAGAGCCACTGGCAGAGCAAATGCAGGGGCAAGGGGGAAGAGAGGGCTGCCCTCAGCCTTGCTTTGTCAGTGCCAGCCCCTGTCTCCCTCATTTACTGTGTGGTTTAATAACAGGGCTGTGCAGGATCTTTTCTCACAGCAAAACCTCTCTTTCTCTCTTTTTATTTTTAAGAATTAAAACCGCACTGAAGAGTGTGTGTTAAGATCGACTTTGAAACTCAAAGCCTGTTAGTCCTTCACAGTCACGCTGGAGTAATTCCTGTGTTTTCCTCTCCTGCATTTTAATTACAGGAGAGAGTAGTTCAGCTCCCACAGCTCAAGCTGTTGCAAGGGCACATCTATACTCTGCAAATAAGCTTTCCCCTTGCTATCTTTTACTTGCTTTGGCAGTGCCGTGTGGCTGGGTCTCCATACTGGGGGCAAACATCATTCAAGTGCTGGTGAATCTCCATTTTCTCTTTGCACTCCCTCCCTGCCACAGATAGAGAAGTCCCTTTGTGGGTGACTGGAAAAAACCCCACCCAAACTAACCTACAGCTGGTCTGTGCGAAGAACAGCCCCCAGAGATGCTGAAGTCACAGTGCTATCGGTGGTACTTCGTGGTAGGGTTGTTTGCTGCATCCCCTTTACCTTTGGGCAGCCTGTGGCGCTCCCAGTTGTCCATTTTATGGGGTAATGCAAGGGTGATTTAAGACACTGATCATGCCATGCTGCAAATCGCTCAGCAGGGCAGTGGAATAACCGCTGTGTGATGGAAGGCAGTTTTCTAGCACGTGCAAGATAATCTCCCATGCTGAGGTTAGCAATCTTGGCTGGTTTGCTACGATACGTCTCCCCATTTTACATAGCAGTGGGTATTTCTGAAACAACTATTCAGACTCAAGTGCTTGCTCCATGATTTTGGAGGCGGATGGGTGCTCTCTGTAGCTGTGGGTTTGCTTTGACACCCTCAGCATCAGGCATTTGCAGAGGGACCGGTGCAGATTCACCTCCCGAAGTGTCTGCTTGATGACCAGCCGTGTTTCCTGGCTGAGCATCCCGCCGGGATGCTCCTGCGCGTGCCATCCCCCTCTGTGCCGAAGGAGAGCTAAATTGGGATTGGGAGTGAGCTGGCAAGAGGCCTGGGTGTTCCTAGAAAGATATTGATTGCCCTGGACAGTTCGGGTTTGTTTCTTTTGTTTCCCTGGCTCTCATCACAGGGTCGGGCTCGTTAAGGCAGCAGCTCGTTGGAGGATGGAGAAACAGTGCAGGCTTTGCCGCTTGAGGCTGGAGCAGTGCCATCCCAGCCCGCCTCTCTCAAGTGTTAAGTCTGAAGCAGCCTGCCTGGTAATTCCATTAATGGGAGCCTAGTGCCGGGGAGATAAATGTAATTCCAGGGTAAAGCTGACGCTTGGGCTCAAATGGAGAGGATTTGCTGGTTCTCCCGGGTGCACCGCTGTGAGTAATGAACCCCTGTATTACCCACAGATGATGTTTAAAGTCTAGATGTCAGCGTAAAGACTGGCAGTGATAAAAAAAAATTGCTGCTAAATCTGCATGTGAAGAAGTCCTTAGCTCTGGAGCCTGACTGTCTCTTTGCAATGGGTTTCACCAGGAATAAAAGTTTCTTGCTTAACTCCTGACATGCAGAATGACACAGCGCTAAGCAGACAGCCGGTTCAGGAGACCGCTTGTATGGGATACAGCTAGAGTGAGCTCACTGTGTATAATCGATGCAAAGCCAAAATGATACCCTGTG
Source organism: Numenius arquata (assembly GCF_964106895.1). Taxonomy (NCBI): domain Eukaryota; kingdom Metazoa; phylum Chordata; class Aves; order Charadriiformes; family Scolopacidae; genus Numenius; species Numenius arquata. The sequence goes on from NC_133581.1 coordinate 13,708,709, forward strand.
TATATCACACCAGAAAAGTTGCAAGCACATCAGAGCTAGCCACCGCAATTGCAAGTAGCACAAGCTCCTCCACATTTTTGGGCCTTGTGGTCCACGCTTGAATTCAGAGATTACTTCCCTGGCCGGCTGTTTTCCTGGTTCGATTTCTTTTCTTTTTTTTTGCAGACCACATCTTCCTGTTTGCAGTTGTATAATACCCTCGTGGCACCATCAGCGAGTCTTGTGTTGAAAAGGAATGGTTAATTGTGATATTTTTAGCTCTCCTTGTGGCTCGGATCCTGGAAATCGAACACAGGAGCCAGCACCATTCAGCTTTATGCAGAGGAGCTTCCCGTGCTGCAGGCGGCTGCTGAGCAGTTGCATCCGGCAGGGTGGGAGCTCACAGCGCCCATGAGCCCTGGTGCTGTGGTACCCCAAAACCCAAACAAGGCCCTTGCCCCCACCTTTTGGAGCTCAGTGCAGGATTTTCCTTGTGGGAAGCTACTTGTTGTCAGTCCAAGGGGGAGAAAAAAGGTTCATGAAGAGGAAGCAGGCACTGAGGATGCTCAGCTCCCTGCATGCCCCCATCACACCAGCTTTGCCAGAGTGTCCATTGGTACAAATCTCATCTCCTTAGGACTTGGGGCCCTGCTGGCAACCTGACAGCAGAATTGAAGCCAGCTTGCTCAACAATGCTTATTTGTTGGTGTATTCAGCAGCTTGCCGATACCTCCTCTGCTGTGAGAGGTGTGGGGGAGATTTACTTGCTCAACAAAGTGGGTCTCATGCTTTGCCGGTCACCTGGCAGCAGCTGGGACAGCCGTCCCAAGTCTGCACCCTGCTCAAGCATCTCTTGCTTTTCTTCACAGTAGCTGTGCAGATGTGCCTGGCTTCTTTACGCACACGCTTTGGGCCAGCTGCCTCGCCAGGAATCAGCAGGATCTCACTGAGACTTGCTGCTTGGCTCAAGTTTTTAAATCTCCTGCCTCTCCTTCCCTCCAGTTCTGTTCCCTCATCAGTGGGGGTCATGCTTTGCGTGCCTTTCCCTGGCTGCTAACGCCGCAGCCTGCCAGACATGTGGAGGGTTTGCTGTGGAAAGCTGTCCGGTAGTTGCCTCAACCAAGCGTGCAAGAGCCACATCTGCTGCTCACCGCCATGGTGGCAGGATGTTGGGGGGATGCAGGTATCAGTGTGAGCTAGTGCAATTGCTTTTTTTTGTTTTGTTTTGTTTTATTTTGTTTCCTCCATTTGCATTGTAGCTGACTACTCAAGTTTTAGTTTAGTAGTGTGGTTTTCTCTTCCCAAGATTAAATATTTGAGTGTTTCCTTTCCTGCTTTCATAGCTCTGAGATCTGATTGGGGCTCGAGTGGAGCAAAGTTGCACCAATAGTGAATTGTGTATCTTGTCAAACATTTCAACACAGAGTAGATGAGGAAGGGGCAGGTAGGAAAATGACCTCCCTGTTTAGAAATTCAGTTTCTCAAAAAATGTTGTCTGTAGTGTCTTGTTCTTACTGCTCTCTTCCCTTCCCCCCAGTTCTGTGGGTCAAAACTGGTTGTGAGAGTGTTGTTGTCTGAATAGGGGGGACTTATCAGGGAGGATGTAATACGTTCATTTCCTCTGGGTGCTAATAAAGTGGGTCAGAAGTGTTGCATGTGCTATTGGTGCTGATTACAGTGCTAACCAGGTAAAGTTACTGAAATATTTCAAAGCATCACTATTTTCTTTGCTCCCTGACTTGCTGCATGAGTTTCAAAGGGAAACCGGTGTCTGATCTGCAAAGCACAGATTTGCTTGATGGCTATTCTGGCCTAGGTGCACGGTTCGGACGCCTTAGTACAACAGTTTGGGTGGTCTGGCACTGAATTTGTTCTTTATTGAAGTATTTTTGAGCCATGTCTGCATCACCATCTGGTTTGCTGCATGGCTGACCAGGCAGCTGTACCAGCATAACCGTGGAGGAGCAGCCTGAGCTACCGTGGACGGGCACCCATCACACTGCTCCGTAGGAGGAAGGGCTAGTAGGACCATTAGTTGGCCTCCTGGAGACTCAAAGCGTGTTTGCTCTAGATGTCTAGAGGCTGAGCCAGTGGAGCCTGATTACATTGTCCTTCTGGCTGTCTTGAGCTTATGGTGTAAATCCCACAGCAGGCTCTGCGGGTCATGAACTCAGGATGTTGAGCAGTACTAGAGATACCTTGAACAGCATGTCTGATGAGCTATGTTGCCTCAGTGCTGGGCTCTAAAAGATGCCTGTTGAAAAGCCACAAGCAACTGGACTTGGCATTAATTCATGTTATGGTATCAGGCAGTCAGCTCCTCTGGGTCCTCTCTGAGTTTTTGAGGCTGGAGACCTTGTGATGCTGTATCTGCCCAACATAGGAGCATTTGAGGGGTGACCAGATGGCGATGCTTTGGTACTTCTGTGTGGTGAAGACATCTGGCTGGAGGCTGCTCACGGTCTCCCATAGTGCTAGAGAAAGATGCCATGCTGGTGGAATTTGAAGTTGAATTGTGGTTATATATAACATACAGCTGAGAAAACCAATCAGCTTCAGAAGACTGTGGGAGGAGTTGAACTTGTTTAAAAGTTGTTTAAAATGTGACGTGTTTAAAATGTGATTAGGCTGCCTCTTAAAGTGGGGTGTCATAGTTTAGGTTCCCTGGAAAAAATTGCACGGTGCATGTGTCGAGACAAGGGGCGATCTTGGCTCGGCACGTGTGTGTGTTGCTTTTGGGGTCGGTCTGTAAATCCCCTCATTTATTCTGGCCTTTTGCAGAGCAGTGAGAGCACAGGGAGCTTTCTTTGCTGCAGCATTGCCCTCACCATGCTTTTAACATCTGAGGATCCGGATGGAAATTGTTGTTGTCCTGCCCTTTCATGCACCAGTGCTCGGTCCAGTGGCAGCCAGAGGTTTTCCCTCCAGTCTGTGCTGGAAGGAACAGGAGAGAGACTGGGGGTGTCCATTCCCCATTTTGGCAGTGGAAGACTGTTGTCAGTCCCTTGTGTGTCTGAGGAAACATTTTTCCAAGTCGCTTGTTAGGCTTTTACAGGGATCTTTTCCCTTACTGCTTTCCTGCCTTGGGGGGTTCAGCAGTTATCTCCTGCAGGGTGCTGGACCCAGCACGGGGGCAGCTGAATGGACACAGAGGTCCATCCCCAGAGAGGCTGGGCAGAAGGGGTGATTGCCCCTCCAGCCCTTGGCTGGGAAACACATCCCTGGTCTTTAGTTTGTGGCTGAAACAGTGCTGCTAGTCCATATTCTCCGACTGCTGGGAGTGGCAAGCTTTGAAATGGAAAGACTGGGTTAGCCGGTATCCTGCTTGAGCTGATAAAGCGTAAATTTAGCTCCTTTTGTTTTATTTCAAGAAATTGTATTAAGAAATGAGCAAAAGAGGCTGTGCACCAGAGGCTGCTCCCGCTGCAGATGTCTGCTTGCAAAGCTGTGTTGCAGAGCAATTCCTCGTGGTACTGTAAAGCCAATGAGGAAAGCAGAGCTGCGGTACGGGCCAGGAGACCTCTGGGGAGGTGCCAGAGGGCTGGCTGATCGCTTTGGCAGCTCATCTTTTGAGCCAGGTGTGGGCATTGCTTCTATCTGTTAACAGTGGTCACTCATGTCTCGCTGAATGCAATGAGCTGCTGCTTTCCTGCAAGCCGAGGAGCCGTGCTCTCCCCCAACTCTCCACGGCTGGGAGGTAGCATACAGGTAACTCACAGGTCCCTGACATAAATGTCACACGTGTGATGGCTTTTGTGTCCTGCCTAGCATCAACTCTGTGGTTACAGCTAGTTGCAGCTGACTTCAGAAACTCTGCTCTGTAAAAAAATTGGCCTGAATTAATCCGTTGTGGTTGGTTTGTTTGTGGTTTGTGTTTTTTTTTTTTTCTTTAAAACTAGGGTAAGATGAATTTCTGCAGACATGAAAGCTTGAGCTTTGTAACAGTCCATGATTTTCTTAAGGATGCTTTGGGATGTTTCTGGGATGTACATACGCTCCGCGTGGTAACAGTTATCAGGAAAAATGAGAATGGGGCAGTTGGAGATGCCTAGCTGGTTAATTGATTTTAATGCCCTAGAAACTCAATTTGAGTAGCTTTGTGCTTTTTTTGGTGAGGGGAAAAGAAAAGCTGCAGTAAGTGGAGGAGCAGTTCTGGGTATTTCTCTGAAGGGTGTTTAAAGGAGGCTTGAATTGTGAGGGTTTTAACTGTGCTTGTCTGTTCATGTCAAGAGCTGGTAGAGTTGGTGGTTTTGGTGCCAGCGCAGCAGTGATCGCAAGGTTTGCCTGGGGGCCCCGGGGCAGCTTTGTCAGGAGTGACTAATGCTGTGTAAACTTAGAAAAACAAGAGAGGATTAGCTCTGTCTCCTTCACCTCTGTAAGGAGCTAGGGGTGGGGGAGCTCCATCAGACTGCGGCCGGGATGTTTGGATGGTACCTCTGGGGATGCCAGTGCATCAGCTCCCTTCACTCAGCACAGCTTTGTGGCGTGTACTTTTTTAGGTGGGGATCATGCTTTTGCTGGTTTTGGCGGTGAGGTGGCTGGCCAGGCTGTGAAGACTTGTGCTAACAGCCCCTCCAGTACCCGGAGCTGTACCTGGGTCCATCAGGACCCCTCCGTCCACCCCTGGGCTGGAGGAGAAGCGGGATGGAAGTGGAGGGGGCTCGGGCCACCCTGTGCTGGGGACAAGCCAGGCAGTAGGCTCCACACAGGGCTGTACCGCATTCTCCCGCTGCGTTTCTGGTGGCATTGAAGGAGGTCACATCTCGGGATGAAGGGATGGCTTAGAGTTTGAGCTCATGCTTCTGTTTTTCCATCCTTATTTTCCAGGGTTTCTCTGGAAAGGAATTGGAAGATCCCTTCTATGGGCTGCTGTGACAGCCTCAGAAATGTCCAGATGGATTTGAACTTTGGTGCTCCAAAGGGCTTTGCATATTTATTTTCAGCATCCTGCTGTCTGCTTTCCTTAAGAGCTTTTGCTAGATCCTTTGTGTATGCTTGTCCTTGCTCCTCTTCTCCCGAAAACCATTCGAGAATACCCTTCAGCTATGGCAAAACACACACAAAAAAAACAAACACCCAAATCTCTTGGAGAAATTTTGTTTTACCACTGTTCCTTGGTAAGCTGCAAGGCTTGCATGGCTGTGGTGTGTTGCCATTTGGAGGCACCAGCCTAGTTTGGAGACCTCAGGTAGGACTTTACCATGCTGTTTTGGATGGGTCTTTAGAAGAGTGAGTGGCTGAGGATGTTCAGCAGTGAATGGAGCCGTTAAAGGGATTTTAAGTGAATTACTGCTGTGCAAAGACAAAGCTATGAAGCGTTGAAGCATCGTAGCTTGAAAGCCTCATCTGGGTTTCCAGATGTACCGCTGTGCCATCTTTCTGAGGTCATGCTTCCCATCAGCTTTAGCTGATCTCAGGCTGTTCTTCTGCCAGAAATCCTTCCCCTCTATTTTCTTCTTTCTGGGATGGCTTCCAGTTGGATCAAGCAAATGATAGTTGCTACCACAAGCGTAGAGATGACTGGGATGTGTAGAAGGGGGAGGAGGGGAAAGGCAAGACTGTCTGTTTTAGCAGCAAAGGATAGTTTTGGATCAGTTAAGCTGATGAGTATGTGGGAGTGGGCACAGCTTGCTGAAGGGCAGCTGTGTAGCTCCTGGTAGAGCATGTCCTGCTTCTACCCCAGTTTCCCTCTTTGTAAAGGAGGGGTAAGGATTGCAAAGTGTGTTAATATTTCTGGGAGGCTACAATGTCAGTAGAGTCCTTTGAGGTGCACTGCTGACTGACAGCTTCATGTATGTACTTCTGCTGAATGTATGAAGGAGAATATTAGATTGAATAGTAGGGAGGAATTTTCTACAGTGAGGGTGGTGTTGCACTGGAGCAGGTTGCCCAGAGAAGTTGTGGATGCCCCATCATTGGAAGTGTTTAAGGTCTGGTTGGACTTCTTTAAGCAACCTGATCTAGTGCAAGATGTCCCTGCCCACGGCAGGGGGTTGGACTAGATCATCTTTAAAAGGTCCCTTCCAGCCCAAACCACTCTGTGATTCTATGATTTCTCTGCTTAAATTGCTCCAGACCAGAGCCTGATGTGTTAGTGCCTCTCCGGGAGGGAGCAGGACAAATCCTGCTGTCCTGTTCTTCAGCCGTAAGTCTAGGGATAGGTTTATCTTCCTGCCCAACTTGTTACAAACACTTACCTGACCTATCTCAGGCTGAAAAGCTGTTGTGTTAGGTGCTCATTGCAAGTACACTATTGCCTTGACGATGACTTCTCAAGGTATGTTGGCTGGGAAGCCAGTGTGTTTTGTGGATACAGCTCCCTGGATGTGGTAGCCATATCTGAGGAGTTCATCATATGTGCTTGTGTCGAAGGGGTTTGCTCATCATCCTTTAAAAACAGCACAGACACTCAGCTGTGCTGTTGGTGATGGGGGGGCGCAGAGCTGTCTGCTTGAGCTTGAAATTGCTGGTGTTGCAAGATCGTCACAGGAGGGGGGGGAGAAAATTAGCATAAGCCTCTTAAATAAAACTTCATTATTTCTCAAAGCTGTCAGGAAACACCCCATTCCCCTATTTAGGCTTCAAAGTAAGGTTTCTCTTATGGTGGGTGTATCAGCTCACGACAGAGGCATTAGCAAAGCTGCACGGTCAGGCTTGGGGTCTGGCAGGTCCCCCAAAGTCATGTGCCCGCTCTCTTGGCCAGTGCCACCCTGCTCTTTTACTGCTTAAGACACAGGAGACTTCTCTGTTCGCTCCTGCTATGCAGAGCCCCGCTGTTTCTCTGCCCCATTGTTTTGCTTGCACCCTTCACTCCTGATCCAGTGATCTCTTCTGCCATTGTAGGTCACTCAGGATTGCTCCGTCCTCTGTCCCTACGTGTCATAACTTTTTTTTAAAACTCTGGTAAATCTTTATTTGCTGCAGTAGGTGACATAAAATGTTACCGTGTCTCTGCAGTACTAGTTCAGTCTGCCAACAAGCAACACATCGCGATGTCAAGGACAGAAAGAGATTGCTAGAGTGGTGACACCGAGAAATGCATGCTTTGGTGGACAAGTTGGAGCTGCAGGAAGGGGCAGCAGAAGAGCTTTGCTAGCATGAGTGTGACTCGTGGTTTCAGTTGGGACAGAGTTAACTTTTTTATTAGCAGCTGGTATAGTGCAATGTTTTGGATTTCAGGTGAGAAATACTTTTGATAGCACACTGGTGTTTTCAGTTGTTCCTAGGCAGTCAAGGCCTTTTGTGCTCCTTACACCACTCCACCAGTGAGTAGGCTAGGAGGGCACAAGAAGTTGGGAGGAGACACAGCTAGGACAGCTGACCCCAGTTGACCAAAGGAATATTCCATGCCATACAACGTCACGCTCAGTATATAAATCTGGGGGAAGAAGGTGGAAGGGGGGGGACATTTGGAGTTATGGTGTTTGTCTTCCCAAGCAACCATTACGCACGATGGAGCCCTGCTTTCCTGGAGAAGGCTGAACACCTGCCTGCTAAGGGGAATCAGTGAATGAATTCCTTGTTTTCCTTTGCTGGCATGCACGGCTTTTGCTCTACCTGTTAAACTGTCTTTATCTCAACTCACGAGTTTTTCCTCACTTCTACTTTTCTGATTCTCTCCCCCTCACAACTGGGGGGAGCAAGCGGCTGCGTGATACTTGGTTGCTGGCTGGGGTTAAACCACAACAGTGTGTCATCCATGGTCTGCACTGCCCGGAGCATGATCATATCTCCTGGCAGGAGCAGCCCTGGGGCGAGTGATGCTGCTGGGCGCTTCGAGAAGGGAGTTTGGGAATAGGGGACTGATTCCCTGGCACTCAGCTGTGTTTCCAGTATGTCTGGCTGCTGTGGGACAAAATACTTTGTCTGAGAGCTGCAGTTGCTTTGGGAAGGCAGGCCAGGCCACCTTCATGTGGGTTTGATTAACTCCAGCAGCACTTAGAGAAGCTACAAGCATCTCTGTTTGCCTTGCTCAGCAGTACTGGGAGGCGAGGAATTTGAACTTCACCAGTGATGTTTCTGCAGTGTTGTCTAATAGTAGCAATAGCATTGAGAACATTGTTAGAGAAAAAAGGAGCCGGAGGAGGAAGGGAGAAAAGGTTGTCTGCAGAGCAGCCATCCTGCTCTCCCCCACGTGCTGAGCCCTGGTGCAGGAGTGGGTCGATGCCAATGCAGATGAAGTCCTACAAAGCTAATACAGCCCCTTTAGATATAAGTGATGTGAAGCTAAGGTATGAATTACCTTGCTGAGGGAGGAAAGTTGTCTTTCCATACTTTTATAAATAAGCTGCCACTGAAGATTATTGGCCATGTTATTTCTGTCTTGGTATAGACTTTATTTTCCACTGTAGAGCGGTGTTCAGTTATTGACTTCAAAAGAAAACAGAAGACCCTCCTGGAGGTACATATCAGGAGTGAATAACTATTGTGTTTTGGCTAGAGCGGTAATGTAAAGCAACAGGGAGAGCAACTATAAATGGTGATGGAAAATTTGTGCTTGAGGCTGGAGTCCATGATCTGTGCTGTGCTCTTGTGCTCTCCAGCATTGTTTTCATCCTTAGAAATGCCTTCAGCCCTTCCATAGTGGGAAAGGAGAAAGGGGAAATGGGGGGCTAAATAGATTATCGCTTTTCTGAGTTCTTTAAATACCGGCTGGCAATGGCTAATGTCTGTGAGTCATCCACAGAGACTAGGGAAAACAAGGAAGTCTCTTTTTCTCAGTCCAAGGTAAACCAATGCACTGCATGAGTAAGTTCTCTCGCAGTTCATGACGAGGTCCAGTTGGCAGGAAATGTGTGAGATGTTGCCGGGCTGATCCTGTACCTTCCCCTTGCTGGTTCAGTTCTTTGACTGGAGTTGTCCTACCTGGCTTCCAAATCCTGTCTCCATTAGAATGTGCTTGCGGATGGTCATCCACCGTTGTTTGTTGCCATCCCCAAACCTTTGCATGAACAGAATGGGAAAAGTAAAACTGTATTAGATGCAGTGACCTTTGCTTCAGCTGTATCGTCAGAAAAATATCTCCTTATGGCTGCTTAGAATTATTTCCAGTAAAATATCTTTTTTTTTTCTATGTCTCTTCTTTGGCGTGCAGCGGGCACTTTGTGTGCTGCAGCGAGGTGTTTCTGCAGCCCGTGGAGGCAACTTCTGTCACAGCTTTACGCAGTGCTACTAAATGTCTTTTGTGTGACTATTGTATGAAAGATTTATAAAGCAATCAGTGGGAAATAAAAAAGCATTTATATTATGAAACCATAATGATGAATCAATAATAATAATAATGAAAAAATGGAAACAGCCTGGCTCTGACATCGGATGGGATTCATCTGCCCTGCAAACTAGGAGAAATTGCGTAAGTGCTGTGGGACAGGAGACTTTCAGCAGCATCTCAGGGAGAGGAGTAGGGGAGTTACACAGGTGATGGCTTCTGTCCCGTTTGTCGGCCTCTTTTCTGCCTCTCTACTTGGACAATAATTTCAGTGTGTTGACTGCTGAGGAGGCTTTGCAGGATGAACAGCCTTGGTTTGGGACTCATCATCTTGCCTTTTACCTTGGCTTCCTTTTGTGGTTTTGGAGAAGTCCCCTGGCAGCCTCGTGCCGGGTACCTCCGTTGTGGTGCCAGGGCTAGACAGGAGTGTGTTCAGGGCAGGGATCTAACACCTTGCCATCTCTCATGAGATTGCCTTGGCATCCTTCCCTTTCACCAGCCAGTTCTTATTAATGTCACTAATTACTATTCTTTCTAATGTTTACAGGATTTGCCAGTTCCCGTACGCCGATGGGGATCGTGTTCTGGCTCCTTGTTGGTGCCTTAAGAGAAGCTGATGCTCTGAACAGGTACATTTGCTGTGCTGCTGGTGAGGGCGAGAGGGTCGATATGTGTCCAAGAGTGAAATGTATGCGAGGTTTGCCTGATGGGTGTGGATTGACACATGCTGTGGGAGAAACCGCTCCGTGGTGAATGTTTTTTTCCATTCAGATGTGTTGCGAAAACACCCAGGCAGAAGGCAAGGTTTGCACTTAGCCTTGCTGGCAGCCCTCTGAGGAAAGGATTGAAAACACAGTGTCGCTACAGAGCAGCTCCCGGGAGGCCATGCTCCTTGCTTATGCAGGCACAGCCTTTTCCTTCCCACAGCACCAGCGGGGGAATCCCGGTTGAGCTCAGGGCTGCGCACACCGCTTCTGCACCCTCCTGCTCTGCTGGGCTTCGGTAGCTTCCCCATAGCGTGCGTCTGCCCACTATCCCGAGTCGGGGTGGGAGGAAGCCGTTTTCATGTTAGTATCCAACCATGAACAAATCTGCTGTTGTTTTCTTAATATACGGCAAGAACAGCCTGTAGCAGCTTATTCCTCCCTGGATAATGACTGCTGTGCTCTGCCACTGATTGCTATCAGAAGCAGTGGAGTAATGCCTCCGCTGCGCTGCCTGGTCCATCCTTTTGCCTGAGTTATTTGATGTATTTATTGCTTTAAGGCATCGGTGCTTAACTGAAAAATCTCATCTGCGCTCTCTGCAACTGTTTGGCACTGTAAGTGGATCGCTTGAGTTGGTTGTAGTTTCCGAGATGCCAGACATGCTTTCAGTGATGCCCTCACTGTGCTACCAGCAGGTCTGCTCTGCTCACACCTCAATTTCAATTCCTGCATTACTTTGAGGAGGAGAAAATATAGGGCTGGCTTGCAGGCTACTTTTTTTATTAGCTGGAATTATGTTCCCAGCTGACCAGAGGTGTGTATGCAACCACTGGAATTGGAGTGGAATATTTTGCCATTTGTGGTTGCTCAGGGGAGGTCTGAGATGGAGTAGATGGTCTGAGTAGATGGACAGTCCGGAGCAGGATGGACAAGGAGGGGTTGTCTTGGCACACCGAGCTCCAGCCTTCAGCTTCCCATAAGAGCTTACAGAGCAAAAGAAGCTCCTTCTACAAATGTCTGTCCCTGATGGATCTCATCCCAAAGTGGCATTGCTTTGCATTTGCCTGCCTGAATGACTCATTTGATTGAAGGAGGACATAACTGTAACTCGCTGCATGAAGCCTTCCTGATCCCTAAAAAAGTGAAGTGGATTCATTATGGAAAGTGATCTGTCTTGAAAACCTGGTTCATCTGGGACTGTCTGGGTGGTGCGGCAAACACGCCGGAGGAGTAGGAGTCAGGGCGGAGCTCTTTCCACCTAATTCCCCTGGGTTTCCCAGGGTTTATCGCACCGTGCAAGCAGACGTGCTCTCCATTCGGAGCTTAAAGCAGAGCTGGTTAGTAGAACACTGCCTGTGCTTCCCGGCGCTAGCCTTCTCGCTGTACTTTCCTTTTCTTAAATTAATTTTCTAGTGCAAAAGGCCTCTTTTTAAAGGGAGGACTGTAATGAGAAGGGGAACAGCAAAGGTAGGAGCGCCTCCGTTTGCTAGCAAGCTGTTGCAGGTGTGTCTGAGTCAGAGGGAGCCAGCACTGAGTCAGGGCCCCAGACTCTGGGTGACTCAGGTGGCAAAAGCCCAAGTCGTTCTCTTACATGCTGAATTGCAGTGAATTTCCTGTAGTAGGGTTTTGCCTGCTGTAGTGGCTGTGTGAGGAGCGGTGTATCATCCTCTTCCTCCTGTAAAGGTTATGAGCAGCTTGGTTCACAGGGGATGCAGGCAAGTGGTGATGGTGGCGCTTTTCTTCCTGCCAAAACAGGTGGAAACTTGATTTACTGCATCACCCTCAGCCCTAACTGTCCTTTTCTTCCCCTCTGTTTTTTGTTTTTGTTTTTTTTTAAGATGGGACAAGTCACGGTAGTTGCAGTTGTCTATCTGTTGAGCTTGATGAGATTCTCATGCAAATCTGGAGGTTGTGTTCTCCTGGCAGGTCTGCATGCATGCATTATCCACTACTTCGTCGTACTGGGAAGGGATCTATTTTCTGAAACATGGTTTATTTTTAGTCAAGGCTTTCCCTGTGTAACTGGCAAAAGTTCAGCATTTGTAGCACAATTTGCAGAAGAAGCGATTTCACCAAATACTCGGGCTGGGGGAAGGGAGAGGAAATGTCGTATTAGCTAGTGAAAAAGCTAAATGCTGACTTGAAAAAATAGCGTGAGAGGCTGTTGTGAGAGTATAAAGTTGGGTAACTCAACTTGAACAGTGTTGCGTTTGCTGCAGTGGATAATTCAGTCTGGGTTGCTCTTGTTTTTCCTTGTGATGGCTGCCACAGAGGTTAACCAGCAGTGGATGGATAGGAACTGTTCTTCAGGGTCTGGTGGCCAACATAGCCAACCTTTTGGCCTGACCCTGAGCCATGAGTTGACAAACTCACCTTAACCGCAGCATCCATGGGGAGAGTACATCTATGCAGGGCATTGCACTGTCCTGTTGCTCCCGCACTTGGGACCATGGGAGGCTCGCCGAGGGTCAAGCTTTGTGGTGATACAGGCACTATCATCCCCATGTTTGAGTACCCTTGTCAGATACCCTGAAATAAATAGGGTGGCGCGTGGGATGTCCTGGGGCAGTGCCGCAGCTGTCTCCTCCTCACCTCCCCGGCTGCTGCTCCAGGGACAAACTGTCTTCATACACCTCACTGCTTTCACCAACTGCTCCTAGCCATTCTGAGTCTTGAACTGGCTTCTCGCGTGAACAACTACCCTTCAGAGGTGCAGAGATCTTTTCTTCTTCTTCTTGCATCTCCCCTGATGCTTCCACCACTCCTTTTACAGAGGCATCTTTGTTACCGTTAGCTGTTAATTCTGCAACCACCAGGCATCTGAGGATGACACCAGGGAGCAGGTGACTGTGTTCAAAGCCTTTGGCACTTCTCTGACAAACGAGGCTTGGCTCCACGTGTGGGCACATAAATGATTTGTTTGCTGCTGCAGTTTAACTCCTGCAGTTTGCTTTATCCTTCTCTTTTTTTTTTTTCCCCCTGCTGTAGCAGACTATTGCACAGCAGCTTTGCCATGGTCCCATTAAGAAAACAAGGAGAAATAGTTGATTTTTAATTTTCTTCTGAATGCGTGGAAACCAGAAAAAAGAGGGGAAGTAGCACTAGGTTGTTATGTGTATTCTGCATTAGGTGGGTATGTGAGTGGGTATACGTTGCCTGGGGTAATGGAGACACATCTTTGTGAAAGAATTAGGGATGAAACTCTTGAGTGCTGTTTCAATCACTGGAGTAGGAGCACCATGAGAATCAAGGTGAGAGCACCCATCAGCTGTCTAGAGCAGTAATCTTCTCAGGGGAATTAATTTCACCTGATAAAAGAATTTATGCAGTAGGGGAAGTCTCTGCCATTTCCTGCTGAGCTTCCTGACAAGAGTGGGAAAAATGAAGTGCTGAAACAACCCTCTTCTCTCCAGGGGAGGCTTATGTTTTCCTAAGACCTGTTATTATCTTCCTGTTGAAAAACCATCTGTATCAGCTGGCAAATTAGGATTGTTTTAGCTACTCAGTTTTCCCTGGTTCCTGGGGGCTTGCTCTTTGCAAATCCCCTGCCTATGTGGGATGCAGAACATCTTGCCCCCATGCTTGCCACACCCCCGATGACCTGTGGGTATATAGGTGTCATAAGCTTGAAGCTTTTCCTCAGGGAATGTTTGTGGGTGGTTGTTTTTAGATTGGATTTTTCTTTTTTTTTTTTTTTTCCTATCCTAGTGCTTTCTCCCCAAAAGGTATTTCCCTTCCTGTCTCTTGCCCTCAGAGGCTGGAAGAACCCTGATGTGTAAGGAAAGCCAGTCTCTACTTTAAATGACCTCAAGCATGTGCATATTCAGCTCAATTTCCTTTTACAGCGGCTTGTTACGAAATGAGCAGGAATCTCAGGGCATCTCTGGGTCAGCTACTCTCCTGACGCTTGGGTGAAAGCAAGGAGAGTTTTGCTCCTGTGGGTGAGTACTTGGAGGAGGAGGTGTCCACCTCAAGGTTTGAGTACTCTGGGTGGAAAATATTTCTCCTATCAGTGAATTTTTGTTGATATTGTTGAACTATGCTTAAAGTATGTAGGCATATATTGTAATCTGCTGGCAAAGACGCTGTGAAAATAGCCGTCCTGGGTTGGAACAAAGGCAGATCTAAACTCCCTGTGTCCAAAGCAATACCCTATCTCCAAGTGGCGGTAGAGGAGCTGGATGGAAGCTGAGCAGCCTAATTCAAGGCTCCATCTGCTCTAGCCTGACTTTGTGCCTTGCAAATGTGCTGGATTTTCAGCAGGCCAAGACCTTCATTTGGCTGGCAGCCTCCAGCCCCAAGGCAGTGGCAGGCGAGAAGCAGCCACATCTGTGACAACGCTGAAACCAAGGTCTGACTGAATGTGTGGTTGCAGCGGTGGAAAGGCAGTCTCTGGATTACCTGCAGTGAAGGATGGAGGTGACTTTTGCAAGGTTCAGGTCACTGTTTTTTCAATCTTTGTTTAGCGTGGATGAGCTGTTGTGGCATGCAGATCTGTCCCCTGGGCACTTCACAGTTGGCGCTTACCCAGCGCTCCATGGCAGTGCCTGTGTGAGCGTCCTTCAATTTGCTTCCCCATGCAGGGATCTCACGTAGCCCTCCCTGGTGGAGGGTCAGTGTTTGGTGCCTGTCTAAATTGCTACTTATCCCTTGCGGTTGTTCTGCTCTGCTTTGCTCTGTAATTACTTGCCATGCATTGCACGCTTCCCAGCAGCTTTCGCTGCAGTTTTTAAAAGGGAAGATAAAGAACAGTGGACAGATGGACATCTAGGAGGGCTGCAGGTAGTGGGCAGGGGGAACAGTTTTAGCCCTGATCGCATGAAGCATGCTCTCCAGGCAGATCCTACTGCGACTCTTGATGAAGTTTCCCTTTCCTTGGCTGACTCGTCGGAAAACCTTTTCACTCCAAGTTTGGTTTGGAAAGAGAAACACCCACACAGATGGCTGCTCTTCAGTTGTCATTCACATTGGGGGTTTTTTGTGTTCCTTTTTGCATTACCCTCAGGTGAAACTCAGGCTTGCTGCCAAAAAACATATCCCAGAATTAGAAAGAAACTAAACACTAAGGATATTCTGGTTTTGTTTTTGGTTTTTTTTTCTCTGTAAGCTAGAAATGCAACGGGCTATCTAACATTTTATCAGTTCACAAGGGATTGTGCTGCTTTTTCTTTTTGGCTGAGTTTCCATGTTGTTCACTTGTTTGTTTTCCTCAGATAAAAGATACAGCTTTCATTAAGACTTGTTTTGGCTATGTTTTGCTCCTTGCTTGAGACTGTCTGAATGGTGCCACTTTTTCTAGACAAATGCCAGTGCTCTGCTTTGGAGTCCTGCTGAGCTCATCTGATAAGGGTGGGGGTTTTTTCATCTTAAGTGGCTCTCAGAAGAATTGCTGGATTGTTAAATAATAAGAAGTATTTTCAGGTCTTTGAGGTATTGTAACTGAAGGCAAGGGAAGGAGAGCAATAGCATTGCTGGAAGACTTGGGTTTGGTGTGCTGGTGTTTTATGAAACTGAAGTTACGGCCTCTTCCTTCAATCTTTTGTTGGGATCCAGGGTGCTATGGGTGGCGCCTTCCATGTGAACTCCAGGCTTCTGGCTATACTGGATATTTGGTCTTGCATTACTCCTGGCTTTTTAGCCAGTAGAGGAGGAGCAGAGTTAAGTCATGGCTGGCCATGGTCGGACTTTACTCTCTAAGTGCCCGTGAGAGGATGCTGGAGGGTCCTGCACTGGGCTGCCAGGGTGCAGGAACATGACGCTGAGGAAGAAGGTGGAAACGGCAACCTGAAGGCAAAGGTTTCTGGTGGGTTTCTAGAGTTGAGGCTTGCTGTCCACTTCTTTGTTTGTGTTCTCTAACCCTGCAAAATTGCTGTGGTGTGGCCTGTGGTAGGCTTTGGTAGACTGGAAAGATGCCGGCTCAGGGAGGTGGCTGGCACTTCCAGGCCTATTAACTCATTCCTGAAATATCCTTTTTTTTCTTTTTTTTTAACAAAAAGTTTTTTCTAGGGTAGCTGGTTTTGGGGCCTTGTTGGCCATCCTTTGAGTGGAAACAGGACTGTCTGAAAGCTGCTTTAGGAGGACAGGGACTGGTGTGCAGTGATGCTGATAGTGCTGCCATCAGCCTGCGTGTGTTTCCATACCCCCATGTTGCACGATGAGGACCACACCGAGGAGAAGCGCAGCCTCCCAGTGATTTAGCAGGCTGCGTTTCAATATGCTGAGATTTGTAACTGCAAGGTCGGTGGTGACTTAAAAGACGACCCTTCTCCCTCCCTCCCGCAAAAATCTCTCCTGATTTTTTAAAGGAGGGATCTGTGGAAGAAGGAAGCGAAGCAGCAGACAAAAAATTGTAAGTAATGGGGGGGCAAGTGAGATGTTTGCTGCTGTTCCCTTCCGCAGCCCCACATTTATTCCACGTGCGTATTGTCCCATCTCTGGAGGGACCTCACACTTTACATCAGGAGGTGTAGCTTGTTCCTGAGACACAGGAGGATGGAGAGGCACTCTCATGGCTGAGGAGGCGCCTCCTTCTCTCCACAATCAATCCTTCATTCCTTGTTTTCTGCCACAGGCGCCGTGCTAAGCAGAGACAGCCTCCAGGCGTGGTGCCAGCAGCCCAAGCGTGGTGGTGGCTGGGCTGGTCCCACGCCTGGGTGGGAAGGACCGGGGGCTGCATCCCTGTGTGGTGCAAGTGCTGGGAGCTGCTGAAACCCCCGCGCCGGGTTTCTGCTAAATGCACTTCCAGATTAAACTGGGTAAAAACCAGGCTTGTGGGAGCTGGGAGAAATGGCTTGACCACGGTGATTTTCTTTTGGTCTTTATTTCCTAGTGTGCCACTGCTGTAATTCCTCTGTTACTTTTATCATCCTCACTTTCTGAAAGTATGTTTTTCTTTTTCTTTCGTTCCTTAGGGTTTTGGGCAGTGTTTTCCAGAGCTATTGTGGTGGGCATTTCCCCTTCCCTCCCAGCAGCAGCTTTCATTTTTGAATCAATAGCTCAGCATTGTTCACATTGTCTTCCAATTTTATGGCTTTTTTTTCTCTCCCCCCCCCCTCTTTTGACTTTGACTAAAGCAGCCTCCTTAATACTTCTGGAGTCCTTTGGGTCACTTTGCAGAAAATATTTTTTCCTGTTACAGAAGGTCTCATATTCAAAGCTCCAGGCAGGAAAACTGCTTTTGTAGCGCTCACGTTTGAGTTTCTGAAAGCATGATTCTTGCATGCTTTTTTGCTTGCTTTTTGGCCAGGTTTCAGTTAAGATCGTGCAAGTTCAGCTTTAAGCAGGACTTCATAAGCTTGATGAAGTTGACTTGTTGAAATGTTTCTAATGACATAACAAACCCTGCTACTTCTGGTTTCTACATAGCATCCCACACGCTAAATCTGTCCTACTCTTCCGGCCCAATGCCTATTCCCCCCCTCACCCCTCTAGTTCCCTCCAGAAATAACGTTATTATTAGGATCTATATGCATATGCATTTACCAGGCTTGTCATAGCTTTGCACCAAAGACGTTTCTCTCTTTACCTATGTTGAACTCAGAAGCTGGACCCTGTGGTCAGCATGGCGCACATCTGCAAACCTCCCTTGGTTTGTTCAGAGCTGTGCAAACACTTAGGTTTGCTTCTCTAATTTGAAATAAGCTGCAATCATGAATTTCTCAACTCAGATTTTTTTTTTTTTTGAAATAAATCTCTTTTAAGTGAGAACTGGCCTTTATTTGCATTTTGGGGTTTTCCTCCGCCCCTTTGAGCACTGAATACCGGTGAGAGGCTTTGAGTGATATCAGCCTGTGTAGATGGTATTTGTGTCATAGCAGTGGTGTCTCCTAGAATGTGTGTGACTTCTTCCCCTCTCTGCTAATGAACATTGATCTTGTCAAGGGAGACAAGATCTCCTCACCCGTTGGGTACCAGGAGTCTGCTGATCCGGCAGTGGGAGGACTGCAATGAGCAAACTGCTTGGGGAGCGACGCAAGCCACCCACAGCAAGTCGCTGAGATCTTCTCAACCGCCAGCTAATTACCATGACCTTGCAGCGTTTGCAGCTTGTGATCTGATGCTCAGGAGATAAGCTTCCTGAGTGTTAACTGTTTGAACGGTGCAATCTCAGTACTTCGAAGCAGATGACCAACCGAGTTGGGTGTGCTCAAATGAACAACGTGTTCCTTAGCTATTGTGCTCCTTAAGATAGAAAAAAGAATAATTTTAAAAAGGGTGGAGAGGGAGAATGGAACACCTGTAGAGATTAATAATATTTTCTCAAGTCACTGTTCTCATTTATCCTTTGAACTAGCTTTTTTTTTTCCAGTGTAACACCAGAATTTTGCAATAAAATCCACATGTGAGAAACCAGTGGCGTGTCTTCTATTCAAAACAGCCTCCATGTCATCTGACTACTTACATGGTCATAGAGAAATGTTTGGATTAAGCAACTGGAGGCCAAATGCATGTTGAATGAATTAGTTTCGCCCCTTTATACTGTAATGACAATGCCGTTAGAGAAACCACATGAGAGGAACATTTCTCAGAGCATCTCTTCTGAGTTCATGTGTTTAAAACTGCAAACTCGAGTACTTTTAATCACAGTTAAAACCTTTCTGAGTGTTTTGGGGAGATGCTTTTCCTTGGTTAGGTTTTGTGGCGGGGCGGCTGTAGTATGCGTGCTTGCTGCTGGTGATGGGTTGGCTGTGTCCTCCTGTGTCAGCCCTTGACCTCTTTTTAAGTGAAAGCTTGGTCATAGATGTAGAGGGATTTTAATTATTTTTCTTCAAAATTATGCTGTGGTTGCTTATATTAACCTGGAGTTATACTCCAAGCATGGTAAAGACATTTATTTCCATAGGAAAAGATGCACCTTCTTCCCGTCTTTAATCTCATTTCACTTAAGGTTGCTCTAAGCAGCTGTTTCCTTGGCTGTTTTCAGATACCAGCCAAAAATACTGGTGTTCAGCCTCCAGAAGGCTTTAAGTGTAAGTTAAATGAAGGAATAATTTAATGAAGGACCTAACTATGTCACTGCAGCATCCCTTAGGTAGGTGTAGTCATGATTACCCAAAAATGCCACAGATACAAGGTAAGAAGTTGCTTATGCTCCTCCTTGAAAAACCAGGTTAGAATTAGAGGTCATTTTAAAAAATGTAATTTTCCAAAGGGCTCGCCATTGACAGGTGCCTGAATCCTGAATTCAGACAGTTGTCTGGATATTATTTCTGAATGAAAATGCCATTTCCTTCTCTTTCTGCCACCAAAACTGGAAATGCCCCTCAGGCCTCCAAGACGAGACGAGTAGTAGTCACCTGTGTGCTGCAGTGGTTTCTCTTTGACTCTTTTTGCCTGGTGTATTAAAACCCCTCCAGGTAGGCTGGGTTGTGTATAAATTAGCTGATCCTCTACCTCAATTTAGAAGCTCTCTTGGATAAATCTTTAGTGTTAGCATGGAGAGAGAACATTTCTGTAAGTAGCCTGATGCCAAGGCTATTGGTATGTTAATTGAGGGAAAAAAATAAAAAAGAAAAGGGAAAAAAAAATATCCATGGACTCCACAACTTGCTTGAGCTCTCTAGCTTTAGAGGCTTGGCAGGCATGTTGTGAAAGAGACTCCCACTTTCCTGATGGAAACCCTTTGGATTAAACTTTCTTTGAGTTGAGAAACTTTGTATGTCTGGTATGGAAAAGCCTGCAAGTGTACTCAGTTCACAGTGTCTGTGGAAAAACCAGCTGCTGTGTCTGCTTGTGAGGGGTTGTCCTGGGGCTCTGCCCAAAAGTCTATTTCTTCCATTGCTCAAGCACAGTATCAGGCTTGGCACACTTTGTCATGCAAAATAATATGGATAGTGTTGGCAGCTGGCACACCTTTTAAAGAGCCTATTATTATAGCCTTGGCATAACAAATTAATTATGCTGTTGAGGTAATGATAGTGTACTAGTGTAGCTAAAATGGCTCCTATACCTGTACTACTGCGGATCGCTTTGGTTCTGTCCTTCCGAGTTGGCATGCTGCAGAGCTACAAGGCAGTTCTGTTCTCCTGTACTTGTTCCCTCATCATGTTTGGATTGGTATCCACGATAAAATAATCCCCTGCTACCTCTAATAAGATTGCAAAAGCTGCAAGGATGAGGTGTGAGAAAACAGAGTTGTTATTAATAATTTAGAAGCTAGATGCTTAATGCTTTCTTAATAGTTGCAGTTGCACACGTGAAAATATGATTTATGTATAGATACGATGTTAACACCCTGCAAAATGCATACAGTGTGAATTTTTAGTTGCATACAACCGTACTTGTAGGCATAACTGCGCATATTATATTCAATTATTAATATATCTAATGAAGGATGGCCCTGGATATTGGACTGAACTTAGAAAGTCACAGTGGTCACGCTTACTGAGTACTTTATAAGCTGTGTTGATCTGCAAATTGAGCAATTGCCTCCTTTTTGCTAGGAAATATGACCCTACCAAAGACAAGTCTTTGGTTTAATTTCAGTTGCACGTTATTTTCCTTCCAAATCCAGAATTACAATTTATGAAAGTAGCATGGAGATGGATACTTAGTGAATGCTTTTGAGTTCTTAAGAGGATTTTTGGGATGCGCTCTGCAGCAAAGAGGCAAGGACCTGTCAGCCTTCTCAGTTTGGTAGGCTTGTCCCCAAGAGTGCTCTCATCTACAGAGCTGGAGGGCACCAATTTGGTGTGTGTTTTACAAGCTCTGCACTGAAGCACTCTGCTTGATTTGAGATACATAAAATCACTGTATCTTTTTCCTGGAGGCTGAGATATTCTCCTACCCTAGAATTGAAGAGAAAAAAAACCTAGCCATTATTAGCAGATCAAAAAGAGCAGCCTGCAAGCCCACTTAATGCACAGGTCACGCCACAGCCTGGAGCTGGGCTTTTTGTTAAGAGCAACTCAAATAAGAAAAGCAAGCAAGCCTCCTAACCTGTGAACAAAACAAAAACCAAAACTAACAAAGGAAGCATCTGCTGTTCAGATGAACCGATATAGGTGAGGGAGGAAAAAACAAGTCATCAGAGACCTCCAAAGGCTTGCTACTGTGGCCAGAAACCAGCAGTTTGAAGATGGCAGGCATTTTGTAGTCCAATGATGGTGATGCAGGTGTTCCTATGGTGCAGTCATAGGCAGAAGCAATGCTGGGTGATAGAGTGGTGGAAAATGCTGAGCTAGGATGCAGGAAAGCCATGTCTCAGGTCTTGTTCTGTCTAGGTCAGTTGAGATGGACCTCTCCAGGGCAGCTCTGGTTCTGTTCTCCACTGTGGTTTCAATGCGATGAGAAATACATTGGGAAGGAAAGGAACCTGGTCCCAGCATTTGCCGCCGTTTTTGGCTTGTGTGGTAAAACAGAGCGTGGCGCTGACGTGACCTGCTGGCCTCCTCTGCATGAGCATCTCCCCGTGGCAGTGTGGTAGGAGGGCTGGTCTGCAGGACACAACTTCATGCTGAGATGGGTTGGTCTGTTTGAAAGTCTGGCACAAGGCAGAGATGCTGAGGTTAGTGTTTTTATTACTATAGAATTTGTGATGCTGGGTTAAGGATGCATCCCTGCAAGTATGGGAGCAGGAGGGCTGCTTTTTTCTAGTTACTCTCCTAGTTGCCAGAAGCCTGGTTGGTACGAGGCGGGAGAAGAAACAAGAGGAAGGGTTGTTTTAGCTGGATGCCGAATGTAAAGAGCAGGTACGATATGCCCGCGGGTTGCACTGTCGGCGCATAAATCTAGTGAACAGGAGAGAGAACAGAGTGTTTGTATTGGCACTGCTGTCAGCTCTCATTTTCTCACAGCTGGGGGACCATGAATGCACAGACCCCATTGATGGGGTGTCCGGCTTTTAACCTTCTCAGTGAAGGGATTTGTCTGCCCTGAAGCATAACATTTCTGCGTGTGCCTTTCCAATAGCAAAGGGTTTCACACCCCTTTGCTGAATGGTCCCTGCCAGCCCCGAAGGTGGCTAGTGCCACATTGCTTTCTTCACCTCTCTGTGGAGCGAAAGATGCCTGGCCCAGAGTTTTTAATTGTGATCATCACTCTCATTATTACTGTCTGTAATGTCTATAGAGCTCGGAGTCTTTTATTTAACCAGCAGCTGGTGAGAGCATCCTCATAAAATTTTAGTAACTTATCATTTTAATACCTTACAAGTCTTGGCTCCTTGTATTCAGAAGTGAGTAACCTGATGTGAGAGTGCCTGGTTGCTTGTGGTCTGCACAAACACTTGAATCAGCTGCTGAGAGTGGGAAGTACAGGAGCAGCTCAGAGAAACAGTAAGATTTGGTCAACCTCGTTGGAAAGTAGCTACAGCAGCGAGCAAATTCCTCTTAAGCGCACACAAGATTTCTGACATCAAGCCAGGAGGCTGACAAGGTGCCTTGGCTTGGAGGACAAGTTGAGTGATCTTTATAAAGTCCTTATGATTTCACCTCTCAAGGCAGAAGTGGTTAAAAATCTTCAGAAGAAGAAATCTCTGCCTGATTTTTGTTGCTGCTCATTTGTTCTGATGGTTGGTTGCTGCAGGGAGAAGGATCACTGGTCTCTCCGCTCCGTATTATTGGTGTTGCATCTGCTCCTGGTTCAAGGGAGATGGAGATGTCCTCTGCGTGAGCCATTAAACTGTTTCCCAGACCTTGCTGAGTTCATGCATCTTCTGACAGAGCAACCCTAAAGTGGAGCTGATCACCTTCCAGCCATGAATGTCTCCCCTGTTAATGAGAGATGTTTTCATGTTGGAGAGAAAACACACCTGAAGCTGCCCTGGCAGGTTTGCTTGTGCCAGGGTTCGACTTGGACACTTGGTCAAACAGAGAAACAGCTTGGAAACAGTGCCCTGGTCCTTCAACTGCCAGCTGATCAGTGGAAGATTAAAGTGGCTTAAACCCCCTCTATTCAGCAGTGTGACACAGCACCATCTTCCTGTTCCTTCTGTGTGTACCAGTCTTTACAGCCTTCCAGCATCACCCGCCAGTTAATGATTTTGGTAAATGTTTGCTGGGGAAAAGCTGTGGTGCAGAGAGGCGATCCTGACATGTCTTCCTGGAAGCACGATCTGCTTGTTGCAGCATCTAAGATTGCAGTGGTTGGTATGGCAGGGATGTCCAGGCAGATGGAGATGCCTCTTGCCCTCAGATTTCCTCTGTACAGCTTGTGGTCTATTAATCGTGAGAGCGGATGCCTTTCGTAATGGGCTGATGGTTGTGGATGCTGGATAAATTCTGTGCAACTTATTGAGGATCTCAGTCCTGGAATCTGAGCGGCCTTTGGGTTGATGAAGGGTTGCTGCACTCATTCTTGTCCCTTTAAACACTAAGAGTTTCTGTTTCAGAATGACAACTGTGGAGAAGAAAGGACGTGCTGCGTCTCACTGCCTGGGGCTGTGCACCAGAGAAAACGTTTCCCCTCCAGATCCTCTGGCCAAGAAAGAGCAGGTGGTGATTGTTCTCTGCAAGGACGGTTAGAAGTATGTGATCCCTTCTTGGTCTGCTCATATTGCAGAGCCCTGGCAGAGATGCTCCCTTAAGAAGCCTTAAGACAGAGGTCTTAAATGCTGGAGCGCAAACCTCTCCCAGCTTTGCTGTAATCCCAACGTATGGTGGCTTAAGAGTGGAAGACCTGCCCCACTGGCTCCAGTCAAGGTCCAACTCGGCCAGTATCGCCCTCCTAGAGATAATCAGAGTGGATCCTCAGGGAAGGAGAACAAGTCGCTGGGTTTAACAGCTGCAGATGGTTTTGTTCTCCTGCAGTTTGCACGTTACTTTGCAGACACTTTCTGTAAGTTGCTCTGAGTCACAGAACATGCCACAGCCCAATTGTGGGTCACTTGGAAGAAGTTTTTCTTCCTTCTGTTTGACTTTTTTAATCTGCTGTCTCATGGTCTTTCACTGTTCTAACATGGTTCATAACGTGGTTTGCATGACACCAGTGGCTCCTGCAGGTGGTTTTGTTTCTTTCTTCAGTACATAGATGTCTTTTCGTGATGGCCACAGCTTAATATTTGCCTTGACTGCTGTTCTGGTGTCTGCATTTAGGCAAATGCTGTGGGCATGCTTTGAAGAGGATTAGAACTGACCTTCTAGTTGGGGAGAAAATAGGGTAATTGCAGACTTAGTTGGAAAAGTGTTCTGTGCTTTATTGCATTGACTTTCTTGCTAGAGGAGTTGTGGAACATACTGTAGAGAAGGAATTTGGAAACATGCCCATGTGACCCTGCATCTATTACTCAGCAGGCATTTTTGTTGCACATCTTGCATTTATTCTCCTGCTGAAACATTAGGCAATTTATCAGTCTTTCCATTCTGTAGCTGGACATCCCTTTGTGCTGTCTGTCTTTCCAGCTAAAAATGGAGTGAGTGCAATGCTTGCTAACAGCATGACCTCAGATGTTCATTTAGAGGAAGACAGAAGTTGGTTGCTCTCCCTATTTAATCACTCAAGTATACTGAAAGCTGCAAACGAACTCGTTTCATTTTTTCAAATGCTGTGATAAGAAAATAACCAGCCCTCCTTCTTCAAAATTGCCAGGGTTGATGTCCGTACACATAAAAATCCAACCCATCCAAAGCCCAACTCCCAGGTTGCTATACAAAAGCACTACTGCTTGAGATGGTTTGATGGAAGTAATAACGCATCCAGTGAATTGATCGTTGTGCTCCACAGGAGATAGTATGCTTTCCAGCAGCTTAATTTACAGTGGTGCATGGGGAGGACAGGTCTGTGTTGGCTGTGGGTTTTTCTGGTCTTCCCTCAGCATAGGTATTTCTTTGCGTGTCTATGGACTTCTGCTTAGTGCATATAGAGGTATTACTTGGACTTTGGAGGCAAAGGGGAGGCTATGCCAGTTACTATGAACGGTGACAGCTCTTGCTCGAGGTGACTGATGAAGGGAGCTAGACTAATGAGACTAGAAGTTAAGCCCACAAATCTCTACTTCTGTGCCAAGATTCTGTTTTCTCTGTGCTGGTCCATGTTGAGAGGACTGGAGCATCAACAGCAACAGAGTAGAAACTGGGTGGTGACTGGTTTTGGAGAAACTTGTCCTGTGTGTCTTGGTTTTTCTTTCCAACGGGATTTCCTTAAAACTCTCCCCCTTCCCCATCTTCTGGTGACTGGTGCTAGATCAGATTGAGAAGGGCCTTTGTCCATGGCAAGGGGTCCCAAACACTGACTAATTTAATTGATGATGGGTCTGCACAGAGGAAATAGCTGCCTCCCTGGCTTACTGCTGATGGCTTGGTGGGAATTCTCTCCTCTTGCTTTTTGGGTTGTCCCACTGTACCTGTCATGGTTTCCTGTGAGGCTTGTATTCGCTGTGTGTGCGGGATTTGTTCTTTGCCTGGGACCAAAACATGACTGAAAGTACTTTAGCAATAGCAGCAGCAAAACCCAGCTGCTGTCATCTGCTCTCTGAAAATCGTTTGGTTATTGTTTTTCCCCTATGCCCCAACAGAGCACTGCAGACTTCTCCATCTCTTGCTGCAAATGCAAGTAGCTTTCTTTGTTTTTTTTTATGTTCCTGAAGAACCTTGTGGCAACACATCACCAAAATTCTGTTGTTCAGGTTGAGATATGCCATGGACACGTTCTTTCCCTGAAGGGAGGAGGAGAGCATGGGCCTGAGGTGACTGATGTTGTGCGTTAAAGTGACTTGCCACAGTTTAGCTGGCATTAGTGGTCCTGGGAGCTAAACTTCCATGGGGCTTGGTGTGCTCACGTGTGCTTACCACCATGAGATGAAACTCAATACAGTCCGGCTTTGCAAAGCAGAGTCAAGTGATGTTGGAGAGCTTTCTCCTGACGTTCTGCCTTCCTGCTGGAGCAGAGTCTGTGAAGTGCCAGCCTTTGCTGTTCTGAAGTCAAGGGTCTGGTGTCCCACAAGGTGCATGGTACAGGGGATGGAGAAGCCTTGCAGCAGGTTGGGAGCAGTGAGCATCTGTGGTGGTGCCAAGCATGTTACATACCCGCATGCCAGAGAGTGTCTGTCGAGGCTTGGGTTTACAAAGGAGCTTATTAGTTAGGGCAGCCAATGATGTGGCAGGGGGCCCAGGTTTGGGTAGGCTTTTGGGCAGATGCTTGAAGGAGGAGGCAATTGCTGAAACATTCATAAACTTGCCTGTGAGCAGACTCTTCCCAGTTTGCCTTGTCTGCGGTGGAGATGGGGAAGCGCAGGCAAGAGCTGCTGGACTCATCCCAGGGGAGGTGGCAGGGAGCAGCCTCTGAAGCCTGCTACTCCCTGACACCCTCCTCTGCGTTAATTATCTTAATTAATTCCCATAATAAATTTCTGCCTCCAAAAGCCTCAGTGAGCAGAGGTCTGCCAGAGCAATGCCACGGAGTGGTAGCTTTTTCTATTTTTACAGGTCTTTTTTTTTTTCCTCCTGTACGATTCACATGAAGAAGAGTGCTCTATAGTCTCAAGACAAATAGCAACAAACCAATGCTAAATACTGGCTATAAAAAGCCTACTTATTTGCTGCATGCATGTTGCAGTGGCAATGCAAGCCCCTGGTTATTTTAGCTTTTTTTTCTTCCCTGTTTACATAAGTTTAAGACTCTTTTTAATATTATTCCTCTACATTTAGAAATAAGGGCACAATAGTTCAGCCTCTGAACACCTTCAGTCTTTGCGAGTCTCACAAGGTGTCTCGAAGGCCTGCTGGTACCAGGTTTTATAGCCCCATGTCCAACATGAGCTAGGCTGACCCATCTGGTTGTGAGCATTTCCCCAAACTGTTCTTGTCTTGTTTTCCTTTATAAGCTTTCTCCTGTTTTCCTCCTGGAAAGATAACACAGTGGATAGTGGCAGGAGTGGAGTCGAGGAATTCAAAATTAACTGCTGAGCTTGTCCTCAGTTCACCCCTCTCATTTCTCTCACCACAGCAGCCTGTGTTAGCAAAGATGCTGTTGTGTTAGCCGGAAGAAATAAATTTTCTGCTGCATGAGCAGTCAGCTAATCATTACGTGTCTTGGTTTCCCCATTTAAGAATATGTTCTTTAAATCTTTAAAACTGCCTGTCTTCTCCCAAGCTTGCATCTCTGTTGAACAAGCATGAATTTTGTTTTGAAGTCCTCTGCAGCAGTGCTATCGTGAATCTGATGCTGCTTCCTACAGACAGGCGCAAGGCGTCTTTCTGTACATCATTCAGGGAATAGCCACTGTAACAGGATAGGAATTGAAGTTTTCCATTTTTTAATTTTTTTTTTTTTGGGGGGGTATTTTTACAGACGTTGTCGTTAAAGGTTTGTTTTTAGAACCTTAAATCTTGGACTGTGGCTCCATAACAGTATGTAGTAGGATTTGGAAAAAAGTCTGCTAAAATGGTATATAAGGGATAGTGCAACAGTGAGGTCATGTTAAAGTTGTTACTTTCTGCTGATGATGCATGTGATTTTTTTAAATTTTTTTTTTTAATGAAGGCAGAGCTATGAATGTTTTTCTTTAAAAAAAAAAAAACAAATAATGGGCCTTCCATTTTAGACAAATGTCCCTTTTTTTTCCCCCCCAGTGTTTTTTCCCAGTTAATGGCTTTTCTAGTGGGAGCTGCCCTGTTCTTTCCATCTGATCTCTGTGCCCACACCTCTGAATGTTTCCATTTCAGAAAGGAGGAGGATGCTGGTGCCAGCAGACAAACTTCAAAAGCTGCCGTGCAGGGAAGTGTCACGCTTCTGAGGCGTTAGGAATGAGGAAAAAAAATTTAAAAAGGCAAAACACCAAAACCGCTTAAACTTTTACTGCCATGTGGAGATGACAGGAAAACTTGTTTCTTGGTTCCTCTGGTCTTTGTCACGCTAAAATACTGGAACTGAATAATCCTGCCATCTCCTAAAAAGAACTGGAGAGATTTAGGAGCACACAACAATTTTTAAAGAAAATATACCTCCAGAATGCTGCAGTTGCACTGTCACAGTTAGTGACTTAAAATGGGACTTTCGGGTGCTGCTTATCTGCAGGACACAGGTAAGGGCTCTCTTTCTCCATATGCCATCATATTGCTGGTATTTTTCATATCCCAGACCCAAGTGGTACCTGGTAGTCTTGCTTGGCCCCATCCCCAGTGCCCAACTCCAGCCATCCTGGTGGAGCCGAGTTTGAATTGGGCGATGTTTTTCTGTCCAAGCCTCCCAAGAGCCTATTGAGAGGGGAAGGGGAATGGCTTTTTTTTTTTTCAAGAGCAGCTGAATGCAATGCCCTAGTTACCATGGTTTTTTAAATGGAGTACTTCAGGGGATGTACAAAAGCATCTTTAGCACTTGCAGTACAAGGAGAATGAAAGGATCTAGATTATGTCAGCACTGCAGTGGAGGCTTAAATGAGTGTCATTCATTTATTGTTAGGAGATGACCCAATTTGGATTGTATTTATGGAGTGGGAGGGGAAAGTGGACCTGTTTCAGATGACTTTTGAGCTTTAAATGTACTTACAGGCTTTGTGTAAGGCTTGCATTGGCTCCTGCTGGGTAAACAGAGTCCTTTGGAGGGTGTTCCCTGTGAGCTGGCACGGTGATGTGTCCTGCCCTTCCTGGCTAGACATGTGCTGCCAAAGTGGGTTGATTCATGCCACGTCTCTCTGCACGGCGTTGTATTCCATGGGGAAAAAATGAGTTGTCAGAGCCTATCCAGCAGATTTTTATTTATTTTATTTCATTTTCTTGCAAGGCTTTTAAAGCCTCCAGTTACTATATAATTTGCGGACCGGTTCCAGCCAAGTAAATCCTTAGCTGAAGGCTGTGACCCTGCAAAGTGCTGGTGAAGGCAATAGGTCATTACGTCTGCACATAGTGGGATGCTTTTCTTTTTGCTTCCCTCCCCCTTCCTGTAAAATGATGGGCAGTCTGTTTTAAGCGTCACCTGTGTCATGGTCCACTGTCCCCTTCTTTTCTCCTGGTTAGGATGGCAATGAAGACCTCCTTTTTCACCTTAAAGGGCTTTGAAAGCTGGGCATTAGGGTCTGCTGCCACTGTTTGCATCTCCTTCTGGAGAGAAGGCTCTCACCTGTCTTTTAAATAAGTTTGGTCCTGCTGGGAGGAATGCACATCTGCAGATCCTGTGAAGGATGTAATTTCTCGGATTATCTTTTTCTTTTTTTTTTTTCTTCCTTTTTTTTTTCCCTTCCTTTCAAAGATTCCTGTAGCCATTACATCAGGCTCAACCCTGATGATGCAAAGTGCTTTGAGAAGTGGCCAGAGCAGAGGCTGCTGTGGGCTTAAACCCACCTGCAAATCTGGGAGGAGGAAAGGAAGATAAGCAGGGAAAACTCATGAGGAACGGAGCTCAGAGAAGCTCAGCCTTTCCGGCAAATGCTCCTTTCTAGTTCAGAAGGGCCTGTTTCATTGTAAGTTCATTAGCAGCGTTCCCATCCATTTCAGTGGAGCCAGGGTTGTGTCCTCCAGCTAAGCAATGCTGTAAGCCCATGCCTCTTGCTCTGGAGGGGCACGTCTGCCTTGCCTGCTTTGAAGGGCAGCCCTTTCCCCATGAAGAGGGGGAGAAGGGCAGCCATCCCAGCAAGCCACAAGGCTGGTCCACTCCGGGGGTTCAGCAGAGTGGTCACCAGAGCACTCGCTGGAGGAGGAGAGGGCTGCAAGCGCTTGGAGGGACTAGTTCCTTGGAGGATTTGCTCCTTTGGAGACACCATCAGCTGCAAAGCCTGGATGCGTCCAAGCCCAGGCTGCGCTGGCACCAGCTGACTTCTGCATTAAGGGAGGTTGTTGCTCTGTAGGAATTGGCACCCGATGCTTTTAGGTTTGCAGAGAACCTGCTGCCTGGGAAAGCTTTCTTGTTTGTGGGTGAAAGTATCAAAATTCTGTGAAATGCAGGTGTGCTGCACAGCTGGAGGCGAGGGTGGGTGGATGGTCCTATGGGGCAGGGTCCCTGGGCTCTGCCAGCACACCAAGGGCAGAGCAGCACCAAGTCGCCTGCAGCAACCACAGAGTTGAGCGTGCCAGGGCAAACTGGCTTTTCCTCCTTTCCCTGGCTTTCCCAGGAGTACAAATGGCAGTTTTTGATAACTAAAGGCTTTGTACAGAG
Organism: Numenius arquata; assembly: GCF_964106895.1. Lineage (NCBI taxonomy): Eukaryota > Metazoa > Chordata > Aves > Charadriiformes > Scolopacidae > Numenius > Numenius arquata. The sequence continues at coordinate 13,738,628 of NC_133581.1, forward strand.
AGATCGGTCTGACGTGGGAGGTGTGAGCCAGAGTTCAGGCTTGGATGTGTCCCTTTTCTGTCTGTAGGAGCTTTAGGCTGGTTATTGTGTTCAGTTTGTTTTTCTTCCTGATTTTTTTTTTTTAAATCAAATTTGATCATACTGTTCCAAGTAAATGATAATGAAGATTAAGTAATGTGCCCTACCTCTTACACAGCCGCTGCTGTGTGCAGTTAGTAGTTTAATGAGAAATGAGGCAAGGCAAAGCTCATTTTGCTTTCCTGTGACCAAGCTGGCTCTGCAGGACTCAGGAGTAAGATGGCATAATCGGGTGTGATGTTGTGGTCTTTAGGGCAAGACTACAGGAAATTCATTGTATTCCTTTGAACAGGATGGAGCCTTTCACGTGATTATTTTTTTAAAAAAGTTTAATTCTGTAATCTTGATCTGTTATCTAATAGCAGGAAGACTCCCTTGGAAATGTATTTGGAAATGTATTTCATCTGCTCGGGGAGCAGCAGGCTCCACCTTGGTCTGTCTGGGGAGCTCTGGCTGTCCCCTTGGCACAGGGCATCTTGTTTAGCAGATGCTGGGGGGTGCTGTGCTGAGGGCAATGTATTGAATTGCCTTTTAACTTGCATGAGGGCTGGAGGATTTTTTGTTGCAGTGGATGGCTGCTGCTGTTGAGAGACGACGTCTTTCTGGCTCACCTTCAGGGTATGTTGTGGGCTGACACAGACCTCCCTGAAGCTTCCCCTCTGCTGTGTCTCTTGTACCTGAGAAATTGGTCCAGAGCAGCTTTCCATGGCATCTTCCCTCTCGGTGAAATCTGTCTGTAGGAATGGTCTGTCATTCGTCTGCCCTGACTGGGAAGCTGACTCCTTCCAGAGCTCACCAAGACTCCAGAAGGAATAAAAAGAACACTTTAATGTCGGTGTCTTTGCATCAGGAGGATTGATTATTGCTTTTTTCCTTCATCATGGTAGCTTTTCTCCTAGGCTTTTTAGGTATGTGTGGATTATAATTTAATTTCCTCTTTAACAGCTTTAGAAGGACCAAAATCAGCAGCTGGTTGGAGTTGTGATTGAGGACACAGAAGCTTCCATGCCCTTTTCTTCTAGAGCAGATAATGCTTCAGGCACAAAGGAGAGCAGAGAGCCATCTGTAAAGCAATCCACTGCGCATTTGGAACCAGAGTTTGGCTTCAAGCCTTATGGGGTAACGTTTTGGGATACTCTTTTAATCTCATGTGTGACCCTCAGATTTTAAAGAGCTTAGCTGAGCCTGCTTCATTACCTTGCCACTTGTGAGTCGCAGGTGCCATGGTCCATGAGCCTGGAGAGTGGCTTTTCTGCCACTTTTCTGCAACACTCCTGCCTGCTTTTCCCTAATAACTTCTTGCCCTGTTTCAGCTAAATTTTTATAGGGTAGAAACCCTACAGAGTTAATTTTCTGCTAGCTGGAGAGATGCAGTCCTAAGTTAACAGCTCACCCTGAGGGAAGACAGATGAGACTCTGGCAGCCCTGCCAGCTTCTCATATGCCAGCAGCCCATCAAGGGTGGAAACAGTATGTGTGGTAGCTCGTCACTGGAGAGGATGAAGAGGTTGTTAGTATATTGCCACAGGGTGGTAAGACTCAGGGGACACAGGGAATGTCTCCTTCGAAAGTAAGGTAGCAGTAGTGAAGGTGTCCACAGAATAGCTCACACCTGGGCTCCACTCTTACGTCTGGTTCAGAGGTTGTGATGTGGTGGAGCCACCCAATGACCCATGGCATGGATGGAAGAGCCTGCGGATGAGCTGTGGCACTGCCGTGCAGAGCAGGTGACATCCTTGAGCATCCCTGGCATGGCTGGGCGCTTGAGCCTGGCATTGGCTTGCTCATCACCCGCGTGGGCATCTCTCTGTTGCCTCCTGAAGCCCCAGGGGAGCATGAGCTTCCTCTGAGGCTCCTGCAAGACAAAAGGCAAAGTGCTACAAACCACAACAGCTTCCACTCTAAAAATGCCATAAAAGGCTGTGTCCTTAGAAGCTGGGCATGGGAGCTGTTCCCACCCACATTACTGCAGCATGAGTCACTAGGCTGTTGCAACTGCTCTCCGTGTGGATGCCCGGCTGAAGATGCAGCGAGGAGCAGAGGGAGGAAGGGGAACTGCTCTGTAGCACTGTGGAAGTGATGAAGAGTTACAAAGAAGGGGATGACATACAGACATACATGAACTCAACCAAACTGCCGGATGGTTTTGCTTTTGTTAGTATTTTTTTTGAGAACTTCCAGCAAATGCCGCTTTCTGATGATTTGAGCTGAAGGTGTTTGCAGCCAAGAGTCTTCTGAGTATGCAGAAACCACCGGTTTGCTTTTAGGAAGCACAGTAATTGCCACATGAATAATATGAAGCTGGAAAACCCCTCTGATGTGGAAGTGTGTTTTATTTACTCTCTTTAAGCAAAGTTTTTCTCTCCTATTTTCCCTGTTTGTCTTCATGCTTGTCTCCCCTACCCTGGTGCAGAAATAGGCTGCCCTTCCTCGTGACAGAGGGTGTAAAAACATAATCTCCCCTGTATTACACATTGCTCTTACTCATGCTTTTTATCCAACATGCAGGTATTAGGGAGTAAATTTGGGTTTGTTTTGGTTTCTTTCCTGCGACGCTGCCCACCTGCCCTCACCCCGGTGATGGTACGGTTATTGTTTTTCCTTTTCCATCCCTTCTGCTTGACAAAGTCTTGGCTATCAGGGTTTACCGGATTAAGTTTGTCAGTGGGAAATTCTATAAAAAGCTTCCTTTATTTAGACACCAACCCAGTAATGACATCATGTGGGCACGTCTTCCAAGTTCCTCTGGGCTGAAGCGGATGGAGAGAGGTGGTGGCTGTGAAGCTGAGCCCTGCCTTTTTCCCAGTGCATCTCCATGGCCCTGCTCGGTGGCTGTCCTTCAAAATAACCCCAGTCCTCTTCCTCCTCCTCCAGGGAGAGTGCAGTGAGGTCCCCAGCAGACTGGTGCACCTCCTTTAGCAAACTTTTTAACAGTATAACATAGCTGTGGTTGTCTTCCTGCTCATCACTTTCAGGTTAGTCCTTTGAAATGCTTTTTGTTGGGTGTTCTCCCTGACTTCTCAGGAAAGCAGGAGGCTTGCACACTCAATGTCTTTGATGCTACTAAATTTTGCATTGAGCTAGTTTCAAGTAACTTTGACAGGGGAGCAGGTGGATTAAAGGTACAAATGCCTGCATGGACAGGCAGAAAGCAGGGGGAACGGGCGCATGTGAGATCTGCTGCTTGTTTTATGGTAGAGAGAAGAGGGTAGCTGGGAGGAACAGCAGGGCAAGAGCTGGCTGCCAAAGTAATGGACTGACGAAATTAATTTTTGTGTGTGGTTTCTTAAAAAAATACGTTTTTGAGTGTTCCTGAATTGGGGAAAGGTGTATATTTGTTAAGGGTTAGAAAATAAAGCATATGACCTGGACAAGGTTTCTGGACCTTCTGGAGAAGTTATTCCTGGGTTTCATTTGCATCTTTGGAGGAAAAAGCATGCTATGGTGCGCTAACCTTCCCCTTGTATGTGCTTAGCTGATTAAAATGTTCACATAGGCATTCCCTTACCTGCCTGCAGTAATTCCTGGGTATTCTTCTACATGATCAATAAACCAGAGCTTATTTAAGCAATGAAATGGTACAAAACTCTCTGCTGGGGGGCATGTAATTGACTCCCTTTAGTCTGCTCATCCTGCTGTTGAAGGAAGCCATCAGGTTGCCATACATCTTAGCTGTTTTGCTGTCCACTAAACGTCGATTATACTATTTAGAGCTGGGAGGATTTTTGGGCAGTAGACTGAGTAACCAATTCAGTCTGTCCATAATGCAGATTTTTCCAGTCCTACCTAGGATTTGGGTCAGACGAGAGGCAGTTTCCAGCCCTCCGCCAACACTTGCTCTGCACTGCTGCTCTCCTTGTTGATGTTATCTCCTTCCCACATTCTCCACCTTGATACTCTGAAGTATTAAAAAATAAAAATAAATCCATGTTGCACAAATGCTCTGCAGCTCGGTATGGGTGGCCAAAAGACTTTGTTCTCTTCAGAAAAGTTATTTTGCAAAGTTAGGTTGTGCTAGAAGAAAATACAGATTTGCAGGTGCCAGTTTCAGACAGTATCTTACCATCAGACGGCACAGAAAAGTGGGATCTTTGAGGCAGCAAACAAGGTCTTTTCCCAAGATGTCTTATTGTGTTCCCTGGCAAGAAAATCCAGTGTTCAAAATACCACCTTAGGTAAAAAACAAACAAACATGTTTTTACCATTGAGGAGTGACATCTGATAATGTTTTCACTAAAGAAGGGGTGTGGGGATCTGGTATTTTTAGCTGCAGCTATTCTCAAGTTGTTGTTCTTTTATGACCTTCTCTTAATAATACATTTCTCTAATACTTTCTTTAAAGGTTTTGTAGTTCCAGAAGCTTTTTCAGCCAAAGGTGTGTTGCTGAAGGGAGGAGAAGAGGGAGGAGCAGCCCAGAGGCAGAAGTATTGGAATCTGTTTTCTGGAGATGCTCTAGTGTAAGAATCCCGTGGGAAGGCAGGCGTAAGGAATGGCGGCTTAAATTTCAGGTCTTTATGTAGTAGTTTTGGCTGTGGCTGACTGTCTGGAGGCATTTGGGACTTCCCTGCAAATGTTGTTGTCTCTGAGATGATAAGAGAGCCAAGAAATTCCCATGTAAAACCTGAAGGTCATCTTTGTCAGTCCACAGGCTGCTGGGCTTCTCCTGGCCTGGTGCGTATGGACTGGAAAGCCAGCACAGATCCTGGGGGTCGGGTGAGTTGGTCCTGGGCTTTTGTGAACATCAAAGTGGCTGTGAAAAAGCTTCTCGTAGAGCGGTGGTGTAAGAAGCAGGAGAGGAGGAGCGTTTTCAGGTTGGGTTGCTGATGCTATCTGTCTCTTGGTAGTTAGCAGCAGAGATGGTCGGGCTTTCCAAAGTGAACTGTGCAGTTAGGTGATTCTCTGTGCTTGCCTCTGACAACATTGGGTGAGGAAACAATTAAGCTGAGTGTAAATAATAAGCTCACACCACATGAACGCAGGCAGGAGGAAAAACAGGCAAGAGGTGTCCGTGCTGCATCTGCAGCATGCCACTGCATTATGATGGGCATCAGGGAATTTGAACCTGGTGGTGGGGCTGGAGAGGTGTCTGGCTTAGGCTGAGCCTGGGGAAGGGACAAAGAAGGTGTTTAAGTGGTTGTTTATTTGTTTATATATTTTTTTTTTTCTCAATACCCAAATCAGTGATGAGGAGTTTCTGCTCATTTGCAATAAATGTCATGAAGGAAGCATTCCCTGAGCTGAGACTGTTTTGCTTGCCAACAAATACTTTCATGCTGTTGTGCCTTTTTAACAAGCGCTGTCAGAAACAGCAGCCCAGCCTACTGAAGGTGTCAACACTGCACGTGGTGACTGGTCCAGCCTTGAGTCAGAAGAAAAAAGGGTTGCTGCTCCCCAAAACATGGAGCCCACATCCTGTAGCTGCTGGTGGGGAAAAGCAGGACTAGGGCGTGAATGGGAATTGGGGATGCTTGCAAGCCCCACGCTGTTCCAGAGCTGGGCAGGACTTGCCACCATAAAGAGGATTTTGCTTGGAAGAAGTTATGGATCATGTAGATCACTTAATAACAGAAACTTGCCAAAGTGGCTTGCCTTTTTTTTTTTTTTTTTTTTTTTTTGAAGCTCATACTTTCAAAATCTGTTCAGTCTTTGGTAGAGCCTCATGCCAAAGTGATTGCCAGCGTTAAAACCTGATCTTTCCTCTTCTGGATGAGACCTCCTGGGAGCTTTCACCAGCAGATAATGCAGGGCTGGTGCTGAGCTCCTGCAGGAGCTGTTGTCTTCAATGTGTTGGCTTCACATTTTCCCTTGCATCGGTTTTGGGGTACAGAGTGACTGTCTAGGAACCTCCATGTGTCCATGTGTGTATGAAAGCTGTTGGGGCTTGGCGACAGCCATCATGTGCAGATTTCAGTTAGAAGTTTGCAAGGTGACAGCTTGACTTGTGGTAGTTGAGTGTTTCATATTCTGAATAATACTTGGACTTTCAGTGCCCTTCTTGGTTTTAGGACCTGACACTTGATACTCTGGTTGCTTAAAAAAAAAAAATTAAAAATAAAAAGTGACTGTGTGCATGCATTCAGTGCTTTTTTGGGAAGTGTAAGTTTGGCACTGTGTTTTCATGTGACACCTGTGTTTAATTCTGCATCACTCGTTGGCAGGAGCACCATGGGCTTAGTGCCTGGTGCGTGAGTGTTTCCCTTGGTCTCTGAATAAAAGAGCAGCATCAGCAAGAGTGGAAGTTTCATCCAGGTGGTTTTAGGGTGAAACATGGTGATAAGGGGTCTAGCAGAAAGGGAGCGCAGTGCGTGTTGAGAAGAGAAACAGCAGATACTCAAAGTATGATACTCAGAGTATGATGGAGCAGATACTCAGAGTGGGCAGAGCATCTTCTGGAGATGGTCTGCAGCTAGAAAACAGGCAGCCACTTGAGGCCAGGTCAGTGGTGCAGAGTTGGCCCTCTCTTCAGGCCAGGCAGCTGGAGCATCATCTCCTCCAAAGGACCTGCAAGATGATGAAGAAGGTGTTGGAGCGTGCGGTCCCCAGCAGGGATGGGAAGGCCAGGACCAGGCTGCGCCTGGGTCAGGATTAGATTTGCTGGGTGGGCTCTGAAGGGCCTCTGTCCCAAATCACCCCCTGCTGCTTTTTGTTGGGAGTGAACCTGTTATTCTACTGTAAACCCTTCCGAAACAAGGAGGGGAGAAGCAATCTGGGAAAGCAAATATTTTCTGATAACGGTGAGCAACAGTACAAGCTTTTGTTTTCTGTCAATGGAAGGAAGTGGGAGAAACGTAATAGCTTTAGTGCAGCCCAGGCTTTAGTCCTGCAAAAGAGATTTAGTGCTTACCCTCCTGTAGAAGCATAGAATTGTTAGAGTTGGAAGGGACCTTAAAGGTCATCTAGTTCCAGCCCCTCTGCCATGGGCAGGGACACCTTTTACTAGACCAGATTGCTCAGAGCCCCATCCAACCTGGCCTTGGGCACTTTGAGGAATGGAACATCCACAACTTCCATGGGCAACCTGTTCCAGTGTCTCACCACCGTCACAGTAAAGAATTTCTTCCTAATAACTAATTTAAATCTGCCTTCTTTTAGTTTAAAACTGTTACCCCTCTTCTATCACTACACTCCCTCATAAAGAGTCCCTCCCCATCTCTCCTGTAGGGCCCCCTTTAGATACTGGAAGGCTGCTATAAGGTCTCCCCGGAGCCTTCTCTTCTCCAGGCTAAAAAACCACAACTCTCAGGCTGTATTCAGAGGAGAGGTGCTCCAGCCCTCTGGATCATCTTCATGGCCCTCCTCTGGACTTGCTCAAACAGGTCCACGTCCTTCTTATGTTGGCAGCCCCAGAGCTGGACACACAGCACTCCAGGTGGGGTCTCACAAGAGCAGAGTAGAGGGGGAGAATCACACCTCGACCTGCTGGCCACACTTCTTTTGACACATCCCAAGATGCGGTTGGCTTTCTGGGCTGTGAGCGCACATTGCAAGCTCATGTTGAGCTTCTCATCAACCAACATCCCCAAGTCCTTCTCCTCAGGGCTGCTCTCAATCCATTCTCCACCCAGCCTGTATTTGTGCTTGGGATTGCTGTGGCCCAGGTGCAGGACCTTGCACTTGGCCTTGTTGAACTTCACATGGGGTTCTCACAGGCCTACTTCTCAAGCCTGTCTAGGTCCCTCTGGATGGCATCCCTTCCCTCCAGCATGTTGACCGCACAACACAGCTTGGTGTCGCCGGCAAACTTGCTGAGAGTGCACTCAATCCCACTGTCCATGTCTCCGACAAAGATGTTAAGCAGCACCAGTCCCAGTCCCGACCTCTGAGGAGCACCACTTGTCACAGGTCACTACTTTGACACTGATCCATTGACTGCAGCTCTTTGTGTGCAGCCATCCAGCCAATTCCTTATCCACTGAGTGGTCCATCCATCAAACCCACATCTCTCCAATTTACAGACTAGGGTGTTTTGTAGGACAGTGTCAAATGCTTTGCACAAATCCAGGTAGATTATATCAGTGGCTCTCCCCTTATTCAACAACGCTGTAAGCCCATTATAGAAGGCCACCAAATTTGTCAGGCATGATTTGCCCTTAAGCGAAGCCACGTTGGCTGTCACCAGTCACCTCCTTATTTTCCATGTACCTTAGCATAGTTCCAGGAGATTCTGCTCCATGATCTTGTCAGGCACTGAGGTGAGACTGACCAGCCTGTAGTTCCCTCGGTCTTCCTTTTTTACCTTTTTAAAATGGGAGTTATGTTTCCCCTTTTCCAGTCAGTGGGAACTTCACTGGACTGCCAGGACTTCTCAAATACGATGGATAGTGGGTTAGCAACTTAATATGCCAGTTCCCCCAGGTCCTGCAGATGAATCTCATAAGATCCTATGAACTTGTGCGCCTTCCAGGTTCCTTAGATGGTCTTGAACCTGGTGGTCTTCTACGGTGGGCAGTTCCTTGTTCTCCCAGTACCTGTCTTTGCCTTTTGCAACTTGGGTGGTGTGGCTAGAGCCCTTGCTGGTGAAGGCTGAGGCAAAAAAGTCATTGGATATCTTAGCCTTCTCCATGTTCTGGGTAACCAGGTCTCCCGTTTCCTTCCAGAGAGGTGCCACGTTTTCCCTAGTCTTCCTTTTGTCACCAACCTACCTATAGAAGCTATTCTTGTTGCCCTTGACATCCCTGGCCAGATTTATTTCTGTCAGGGTTTGTCTTTCCTAACCTGATCCCTGGCTGCTCAGACAATTTCTCCGTATTCCTCCCAGGCTAACTGTCCTTGCTTCCACCCTCCTGAAGAACCTGTATCCTTCCATTCCAAAACTCTCCCTTCAGCAGCCCCATCTGGGTGGAGGCACTGGCCACCACTGGAGTGGAGGGTGCAGACCCCCCAGCCTGAGCTGCAGCCTTTGCTCTCAGATGAGTGTCCACCGTTCTGCCTTGAGAGTCAGGTAGGATGAGTGCCCTGTACTGGTTCCTAGGAGAGAATCCAGTGGGGAGATATCTACAAGAAGAGGACAGACTGCTTGGAGCAGGTGGGAAAAGCCCTGTTTTTGTTTTGCAGCAGCCAATCTCTGAAGCAGATGCTAAAGGAAGGTCTGTGACCAGTGAGGCAAGATGGGAATCCAGGTCTGGGCTTATATGGGAAATGGGAGCTGGGAAGAAAAACTCCTTTGTCTGTACTCAGCCAGGACAAGACTGAAGCAAATGTGCTTTAAATTAAAGGGTGGGCTCACAGAGGCTCCTCTCTACTCAGCTAATGGTCATGATAAGGAGCGAACCATCTTTGATCTCTGCTCTCTGGAAGAATCCTGCCTGATGAAGGACTTGGTGTTTTGTAAAAAACAAAATGCAAAAAACTCCTACGTAGTTGCTATTCTATTTCGAAGTCTTGTCTGAAGGCCTGCAAGCATGTTCTAACTCAAGCATAGATCCTATTCTTTGTGTTGGTCCCACTCTTTAGGGGGAAAAAAAAAAGTGATTTCTTTGTGGCTTTCCTATCAAAACACCCTCCACTGCCCTCAGATGCTTATTTATTGTCAACTTCCCTTTTGCAAGCCTTCTTGCACAGTGCTGAGTCCAGCTGCACTTTAGTAGGATGCATTCAGCTCTCCTAGGTTTTGATCTTGGAACAGGAAGATTCCCATTTCCCAGGCTGTCAAGGAAATCATCATCCTGCTTGCAAATGTCTTTTTGTAGCAATTTTGTGTTTATAAGTGAATGTGTTTCAAGTGAACTCTCTAGTTGTTGCTTTGTTGGGTGAATGTTAAAGCATTTTTAAGATAAATGCATCTTTCAAATTCAAATGATTTTTTTTTTTCCTTTAGCTGAGCATGTCTTCAGTTAAGTAAGATTGGATCTTGAAACACAGGTGATACTTGAGTTGTGTTCGTTACTTCCTAGGGAGAACAGCATCTGCTGCTGATTTTATGGGCAGCTTTGCCTCAGTCTTGTACCAAATGCTTGTCTCTATATCACTGCCACAGGCCCTAATCTACTTGAACTTCTCCCTCTGCTTTTTATCTCATCCAAGAAGGCGTTTTGTAATTTTTTTAGTTCCTCCATACGTACTGTCCCCTTCCCCTGCAAGTTCCAGCTTTGACTGGAAAAAACCTTCTCAAACATTTTCATTAATAGACTTGAGCTTGCTGTGGTCCCCTTTGACTTGCTTTCATCCTGCTTCTGTTGCTGTCCATTATTGACATCACAAGTGTTGAGGACATGGAAAACAGTAATTGTAGGTAATAGATCCATTGTGGACTTGAGCATTGTTTTTTCTGAAATTCCTTGTGTTGCTTTCTCAAGCATATTTGTTTGAAGGTACTGCCTGAATGCCTCCAAAAAACTACAAATGGAAAGATGATGTCTGGTGTGATGTCTGCCCATGTCATCTGGCTCACTTGGTTGTACATCCCCATGGGTACTGGCCTCCATTGGTGGTACCTGCAGGTTTGAGTCCACACCAGACTTGCTCAGACTTGCTCTCCATGCATCAGGTGGAGCTGGCCTCCAGACATGGGGCTGGCTCAGGCCATTGATTGTGCCACCTTTCCACCTTTGAGTCCCTTGTGGGGTAAAATCAGCAATGAGCGAGACGATGTGCTCAGGCATAGCGTTGTCCCCCCAGAAACCAAGCTGAATTCTTGTCCTCCTCCTGATGTTGTGATCATCTCAGGAGGTTTCTAAACCAGGGCCAGGGAAGAGGCAGAGTCAGCAAACCTGAATTTCTGGTTCACAGTGGTTTGAGGTGGTGTAGGGATGCTGGGGGCATACATTGTTACATGGTGGTACATGCCATGAAGTGTGGCAGTGCTTTGCTGTCTCACTGAGAGAGGACTGTGTGCCTGGGGGCTCAGCCTTGCTGCCACGGATGGGGGGAAAATGCTGCCATTGTGGTAAAGCCTGTGAGACAGCAGCATGGTGACATTAGCAATCCTTGCCAGGCCCTTTGGAGGCCAGTGTTTAGCTAATTAGGAAACACGCCAAGTGCTGAGGGTGTGCTTGCAAGGAAAAAAAAAAAGTTGTTGGGGGCTTTGGGGTGAACGTAGGGCTGGTGGAGGTGAGAGGAAGACTCATTTTATCCCCCAAGCATACGTGCAAAGACACCAGCTGTTGACACCCACCCTGTTTACACCAGAAACTGGAGTGACTGTTCCAGGACTGGGGACTCCCCGCTGTGGTAATGGGGAGATGTGTTCCACACTTGCATGGGGTTGTGATTGGCAGTGTGGGCTCGGACCGCACTGTGAGGACCACTGGTTTGGCAGCTGCTAATGACCAGGAGCTGACACTGCTTGGTGCTGGTGATTACCTGGGGTGGCACCTCACCAGCTGCCAGTGGCCAGGAGATTCACATCCTCTTCCACACTTAGTGGACGTGTCCAGCACCAACCCGCCTGGCTGCGCTGCCACCGCTCCCCTGAGCATCATTTCATTGCACTTATATCTAAAGTACAGAAACTGTTATTGCAGTAACATGCCTCACTCCCAAATATCAGTACCGATTCATTTTCCCTGGCTGGAAAGTTGCGTGTCTGTCTTTCAACCCCAGCAGTCTTCAATGCATCCATTTTTAGTGCCAGGTTTAGTTTTAGGTCGACCACGGTAAAGTGGTAACAGCCAAATACATTGATGTATTTGTACAAATACAAGATGTATTTTGAAGCCCTGACAAAATGACACAGATGTTGATTTCAACACTATTAAAAAAAGAAACAAACAAACAAGAACCCTTGAGTTATTTTTAAATTGACTCCTAAACTGGCAAGCTGCTTTTAACAGGGTGTCCTACACAACCATTGCTGTTTCATAAGCTGGAGCATTACGTCTGCCTTAAGTCTTCACCTCTGGTTGGAATTTATAAACATGTTTTCCACGAAGGGAAGAGGGGGGGACTTTTTGTGTGAACAGTTTCCTCAAAGGGAACACGTTAAATTTTCTTGTTTATATAAAATGTTGCTTTTTCACAAAGAAATAGCAAAAATTCCTGTGACTGTTCAGTTGGAGTAATTTTAGGAGTTATCAACAAGCAAAAAGGAAGGGAAAGGTTATGTCGTAATTTATAAAAGATTGCTTTCATACTCCTTTAAAATGTTGTGTATCCTAACACTGTCCCTGCGTATGGTTCAAGGCTGTAAAAGAGCTTTGGGAGACATTTTCTCAGTACTTTCCAGTGTTGGATCAAATACTTCTTGTTTCCCTGAAGTTTTTGGACATGCTTGTGTGGGGCTATGGAAGAAGAAAAGAAGTTAACAACAGCTGACCCATTTGCGTCCGAAGATGCTGTTTGAAGGTAATGCAAGTCCAAGGTACTGCCAGCAAAATGGTCAGGGAGTGTCCTCTGCAGAGGCTGCCAAATACAAATAATTTACTGCATGGGATCTGTATTTGGAGGCGGTGTGAGTTGAGTAAACTCATTAAAGTGGTTGAAGGAATGAGGGTGGTTCTTGGAGAACCTCATTTAAAATACACATTTTCCTAGGGGATGGGCATTAGTCAGGGTCTGGGTCAGAATAATGGCTGGAGCTGCCTCCCCTCCTAAAAATGGGGTGCAGCCAGGGGCTCTGGCAAGCTATGCGAGACCCACACGGTCAGCGTAGGTCTCACTTGAACTCAACTTATAGATATATAACTTACAAATCATTCACCTCAATGATTGTTTTGAGCAAGTTTTCCACAGACAAGCTACATCTTGTTAGTGGATTTTTAACTTCCTATGCGTTTATTTCATCGGCTGTCCCAGTGACTTTATGTAATGGTACATTTGTTATTTCCTTATTTGTGTTTTAAATAAGATGCCGCCCCTCTGTGCCAAGGAGAGCACAGACTGCTGGCAGCACGATAGTTTATTTTTGCATCCTTGTTCCTTTGGTTCTGGCTAGTGACCATCGCTAGCTCCACAGTGCTCAGGGAGACATCCTAGGTATCAGCCAGGACGTGTCTTCACCCCACTGCTTCAGGCATGTGTTAGGTGTGGGTGGCCTCTAGCTGGCGGCTTGGCAGGAAAAGTTTTAAATAGCAAAAGGAGATGCAATAAGAGCTTTTAGCTTACCCAAAATTGCCATGTGTATCTGGAGGCAAGAAGTACCATGGGGATGGTAAAAGGGAAGAGTAGCGTGTCCTGTGGTGTCACTACATGGACTGAAAAGAATAAAGTACAGTATTTTGAGAGGAATGCATGTCTAAGTGGAGAACGACCCTTGTTGTAGCTTCCTTTAGTTTATGGTTAAAGAAATGTAAACTGCTCTTCCAGTCTTAAGCAAACAGAAGAAGCCAGTTCCTAAGCTCTGTGTTTATATAGTTCCTTTCCATGTCAGTGCATCACCCCCAAAAAAGGGGATTTCCCACCCCCCTGCCCCAGCTTTTCGGGCCTTTTTATAAATGCTGGAATGGAGGAAGGAGGGAGTGCAGAGAGAAAATTAGTTGTCAATTCCCAAAGCAGCACATGGACTTTTGGATTCTTCAGTTCACTTCTCTATTATTTAAATAAGAACTCATTTAAATAATGATGTTTTAAAAAAAATAAAGTATGCACCTTGGGATTTTTGTGCGGGTTTTTTTTGGTTTGGGTTTTTTTTGTCTGGAGAAGATGAGCTCATGTCAAAAAGAGCTTAAAAAAATGTTGGGATAGTCCTTTATTCGCTGTGAGGTCTAAAAATAGAAGCTGAAGAATTGCTTGTAGACTCACTGTTCTGCTCAGAGGGTTTAGCTTATGTCTAAAGCCGCGTCTTCTGACATTGCAACAGCTGAGCTTTGCAGAACCAGCAAGGCTGGGCTTACCAAGCATAAACAGGGAGGAGAGCACATCTCTTTATCAGCCCTCTCTCCTGTCTCCATCCTTGGGCAGAAGACCTTAACCTGAGCACCAAGGCACAGCGCAAAAAAAAATGCGTGTGAAAACGAGAGCGAGATGTAAGTAGTGGGAGCACAGGAAGGATGGTGGGGAGAGGGTTGAGGTTTTATTTACCGGCAGCTAGGCCGTGTATGTGGGTAGTGCTGAGGGGGGTGGCATGTAAATGCAGCCTTACATAGTGTTTTAGTTATTTCTATAACTAAAAGGCTCAGTCAACATATTTGGATTTCATGGCATTGCCATAGTCTAGTGAGTGGCAAAGTATTATCATCATTGTGACCACTGCTTGCCATCATACTTTAAAAGTCTGGTGCAAAGAGGGAAATGTGTGTAATCTGCATTATAACGTATGTAAGCCCCATTATAAGCTGCTCAGTGATAATGTATACGTAATGTAACCTGTGTTATAGGTTACTTGATGATAAAGGTGGCCACCTCTGATAGGGTGTGAAGCCTTCTGTGCTTTGGGGTCTCTGAGTCGTTATGTCCGGGTGCTGGAGGGGTGACAGCAGGGAAAGTCCATTCACAGGTGCTTGTGAGGGGGATCGGAGGAGAGGTGGTGTTATTAAAATGTCTGCTCATGACAAAAGGAGCTGTGCTTCCTTTCCCGGACATCGGCGTGCACTTCCCCCTCCCAGTGCTTGCTGTCTTCCAACACAAGCGTCATGCTTTGGGGTGATGTCTCAATTTCAGGCTTGTGAAACCAGTGCGTTGCTTCTCTGGGTTGCTTAAGGTGAGAATTAAAAACTTGTTTTAAAAAAATGATAGCTGTATGTTGGGCTCTGGTGTCCTCTGCACTGGTGTTAGCTGTTTGGATGTGTCAGGGAGGAACTGCAGGTCCTGGAAGGAGGCTCAGGTGGCACTGCTGGTGCCATCCCTTCCATCCTGTGAGTCAGTGGTGGTGTGTTACTGGTCTTAACCTGACCAAAGTCCCATTTGCTGTTTCTCCCTTTCCTCCCAGCTTGTTCCTGGGGGAACAGACTGGAACCCCTCATTGCATCCCTTCTTGGTGGCAGCATGCTTTTAGATCGGCTGAAGCTGTGTGTAATACGGTGCCTATGGCTTGGGCAGGGGGCATATTCTGCCTGCTGAGTTGCTGGTAGCATGTCTGCTGGTACAAAGGTATGAGGGATACTGAGATCTGTATGGGAAACCCCTCCATCCCCCAGCACTCAACCAGGCCAGAAAATGTGCTAAAACACAGCCCCCTGCTGCAAACCAGATGCTGGGTTGTGTCTGAGCTGAGCATCCCTGGATGAAAACCCCGGACAAGATGATGTTGTGCAGCTGGAGGCGCACAGGCTGATTTTCCAGTACCTGGCATGTATGGTCAGATAGTTGTAACATTCCTGCTCAGCCCCAGACAAAATCCCTATAACAAGTCCTCTGTGTTAGTGCAAGTTCGTGCTGGGCTGGGCTGGGCTGATGCTGTGAGCTGGGTGGGGAGGAAAATCATCCTGAAAAACTCACCAAATCAACAAAATCCAAGCATGACCCACACCAAGGGTCATCTTGCAGCGCAGATGTGCACAGTTTACTTTCTGCCATTGGGTGCCCTCCCGTTACAGCCTGTTCCTTCCCTGCCAGGCTGAGACGCTGCCTTGCTGCCCACTCCAATGGGACCTGTGTGCAAAGACCCTCTGCACTGGTAAAGGATGCTGGCTGCGCTGTGCCAGAACTGGAAAACTTACCAATTTCTCATTTCCTTTGCAGTGAGCCCAGGAGAAGAGAGCGCCTGCGTGCGGATTGCCTCCTCCCTTGCCTGTTGTCCCAGCTGCTCCCGGTGGGCTCGCAGGTGCCGGAGGAGCGGAGAGGAGAGTTAGGGACACACAAGTGAGGCCACAGGGCATTTGACCACTGGGGCTGCGGCGGCTGGGGGTCCTCGCCACCCTGCGGCAGAGACAGCCAGCTCCTGCCACGTAGATGCCCGCAGGGAAGAGGACAACTCCAGCTGAACTGATGCATCTTGACACCTGATACCAGGCTCAGGTAAGGACACATTGCTTGGACCCAGGTTGCATTTCCACACTCCCTTCTCTGAACTCAGAAACCGGCTCCGGAGCAGGTGAGAATTGCCCCGAGAGCCATCGTGTGCTGTGGGTACCGGCGCCGATAAATCGGCAGGATCCTGTCTGTGATGATGCTGGATACTCTGGCTTGTTGGGACATGCTGGTGGCGTCAAAGTGAGTTGCAGCCGAGGTTCTCACTTGGGTGTTGCCAGTGCCTCTGCCAAGGGAGGTGAGCGTGGTTTTATCCAGCATCCAGTGCAGTTTCAAATACAATGCAAGTTTACTATGACAGGAGCTCATTTGAATGTAACAAATATGCGACATATAAAGTGATCTATGGACAGTCCTTTTCAAAGACTCCCACACAGTTAAAACATAAACTTCCTTGCAATTCAGTTTGCTTTGTGCTCCTTACACTCTTAAAAGAAAAACAAAACTTGCTTGTGTGCTCTTGAGTTTTTGTTGTAGTCAAGGAAATAAACATGCAAACAGGATCTCCTGTATCTTGGCTCATCCTGCTTGATAGTAATTTCATTCCTGAAGTCATAATTCACTTTGCCAGTGCAAGTCCGATTTCCTTTTCGGTAGCAGGTTTGGAAGCAAGTGCCGGATTTGGGCTGAGATTGGTGATGTGCGGTCTGGTGACGTGTTGTTTTGAAGCTGGTGCCTGGCCAGGGTGTTTGCAGTCTGGGTTTGTTAATGAGAGAGGAGCTGCAGATGGTGATCAGCAGAAGTCCTCGACGCAAGCAGATTGAGTGTGTTGTCCGTTTTGGGATTGCAATTTGGGTTTCTAGTAAAAAACACTGCAGCAGCTGTGGTGCCGGAGGTGGGGATGCTGGCCTGTCTCGTAGCAAGACCTCAGGAGCAGCATGACTTCCGCGTGGGGAGCTGGGTCTCGTGAAGCAGAAGCTCTGCCGGCAGCGTGTGGCCGTCACTTCCTCCTGCGGCTCGTCACCTCCCGGGCACGCAGCCCTGCAGCAGCCCGCAGCTCCTCCTGGATGCCTTGGGAGGCTTTGAGGTTTCCACGGGCCGTGGCGATGCAGTCGAAGCAGACCCAAAGCCGTGCTCGTTCTGGCTGTGCTTGGTAGGTATGGGCAGTGGTGTAACCCCGCGGCTTTGCTTTGAAAGGCTGTAAGCGTGTGGGAGAAGAGCCTCTGATGACAGCTCCCTCGGCTCACAGCTGCTGGCTGTGCCCCCTGAATTATATCAGGCAACCACCAGGATGGGGAGTTTGCTGCCAGCCGGTAGCCTGCATGGTTGGAATCATGTCAAGGGGCCTGTTTCATGCGCTTTAGAAACCCTGAAAGGGTTTATTCAGCTTTCTGCAGCTTGCTTTAGCCGCTTTGTAAGCGGCCTGTGGCACCGCTTCGCTCACACGCTCCAGGGTGTGCAAAGCGCAGAAGCCACTGTTACAACCGGTCGTAGCTTCACAAGAGAGAGCAGCGCTTTGCTGGCAAGCGGTGCAGGCTGCAGGGGCATCTCCTGCGGGGGTCTCACCCTCTGCAGGTGGTGTACAGGCATTTCCACTTGCATAGATGCATAAGCATTTCCTTTAGGCCTGTTCCCCTAAAGGAAAAAATGCAGTCTTATACCATAGACAGCTAAAGATATAAAACACTGTGTTAAAATGTGCTTTTAAAATAGTACGTGAAACAGGAACAGCGACTTGCTGGGTTTCGGCAGTGGTGGATGTGGTTGTAGTAACTACGTACCTTTTTGACTTTATTCCACAGCAGTAGTTTCAGTCTGATATAGGCCACCGTGGCATTTAAGCACGGTGTGACAAAATTTGCCTTTTTTTTTTTTTTTTTTTTTTTTTTTTTTTCTCCTAACAGCATTCTCTGTTAGTGGCTAATTGGGCACATTCAGGACTCCAGCACACCTGCACCTAAAGTCATTTCTCCTTTTTCAATGACCTTCTGCTTGCAATAGCATGCAGCAAAAAAAAAATCATATATGTTTCCATGGGCTTGGGTGCAGCTGGAGAGGAGAAACATACAGTGCTGTGAGAGGTTACTGAAGCAAAAATGCAAATTTTGCAGGTTTTGCCCTAGAGATGGAGCATGTTGAGGAGTGAGTAGGGATTCAGGAGGTCGAGATGACTCTGGTCGGAGGGAGGTAGATGTTAAGATTTTGTAACTCAACTGTATTTGGCTGCGTTCCTGCATCATGCTTGACTTTAATTTGCTCTGCCTGGTGGATGCAGCGGGAACAGAGAAGTAACCAAAACTGTCTGTAATCTCAAGTGGCTTGAGTAGATGCTTTTCTACAGTATAAAATATTTTAAAATTGCGTTCCAGAATATCCCCAAATCCAGCCCAAGGTTGAGAACGCAATGCTATGCTATACTTCATAAAAAGAGGAGATTTTACTGATATTTTCATTTTCAAAAGCCCTTCTGCTAAGTGACACTGGATCTACAGTTCTCCTCGCAGCAAAATGGTGAAGTTGAGCAGTAAATTCTGATGCTAGTGCAGCCTGACAGTATAAAACCTGTGTAAAAGCGTGTAAAACTTCTGTACTTTCCTTGTAGGTATAAGGAAAGGGCTTGAAGAGACTGCAAATTGAGCAGCCTTGGCTCGGATGGGTTGTTTGGTAGCATCACCACAGCTACTCCATTCAAAGGCTGGGAAACTGCTTTCTGGCCAAGGTCCCAACAGCAAAACCACTTTGCGAGGAGGGCTCGGAGGAGTCAGGTCTGGAATCAGGGTTGCAGTGAATTTCTGTGAGGGCATCTGAAGACATGCTGATGTGCACCCACCTGAACCCTCTGCAGGGACCATCAGCTGAGCCTTTGATGTCTCAGCCCCAGTCCTTAGACCACATACATTTGCATTTTTGATGGGTTAAATTCCATGTATGGCTCTCGCATCCTGGTCAAGTTTAACGGAAGTTTGTCCTTGTTTAGTATAAATCGAGCACTGGGGAGAGGAGGACCTGGTGGTGAGCAGAGGGCTGTAGATGTGGCCTTGGAAAGTGACCTCTGTGGAAAGAGGTGGCAGTGTCTGTGTCTTCTGCAAGTACTGGCGCAGAGGGAGCGAACCAGGCAGGGTGTTTGCTAATGGGTTTATAAGCTGGAAACATGATGTTGTGGTTGGGGGCGGCAGGAGACGCATGCGTGTGTGTGTGTGTGTGTGTGTGTCCCCTGGTCCATGGTAGGAGCAGCAGTGCCACTGGGCCGTGGGAAATGCTCAGTTCCTCTTCTGGCAGCGAGCAGGGTTGCAACACGCAGGTTGGGCGACTGGTGGCCAGAGGTTCCCATGCTCCTGGCCGGGCTGGTCCTGGTGGGTACCACCCCACACGGGGCGGCAGGAGCTCAGCAGATCTTACTGCAAAAATACAGGACTTTGGGGGGAGGGTTATAACAGTAAATCTGATTTATGGATAACAATTTTTGCACCAAGTCTTGGATTTTTGCTGCAGACACCTTCTTTCTGCTGCCAATACTGGAGATCCAGCTGGTGAATTAATTTCAAGAAAGTTACTCTGATCCAAACCTTGGATATTTTATTTCAAGTTTGCTAACGGGTAGACAGCATTCAATGTGGGTAGGCAGTAACGTGCATTTTCATTAAGCATCTTTAGGCTTACTGTTGCTAGGATTAATTTATACTTCCTTAAATTGTAAACTGGAAGCTGCAAGTTTTAGAGTGAGATGACAGATTGTGGGGTTTTTCAACTCATTCTTTTTCAAAGGAACTAGTTGGTAACTTTGTTTCCCAGTTGAATTTAAGTGTGCCTGGCTTCGGAGTTTCTATTGCTTATGTCCTGGTAAATTTATCTAATGCCATTCTCGCATTTTTCACATTTTCTTACCATTCCTGTTTATAGCTACTTCACTTTGTGTGTTTATCGTGGAAAAAAAACCTCTGTTTGTTGGGAAAATACAGTACTCGCAGGAGAAAATTAGGTGTCAGGCTTGAGAAAGTCCTTTGAGCGGTGTATTAAAATAAAAACCACTTGAGTCTTATATAGGTGTGTGGAGAAGTGTGGCAGGTACAGGCTGTGCCTATTTATAGGTAGCCTCTTTATATCAGGGCAGAATGATGTGTTTCGTCAAACTCTCCAGGAAACAAATGTCTCGGTAGTTTTCGTATACACAAGGTATCGTTTCTCTCAAACAAATGCTTTGACTTCATGGTGTCAAACTACTCTGGACTTCAAGTATGAGCAGAATTAAATAATCAAAATACCATAGTTGATATCTGTGTTTAACGTAGGCTGTTAGAGCTAGGCTATATTCTGTTCCCTTTCCAGAGTACTTTGAAAATCACCTAGTCGAGCACAGCATCGCCTTCATACTCCAAAAAGCAGCAGTGTTGTGGTCAGACGCTGAGGCCGGTGCAGCCACTTGCCATCCCCATCCCTCTCACTGCCATCAACCATTTTCTCTGCTTTCAGGTCTTTTCCTAAATTTGGACTTTTGCACTGTTATAGTAGAAAGAGAAAACAAATGTGCACATTCCAGGCATGAGGCACAAAACTTGCTCCTTTGCACCAGCCTGGCGTTTCTGGCTGCAGAGAGGCTTTCACAGAGGCGGATGCCAAAATATATGTGGTCTCCCCGCTGTCTTCTGCTGTGTAAGCCCTCCCATGTCACCAAGTCGCTCTTCCTCTGGGTATTCTATTACAGAGTGTGGTCAGAGACGTTCAGAATAACTTCCACTTCGTAAATGTCTTGAAAAATTGCCCATTTAATTTGACATACAGTTTATTTTTTCCCCCCAGTCTGCAGAATATTTGTATTTTTAGCAGCATATAAAGGACCTCATCTGAATTCCTTGGCCCCATAACAATGAAAAAACGACATCAGAAGTGGGGGAGTGAATTTGCCTTTCAGTTAAACTTCGCAGATGAAGGATGTGAGAAGGAGAAGATGCAGATATATTAGGTGACACTGTGAGACACTTACTCAGACCTTGCTACTTTGAAAAATGAAGCTGCAATTAACACGTATTGGGCAAAATTCATGGCAACATTTGAAGTAAGAGCTGCAGCTCGGAAAAATAAGAGAACAAAGTACACTTTAAAATTTCTATCCTTGCTCTCTGTCTTGATTGTGGAGTCAATAAAATGGAAAGATACACCCATTTTTGCCATAAGTTTGAAGAGTTTGCTTTTTTCAGGTGTCTGTACAGATGAGTGTAAAGCAGTGAAATAAAAGCCTGTGCTATAACGTGTCACGGAAGAGTTGCCCTGGTGGCCCAGATTATTGTGTGTGGTTTAATATTTCTATTACACTGCTTGCAACCAGGAGCGCTGGCAGCTTTCGAAATGAAGAGTTAGGGAAAGATAGATCTCCCCTCGGTCTCCATCTGGGCCTGAAAAATACAGTGGCTGTGAGCAGGTTGCATTGAGGAGCTAGTAAGATGAGACAAATAATAGCTTATAGATGTCTGAAGGTGCAGAGAAGTGGGCTGAGCCTTGGAGAGTGATGATGCTTTTGCTCATCATATCTCCCTGAGTTGTTTCTTCATTGCTGTTTATTTTTGCACTCCAGGAAAAATCACATTCTTCAGATCATCCCAAGTGCAACGCCTTTGGCTGCTCTGGCTCATCCGGTGCCAAGCGCTGCTGCAGCCAGCTGCATGGTGGCTCACCAAGATGCAGCCTCAGCCAGAAGCTGAGTAGCGTGTCCTACAACAAGAACCCTTCAGGTTCCTCCTGAAGGGAGGTCAGGATGGCTCCTGGCATCTGCTAGCGAGCTGCAATGGCAGCTTGGGGTAAACTTGTTCTTGAGCAGCTATTGCAGAGTTTTATCTGTGGGTAGCAATGTTCCTCTTCCCTGCAAGGAGATGGTCACCAGCGCTTTGGGAAAGGGCCAGAGCACAGTAACACAGGATTTACTTTCCAGCTTCGGATGCAACATGGGAGTCAACCTGCTCTTTTTTTTATTTTCAAAAGGCTTTTCAAAATTTTGTAATTTTTTGTGGGAGGCTTTCAAGTCTGTTCTGCTAGGGCAATCCCAGATGCTCCAGGGAGCTCCTTTCAAGCCTTACAGGAAACTTCTGGACTTTATTATTGAAGTTGCTTAGCTTTCAGATGTTCTAGATAAATCACTGGATCATTTGTAGTGTGACAGTGGGGAAACTATTTTAAGGCTGCGGTGGCTCTTAGCAGTTTTTTCCCAACCCTGCTGAACCTTTTTACAGCAGGCAAAATAGCCAAAACCTCCTTAAAGCAGGCAAAATGCAGTCTGCCTCTGTAACAAGCTATTCTAAGAGGCTTAAGTGTTCAAAAACTGTTCAAAATGCTAAGATTTTTATAACTGTGGACTAAAATTATTTTACCTTGCTGTTCTTGAAATGCAAGACCTGTGGCAGGTTAGCAGGACCTAAGGAGAGAGCCATGTAGGTGATAACACAGCATGACTTCCTAGTCCTTATCCTATCTATCCTATCCGAGTAGGTTTATAATTCATAGCAGAAGTGTGGGAAAAATGTAAAACTATTTTAAAAGCTTTAAAAAAAATTAAGAGATATAAATAAATAAATAAATGAGACTTTAAAAAAATTTTAAAAAGCAACCAAGCACTGGGGAAAGGGAGCAAGGGGAGCTCTTGGGCTGGCTGGAGTTTGTCTATTTACAGAGCACTTGGGAATGTGGTCAGTGGGCTGGAGATGAGGCCGTCCCTGTTGGCTGCCTGTCCCTACTGCCATCCTCCATGCCTAGGAACTGCTGCAGCCAGGACTGCGCTGCGGCAGCATTGCTCCCGTAGCCCGAAGGTTTGGGTAATGTGGCTTGTGGTAGCCTGGCTTTAGGTGCTACTGTAGCCATTGTGCTGTCTGAGTTGGGCTGGTCACAGTTCCATAGAGTTTCAGAGGAGGAGTACTTGGTAGACCTTCCCTCTGCCCTCTTTGCAGCCACCCCTGGAGACTGTGGTTCCCTGGAGATTTTGTCTGCTCGTGTTTTCTCCTAAGTGTGTTAGAACAACCTTTTCTTTCGGTGAGCAGCGAGAAACTAGTTACGGCTTGACAGGGAGGATGATCCTTTGAGCTTGTACAAGAAAACACTCAAGTCACGTTTGATGTGGAGGTTACCTTGCTCATACGTATGTGTATGTGATGAAGCAGAACAGTGGGCACAGACCTCACGTAGCTGGACTGGATCTTGTTTAGACCAAGACTGGTCCATCCCAGAGTAGATGGAGACTCGGCGGTCATCTTGCTGCTGTGTTGTTTTTCTTTTGGGGGTGTGTATAGAAGGTAACTATCTAATTTACTTGTTGCATGCACACTTCAGTAGGCAAAAACTTCTTTTAGTTTCTCCTTTGATGTTAAATCTGCCTTTGGATGCTCCAACAGAGCATCTCATGGCTCCACATCCATAGCTGAGGGCAACAGCATGGTGGTTTGCTGTCATCCACATGAACGTTGTACTGTGCAGCTCCCAGCCGGAACGCAACCTGTGCAATGCAAGGGTTTTGTGGCTGCCATGCCCGTCTCAATTTAAAAGCACCATGTCTTCGTACAGGCACGTGTGTGCCTAAGAACAAAGGCATGATGTCTTGTCTTCCAGCAGACAAGACTCTCTCTTGCTCAAATTCAGTTGTGGCCCTGTGCAGAGAGCGGGGAGCTGGCAGTCCTGCTGCATGCAGACAAACTCCATGCGCACTTTGTACAGTGGCTTTTCAACATCAGCCTAATTTTAACTATGGGATATGACTGGAAGCTAAAGTTGTCAGCAAAGGTTTTTTCTATTAGCACTTTCCTAAAGTATTTCTCACGCTGTGTACACATTTACTTATCTCCCTTTCCCTCTGTCTTTTATTTTTTGCCTTACAGCTTCTGACATGAAGAAAGATATAGAGTCTTTAATAGCCCAGGAAAAAGCGGAGATCGTTGCCAAGTATGAGAAGGTACCAACCTCGTGTTTCTCCCTGACATGCTGGCTAAGGCCGAAGCTATTTAGTTAATTAGGAATGCTTCGAATAAGAACTTTTGCCTCTCTGCCAGGTGTCACCCCAGTAACCCTCATGCCATCAGGCTTCATGCTGGCTCTCCCTACCTCCTTCTGCCTGCACGTCCTCTCTCACCACAGCCCCAGAGTTTCTCGTGGATCTCATGTGTGCTCAGCACAGATACTAGAGCTGCAGTGCTCCCTTAACACCAGGACGGCATGTGCCCGACAGCACTGGTTTCTCTGATGTACAGCCCTTCCCAGCCTGCAGCAGAGTCACACCAGGGATGCTGGATAGGCTGAACTTGTGCTTTTTTCTTCCTGCCTGCACTGTATTTGTCTCTTTAGAGCAAGGTTTGGTTTTCTAGCTCTGTGCCTTCTAGCATGCAGGGAGGGAAGGATGCGGGCACTTGGGGGTGGGATGCTGGCACTGGGGCATTCCCCGTGCTGATGGTGGTTCACTGATGTCCTTTCTGCTTTCAGGGCAGGCAGGAAGGAGCTCAGATTGACCCATGGGAAGATGCCGATTTCACGCTGTATAAAGTTACAGACCGGTTTGGATTCCTGCAGTAAGTCCTTCTGCCCTCTCCTTTCCTCTCTGACCTGTGTGTCTGTGCGTGGCAGACCCAGCATCGGTAAGCCGCTCTGTGGCTTGGCTTGATCAGTCCCAAATGCAGGAGGAAAGACTAGATTTACCTCTTCCATCAACCACACATGTTCATACTCTCTGATGCTTTGGATCTGCTGCAAGACAAGGCTCAGAAATGGTTTCCCATCAGAAGGTGCAGGCTGGTGCCACTCTACCTCCGTGGGGGCCCGCAGTGTGTCGCAGAGGGAGAGGCTCTCACGCTTGCACCTGATGATTCAGGGAGGTGTAGGAAGAGATGAGACAAGATATCTGATTGTTCTTGGTTCCCTTAGGAAATACACATCCTAAATGAGGCGCAGATGAATTAGACGCACACCCTGTGCCTGGGGAGAATGCTTAAAAGAAGTATTTTTATTCAAAATCCGAACAAGTATTTATAATAGTAGGTGATATGTGCGGGAGGGGGGTTTGAAGCAATTGCGGTCCAGAGATCTCCCCCTCCTGCCACCTTTTAATTGCCTTTTAATGTATGTATTGAAGAGGAGCTTTATCCCCACAATTTCCAGAGATGTCCAATGTCCAGTGCTACATTACCCCCAGCAGATCCTGTATGGTGGTGGGTTTTTGGCTGGTGCTTCCTCTGCGTCTTCCTTGTTGGGGACAGCTGTAGGAAAGGCACAGAGCCCCTGAGCGTATCTTCTCAGGTGCCTGAGCTGGTCCCCAAGTTGCAGCACCTCATGCTCCTCTGCACCCTCTCTTGCCTATAAAGTAATCGGTGACCCCTTGCTTTTCAGTGAGCAGGAGCTGCCGACCCGCACGGCCTTGGAGGAGAAGGTGAGAGCTGCCAACTCTGTCATCATGGGTATCAATCAGATCCTTACCACACTGGTTGGGGAGGGGACGGTTTTTGAGGAAATGAATGTGCAAGTGAGAGCAAAGCAGGCAGCCAGCACCCGCTGGTCACTGCTGCTTACGCAGAGGTGGGAACTCTGCATGATGCCCAGCTGTTGGAGCTTTTATTTTGCTGGGTCAGGCATCTCCCCTCCTGCACTGAAATTGCACTTTTTAAAGCAATTTTGGGCTTTTCTCTCTGCTTTGGCACAGTGCTCAGCGGCTGTCGCTTGAAAAGCGGATTGCACATGTTGGGGAAAGTGGTGGATCTCCCCTACACTGGTAGCTTGTCCTCTGTGAAGATCCTGCTAACAGGGACTAAATAGCATCTCATTTCTGCCAATCTGAGACAATTATATGATTTGAGGCTAGCTAAACGTGCAAAAATTTTTGTTGTCAAGGAATACTCCTCTTGGAAATGCTTTTTCTGTGTTAAGCTTGTGTCTCATTTTTACTAATGCTGCTTTAATTACCACGGGTTGAAATTACTGGTGCCTGCAAGCACCTGTGGATTATTCCCATCCCTGATACAAAGTCTTTGCATGGAAGTTTAAACCTAAAGAGAATGGAGTTTTGTGTTTTCAGGAGGTCCCTTCTGGGGCTTTTTTTCTTAAATTTGTCTTGTCTTCTTGCCCCTTGCATCAGCAAAAACAGCAGGAAATCGAACGTGTGGACAAGTGGCTAAAGATGCTGAAGAAGTGGGGCAAATACAGAAACAGTGACAAGGTAAGGAGGAAGAGAAAGAGCACGTGTCCGGAGGGACGGGAATGGTGCATCCTTCCAATGGGTCAGGCTTTCAGAAAGTTGCTAGAGAAACCAGAGATCACCGGAAAATATTGCCTAATTCTACCTGTTAGATTTTAATATTTTAAATCTTTCCTTGAAGTTGCTAGGGAAAAGTCCTGTTCTGACTAGCATAGTTTTAAAAATGGTTTCTTAAGTGCTGCTGGTGTGTTTGCACTTCTGCTTCCCTGTGCAAGCAGGAACACAGCAGAGATGTTCTTGTGCTCAGCTGGGTCCCTGCCCTGAGAGCAGGGGGTGGTGCATGCTGCAGGTCATGTCTGTGATTCCACCACCTGGGAATGGCATGGGAGATGTGACTGATATGGTCCAGCTGATGTTCCTTGTAACTCTCCCTGGAGGGAGAATTATTTGTCTACAACATCACCTAGATTGTGAATTTTGCTCCTGGCTGTGCCTGTGAGAAGCCCCTTAGGTGTTAG
Source organism: Numenius arquata (assembly GCF_964106895.1). Lineage (NCBI taxonomy): Eukaryota > Metazoa > Chordata > Aves > Charadriiformes > Scolopacidae > Numenius > Numenius arquata. The sequence continues at coordinate 13,765,159 of NC_133581.1, forward strand.
GTTGTGTGCACCCATCTGTGGAAATCAAGGATGGAGACACCAACCTTGTGTCTTAGCTTTGGTGTTCAAAATAAACTCTGCACCAAATGCCACTGCAAAACTGAGTTGTTTTTAATAAATAATATTTGTAATGTGTTCCTATTACAAACCTCTTGAAACAAAAACCGCTTGAACCTGATGACAGCGCCCTTGCCTGGGTCATGGAAGAAGCATCACACCTGACCTGCTCTGCTTACGATGCTGCGCAGGAGAGAGCTGAAGCCCAGTGCACCCTGTTGCCGTGGCCCCTGCAGCCTTCTTTTTTGCCTGGAGAGTGGAGTGTTTGGCTGTATTGCTTCTAGCTCCTGCTGAGGGTCCTCAGGAGAAAATTGAGCTTGGATAAAAGGTTGTGCAGAGGATAGCTGCAGGGGGGGGACATCGAGAAAAGCATCCCCCTCGCCTGGCCATGCAGTGATGTCAGGTTCACCCAGCCAAAGACCAGCTGTAGTTTTGCCCTTCCAAAATCTTATCTTCATGACAGCAGGGATGGGGTGGAGAAGGGCGTGGGTTTTTATAGTCCTTCTTTTCAATTCAGGGTAGTTCTAATTATTTTGTTCATCGGTGCTGCTCCACAGGCAAAAACGGAGGATCTCTCATGGCTTTGGTTTTTCTAATTAGAAGTTAGCACTAATTGGTTAGTGGCCTTGTGGGTAAAGCGCCAAATTCCAGCAGAGCACAGGGAATTCCTTCAGGTCCTGGATAATGTTTGGGATGGGTAATGAGTGTTTTTAGCATGCCTTCAGCTGGTGGGGACAGATGGGATCCAGGGTGAGAGGTGTGTGCAGCAGTAGCAATTGCCGTTTGTCTTTTGGATTTACCCTGACAATTAGCGGGTGTGTTAAGCACGCTGCAGCCAACGTCGCAGGTCTGCTGAATGGCAAGGGGCTAGACCAGCAAGTGGGTTTTGAGTGTCTTTCGGTCAGAAAAATCACAGAGCTCTTGTAATGGAATAAATGATGTTATTTATAACAGCCCGTAAATGGCTGATGACTCTTGGGCACAGACGTGGCATTGTCCCCATGCTGGGGGACTGGAAATGGCCATCCCCCCTCCCAGCAAACAGAGAAGCAGCTCTTGGCTCCAAGCAGGGACGGAGCAGTCTGGTGACCCCGGGGAGTAGAAAGGAGCTTTGGTTTCAGTCCTGTCCAGCCTAACACCCCGCGGCCCTGCGCCAGGGCAAGTGCAGGCAGGAAGGTCTGTGCCTCGGAGCAGCCATGCAGCGTCAAGTGCAAAGACCCTGAGAGGCACAAAAAAAGTGCTCTAAAAAAATAATAAAATTAGGTTGTATCCTTCACCTGGATGTGCAGCCCCATGCTCTTGTGTCAGAAGTGTGGAAGCTGCTCGGAGATTCTTGCTGCCGTGGCTGGATTCAGCTCAGATGTGGCGTTTCAGGGACCTTATGCCGGGATCACAGTCACGCACTTCAGATGGTTATGGTGTTTTTCTAGCTAAAGTAAATGTGGTAAGCCCTTGATCTGATTTTTCTAAAGCAGAGTGGGTTGGTTTTGTTCCCTCTCTGAGCACTCAGGCTGTCACATCTGCATTGCACGTTTCCTTCAGGTTTGTTTTCGGCACTTCGCTGATGTGATGGAAGTCCAAGTGTCACAAGACAGCAGCTCTGTGTTATTTTTATAAAGACTAGGATGTCATCTTTGAAAAAAACCTCTTGCTGAAGACAGCAGCCTTCCCTTTGATGTTCATTTTGACAGACTGCGCTTTATTAGAGGGGAAAAAAAAAATATCTTGTTGCAGGAACTCCAGGCAGTTTCACAGGGCAGCTGCCCTGACTTTGTATCTGCATGAGTGATGTAGAAACCCATCTTATTTTCTAGGCTGAGACTTTCTGGACTTCAGGGCCAACCTTTCGAGTCCTAGTTCATGTTCTGGAGCTGGCAGACAGCTGAATGTGTTGAGTGCTTGAAGAGGGACTCTTGGCTTATGAAGTAGGCTGTCATGTTTTGCAGGATCTTAGTAGCTGATTGGGGCTTAGGTTGTTGTCTCAGCTTCTATGTTGTGGGAGGAGAGAAGTTGTGTACCTGTCCAGGCCCTAAAGCAACCACCCGTCAGCGGGCGAGAAACCAGCTTTTTCAGACCCCCAGCATGAGCCATCGCCAGAGAGCAGCAGGTTTTGCTTTCTGTTTCCCCACCTGCTGCCAATGTGCATCCCTGCCTGCTGTGGGCTGCAGTCTGGGTGTTGTGGCTGTCACAGGTCATGGGAAATAAGGCTGAAAAAAACCCTCAAGGGGGAGAGCCTCTTGCAGTCCCTAGCCCAGGATGGCCCGGCTATGACTACAATCATTCCTGGCACAACCTGTTTCAGGATAAGCAACAAATAGCATTATCTTAATTAAAGTAATGCCCTTGAGCTCATCACCACATCAGATCTGTCTCTGTATCTGTTCTAGACATGCTTCATAGTGATCTGATTTAATTTCAGTAGCATCATCAACAAAAAGCAACACCAGCACAATTCTTTGCATTGAGGGGATTAGACTGATGCAGCGGTGCCTTTTCCTGGCTGTACTTCCACAAGGGAAAGGGCACAGAAGTAAAGGAGTCCGTGCAAGGACCACACTGCTTTGCAGAGCTAAGGTATGTCAAACTTGCAGAGAAATGCTGAATTGTGTAATCCAGGGTTCAGCACAGGGAGGCTCAGGTGGTCTGTGTCCTCCTCACTGCTGTTTTAAAGCCGAGTTTAAGTCCCAACCTGACTCTGCTGTGTAAGAGTATACACAGTTAAGGCAAGCACAGTTTTGCAGAGAAGAAAGAGGCTGTGCTGTGTGTGCTCCAATAGCAGGATAATTTATTCATCATAGCCCTGAAACAAGTGGATTTCAGCCAGTATTATCAGTCTTAGGAAGAGGATGTGACCTCTGCATCATTTGCAAGCTGCTGCTTGCTGCTGGCTGTGTGGGATGAGACCTTTAGAGAGGGATGTCTTCAGCAAGAGATGTCTGGTTTTTAGGCAAAGCCTGTCTTTGTGCACAGGGGTAGCCTTGTCTCTGCTAAGGTCACGGGAGTGCAGGGCACTTAATCCAGCGCATGCCAGCAAAGCGGTTTAGGATGAATCGGGGCTCTGTATGGACTGACACGGACCCCCAAGAGCGAATAATCTGCTAACGCTGGGGAGAGCCAACAGACGTTTGTCATGTCAGAGTCGGCTGAAGTCAGATCTCCTGCCCACAAATGCCATGGGAAAGAAAGGGGGTTGTCCCTTGGAACTGCTGCTGGTTTTTGCCATTTTGGAAAGGCAGGTAGCATTTTCCTCTCCCCTAAAGGTTGTCCTGGTAATAAATGCAAATGCCCACCCACAACACATCAGCTTCAGGATTTAAATTTGCCCCTCCTTTGCTGCTGGAGCCCCTGCAGACCTGCTGGCCCCCCATTCAGCATAGCCAGGTCTCCAGCTGCAGGGACGACAGCTGAGCTGGGAGCAACCATTATCCATACAGAAAGAAAACCATGCGCAGCAAAGTCCAGACTGCCAAGTGTCTTGCATGGCCACAGCATCAATCAGCCTGCTTCGTGGTGCAAAAAAGAAGTCCTCCAGGGTGGTGGTGGTGGTAGCAGAGACTTCATGCACCACTCCAGGTGAAGACTTTCACAGCTCAGCTCCCCCAGCACATCACTGGTGGAGGAAGTGAAGGAGTCCCTCCTCTCCGGAAGGGTCACTCTTTGAGGCCTAAAGGAGCCAAGGAAGGAGGATTGTATCCCACTTCAGGGTGTTGGAGACGTATGGTGGATATCTGCAGAGGCTTGAAAGTGAAGTTGCCATGCATACCCAAAATTGGGGTATTAGTCCTGCAGTCTCTTCCTGGTGGACCATACACATGGCTGAGAAGCTAACAGCGACAGGCTCCAAAATGTGAAAGTGGGCTGAAATGTGTATATTCTGCTTTAAAAAACCAACCCACCTTTCCCAAACCCTTTTTAACTTCAGTGTCTTAACTACTGCAAAAAGATGTCCTGTGTCTAAAGGCAGTCACTCCACCCAACTATCTAAAGACCTGGAGCACTTAGTTGTGCAGAGCAGATCTCTGATGCAGGAAGATGGAGCTCGGGTCTGTACTTTTATAGTCTTCCCCATCCCATCACTGGAAAGAAAGTACATGGAGAGTTAAATGGGGATGGGGTGACAATGGCCTCTGTGCTGTGAGCTTTGTATGTTAAAACCGAGAGAGGGAACGTGATCCTATGGCAAAACCTGGAGCAAGTTTTAAACACTTTAGGTTCAGTCCTTGGCTTTGACACCACCTTTCTACACAGCACTTTGAGCTTTTGCTTTGAGCACCAGCATCTCCATTTGTGAAACAGGATGATGTCCATTCTTCCTGCTGTGCGTTGGTCTGTCTATCAGTTTGCATGGGGCATGGTCTAGGTGCTCTCTGTCCATCTGTAAGGGCTGAGTGGCTTATAAGAGACAGAAGATGGTGACCTTGAGGGCTGTTTCTTCTTCTCACATGGAGCAGGAGTTGCCATCACCTGCTGCCTTCCCTCTGTCAGTTCATCCCAGCATTAATGCTGCTTTTAATCATAACTTCCCTGTTTTCCTTCAAGTTTCACGACGAAGGAAAATTGCTCATTTTTCCTCTGCATGACTCATGGCTCTGAGGTTTTATCACTTTCATGTCTGGAGGCGGTGGGAGGAGGAAAGCCCTGGGATAAATAACAGAGAGGCATTTCAGTTCAGTCCCATCTCAGCATGTTTTGTAACTCCCCTGTTCCTGCTGCGCTCTCATGTGGAGAAAATCATTAGAGACATTTACTATGTGCCAGTGAGGGCTGCACTCATTAAAGTATGACAATACCAGCTCTGGGAATTCAAAACAAAATTACTTTCTTCCCACGTATCTGAGCATCATCTTCTACCTCAGCAGCTGTCAGTCAGTCTCTCCTAATCCATTGGAAATATATTTTTTGTGAATTGGTGATTTTATCTGAATTCGTACATACTCCGGTTTCTTGATCCTGTCTCAGCTTTTTTTTCATGAAGTCATGAGTGCTTGTGGGACCAAGGCTTTTGTGGGCACCTCACCAGTACCACTTCAGGGATATGATTCATGTAACACTGTCATTTTGTGTTTCCTGATGCATTGTACTTCTTTCATCCTGACTTAATGACTCTTGGGGAGTGGGAGTCTCTTGTTCATCTCCTTGGTGTTTCAGCCATGGGGATGAAGCTGTCCAGCATGGCGTGGAGGTTTGCTGTCCTCCCAAAACACCTCCTCATGTGAACTTGGATGAGCAGGAGTGGCTCCCCCAGGTGTGCAGACAGTAAACTAATGATCATAGAGTCATTATAGTTGGAAGCGATATTTAAGATCATTGAGTCCAACCATTAACCTGGCACTGCCAGGTTACTACTAAACCATGTCCCTCAGTACTACATCTACACATCTTTTAAATACCCTCAGGAATGATGACTCGGCCACTTCCTTGGGCAGCCTGTTCCAAGGCTTGATAACCCTTTCAGTGAATAATTTTTTCCTGATATCCAATCTAAACCTCCCCTGGCCCAACTTGAGGCAATTTCCTCTTGTTCTGTCACTTGTTAGTTGGGAGAAGAGGCTGACTCCCACCTCGCTACAACCTCCTTTCAGGTAGTTGTAGAGAGCAATAAGGTCTCCCCAGGTCTCCCCTCAGCCTCCTTTTCTCCAAGCTAAACAATCCTAGTTCCTCAGCTGCTCCTCATAAGACTTATTCTCTAGACCCCTCACCAGCTTTGCTGCTCTTCTTTGGACAGGCTCCAGCACCTCAATGTCCTTCTTGTAGTGACGGGCCCAAAACTGAACACAGTATTCAAGGTGCGGCCTCACCAGTGCCCAGTACTTCCCTAGTCCTGCTGGCCACGCTATTTCTGATACAGGCCAGGGTGCTGTTGGCATTCTTGGCTACGTGGGCACACTGCTGGCTCACATTCACCTGGCTGTTGACAAACGCCTCCAGGTCCTTTTCCACCAGGCAGCTTTCTAGCCACTCTTCCCCAAGCATGTAGCATTGCCTGGGATTGTTGTGATCCAAGTGATGTCCCACTTAAAATGCAAGATGCTGTTGAATCGGATGGTGGCATTCCATGGGCACATCTTGGTAGTGAGATGATTTTTAGGGGGCAGTTCTTATTTGGTGCCTACAGAGAGGGGGAGAGCAGGATCTTGCGAAGGATTTCTGTAGGGTATGATCCTGGCTACGCGTTGGACCTTCAAAGCTGGTGCTAAGCAACACCTGGGGCAGAGCAAGCATTTGGCAAGTGCTGAGAATGGGGTTTTAAATGTTGAATGACCATTACACTTACAGGATGAAGATACATTTCACTGACACTTTACGTGTCAGCAGAAATACTGAAATATTTACCATATGTAGTGGAACAGTTTTCTAACACGCGTCTCGTCTAGGAGGGCCATGGTTGGCTTTGTAGTGCATGGCATTTCACAGGTGGGATGAATGAAAAGGTGGAAAATATTCAGAAATGAGGCTTTTTTCTTTTTTTTATGAATCTTTTTCTTTCAATGGGAGAAGTCAGGGATAGAACAAAAGCTCTTTTTTCTGTTTTCCATTGAAATTTAATGGTCTCTTTAGAAAGAGAGGGCTTTGTGACAAGAAGAAAGGGAAGAAGCATCTGTGAGATGGAACACATAAAGACAGGAGGAGGGACACATGCACGTTTGTCCCCAATACCTCTCCTTGCTTGAGAAGTACCCTGCATGTTCAGGGGAGGGCCCCTGGTGTAGTCCACAGTCTCCTTTGCTGCTTGTCACGCCATGAGAGCTGCTGTGGACACGTCCCTGTGGCTCTCATGGTACGGGCTTTTCTCTCCAAGGGGAATTGTATTTTTCTCCCAGTCCCTGAGGACCCAGGTGAGAACAGCCATGCCAAGTCAGATCAAGGGCATCAAAGCCAAGGGTGCTGCTTCTGGTCCTTGGAGAGGAGCCCAAGGGCAGGCTGGTGTGCACAGAATGTGACCACTCTGAAAGCAGGTGCTCAGCTCATCCATCAGATTGGAGATGCCCTCTCTGCACCAGCACAGGCAGAGGAAGTGTCCACTCAGATGGCTGGTGGTCCACCGCAGCAAACCATGGAGCAAATCTCTTCTGACACCAGCAGGACCAGCTAACCCTGCATGTGTTTCCCTCCCCACAGATGTGCCGGCGAGTGTACAAAGGTATCCCGCTTCAGGTGCGAGGTCAGGTCTGGTCGCTTCTGCTGGATGTCGAGAAGATGAAGGAGGAGAACGACGGAAAATATGAGGTATGGGCTCTTCCTGGCGAAGACAACGGGAGCAAGGTGGTGGGGAAGCAGGTTTGGTGGGGCTTCACTGGTTGGAGCAAGTCAGACCTGTGACAGATGCAGGTGTCTCCATCTCCATCCGCATGGGCCAGGTGGAAATGGGGATTCCTATGGGGATGCTTTCAGGGGTGGGAGGCACAACCCAAGCCTTGCATCCTCCCTCTCAGGGTAGCAGCGTTCCAAGTGCCCTATGACATGCACTGCTGGTGGGGCCCAGTCCTGTCCATGAACTGCTGCAACCTCGGAGAAGGAAAGGCTGAAAATTAGTGAGGACTGAAAACGTAAAGGGGATAAACTCTATAGCACGTTAGCCAGCTGCTTTCCCTAGCGTGATGCTTCCATTTATTCTGCTGGAAGTCATGAGCAAAGATGCTTTCCTTAGGGAAAGATGCAGGGAAGAGGGAGAGGAAGCTTAGCAGAGGTACCACTCACAGTTCCCTGAGCTCCCTGGAGTGATGCAGAGAAGCCAGGAGTACCCTGAAGCAGGTAGATGCTGGGTGGGGGTACCCCAAGCTTGAAAATTTCACTCTGCGCATTTTGAAATGTGCAGCAAGGTCAGAAGCCTTAAACCAGCCGACAATGTATCGTTAGTCAAGAAACCCAATTAAGGCGGGGTGAAGGCAGTTTTTGCAAGCTTGTAGAGGATTTCTGAGCACGAGGTCCTGGCTTACAACTTAGATGTGCAGCTGGAAGTTGACTGGCAATGTTTGAAGAGCTTGGATTGAAGAGGCTTCTTTTATCTTCCGTCTTCAATCTTTTTATAACTGTCTTGAAAGTTTCTATTAAAAATCACTTATTTTCTCTGCAGACAGGAGAAAAGTCTGCCTTGCATTTCTTCCTCCCAGATGCATGCTGCAGGATTGGATTCCTCGGTGTAAAATAAGACATTTCTGTAGCATGCATTGAACAAGAACCCAAGTGACAGGGCTTGCTGTATTTTGTTATTTTTTTATTTCAGGCATCTCAGCTCCTTTACGCTGCCTATTTCCATAGGCAGTGTGTGCAAGCCCTTGGTTGATAATTAACTTATTTTCCAAACTTGTGTTATGATTTAGCTTGCATCATGTACTCAAGCAAGGATCAGGGTCATGGACACAGTTATATTTCAGAGGCAGGAGACTGTGTGCTGCTTCCAGCAGGTGTTTCTAAGAATCTCTGCCTATTAATGCCCAGGATGATGCTAATGCTCATTATAGTTAGTCAAGCGTAGATGTTAATAGTGAGATGCTGCTGGGAAGGAGTCACGTGCAGGGGCTTGGGGAAGGCAGGCTGGGCTCACAGCAGTAAGAAGAGATAACTAAGCTCTCCCAGCACGCAGATTCTTATCACGCTCCCTCCCTCAAAGCTGTGCTGTGCAGGCAGGGAAGCAATCCGAACAAATGAAAGTCCCGAGGAGTTTATCTGTGCTCCAGAGGGGTCTGTGATAAACAGGAGCTTCAGGGCTAATAGGCTTTGCTGGATGTAAACCCCCTACAAACTCATTTTAATCCTCCTCTTCTTTGCTGCCACCTGCCGCCAGTAATTAGCTCTCCTCTAATTCCTCTGGAAGAGGCTCCCTGCAGGTCCTGGATGAGGGGTTTTGCTTTCAAGAAGGACCAAGTCTCAGCCCTGGGTCCTGGAGGGGCTGGGTCCAAGGCCACCTCATTTCTCCCTGGGGCATGAACCATGGCACAAAAGCCTGGCTTTTGCGTGTGCCTTGAGTTTTGAGTGTGCTGCCTAGCATGTGCCAGGTGATTTATCTTTTTTTATACCCTCTGCTCCCTCTGTAGAGAAGTTGTCCCCTGCACCCAGGCTGATGGAGGAGCTACTTTTCCAGCCAAGCAGGATACCTTGCTCCCTGTGTCCATGTTGCCTCTAGAGTGATGCAATTAAAAAGCCTAGCACGGTTGCTTCTGAAGTGCTTTGTCTTATCCCAGCTGTCCTCCAAGTCCTCTCCGTGCAAGTCTCTGAGTCTTCCTCAAGGCCGTGGCAGCTCAGTTGTCCCTGATGCTGCAGGAGCCCGGAGGCTACCATGGAACGTGCAACACTTGGTTTCAACTTGGGTGTGATGCTCTGCCTCTCTGGGATTTTATAGCCACAACCGAGAGGGCTTGAGGAGAGCTGAGAAGGCAGCAGGAAAACGTGCTGGTCATGGGGCAGAGCAGAGGCATCCTGGCTTTTACCTGCTGCTTTGTAAAAGGTCTCTGGGATGGGACCTCCAGTTTCTCAGCCTCTGCTCTGCCACAGGCTTGCTCTCTTGTGGTGCTAATGAGCTTGGAGAAGCATCTGTGGAGCCCCCAGGTTACTTAAACAAGGGAAAAAAGAACAACTCATCCCGGGCTTCTTGCTTACCATCTACAGAATTAATAAAGCCTCCTGGGTGCATGGAGGTGACAAAGTGCTGTGCAACCTACCTGTTTTTCAGATGCAGTGATTTAAGACACCACCCCCACCCAAAGTAGGGTTTTTCATAGTCTTTGGGAGGTTTCTGTGTTGTTCTAGTAGGGAAAAGAAGAGGGCCTTTAGCAAGGAGGTTTGAACTGAAGTGACTCAGTGCATATGAATAGTCATCTTGTCTCAGGTAGTCTGCCAGCTTTATAGAGGGCAAGGAGCTATAGGATGCAGAGAGCACAGAATTTGCAGCAGGGAAATGGTATTGTTCATCAGATCTTCATTCCGTTGTCACTTTTATCCTCCCTTGTCTTGTGCAGGCAATAATTCAAAATAGCCCCTGCAGTGTTGCTTCTCTGTACAGCTGCTTTTGAGGTTGGAGTTAATATTCCCAAGATGCTGTGCCTGCCTTAAGTGTTGGCTGTGCGGGACACATTTGAGTGCTAATGACCTTTTGATGTTCCCTAGAGCTGATGTGGCCACCTCGGGAGGTCAACAGCAGCCTGGAGGCACCTTGTATCAGGCTGACAAGCATTTGTAGGATGGCAGCTGCTGGAGCAGATGATTAAGTATCTGTGCAGATGTGCTATTTTCTGTCTCCTGTGGTGAGCGAGGAGGGGTCCTGACACTGGACTCCAGGCAAGCTGGGCTTGCCGCTCATCTCCGCTGCCCCTAACCTGCCAGTGAATCTCAGGCTGCCTGAAGACAACCACAAAATGTATTTTATTAATGCAATTAGCCCTGGAGATACTAAAGAAGGAGGGCAATTGCATGATCACCAGTGGTATTTAAAGGCTGTGAGATGAGATGCTTGGCTATAGCATAATGGTCTTTGCCTGCACACACAGGGCTAAACAGTGGGTTACTAATAGGACTGCAGTGGGATTTGTCCAAGGAGCATCTTGAGCTTGGGACTCTGAGGGTGCAATTGGTTGAGGTGGGCTTAGATTTGGTTTGAATTTCCTTCCTTTGGCTGTGTGATGCTGCCTTAAATGATTAGCCAGCATGGGAGGAACATGGGGATTCTTGGTTTTGAGTTTAGCTTCTGTTCTGTACTCTGCCACTTTTGCAGCAGTCCCAGTGAATACCCCAGAACTGCTTTTCTATTGGAAACTGCTTAAACCTCTTCTGCAGTGGAAGTAGTAGATGGAGATCACTTCATAGAGTCCGCTGTCACAGTTTGGACTTCATTATGACTGAGCCTCTGAAAAGCTCAGGGACCTGGTGCTTACATCTACATACTGGTTATACAAGGGTATTGTTCCTTAAGCACCATCAGAGATCTCAATGCTTTATGACAGCCAGGCCGTGTACCTCAAAGAAATCAAAAGAAATCAGAGTGGAATTTAATTGTAAAGGGTTTAGATCCTGAAAACTCGGTATCTGCATTGGAAGATGGGCAAAGGTTGGATTGGCAGCTGCTGCTGTTGTAGCGTGTGAGGGTGGGGTCATCCTCTTCTCCCTGGGGCTGAGGATTCACCTCCAGGCTGCAGATCGTTGCTCAGTGCAAGATGGCAGTGTGCCCGAGTCGCTCTGCGATAGCTTTGTGCAGCTGACAAGCTGCCACTCCTGCTGTAAGGGAGCATGCCTGCTGGCTGCGGGGAGAGAGGTGTGGGCTGAGGTGGTGTCTGACTCCTTCCTCTTGTCTGCCCCTCTCCCTTCCAGCAAATGAAAGAACAAGCAAAGAGCCTTTCTTCGGAAATCAAGCAGATAGATTTAGACGTTAACCGCACCTTCCGAAACCACATCATGTTTCGGGATCGCTACGGAGTGAAGTGAGTACGGGAGGCTTCGTGTGGCTGTACAGGCATTGGTGCCGGTGGGTGTGTGTGGGATGAGCTGGATGGGGTGTACAGCAGCCCCCATGGCTCGGGGTGGCCACCAGCCCCCTGGCTCAGAGCAGCTCACAGGAGAGCAAAGCCATCTCTGCTTGCTCCACAAACCATTGGCGCATGGGACCACCCACAGATGGGGGGCTGCTGAATCTCTCATTGAACAGGTTCACTCTGGACCACGTTCAGCCCCAGTTCTTGAGCCAAGCATCAGTTTGTTGCAGTGCCTTGTCCCCCAGGGTACTAGCGTTGCAGTTGCAGAGGGCTTGGTTTGGGATGGCTGGGATGTTGGGGTGGGTCTGTTGGGAGCTGGGTGGGATGGGGTGTACGTGGCCTCCAGACAGTGTTTGCGAGATTTGACAAAGTGGCTTGGATGAGTCACACCTGGCTGCCCTACACAGACATACAGTCTGCGAGGAAGCATGCACTGCATATTTAAGTCCTTTAGCAAGGAGGGAAGAGAGAAAGGGGCCTACTAATTAAATGGTGGCAGTGCTTTCCCCCAGGAGGTATAATGCTTGATGCCTGGGTGGTTGCAAGTCTATTAAAAACCCACCACCGCTCCAAACCTGAAGAGCAGGTGTGTCGGCACGTGTGGGTATGTGCATGTCTCTCCAGGAGACCTGCTGATGGAGCAGGCTGGTTCAGCCCTCCTCTGCTGGGGCCACTGCTGACTGACTCCCCCGTGAAGGAAGAGGTCCCATCCCACCTGCCCATCAAGGTGCTTTCTGGTTCTGTAAGCCCTGCTCCTTGCAAAAGTCATAAGTACCAGTTGTCTGGGTGTTTTCAGAGCCTTTGCTCTCTGTGCATACGCATTGGTGGGCACAAGAAGCTGGAGACCTCGCAATCAGGTGTTTTAATATCCTTCTTTCTTTCCAGGCAACAGGCACTCTTCCATGTCCTGTCAGCATACTCGGTCTATAACACCGTAAGTAGTAAGTTAGTCCAGTTAAAGTGAATAGTGTTGTGCTTTTTATAAATATATCTCTATATAAAGCCTTTTAAAAAGCTTTATATACAATTACATATGTGTATACATGTAAGTGTGTGTATATATATATATACACACACGCACACACCCACATTTAGGCAGTGGTTATTCCTATTTTAAGTCCTAATACTGGTTTGTACCGACAGCTGCAAGACTCACAGGCAGCACAAGACTCTTTGCACAGTTGTTTCATTCCCTTGTTCATTCTGTCACCTGGTAAGTGACACCTGGCAGATGCTATTTGGGCGAGTATCAGCAAAGAACAAGGGACTGCCCTTTGTCTTTCCAGGCTGAAGGTCTGTCATGCTTCTGACTTCTTGTCATACACTGAATGGCATCCTTGTTGAAAACACTGATTTATTACAGCAAACCAGTCATTTTTAGCTGAAGGGCACAGGCAGAATAAGCCTAAATTAGCAGTTAAACCTACTGCCTTCATCTCCAGGAGAGGACAGTTACTCCAGAAGGCAGAGAAGATGCTCAGGGAGGGTAGTCAAGGAAACAAAGACCCTGCCTTCCCTCATAGCAGATAAATGCTTACCAGATTTCTTTATTCTTTAATTACTTCAGTGCTCATGTGGCTGAAGGAATCCAAACCAGTATCAGAACCACATGCTATTTATCATCCCATTCCTTATTCCTTGAAGTAGCTGCAGGCGCCTCTTATGTTGGAGTTTCTGTCCCTCACCCTCCAGGCTTGAGCAGGGCTGGTGGGGGGAGCAGCGTGGTGGGTGGCGTTGCCTGCAAGCCGCTCACCTCCTGCTAGAGGTCCTGCTAGAGCGGGTCCAGAGCAGAGTCACAAAAATGGTCAAAGGGCCGGAACACCTCTCCCATGAAGAAGGGCTGAGAGTTGGGGATGTTCAGCTTGGAGAACAGAAGGCTCTGGGGTTACCTTATTGTTGCTTTTCAATATATAAAGGGAGTTTATAAGACAGACAGACTTTTTACCAGAGCCTGTACTGACAGGACAAGGGGCAGTGGTTTTAAACTGAAAGAGGGTAGGTTTAGATTGGATATAAGGAAGACGTTTTTTACAATGACACTGGTGAGGCACTGGAACAGGTTGCCCAGAGAAGTTGTGGATGCTCCATCATTGAAAGTGTTCAAGGTCAGGTTGGATGGGACTTTGAGCAACCTGATCTAGTGAAAGATGTCTCTGCCCATGGCAGGGGGGTTGGATAAGATGATCATCAAAGGTTCCTTCCAACCCAGACCACTCTCTGAGTTAGTGACACGCTAGATGCTGTAGACATATGGGAGCTGTGAATTTGTGCACAATCGATAAAGACCTTGAAATGGGACAGACCTTGAAAGAGAGGAAAGAACAGGCAGCCTGACCTGCTTCTGCAGCATCATGGTGGAGTCTGACGGTATGGCAGCATGAGTGTTCCTCTTGGCTCTTGCAGGAAGTGAGCTACTGCCAAGGCATGAGCCAGATTGCAGCCATCCTCCTGATGTACTTAAACGAAGAGGACGCATTTTGGGCACTGGCGCAGCTGCTGACCAACCAGCGGCATGCCATGCACGGTAAGGCTGGGGTGGGATGCGGATGGGGCCTCTTGCAGCAGGAGGGAAGGCTGTTCAGGTTAGTCGGTAGAGCCTCGTTTCCCCTCACATACTTGCGTAGAGCAGGGAAGGCCTAATTGTGTGCCAATGCAAACCGACTATGGAGCTGAACTTTGCTTGTGGAGGCAGACAAGTTCATCAGAGAGAAATGTGGTTTATTGGCACTGAGCTTTAGCACTCAGTAATTAACACTCTCACAGAGGTGATATCTTCCCTGCGGAGTGCCTTGCCCTTGGCAATCAATTAACTCAAGGTTACGAGTTCTTAAGAAGTCTCACAGAAGTACTTCCAACAGCATCATGTAATGCCCCGTTTTTAGCGTGCCACAAGCTACGTGCCCTTGTGCTTTTTTGAAGGTGTAATTCTACAAAATGTGCTGTATTATTTTACTTCAGACACATTAAAGATCCTTTCATCTTACTTGTAGTTAGCAGTAATCTATGCGCAGAGGGGTATTTTATGAACAGAGGGCTAAGCCTTTTGGCTTGATATCTCTGGACAATCTTAAACGCGTGTCCTGCTAGATTACGGGGCACTGCACAAGCTTTTGTTCAAACATCTTCCGCTTTCCTCTGAACTGTGGGAAGCACGAACATGTGTTCGGAGAGGTCTTGGCCAAGCCAGGTGGGCAGGCAGTGGGGAGGTGAGTGGGTCTGCTCCGTGGGGCTGGGGTGAGGAGGACCGGCTGGGGCTGGGGCTGGGGCTGAGGGTGCTGTTGCTCATGCAGATGAGGTGAAAGGCAGGCTCTGGGAGGGATGCCAAGGGAGGCAGCTGGGCACGTTGTGGTCCAGCTGACTTCAACAGGCAACGCAAGGGGATAAGTTTCTAGCAAATTGGGCTGCCACCATGACTGCTCCAGAGCTTTTATGATTATTTTTTATTTCTCTCATCTTTTCTCATTAAGGTTTCTTCATTCCTGGATTCCCGAAGCTGCAGAGATTTCAAGCTCACCACGAGCAGATTTTAAGCAAACTCTTTCCCAAACTGAAGAAGCATATGGTATCTCTTTGCTATCAGTCTCCCCATACTAATACCGCATTTTAATGCTAAAGCAATTAGTGTAATGTTCTCCCAAACAGATGCACAACTGAACATATTTCTAACCATGTAGGACTGCTTCAGCCGCTAAGAGGCAAGCGTTTATTAAATGGAGTGCCTGAATCTCACTGAGATGAATGGTTATCATTTGCCTGCTACCATCATTAGTGTAGGGACTGCTGAAATCTGAAGGCTTCCTGAGGAAAGCAAGGCAGGAAGGCTCATGAAGCCTGCAGCAAAAGGAACTGTTGCATATGGCAGCAAAGCCTGAGGGGTGATGATGCTGGACTGGATTATTAGCCCCAAGTGCTTGCATTTAATGGCTTTGCTGTTGCTTAAAGACAAGAGGCATGTAAGATTTGCTGTGTGTTTTGTTGCTTGGGCATGTCCAGTTGTTTTTTTCTCCAGCAGATGGTACAAGCCCATGTGGTGGCTGGAGGAGCATCTGCAGGACACATCAGCTGCAGTCTAACGTCTAGGCGACTGTTTCGCAACACCTGCTCCCTTTTTTTATTTCCCCTTGTCCCCCCTTGCGTTTGCTGTAGACAGTTGCTATTCAGCGGCCAAACTTCTGAAGGTTTCTTATGCTCCCAAGGGACTCAGTGGCCTGGCTCCAGGGAAAGCTGTTTAGATTGCCATCATCTGCAACAGCTCTTGCTTCATGCTGCAAACAAACCATCCCTGGCCATATAAGTGAAACAGAGCCAGGACAGGTTTTCACTTAATTATAGTCATGGGGGTGGGGAAACCTGGGTGGGGAGGATGGGAATAACTCTCTGAAGGCTGCTCGTGCCTCCTGGGTCCCAAAGGCTCCCCAGGCTTGCAGGTGCCCATCACCAGCCAAAAGCAAAGACTGGAGCTGGCTGTTTCTTCCTGTCCCTGTCAGGAAAACGAAAGCTGTGCATGAGCGCTGTGCCAGGCACCACACAGGGATGGAAAAGTGATAGACTGGGGTGATGTTGGTGAGGTTTTTAAGAGTTTTCCTTAGCCTGTCAGGCCATCCTGCTCATGCAGCAGCCATGCCATGTTGAATGAGGTAGTGCTAGCAAAGCTGGCTTGACTGTGCAGGTCTGGATTTACCTGTGGGATACTTGAGGTTAATCATTTTTGTGGTGCTCTGAGAGGCTCACATGGGAATTACTATGGAAACAAAAATAGTAGTCTGCAAGGAGTGCATGGTTTAGGTTCCTGGAAGGTTTTTGTAAATCCCTGGGCTAGATATTAGGCCAGAAAAGCTTCTTCTAGAAATCCCTCTCCAAAGTTGTGGCTGCAGTCCGGCCACGTTGAGGATCAGGTTCAATGAATAACTTGGGGCAAAGGGCCAAAGCAGGGCTTCAACATTGGTATTTAAAGCAGGGACTTTGTTGGGAGACAAACTGCAGCCAGATCCTATACTCGGACCCCAGCATTAATAAGCCAAGCAACCGACCTCCCCAAAAGCCCTATGAGTTGCTTCAACCTCCAGCAGCCAGCCTGGTGAAACGTCTCTCTCTCTCTGCTGTCTCCTCCTAGGACAAGGAGCAGATGACTACGGGGATTTACACAACCAAGTGGTTCCTGCAGTGTTTCATTGATCGGGTGAGGATGCTCTGCAGGTTGTTTGCTGCTCTGCTGCTTGCATGCATAGTTAATCTGCCTGGTTTTTTGAAAAGTATCATAATTTGAAGAAGTTGTTAATATTTTATAAGGTGGGATATTATACACACTTTCATTAGGCAAAAAAATTAATGAGGGAGAAGCTAAAAATAACTGCATGTCACTGATGACAAGCCAATTCCTGCTTGCCTCATCACAAGCGGTTGCTGGGAGATGGCTCAGCAGCAGCAGTATAAGCTTCAAAGTCAGGAGAGATCTTTCTCTTGCCCACTGGCACTGCTGCAAAGGCAATTAACCTCCCTTTGGCTCTGGAAACAGTGTAGGGAGAAGAAGAGCTCCAGGCACAAACCTGAACAAATAGCTCTCTAGCAGCTGCAGGCAAAGGAGCGGGCTCAGCACTGGAGACACATGAAAGTGTGAGAAAATTACCCTGATTTGTCCAGAGCTAATTTGCCAGTCCTGAGCCAAGACTACTATATATTTAGGGGCAGCGTTGTGCTTGCACGCTTGATCGCAAGATCCAGACTTGCTAATGTTTAGGACATCTGTGTGTCCCCAGTCTCAGTTTTCTGCTGCCCCTTCTATAAAAGAGTGGATGACCTCTTTCCCTCAAGAGGGAACTCGCTGCTTTGCAGTCTGTCACTAAAAGCGGTGTAAAATGTAAAATCCTTTTAACTCCAGTAAGGTGGTGAAAGAACTGCAACAGCCAGCCGTGCCAAACTCCAGAGAGCAAGTGCAGCATCCTAAATATCAACTTAAATCTCACAGTAGAACTAGTATTAATTTCTCTGTTGGTGAGATGCCTTAAATCTTTGCTGGGAGAAGATGGGCTGCTGCATCACTTTGGCTATTGGTTCACTCCTGGTTGCAGAGGTTTTTCTAGCAGGCAGAAATAAGCCTGTGTATAAGGAAGACCACTTTTCTAGACACCAAAGGAGTGATTTTTTTAATGCTTAGTGAAGCACCATTTGGCCATAAACAGCCCTTCATCTGGTTGGGCAATTTGTATGGATAGAGGAGGGGTTTTGTGCACCCACAAGGCTGAAAGATGATGATACTCCATCCAGGGTAGGGGAATCCATGTGTGGAAACCTTCTCCTTTTTTGGCATTTGCGGCTGGGTTTTAAGTACTTTCCCGGTCACCCAAGGCTTTAAGGCAAAACCATAGATGTTAAAATACGGTTTCGTGTTATCAATGAATCCTGGACATCCAGTGCCTCACCCTGTTGTATATTTTGGTGCGAGGCAACACAGTGATGCCACTAACCTCTGTATTGTGGATGATCATGTAACCTATGATCATCCCATCAATCAGTGCTAGCAAGTGTGGTGCTGACGAGCTGGTTTATTGTTTATGTGTTTGAAACAGACCCCCTTCACCCTCACCTTGCGGCTGTGGGATATCTACATCCTGGAAGGAGAGCGGGTGCTGACGGCCATGGCTTACACCATCCTCAAACTGCACAAAAGTAAGGTCCCAGCACAGCACATCTCGTATAGCAGAGGTAGCACCATGCTGGGCCACCCTTGTGCTGCTGACCCAGAAAGCCTTGCTGGCCACCACCAGCCTGCTTGCTGCCCTGTGCTGGCCCCAAAAGGCACAGTCCTGTGCTGATGCTCCGGGGAGGAAACGAAATGACACAAGGTTTGAAATCCTGCACTCAGTGGATAGCAAACCCCACTGCTCCAAGCTGCACCAGCAGCTCCCAGCTGCTTCTTTCTGCATGCTGCACCCCACGTCTTTTATCAACACAGATTTAGGGGCAATACAGACAGCAACCCATCTGTCTGCAAAGCTCCATGTGGCAGTTCAGCTGAAAAGGCTGTAGAGGGAGAAGTAAACCCATGAATATACTTCTAAAATGACCAAAACCTGGTTTTCTTACATAATATTAAGGCAGTGATGTTTCTACCTTGAGATCTTTGAGACTTTGAACCCCTCCACTCCTATAAGCTAGCAGCTTTGCTTTGTTGCCCTGTTAAGTCTTTAATGTGGGACAAGAGTGATGCTGATATTGCATGCTGGCAACCTTTGGCTCAGTGGCATTTATAGGATTGTATGTGTTGGCTTCTGCAAACAGCCACCCTGCTCTTCCTTCAGTTGAATGAAGAACAGGCTATCCAGAAATACATCTTCAAGTATCCCATTTGTTTGCAAAGACTGGGAAATTGGCAGTCAGGCAGAAGTTTCAGCCTGACTTTGAAATCCTCTCTCCTCCCTGAGGAATGTGGTGTGGATCGGCATTCCTGCCTGCATCCCATCCTTGTCTGCATCCCTGGCATGGGTGAGCATCCCTGTCTGCATCCCTGCCTGCTGGCTAGTGCAGTTTGGCATCCCTGGCTGGCAGTGGCGGCTGCCGGTAGTGGCTGTTCAGTCTGACACTCAGGGTCTGTCTCATGGAGCTTTTCCTCCTCCTAGAGGTATTGGTGAGAACTTCCAGAAACGGCCTAAAACATGCATCCTCGTCAGCACATGTCCCAGCCCCACCATTGTCCTGCCATTGCTGAGCTACTGCCCAGAGGTGGCATGGATATGTAAATGTATCGACAAGCCTGAGCAACAGTGGGAAGGTGGGAGAGAGACAAAAACATTCAGGCTGTCCCATCCTGGAGTGGGAACAGCAGCAGAATCCCAAATGAAACCAAAGCAATGCAACCAATGCTCATGCTACCCTGCAATTTGGCTGTGCCACTACCATTACTCCTTTCTACTGCCCCCCAGAGCGCTTGCTGAAGATGTCACTAGAAGATTTACGGGAATTTCTGCAGGAGAAAATTGCTGCTTCCTTGCAGTACGAGGACGATGCTGTCATCGAGCAGCTGCAGGTGTCGATGACTGAGCTGCGCAAGATGAAATTTGACCTCCCCCCACCAGGTGGGTAGAGGGGAAGGTGGGCAGCCCAGTGGGAAAGGTCAGTGGTACCCGTGTCCCCTGGTAGCAGAGCATCCCTTTGGTGTGGCTGGGAGCCGGGGCAGCCCAGAAGGGCTGGCACCCTCTGGGTGCAGCATCTGCCTTCCCCACGGTCAGGGCATGCCAGATGCAAAAACAAACTAATGCACAGTTTGGGGTTTATCTTGTTTTCTCTGTTTCCAATGCAGCAAAGCCTGAGGAGTACCCACGGAAACCCCTGGGCCTGGAGCTCTCCCTCAACCCAGTAGCCTTGAAAGGCAATGTGGCAGCCAATGGCCAGAATGGCCAGGTGGGCGAGCACCACCCGGACAAGGAGCCCCATCCCCACAGAGGTCCTGGGGCGCCGGGAGAAACAACGGTGGTGGAGGAGAGGACTCCCACCCTCCAGGGTGAAGCAGCTGAAGCAACGAACATCAACCTGCATCCTTCTGGTGAGGGGCCACCGGGAGAGAAGGGTTGGGTGGAGCCCACCAAGGACAGGCAGCCGCCGTTTCTTTTGAAGGCAAATGAAATGCAGGCCCATCACCACCTCCTGCCTCCAGAGCAGCCTCTTCTCGTTCCCAGCCATGCCATGGTGGATCATGAGTCGGTCTCCCTCCCCGCCCCAGCCAAGCATGGCTCCTCGGACTCCTCTCTACAAAACACACCAAGTCCTCCTGACTCAAGCACCGCTGAGCTTTCTGCTACGGACCACGCGGTATGGCAGCCAAATCCTGCTGCCCAGACGGTGGAAGAACAAGCATCTTCCATCTGCAAAGAGAAAGCACTTGATGCACCCCCTCATCCTCTGCCGGGCAGCTGGCAGCAGCTCTCCAGTGCATCGCAGCATGACGGGTCCCCCGAGAGCAAGCACGGGGAGGAGATGGCTGAGAAACGCTGCAGAGCGGCGCTGCTGAACAAAACAGACTGGAAGCGCTTGGCATCCAAAGCTGCATCTACAGGGGAGCTTGCCAACCTGCAGCAGAATGGGCCAGGGAGCCCCACCAGCCCCACGCACTGGCTGGAGGGCTTGGGGACACTGCCCGCACAGGGCCTGGCTGGTGGCAGCGTGCCCATCCTGTCTGGTAGCGAGTCGGAGGCAGAAGGGCTGGGTGGGGGCTGCCCCTTCCAGCAGTCGCCATCCCCCGCGGTGGAGGGGAACAGCCCCTACACCATTATCAAAACCACCACTCCCCTCCACCTGGCCCATGCAACAGAGCAGGACTTCTCAAACAGAAAGCAGGTGGCATTGCCTCTGCTGGAGACTGGACGTCCCCTGCCTGCCACCCCCACGGCACCACCTCTTGTGCTGGGCCCAGAGGAGGTAGATGCCCAAAAAAGCCTCCAGAAACCATTAAACGCACTGAAAGCCCCCCGACCCCCCCTGAGCCCTAAACCAAAATTACCACCACAGGTTGCCAAATCCCGCTCAGAGAACAGTTTCCTTTCAGGCTCTCCTCCCCTGGCAAAGCTGCCCAAATCGGTGACGTTTTAGTGCAGATGGGGGGAGGCAAGGGAGAGGAAACGGGTGCTGGAGCAGCACCCACATCCCGTTTTTGGGACCTCCCCCTTCAGCAGGGCTGTGTCGAGGTGACAGCACAGCAGCCATCACCTGTCGAGCTGTGCTTTGGTACGAGCGCCCGGCGAGGCGATGGAGCGGTGACCGCCGGCGCCAGGAGGCACCAGCAAATTGGTTTTGCTTCTTTCCTATGGACGAATTGGAAAGCGCTTTCATTTTTTGTTTCATCGAAGCTCCCCAGGCCTCGTTGCGTGTCAGGGGAGAGGCAGAGCTGGTGAATGTGTTGCGTGTTTTCTTCTGCTCCTGCCTGCCGTGAGTACCCGTGGCCATGGAAGTGGGCGCAAGGCACAGGAGCCCGAAACGCTTTCTTTAAAACGCCCAATCAGTGCAGCCAACAGCGTTGCTTTCAAAGGCCTTTGTAGCAATAGATCTTTTATTTCTTTTCCCAGACCCGCGGCTGTAGGCAGCAGCGTTTTCAGGCAGCGCCAGGGCATGCCGGCAGGGCGCGGGCAGCCCGCTGCCTACTCTATGCAATTCCACAGACCGGTGCCCGGCTACTGCCCCAGCGCCAGATGGTGTCCCGGAGGGGAGGATTAACAGCTGGTGAGTCCCTGCGGGGTCTGTTTGGTGTGACCCCAGTGGAGAGCTGCCGGCAGGGTGGTTCTGTCCCGCGTTTTCAAGGGACAGGGACAGCGATGAAGGTCGAGCCTGGTCTCTTGGGCTGCGTGGCCTTTCTGCTGGCCTTTCCCTCGCAGGTTCAGGGCAGCGAGCGGGCTCGCTGCCCTTCCGTTGGCTGAACAGGAAAAGGGGCTGCTGCCTTGGGAAGCCTCCTGTCTTCACTAGCAGGGTGCCCAACCTGAAGCCCGCTTTTAAGCAAGTTAAGTGTCAGAGTGAAAATGGTGTAAGAGTTGGGGAAGGGGAGCACATTGCCCAGAACCTGATCTCAGCCCTTCTGGTTTAGCCCACCTAGAAATCTAAACTAAGGAAGGAAACCTGGGCACAGAGGTTTGGAAGATGATGCTGTAGAGCATCAACGTCACCACAGAACACTGCTGAGGAGTGGGTGCCTGCTTGCCTTTCGTGCATCAAGTCCTGAGTGGCCTATCTCCTCCCCATCCCAGCGTGCTGTTGCTGCACAGCCCAAACCATTGGCTGGAGTTGTGCAGGGACCCAGAGACAGCTCATCCCACTGAAAGAGCTGGTCCAAACTCCTGTTCCCAGTATTTACTTCACCCCTACAGGTAAAGGGACCTCAGCAGGAAGGCAGATCAATGGAAGCAGCAGGGAAAAACTAGTCCAGGTGTGCTGTATTAAACTGTGCTGGCCAGAAGGGGTGGCTGCAGATGCCACCTTAGGTGGGGCTGCAGGTGGGATTCCCATCCCTTCAATGGAGACCCTGGGCAAAAGCTCCTTTTAAGTTCTAAGAAGACTTTGAAAACTGTTTTTTATCTCATAGGCTGCTTCAGTAATATACCTAAGCCTACCTGGAAGCCCAGCAGAAAACTTCCACTAAACTACTTTGTGGGGTTTATCAGGTTTTTTTGGTGTGTGTGCATGTGGTGGCTTGTTAGCAGCAGCGAGAGCATCAAAGGGAGCACCCCATCTTTGGATGTTTCCAGTCAGACCACAGCACCCTCAGCTTATGTTGCAATCTCCTGCTCTGTCAGAAAACCCATCTTCTCCTGAGTCTCCAACCTTGTCCAACCTCTCTCCCTCTGCAAAGCAGGGATAACCCTATTAGCTACCTCGCAGGGGTGTTGTGAGGAGTCGAGAGTTGCTCTTTGAGAAATGCTGTATGAATGTTCAGTATTTGTGTTTTAAGACACCACAGGTCCTTTCTAGGACAACGGTGCTTGAATTGGTTTTAATTTAGAGTACGTTTTTCAGTAACTGTGCAGTAGTTAAACCTATTTGTGTGTTAACATACCTGGGAACTATTTCAGGACAGGTATCGATTGCTTTCACTAACAGCCCCAGAGATTGCTGGGAAGCAACAAGAAGCATGAGGGCTGGTGATGATGACCTCTTGGCTTGGTTTCTGTAGCTTGGGGGTCTGTCCTCTCTTTGAAGCACACACAGGATTCCTGCTAAGACATCTGAGCATTTGGCTCACACATGCAAGAGCTGAGACCTCTTTCCCCTCATTTTGACCATTTCCTCCTCATTTTTGGGCACACAGCCTTTGCACATCATGTTGTATGTGTCCAGGCTCCTCACCCAGCATGTGTCTGGGATGTTTTGCAGTATTCACATTTTAAAAGATGGTTTGCTCTAATTTTGGAGAGCTGTCAAATGCACAGTAGCCATAGCCATGGTGTTTGGTGCATGGTGTTCTACAAGAATTTGGGGGCTTTCTCTCCTCCAAGCCCCAAAGGGAATGAGCAGCAAGGTCCTTGGTCACCTACCAAGCCTGGGGGAAGCTACCAGCGGCTTTCAGTAATCTTTGGACTAGGCAGACGCAGACTCCCCTCCTCCCACCAGTGTGCTTCTGGCTGGGAAGGCCTTCATCCTCCTCACTGTGTCACCTAAGAAGCTCTTCTCCAGCCTGCAGCCCCTGAAAGCTGGCAGGTTAGGGAAGAGTTCCTGGGGCAAAGTAGCCTGGCTGGAGCTGGCTTGGAGCCATCAACGTGCATTGCTTTCCTTGAAGTGATGCTCTCACTTCAGCACATCAAAGCATGATCTACTAGGAGATGACTGATCCTTTCTCCTCTGCCTCTTGCTGCAGATGAAGGTGTGGCCGCAACAGGTCTGTGGCAGGAGGGATGGGCAGGACATGGCCCAGCCTCAGCAATTTCGCTGGGGAGAGCAAAGGAAGGAGAAGGGCGAGAGTGGCAGCTCAACAGGACAAATAAATGGCCCAAGCCATTTGCACCCCTGCCCCAGCCTTCTACAACAGCCTCAGCCCCGTAGCAAAAGCCACTCTTGCCACGAGCAAACTCAGGAAAGCAGTGTGTCCCCCCCCCCCCCCGCCATCCTTGCCCTCGCAGCCCTGGGATGGCTTTTGCCTCACTGCCCTCCATGTAGCATCGTTGCGGGGCTGGGGGGAGGCAGGGGGTGTGTTGGTTTGTAGTTGAGCACTTTGAGTGGCTGTGGCACCGGCAGGCAGCGGGAGCCACTGGGACCAGCTCCAGCGTGGGACGGCGGTCAAGGTCAGGGTCTCTCAGCCATGCACTTTGAGAGCCTGGCTACCATCTGCTTTTCTTTTTAATTGCTATTCTTGTTTACAGCGTGGAACGCTTCTTCCATGACTCTTTCTAATGTATTATAATTATTACTTTAAAAAAAAATTTTTTTTTATGTCTGTGCTTTCTTTTGGTTTGTTTGGGTTTTTTTGTAGGGAAGTTTTTTTGGGAAAAGAAGAAGTCAATCATTCCTTTTTACGCTGATCCAAACAGACTGTCCGGAGTATTTGATGCTGTGTTTACATGGTTGTAATGATAACAGTTAAAAAAGTTCAGCATAAAATCAGACTCCACGAGGTTTCTTGCGGCACCAGATGCTGCAGCAGTTGCCTTGTCCTGCTGGCTTTCAGCTTGGTTCACCAGGTGTGCTTCAGCTGTGGAGGGTCCAACACGCTCCATCTCTGTCTTCCTGTTTTTTTTACCACAGTCAAATCCAGGCATCCCCAGCAGCAGCGAAAACTGCTCCTTTCTATGTACGGCTGTCCCCTCCCAGCTCGCTGAGCCGAGGGCAGCATCCTGCCCCCAGCCCCTGCACATCCCTGCCGACACGGCCGGTGGCCAGCAGCCCTGCTGCAGCTTGATTTTTTGGCCGAGATCTCAGTTTTGGAGCTTGTTTTCCTGCTCCGTGGGCAGCACTGGGAGGGTTGGACGGGATGGGGAGCGGGTGGGCACAGCTCCTTGCACAGTGAGTGGGTGGTTGCGACTCACCGTGACGCCGTGTGAGTCAGGCCTGAGTCACGCTTACGCCAGTCACTGGGAGCGTAAGGTGGTGCCGCTCACAGCTGAAAATGGATTTTAAAAAGCTCTGTGTGTGAGCAGCACCTCTGACGCACCCCACATTTCATGGCCAGTGCTTCCTGTGCTTAGATGACCACAGTATTGTTGGCTTTGGGGTGTTAAATTTGGGCAGTATTCTGATAATAAGAGAGAAACTTTGCCCTTTGGTACTTGAGCAACACGGTTATGGTAAACACAGGGTCATTTGTCTCTACCAGAGCAGCACAGAGGGCACAAAGAATGACAGCAA
This sequence comes from Numenius arquata, assembly GCF_964106895.1. NCBI lineage: Eukaryota > Metazoa > Chordata > Aves > Charadriiformes > Scolopacidae > Numenius > Numenius arquata. Next base: position 13,790,493 of record NC_133581.1, read on the forward strand.
AATGGAGGAGCCAGGATTAGCTAAATGCCGCCCTAGAAGGGCAGTGCAGGAAATGTGGCATCCCCGTGCATAACCCAGTGGGTACTGTAGGCTGATAGTCCTCCTTCTAGCAGTGCTTTGCCTCACCTACAAGAGGTCAAACAGGAACAAAAAGAGGTCCTACCTTGTTCTCCAGTGTCCTTAAGTTATATTAAGCTTATTTATATTAACTCATTAAAACTGGTCTGCAATCCTGTGAAAACAAAGCCAGCACCAGTAAGCACCACAGTGGAGCAGCAGAGCAGTGCGGATGCAGCTCTCGGCACGTCTCCCCAATCATTTAGCGCTGGATGCCAGCCCAGGGATGCTCCACCACAAGCACAGGTGGGACATAGACAGGCTGGAATGAAGCAAACCTTGTCTCCTCCATGTTTCCAGGTGCCTTCCAGCAGCCCAGCTGCACAAGCTGCTTTGTGTCACCTCCTGGCCAGCAGCACCAGTGAACCTGTTGGTTTTCAGGTGGCACAGAGGAAGCAGCCCATTGGGACCAGGTTTGAACGGCTGCGGTGGTTACCTGCGTGACAGGCACCGCATGGCATTTAATCCAGCTGCTGGGACAGCTTCAGCTCCATGCTGCCGGAGAGGGAGCAAAAGCGTCCAGAAGGGCAGGGTTTCCCCCAGGGAAGGCAAGTTGTGCGGGTATTAAGGGATGTGGCAGACAGAGTCCTGTTCCTCTCTGAAACAGCCTCAGTTCACTTGGTCATTGAAAAAAAACGGAGTAAGACATTGCTTACTGGCATCCTTGGTCCCACACCCCATGCATGTGCCTGGTCGTGGCCTCCTTGCTGTGGCAGGATGCTCTCACCCTGCCCCTGGGGGTACCAGGGACAGGCAGGGCTCCACCACATCCCCTGACAGCATCTTTCCAGCTTATGGCAGGCACCACAGCAGTACCCAACCTTGAATGGGTGCTGAATGGGGGTCCCAGGTAGGGTTGTCCAAGGAGGACATGCAGAGCATCTACTCCCCAGGCCTCCTCTGGGACTTGCCCATCAGGTAAGCCTAGGACCTCCATCCCTTACCAGAAGAAGTGAAAGACCTCAGGGTGGACGAAAGCCATGCAGGGCACCAGCACACTCTCCTGCTGCAGAAGTGCCCCAGCATGGGAGATGCTGCTGTCCCCAAGGGGACAGGAGTGCAGACAGCCCCTGCACCAGTCAAGCAAGCACCCCCTACCCCCTCCTATGATCCCCAGGTGCTGGGTGCTGCTCCCAGGGGACCAAGAGCAGGACAGCTGTGTAAGTCCCAAGCTTATCAATATCCATTTGCTGTACAGCACTGGGACCAGAGGCACATGAACTCTGTAGAAGGTATCAAGGTTGCTGCTTAAATCCTAATGGCTTTGTCAGCCAGGGACCAGTCTTCTCTCTGCCTCTCTTTCCACACTCAGTATTTGCCAGTATTAAATCCCCCCCTTTCCCTGGTGTAGCCACTGCTCTCATCAGGGCTTTCAGACAACTCTTTAACACCACCTCTCCGGCTCCCCGGGCTGGTCCTTGCCCAGAAACAGCTCCAACACAGACCCACAAGCTGTGCTCAGCTCTGGTGCCCTGGCAGCCCCCTATGGCTCCTGCCCTTCCTGGCTCATGAACAGCCACACCAGCAGCACCAGGAGCTGGGACAGGTGGGCAGCCACGTCTCACCCTGTCGCTCACTGGCTCTCTGCTGAGCCACGGCTGCACTCCTCATCCTCCCTGCCCACCACCCACGACCACTAAGAGCTGGGCAGCCCTGCTGCGTGCCTCCACAACACATCAGCGACTCAGCACTGAGTAACTGATGCTAAGTGGAGCCTGGACCAGAGCCAAGCTGAGGGAGGGAGCAGGGCTTTGGGCTGTTGTAGGCTCTGGTCCTGGGATGCAGCAGGGGGAGAGAGATCGGTGTGCGGTGTCTGGGAGCTTTGCGCCCCAGCCAGTTTGGCAGAGGCAGTGCTGGAGTTTGGCTAGGCCTGGGAGTCTTCCTCCTCTTCAGCTCGCGGTGCTGCTGGCGTGATGCTTGCCTGCTGCCGTCTGTTGCTGGTGTGCTCCTTGTGTGCAGCAGAAGGGCTGTGGCAGCGGCGGCTGGGAGCTGGCGAGCAAAGTGAGGGCAACAGAGCCCAGGGCGTGCAGATGCAGCCCCATCAGTCTTATCTGGGGCCAGTACCTTGGCTCTGCTAAACCCCAGACCCGCCCCACAGAGAGAGCAAGGCTCACCTGCCCTAGGGGAATGAAGCTGCACATGAGGCCAGTCCCATCTGCCTGTCCCAGTTCCCACCAGTTGCTAGTGGCCAGGGTGTTTGCTGTCACACCGTCCTCTGAGCGATGCCACCCTCTTCCTAGAGCACATCATTGGGTATAAACCAGCACACAGAGAAGTAACAGCCCGACAGCTGAAAGATGCAGGTCTGATCCCTTCCTGAACCATCTCCCAAATCCTAAAACCTCAGCGGCCGAGGAAGCCCACAGGGCATACACCAGCATTCTCCTGGTAGCAAGACAATCACGCTCATCTAACAGGATGTGGGCACCGTGACAGTGCAGGAGATAAGCAAACCAGAGCTGAAACAACTCAGCCAACATCTCACTAGGAGACACAGCAGCTGGTCCTAACCCACAAGCATCCTACTCACTAGCAGCAGTTACAAAAGAGCCCAAGATGGGAATGCAGATGGCTTTGAAGGCACACACAAAGGCAAGAGTCCAAGGGATTGGTCACTACAGCCTGGCTTATTTAGCCCTATTCTTCCACACAGTAAAACAGGCTCTTCCTAACACCCAGAGAAAGGTTAACTGTAAGAAACTTCCATCCTTGCTCCAAAACTGGTATGAGGTCCCTAGAGGTAGCTGCAGATAGATGGGGTGCAATACCACAAGCCCCTGCTTCCAACCACCCCATTAAGAGCCTCTGGTGCCCTGGACACCACTCAGCCCAGCCTCACGCCAGAAGCCCTGCTCCTGGGGTATGTAACCCTGCAGCTCACTCAGGCAGGCAGTTACTTAGGGAAGCTGGTTCTTGGGTGGCTTTGCTTACCTTTATGGCTCCTGGTGGAGCCAAGAAGTGATACAGAAGTACTGCTCGGGCTGGAAAGGTCTGCAGCAGTGGACTGGACTGTAGCCCAGAAGGGAAACCTGGTCTGCTCCTCCTTACCCAACCACACTGCAAGCGAGGAGGATGAGGCCAGCATTTAGCCAGGGCTGCTCTGTAAAACTCGGCCTTTCATTCAGCTACCACCCACCCCACCATCACCTCTCAGGTCTCTCTCTCCAGCAATGAATCATTGCTGCCAGCTCCTGCAAACTCAACCCAGATGCTTGCCAAAGCCTTCAGCAAGGACCATGTGCTCATCTGTTTTGGAGCCACCACCCCTGCTGGCATAGGAAAATGCTTCTGTGGAAGCCCTCACAGACCAAAAGGCATGAGATCTGTTCCAGCACTTAATCAGCATCTTTGAGGACTTGTAAGCAATTTTGTCATTTGACTCAGCTGTGAGGTCTCTGGAGCCCAAAGCCCTCTGTGACAGGGTGTGGGGCGCTTTGATGATGTGGGAGAGAAAAGCTTATACATCAGTACTGAGGCATCTGGACCTGACCAAACCAAACCAGACCAGACCTCCTCAGCTATTCTGTCATTTAAGTACAGGTTCAAAGGTGGCACTCCTCCGTCACAGGAGATGCAGCCTCCACAGATAATCAGTACGATGCTGCCTGAAGCCTTCTCAGAGGTGGTGTTCACACTTGCCCGAGAACCATGGCACAGCACCAAGTTTAGTCCAGCCTTGCCAAGACCAGCTGAAGAGATCATGGCAGTCAAACATGAGCTGATGTGCCCAAATATAGGAAAAAGCTTACCTCTATGGACTTCTGCAGGTTCCAGCTATGCAACTGGAATGGCTCTTCAGAATAACTGCACGTTCTGCCCACCAAAGCTCGTGCCACAGAGGCAGAACTGAGATGGGCAACAAACTCCTTGTCGTAAGTGAAACGATTGCACTACCTGAAAACCACATCTTCCAGTCCAGGTACTTCCAGAACAAATGTGCCTTAAATAACTATGCGGAAAACCAACTAAATTTACTCCAAACCCAGCAATTCCTTCTCCAGACCTACATGCACTCTAATGAAACTGTAACCCTGGTATTACTTTCTGACTCAGGAAGTTCAACCAGTGAGGAGAGAGAACACATCGTGACCTCATATACTGACATTACTGACATCCTGCCCGTCATGACCAGTGAGTTGCTACCCTGTACCTAAATTACCAGCACCAAGTCAGCAAGTGAAAACGCCAAGTCCAAAGTAACAGCTCCACCCAAGAGAAGTGATATGATCTGGTTTTTGCCTACCCCAAAGATCAGATCAGAGCTGACGTATCTTACTGCACGCTGAAGATCTGTCATGATTTTCCTGGACCAACCTTGTGGAACAAAGATGCAGTACTACATTAATACACGAATAATACATGATTTCACGGCAAGAGCTGTGGTGTCCAGCTTTTAACACCTCCTTTTGTTCCCAACCTACCTCCAACTTTCAGCATGGAATTGAACATTGACCTGAGTCAGGGTTCCTTGCGATCTTCTAATTACAGCAAAAAGCTAACCAGTGGTGCTTCCAGCTCCTGAGATGGCCACGTTACGGACTAGCATTGTTTGACAAAGGTCCTGGCTGCCTCCCTTCTGATGGGTGCAATTCACAAAAGAAACAAGACTGGTCTGCATCCTTCCAGGCTCAGACCACCTGCTATCAGCTAGGTCCTCCTAAGACGCTTGCAGTCTCCAGTTCCAGTTCCTACGTACCTGCTGGATTTCTGACGTGCTGTCTTGTCATAGCAGTGTCCTACCACCTGCACAGAGATGAAGGTGTACCCTGGCTCCTGAAGAACTTTCAGGTCCATTTGCAGAACCCTAGGGACGCCTAGCATATCTATGTCTGCTGTAGCCATACATAAAGTAGCACTATAAGCAGCCACCCCAGAAAAGAGCCTATCAATATCTGGTACCACTTGAAATGTACAACAGTTCAAAGCTGTGAAGTTTCAACTAGGCTCTTCCACGGGGGAGAAGTTTGTCTGCTGCCTGATGGTGTGCTGCTAAACACAGACACCAACTGCTGAACCGCTGATGAAACAGCTCGTCTTCAGCACCCCTTGGTGCAACAGCCATGAGGAGTGGCCCAAAGAACCAATAGTATTTTGCAAGTAGAAGACCCTTGAACAAGCTACAGTAACATGTGACTTGACCAGACCCAGAGCTTTCCTGAGGAAGCTGGAAAACCTCACCCTGAGGGGTGCAGAAACATCCCTGAAAGGGAGATGTTTGTACTTCAACTTCTTGCTCCTGACCAACCTGCTGAAGGACTCTGTGTTCTGGCCAGTGCTGCTCTAGCACACCCTTGCCAAGATGTGCCGCCCTCTTGCAACTGCAGCTGTTGCCTGCCCTGCCAAGACACCTGGCGCCTTGCGCTCCCTAGAGCTCCTCAGCTTGCTTGACCATAGCTCCAAGTCTTTGACTGGCTTTGGCTCCCAACCAGAAATGAGAGGATACTCTTCATGGTTAGAGCCACCCAGAGTCCAGTCCTTGAGAAAGCCCTAAACATTGAATGTTAGAGCCTCAAACACAGGGTTACTTCTCACCTAAAGGCCTCCAGATAGAGCTATCCCATCTGGTGGCCTGGCGAAGGATGGGATAAGCTCTATTGCAGAAAAAGAACACCAGGCTCCTAGTGTAGTAAGACCACCAAGCAAAGGCCACCACATCAACCCACTCACTAACTGTTAAGGCTTTTAGTCATCTTCTAGAAGGATGAGGTATCCCTGCCCTCTGCCCTGCCTGCAGTTGCACACAAGCTACCAACTTAGGAACAACACTCATACTTCTAGGCTTCATGCTTGAAACAACTTAGGTTGGGAGGTTTTCTGGGAGCCTCTGGTCCAGCCCCACCACGTTAACACTGAACTCAGCATCTTCAGCACTCCTCCAGCACTGGGACAAGGCGCTGCTGGAAACAGCACACCCAGGTAAAGGCAGGGCAGCTCTTCCCTTGGGTAACTTCTCCCACTCAAGCTGGGATCAGCCCTTCTCCTGCAGGAACTGGGTGCCAGGCAGCTGCAGCCAGGGTGGGGGCCATGCCCCGCAGCAGTCCACAGCAGGCAGGTACCAAAAGCAAGCCGTTAGCACAAGTCCTCTCTTGCCCAGGCCAAAAGCAAAGGCAGCAACTCCAAGCAGCCCTGGAGTTTAATTCTGCTGCTTCCTGGCATGATGGAGGAGGAGGACAGGAGGCTGCCCGCATGGCTGCTGGGTGGGCAGTGGCTTTGTGCCAGGGCTGACCCAGGTTTCTGTACGGGTTTTTCCGTGTGAGGCATGTGACTCATGCGCTGCCCTCGCCGCTCCCAACCCCTGCCGGCCTCGGCTGCCGAGCCCGGCGCCTCTTCAGGCCTGGGCTAGCCCGTGCAGAACGGCTCCCCACCACACTCAGCTGGATTACCTTCCCCCTTTGATGCTCTTAATTCTGGATGCCAGCTAAATTAGCCTGTGCAATAGCTTGTGAAAGGGAAAGGCAGCGAGCATCGGGCCTCCCGCTGCACTCAGTGCAATGCCTTATCTTGGCTCTGCAAGTGGAAGGCACGGGGGAGAAGCCGGCCAGACTCCAGCCAAAAATCCCAAAGGAGCAGGGCTGAGTGAAGACGGGCTTCCCAACAGATTAGCCCTTATCCAAAACACTCTTACCCACTCTAAACCCAAGGACTGGAAGTCTGAATCCTTTAGTCTTAGCTGTTAGACAGCCAGACAGCTGTCTGCAGCACAGGAGAGCCCTTCTGCTACATGCTCACCAGTAATTAAGCTGTGCACAGGGCAGACGAGGATTTGCATACCATTATACACTGCTGACAGACTGGAGCAGCCCAAGGTGATGTGCTATGCAGGTGTTAGCATTAGCTAGGTGCTGGAGGGGAGCAGAGAGGCCTAATTCTACCTCTGGAGCACATAAACATTTGGGAGGTGCTGTGCCACAAAGAGCTGCCTGGAAAAAAAAAATCAAGGAAGCAACAAACTGGCACCAGCTGAGGCGAGCCCAGCTCTCAGATCTCCTCCCTGATGCTTCTTCCCTTCCAGGCATCGCATTTGAGGCCATAAAAAAAAAAAAAATCCCACAAGGACTAAGTTGAAGGCAAAGCACCCAGGGGAGCGCAGAGGACAGGCTTGGACTAGTTGCACTCTTCCACCCCACCAAAACTTGGGGCCAGCAAAGATTTTCAGGTGGGCTGGGGGTGGATGGGGACATAACAACAACTTGCTGGAGACCAAGACAGCTCTTTCCCTGAAGGATACCCCACCCCAGTCACCTTCACAGTCTACAGCATGACCTCGTGGCCATGTGAAGAGCAAATCTCAGCGCCCTTCCCTCCCCACTGTCCCACCAGCAATCCTCCTGAAGCACCAGCAGCAGCACCCTCTGGAAGGAGGACACAGCCATCAAGACGATTTGTCGAGACCATCAAATAATAATTTACTGTGATTCAATCTGTGGCTTTGTACAGTTGCCGGGTGGGAGGAGGCCAAAGGAGGAGGGGTTGGGGAAAGAAAAAAATAAAGAAAAAAAGTCGTTTGCCACAGGCTTGGGTGAAGTGCGAGATAGTCCTTGGAGGGGCTCATGCTCCCCCTGTCCTCTTCCTCCTCTCCCCCTCCCCCTATATTTCTCCCTTGAATCCGTTTGCTTCTTCCTTTGCTTCACCTCTTGCCTTGCACTCTGCACAGTGGGAACCTCGCCAAGACACGGTCCAGTCAGCTGAAACCAGAAGAGGACACTCATTAGCACCCATTCGCTGTCAGAACCAGTGGGGGCTGTTTCCATGGCCCCCCCCGAGTTTGGGATGATCCTGCTAGTGCCTACAGAGGGAAAGCAAACGGCTAGTCAAATTTTGGAGGTCTCGACCTAGCTCAGCAAAGCATCTGCGCATGTGCAGAAGGGAACAAGCAAACATCTGTGGAGAGATGGCTGAGCCTCGGGCATCTCACCAGGCCTTCTGCCTCTTCCAAACCTCGTTGTGGGAAGGGGCACTGTTCAGTGAGATCATCTTCCTCCAGGGATGATGGGAACCACCAAGTGAGTCCAGGGCAAATGCAGCCAAATCTACTTGGTCACACACCCACCCTTCTCCTCCCCAAAACCCAGCGTGTCCTTGCCTTTTGTGCCCTGATGTTCCTCTCTCTCTGGCCACTGCAGCTAGAATAAGCTGGGACATCTGGTTTCTAGTTTCTGCCTGAGCAGGAAAAGATGTGGTCAACTCACAGGGCACGCTCTCTTAACAGATGAGAGTGTTTCCAAGAGACTTCTTCCCACCCCTTCTTGCCCCTCTTTTTGAAGGCACTGCCTATGGCGGTGCTGGCCGCTGGGCTGTGACGAGGACCAGGCTCCTGGCAGTCAGTCTAGGGGAGCAGCAGCATCCGCCGAGCCCATGTCGTCAGCTGTGAGCCAGAGCAGGAAACGAGCCCCAAGCTCACATCCCATCCGGAGGAAAAGCTTCTGAACATCTGGAGGACCTGAACATCTGGAAAACCTCCCCTAGCAATGATAAGTGTGCTGGGCACAGAATTCAGCTTGGCCCCCAGGAGACCTTGCACGCCTCGGCTGGGAGTGGAGGGGTGGGGTGCTCTGGTGTTTTTTTGCTCATAGGAAGCAAACACTGCCAGCGTGCGTTTGGTTTTTTTTGGGTTTGTTTTTTTTTTTTCAGGGAAGAGCTCTGCTGCACTCACGGCCTTTGGCTCAAAAAGCAATGGAGGAAAAACAGCTGCCCACCTCCACCTTCAGCAAGACCCTCTTAGCACCAGCTCTGGACATGATGCGCATCTCTAGGACTCCAGCAGTTGTGCAAAGGGGTGAAGGGCCAGTTCGGGTGCTCAAGAGACTCCCCAAAAGACAGTAAGGGTAATGTTTGTGCAGGCTTTTCTCCCACACCCCACTCCCAGATGTCCTTAGATGTACATCTCCCGAGTGCACTCATCACAAATTGCCTCTCTCTCCACTTCTGCCATGGAAGGAGCTGGTTACACAGCCAGATGTTCCCAGGCGTTTGGCTTAAGGCCACCCAGCTCACGCAGAGACACCAATAGAAGCTCTTCCTCACTGCTATCCAGTGGGATTGCAAAGATTTAAATAAATTCATCATTAAAAAAGAAAAAAACAACAAGGAAAGAAGAAGCAGAAAAACAGGCAAATGAACATGGACAATCTGAAAAACACTGTTTCTGGCTCCAACACACAATTTATAAAAGCAAAACAGCCCCCTTATGGCTAATTCTCAACACTGCATCAGTTCCAAATATCTTGGGGGAATAATAACGGGGAAAACTCTTCTGAGGAACACAGGACCCTCACAGTGAGACAGGTCTGCTCTGAAGCTTTAGGATGAGGCAACTTACGTGAGTGCATTAGGAGGGAATGCACTCACCCAGCTCTTCATCTGAACTCTTCTAGGGCTAGCCTGGTGAATGTGCAGCGAGCTGCACACCTGCAACACCAGCTTAACTCCCCTTTAGAGGGGCAGCATGGGAAGGAGTTTTCCCAGGAAAAGCACGATAAAGCACATATTTATTTTATTCAATTCTGTAGAATTTTGTTCCAAAAAATGAGTGGGAAAAATAAACAGCCCTTTCCTCCTACACACTTCCTCAGGAAAGGGGGAATTTTGACTTACCTATGTTTTCACAGAAAAATGTTATTCCAGTCCAAAAGGTGTTTCATTAAAAAATACCCACTACTGAAATTGTTTCTGCTGCATTTGTTTGCAGACCAGTGCATCTGCAGTCACCTCCTGCCCTGCTTCCAATATACCCCTGCTGCACCCCATCTCCTGCTTCCCAAACTCACCGTAGTCACGATATCACACATTTACAGTTCATGCAGCCGGGGCCGCTCTCATCCGGGGGATTCAGCTTGCGCAGCTTGTGCTGACGGATCTCCCGCACCAAGGTGTAAAAGGCATCTTCAACGCCCTGGAAGAAAAGCATCACTTGAAGCAGCGTCCCGCTTCAAGAGGGGACAGTGGAGAGAAGAGAGGACTTTGCTCCCCAGCTAGGTGTCCCTAGCGCTGTCTTCCAGCACTGCAGGATGCAGAGTTGAAGGCACAAAACCGAGCTGGGATGACTAACAGGGATCTTAGTGTGGCCCCCAAACACTGAGCAAAATTGAATGAACAACCATGAGGCCAAGGAGCTCTTAAGTCCTTGAGATTCATCAGCTTTCAGCAGCCTGAATGAGGTCTATCACCCAAGAGAAAAGCTACCATTAGACCACTGAAAGTATCAGCCGCTCCACTCCCACCTTTGTGCTCTGGGAGCCCAACATGGCCTTCCAGCACTGGTATAGTCTGCATGTAGGTCTGCCAAAATAGACCATGGATGAGGTTAACCAAGTCCCCTGAGCTTAGCTGACCTGCAGTGACTGTGGGGGTTATTCCAGGGCCTTGGAGAAAGCCCTGAAAAAGCATCTGCCTTTCACTCTTACCAGAACATGAATTAGCACTTCTCCAGAATGGAGGCTCAAGCCCACACAGGGCAGGGAACATCCTGATGGAGCATTTAGCCTTCAGGAAGCAACTAACCCTGGCCCTTGCACCCATCTGTCTGCAAGGTGGTGTTGGCCTGTTCCTGCCTCTCCAGGAACAGCACTGGGGAGGGGAGAGGGGAGAGGGGAGGACGATTTTGTTTAAAACCCTCCTCCTACCTGTCTGGTTTTGGCAGATGTTTCTATGTAGGGGATCCCGTAACTCCGGGCCAGGTCCTGCGCTTGCCGGGTCTCAACTGTCCGGGCTGGTAGGTCACATTTATTTCCCACCAGCACCATGGGAACATCATCAGAGTCTTTCACCCTCTTGATCTGCTCCCTGCAAGAGTAAGAGGTGCAAAAGTGAGGGGGGAAAAGGCATCAGCAGGTAGGTCCAGGACACTCTCCACCAGCTTCTTCATCAAGAATTGACAGCTATGCTTTGTCCCTGCCAAGTGCCTTGTGTTGGACCTTCAGGAGAACATAAATGACCATGGCACGCGAGTAAACAGCAAAATAGCTAGGGTACTTTTGGAAATGAAAACTAAACATACTTCTGCTCTTTAAATGCAACTGCTCATAAAACACAACTTGAAATTATGACAATCTATATTAAGTCATGAGCTTAAGATAGTTTAAGCTAAATAAAAATGAATACTTAAGCAGTTACCTGTGCAACTTCCAATATTTTAGATCAAATAATCCCCCTCAATGGGGATAAAAAAAATTAAAAAAAATCACCTGCAATCAGAATTTGCAGAGCTGATAAGCCAGCTTTTGGCAGCCGTAACCCTTTCTGCAGAGGCACAGGCAGTATTTGCTTCCTTTCAGTTTAGTTCAGGCCGCTCAAAGTTGAGAAACCAACTGGGAAGCAAAAAAGCTGTAATACTCGCTTCTTCATTCCAACATCGGATTTAAAATTAGGTGGGCGAGGATGAGATCTACCACTTCTAAAAATCTTAAAGGCCATTATGACCACAAACAATCCATTCAATTCCCTCCTGATAGATAATAACTTCCTTTGCCTAATAAATCACTTAACTTCAGATGCAAAAAAACCAGCTTCTTTTTTTTTTTAATTGCTCAACCACCCAAAACATTTAACATGGTTTTATTTAACTAATAAAAACATTATTTAAAATGCTGATTTCTGCATTTTAGTTGACTTCAAATTTCCATCCAAAAGCAGCTGGACGTGTATCACAAAAAAATCAAACATCTTTTTTAATGTAGTAGAAGATAGAAATGAGGTCTGACTATATGTATGATATGCCATAAAGCCACTTACATGTTCCATGTTACATCCTGATCAGCAAATGCAAGTACTAAATTTAGTGCACGGGTTACACTTAGCTGAAAAGAGATACCTCCTAATGGTTACTAACCAGGGAGAGCCAGCATTTCTCCGGGGAATATTCTTTTAAAAGTGCAAACACAAAGAGTACAGACGAAATGAGATGAAAGCCAGTGATCTACATCATAATTAAAACCGGGGCTTGAAATCGAGCCATCCTGCTAGTGATTCACAGGGACCAGCCCCAGCACAAGGATGAATGCTGCTGGATCCCTCAGGTGCTTTAGGAAAATCCCATCCTTTGTCCTCCAGTTCAGCTAAAAGAAGCCGAATTAGTCCAACCATATAGTTATTACACTGAACAAGCCTGCAAGCTGAAGACTGAGACATCTTGACAGCTCAGAGCAGCGCCTCTGACTGTGGCACAAGGATGGCTGTGCCTGTTCTCAGAGCTACAGGATTACCTGGGACCCAGGTTTATAAGGAGGGACTGGGATACACGGTCTCTTGGTGGGCAGTGGACAGAGTGGGGACAGGCAGAACCATCTCTTGCATGCTCTGCAAGTGTCTACCATCACAGCCAAGACTCAAAAAAAAAAAAAAAAAAAAAAGAGGCATAAAGCAGAGAGGATCCCTCCCTAAGCTTGCATCGGGGTAACCAGGGAAGACTCCCGCTCATTTACATCATCTCCTGGGCCCTCCAGCTCCTCAGCGGTGATGGCAGCAGTGGGGAGAATCGGGATGAGCAGCCTGGATGCAGCCAAAGCAGGACAACGCCGGGATGGGGTCCCTGCTCTGCCACTGTCACCGCAGTGGGCATCCTCTTGGGCAAGTCGCCTCGATGGGGCTGAGACTCTCCTCCTGCTCCGTCTTTGCCCCGGTTGAAACCGAGCTCCAACGGGCCAGGACTGCCTCTCCCCGCAAGCATGAGGCTGGCAGATGGCAGCCTCGCCACAACGGCTGCCAGAGGGGGAAGCAGCCCTCCCAGCCTCCTCTCCCAGCTCCCGGGCCCAGCAGAAGTCGCTGAGATCGATTGCACTAACAAAGCAATTCCATTAATTAGGGAGGGAAGGGAGGGGGTCATAGAGGATCAGCTCTCTCTTTAGTCACCATAAACACTTAAACATTACATTACTGAGTCCCCAAAGGCCACAGGCAATCCCTTCGGATGGGTTTTATTGGAGTCACTGACATTAGCCGTCTGCTCCTTCTCTTCCCCGGGGAATGGCCACTTGAGCTAATTGTCTTTGCTGGCAGCCAGTGCTTCCACCATGGGGCCTGATCTAAAAGGGAGGGCAGAAGGGTGCAGCAGCAAGGCCTCTCCTTTGCACAGGGTAAGAGGGAAGTGGCCCTTCCCAGGGTACCAACCTGTACTGGTGAATATCTTCAAAGGACTTGGTGTTGTTGATGGCGAAGACGCAGAGGAATCCTTCCCCCGTTCTCATGTACTGATCTCTCATGGCACTGTACTCCTCTTGCCCTGCAGTATCCAAGATGTCTAACAAGCAGGTCTCTCCATCGATGACGACTTGCTTTCTGTAGGAATCCTGCAGGCCAGGAGAGGGAGAGAAAGGGAGGAGGATCCACTAAGGGAGGGCTTGGGTCTGGCCAAGTGCAGGGATGCAGCAAGAGCATCCCTGGGAAGATGCCAGGTCATGCTCTGCCTGGGTTTAGCTCCCATTAAATAGCTGATTTAAAAATGGGAGGGAAAGGAAAAAGAAGAGGTTAAAAAAAAAATAATAACGAAAAAAGTAGCAGCTGAGCAGGTTTCCCACTCCTCTGGCAGAGCCACAGAGAACACAGCCCCTGGCTTGCTCTCCTCATTCCCAGCCCTGCCTCTGTCAGACCAGGGACAGCTTTGTCTCTACCACACCGCAGAGCCCTCGATAACTATTTTCTTAAGCTTTATTTAGTCCTGACTAATGCCTTCTGCTGCCACCCTGCCCAGGTGCTAGAAGGGGGCACCCAGGAAAGGCAGCTCTGGACGGCCAGGGCTTCCAGCCACTGTCTGCGATCTGCAGGCCTGGAAGGTGTTTAAGATCACCTGAAAATCCAGCACCTCCAACGCATCCCTGGTTGGGCACCAAAGGCAATATGCCACCAGTAAGGCTGCAAACTGGGCTGGATGGTAAACCTCTTCTTCAAACACCACAGGAAAAAAAGTTTCATGCTGTGAGGAGGGTGTTTCCCACAACCAGTCTGTGCCCAGAGGGCTCAAGAAGAGGTAAAGACTACCCAGGCACATCCTTTGAAGTTGGGGGTTTTCCCTGCAACAGAGGCAATAGCAACTTACTGCAGATGTGTGAAGGCCTGGAAATCACCCAGGGCATCCCTCAAAAGGTTTCATTTTCAAGGTAGGCTCCCCAAAGCACTGTTCCTCCCTACCATGCCTCTCCTCATGCCCAGTCTCATCAGCAGGGATGCTGTTGGGGCAGCCCCTGCACAGGGGAACAGCCTCATCCCTCTCCAATAGCGGTCCCCTGGGTACAGTGCAGCATCCTCAACTCTCAGCAAGAGAAGGAAGCCAAAGGTATGAAAAAGGTGCAAGTCAGCAAAATGACCACGACAGCGCTTTGCAGCCACTCACAGAGCCTACAGCTGCAGTTTAAAATTAATTCAAATGTCTGCTGCTCTTCCAATGATCACAACAATGTTATCAGATGAGCTTTGCAGGTCTGCAGACAAACAGCCAACGCAGCAAAGGTCACTGACAGGACCAGCAGCGGCACAGAAAGGGAATGGGGCCAGCGCAGCCTCCACCCTTTGGTTCATTACTGTAACAACGTCATCTACTGGCGCTAATTAAAGTCTTTCTTCACCTTGCGGAGAGGGCTGAAATCAGAGGAGATAAGATCTGCTCTGCCACGACCTTCTGAGCCGTGCCTTCCCAAAAAGGGGACTGCTGACCCACCGGGAATAAGCATGGAGTGATGGACTGGCTTCCAGCCAACTACTCTGAAGGCAACTGGATGGCTGCCCTGCAGGGATGCGCTCCCACTTCTAATCAATAATGTATCTGGAGCCTCCTTGGTGCAAGGTAGAAGAGCACTGGTTCCACCTCCGGGGTCCCAGTGCCTGGCAAGGACCAGTAAAGGGGACCCCAATGCTTGCTCTGCCCAGCAGAGCATCCTCCCACCCCTCTGCTCTGGCTTGCATCCAGAGGATCAGCCTCTCGGTACATGTGTTCACAATTAATTGTCAAATTCCCAAATACAGGAGGTCTTACCAACAGACAGCACACCTATGAAGAAGCAATCCCATGCCTTTGCTCAGGCCATCAACAGGCTGCCCAAAAGGCCAGCCACCTCATTAACAAAGCAAAGGCATTAGCAGTCTTGCAGAGGATGCTTTGCTTCCCCTGAAGGGAGAAGCTCTCCCCACCCTTGCTTTGTGCCTGCCTTCATCCAAACCCCTCCAGGATGCTTGGGATGCCATCCCTGCCACAATGCCGAGTGACCTGCCTGCTGCTGCAGGGATAGCTGCCACCAGCCCACACGTCCAGCCACCAGCACCCTGCAGCCTCAACGCTCCTCTGCAGCCCCCCATGCCTACCCCCACCTTCTTGCACAAGGGAAAGTGGCTGGACCCAGCTGTGAAGTGCCAGGTGTCAAAAACAACATCTGCTTGGAGTTCAGACTCAGGATCCCAGATAGAGGCTGGGAGCACCCCATGTGTGCTGGGGGACCACGTCAAGAGGTCCATTTGTTAAATGCTATGGTCAGGATATGACTAGACGCTTGGGAAGCCCGTTACTAGGTGACTGCTAAAAGCTGGGAGACAAACCCAAACCCAAGAACTTCTCAACACAGTCTAACTCTTTACTCCATCCCTGCTCATTCGCTGTGGGACACTGCCAGAGGCATAAGCTTCCCTGGTGCCTTGGCCCTCCTGTTCCCAAAATAAAGGTCTTAGGGGTCCTCAGCAGCCCAAAAGCAGGCGTACAAACGTGTGCTGTAACAGGTTGGCCAGCACTGAGTTACAAAGCCAGACGTTTGCACCAGCAAATCAGGAGGGCAGGAGGGGAGCAAGCAGGCATCAGTCAGGGTCTCTGTCTCAGAGAGGGGACAAACTCACTTCTCCACCCTTCCTGCCCTGGGGAGCATCTTCTCAGTGCACCCTGACCTGCTCACACTCGCCTTTACAGCACAGCCTGTGCTCAATTCATTTAAGTGATGGGTAAAGCCTTCGCTCTGTGCACGTATACATTTTATTTTTCCCTTTTATCCTGTTCATTTCAGCACTGCTGTGCTGTTTGTTAGCTGGCTGAACAGTCGAAAGTCAGCTTCTGGGCATGATCCAAAGCAGCTTAGTCACAGGAGGGTGGTTTGTTGGTCACATTCAGATGGCTGGCAGGTAACTCTGTGCATCCTAAATCCCCATCAAATTATGCATAATTGAAAGGAGTCACCCTGGAATGAGTGAGAAGATGGCCAGGGTGGGAGGGATGCGGGGCACGACCCAGGGAGCTGCAAAGGCATCAGAGCTGGTGGGACCTGCAGGTGGAAAAGCACCAGGGGTGAGAGGGGTGAAGAGCGGCTCAAGGCTACTTTAGAAAGAGAAGAGGAGGAGAAGAGCAGAGTGGGGCTGGGGGAAGCAGGGGAGGAGAGCAGGCGTCTCCCAGGGTGCAGCAGGAATGGGCAGGGTAAGGAGGGTGTGCTGGGAAATGCCATGCAAGGTTTACATTCCCCACTGCCTGTTTACATGGAGAAAATTCCCTGGAGGGTACATACAGAGGGCAGGCAGCTGGAGACCAAAAAAAATAGGATGCCAAAACCCAATACATCACTGGTCAGAGCTGCCTCTCCCCACCCTAAGGTCCAAGAGAGGATCCATACATGCAGATGTCTCCCCAGGGAGGCTGCTCTCCATCAGCAGCTCTTTGCTGAAAACAACCTGGAACGGGTTTCTAAGAAAAGCATATGATGCTACTACTGGTGATGAGCACATGAGAGGAGAAGAGCTGGGGAAGAAGGCAACTGCATCCATAAGCAAGGTGCAGCAATGAGACTCGAGAGCCCTTAAATTAAATTCCAGTCTCTGCCGCGGACTTTCTAGGTGACCTTGGCCAAATGATGTAATAGCACGTGCTTTTAAGTGCTTTCTCTCCTTCCCATCTGTAGGATTGTAAGACTACTTCAGCCTTTCTACCAAGCCTTGTCTTGCTTGTTTATTTAAGTTGTAAGCTCTTCAGGGTGGGGACTACACATACAACACCTACCAGAATAGATTTCTGATCCCAGCTGGGGCCTTTTAGCCATTATGATAATAATAACTGCAGCAACCACAGCTGCATTTATACACATCTGGAAGAGAATCCTTTAGGACTGCAGACAGGAAGGTTATTGTCCACTAGGCATGACAGAGCTGTAATTTGCCTTCCCAGGGTAGGCTTACTCCTCATGCAGAGCAGCAGCTGCTGCCCACATCTCCCCCGAATGAAGGTGTAAGTCACACAGGGTGTAATTAGCATCTCACCAGCAATGGTGAAAGCAGTTGGAAAATGGAATATGTTTTTAAAAAGTAAAAGAAAAAATAATAGTGTAATGGAGATTGAAGACCAGACCACGGCTCTGCACAGCCTAGAGGAGGACAGGGTCCCTGCCTGCTTCTCCAGGCAGGGTGCTGAGCGAGACAGGTCACTGCTACCATTCACACCGACTATGCAACCCATACATCAACCTCTACCTCCTCAAGATGGAGCAAAGGCAACACTCTGGGAACCACAACATTTCAGCTGCTCAGCATGTCTCGCTCAAACTACAGGACACACATAATACTAGCAAGCTCTGACAAAACCCATTTCAGCAGTGAATCTCAAAATATCCTGCATGAGAAGTCAATATATTTACCCTGCTTTCACAGGAGGAGAAATGGAAGCACAGGCACAAAATGGCTCTTCAATCCCAAACATTTAACCCCTCCCTACACGGTCATCTCATCAGAAAGGAGGACTTCTGTGCTACCTCTCAGCCCCTGCCCAGCTCTGCCTGCTTTTGCTGTCTCCCTCGCCATCTCTCTTCAGCAGACACCACTGTCCTTCTGCAGGAGGCACAAGTCGGTCATTGTGACCTTCACATAGTAACTCAGTAACAGGAACGTCCCTGCTCAAGTTCAGACTTGAGACCAAGCCAAGCACGCTCTGGGTTGGAGGCAAGGTAGAGAAGGGCAAGAGGAAAACACAGAGAGACAGACCCCATGCCCAGAGCCACTTACCTCTATCGTGGGGTCATACTCATCAACGAAATGGTTCTGAATGAGCTGTATCGTCAAAGCACTCTTTCCAACACCACCAGCTCCCACCACCACCAGCTTATATTCGGTCATCTTCCAGCCGACCCCAGCTCAGGACTTCCAGGAGCACCACCACCTGCAAGGAGAAACATGGCCACCACATTAGGAGAAGGGGTCCCTCCCCGTCAGTAGGGCTGAGCAGTCAGCCCCCCTTTTCTGCCTGGAAAGGCAGAAATCTGCAAAGCACAGCCTCATTCCTTGGGTAGTGAGCATTCCCGATGCCTCCTGCACATCCCAGGAGCACCTAAGAGCTGCAAGGTAGAAACACTGAGTTCTGGGACCCGGCACGTAACACAGAGACACCAAATTCTGCAATCCCTGCACCTTCAGAGGTGAAGGGATGCACCCCTTAAAGTTTTAATGGTCTTTTAAGTTGCTTGACTTCAGTAGAGATTGAGGATGGGACAAGGTAAACCCACTTCACTGTAATTTTGTACCACCCCTGAGCCACCCCTCACTCCTTGGAGCAAAAATCAGTAAGCCATCATCAGGGATGCAACATGCACTTAATGTTATATTATAAAATCGTCCCTGAAATTGCCACCGCAGGGTATTCTGCTCCAGGACCACCCTGGTTAGCATGGCGTGGAAACGGGGAGATGGTGGGATGACCTGCGTGCCCCAACGGTCAAGGGCTTTCTTACCACCTTCCTACCCAGCACACTGACTACCCTGGGAATCTGGTCAGAGAAAATTACACTTATTTCAGTCTGTCACCTTGTACTGTGCCTCCAGAATCCACTGTCTTTCTTTTGCTTTTGTGGTCTGATGCTCTGGGGTCTCAAACGTGAGATAGCCTCACCTAAAACCATGAAACTTGGACTAGAAGTACAACATGGAACTGCAGCATCCAGAGCTATTTAACCTAATACTCTCCACTAGTAATGAAGGTTACTTTAAAATGTGCAAAATAATCCATCAAACTGAATACAAAACTACGTTTATCCTGTGATATAGTGCAATCCTTCAGCCTGATGGTCTAGAGGCAAACTTTACACATTCCCCAAGCAAACCTCAAGAGGTAAGGGAGCGTTACTGATAAGAAAACAAAAGTACAGGCTGTGTAAATCAAAAGTAAACCCTAAAGTAACTGATTTAAGAAGTCTGGTTTTCTGAAAGTGCTCAGCATTGGCTCTAATTTGCCTTATCTCAAACTGGCGATCCAAAATCAAGAGATAGATTTGAAAGCCTTGGCCAGCGTGGTTTGGATGTCAATGCCCATGAGAGCATATAAGAAGTTCCAGCCACGCCAAGTACACTGTTAGCTCCGTGTCTTCACACTCAAGGCTGCGTTAAACCTCAAATCACAGAGCTGGTTTGAGACGGTGGCACATGCACACCCTCCACCCATCCTCAAGCTAATGATGCCTCCCACTGTGCTGCCATCACAAGAGGGAGGATGACTGCAGAAGGGGCACCCCTGCCCCATGAGATGAAGCTGGCATGCCCCACAGGAGAAAGAGATGCTATATAGGATCACAGAATCATAGAATGGTTGGAGTTGGAAGGGACCTTAAAGGTCACCTAGTTCCAACACCCCTGCCATGGCCAGGGACACCTCCCACTAGACCAGGTTGATCAAAGCCCCATCCAGCCTGGCCTTGAACACCTCCAGGGATGGAGCATCCACAACTTCTCTGGACAAACCATGCCAGTGTCTCACCACCCTCACAGTAAAGAACTTCTTCCTAGTAGCTAATCTAAATCTACCCTCTTTCAGTTTAAAACCGTTACCCCTCTTCCTATCGCTACACTCCCTCATAAAGAGTCCCTCCCCATCTCTCCTGTAGGCCCCTGTTAGGTACTGGAAGGCTGCTATAAGGTCTCCCCGGAGCCTTCTCTTCTCCAGGCTGAACAAACACAACTCTCTCAGCCTCTCTTCACAGGAGAGGTGCTCCAGCCCTCTGGAACATCTTCGTGGCCCTTCTCTGGACTCACTCCAACACGTCCATGTCCTTCGTATGTTGGCAGCTCTGAGCTGCGCCACTCCAGGTGGGGTCTCACAACAGCAGAATAGAGGGGCAGAATCACTTCCCTTGACCTGTTGGCCACACTTCTTTTGACACATCCCAAGATGCGGTTGGCTTTCTGGGCTGTGACTGCACAGTGCCAGCTCCTATTGAGCTTCTCATCAACCAGCATCCCCAAATCCTTCTCCTCAGGGCTGTTCTCAATCCATTCTCCACCCAGCCTGTATTTGTGCTTGGGATTACCATTACCCGGGTGCAGGACATTCCAGTTCACCTTGTTGAACTCCACACAGGGTTCACACAGGCCCACCTCTAAAGCTTGTCCAGGTCCCTCTGCATAGCATCCCTTCCTTCCAGCATGTTAACTGCTCCACACAGCTTGGCGTCCTCGGCAAACTTGCTGAGGGTGCACTCAATCCCACCGTCCCTGTCACCAACAAAGATGCTAAACAGAACCAGTCCCAGTACTAACACCCGAGGAACGCCACTAATCATTGCTCACCACTTTGACACTGAGTCATTGACTGCAGCTTTTTGAGTCCAGCCATCCAGCCAGTTCCTTATCCACCAAATGGTCCATCAAACCCATATCTCTCCAATTTAGAGACAAGGACATGGTGCAGGACAGTGTCAAACGCCTTACGCAACTCCAGGTAGATGATGTCTGTTGCTCTCCCCTTATCCACCAATGCTCTAAGCCCATCATAGAAGGCCACCACATTTGTCAGGCAGAGTTTGCCCTTAATGGAGCTGTGTTGGCTGTCACCAATCACCTCCTTATTTTCCATGTGCTTTAGCAGAATTTCCAGGAGGACCTGTTCCATGATCTTGCCAGGCACAGAGGTGAGACTGACTGGCCTGTAGTTCCCCAGGTCTTCCTTTTTTACCTTTTTAAAAATGGGGGTTATGTTTTCCCTTTTCCAGTCAGCATGAACTTGATCGGATTGCCGCAACTTCTCAGATACGAAAGATAGTGGCTTACCCAGTTCCCTCAGGACCCGCAGATGAATCTCATCAGGTCCCATGGACTTGTGCACCTTCCAGGTTCCTTAGATGATCTTGAACCTGAGGAATTGCCCACTGTAGAAGACCACCATTCTCCCAGTCCCTGACTTTGCCTTCTGCAACTTGGGTGGTGTGGCTAGAGCCATTGCCAGTGAAGACTGAGGCAAAAAAGTCATTGAGTTCCTAAGCCTTCTCCATATCCTGGGTGACCCAGGTCTCCTGTTCCCTTCTGGAGAGGGCCCATATTTTCCCTAGTCTTCCTTTTGTCACCAACATACCTAGAGAAGCTTTTCTTGTTGCCCTTGACGTCCCTGTCCAGATCTAATTCTGTCAGGGCTTTAGCTTTCCTAACCTGATCCCTGGCTGCTCAGACAATTTCTCTGCGTTCCTTCCAGGCTATGTGTCCTTGCTTCCACCCCCTCTAGGCTTCCTTTTTGAGTTTGAGTTTCTCCAGGAATTCCTTCTTCATCCATGCAGGCCTCCTGGCGTTTTTGCCTGACTTCTTCTTTGTTGGGATACATTGCTCCTGAGCTTGGAGGAGGTGGTCCTTGAATATTAGCCAGCTTTCTTGGGACCCTCTTCCCTCCAGGGCTCTATCCCATGGTACTCTTGTCTAGCAGGTCCCTGAAGAGGCCCAAGTCTGCTCTTCTGAAGCCCAGGATAGTGAGTTTAGTGTGAGCCCTCCTTACTGCCCTAACAATCTTGAACTCCACCATCTCACGGGCTTGCCCTTGGGCTTCACATTCACGCTAGCCCCTCCTTGTTGGTGAGAACAAGGTCCTGCGTGGCACCTCTCCTTGTTGGCTCCTCTATCACTGGAAGGAGGAAGTTATCATCAATGAATACCAGGAACTTCCTGGATTGCTTGTGCCCTGCTGTGTTGTCCCTCCAATAGGTATTGGGGTGGTCTAGGTCCTCCAGGACCAGGGCTTGTGAATGAGAGGCTGCTCCTATTTGTCTATAGAGGGCCTCATCTGCTCCGTCTTTCTGGTCAGGTGACCTGTAGCAGTCCCCCACTGTAACGACACCTGTCCCTGGCCCTCCCTTTAATCCTGACCCACAAGCTCTAAGACTAGGTTGCTATCACAGAAGGTGCTACTTGGGAATGATGATTAGGGTCAGCAGGAGCAAATTGCACTCCTCCAACACCATGTACTTGCCATGGCCCTTAAGCATGAGAAAATTCACCCCCACACACCTCCTCCCTTAAATTTCTGCTCCAACTCCACTGAGAAAGAGGAACTTCAATTCAGGAAGATTACAAAACCCCGAAGGTTTAAATAGAAATCCACCCTCATTGGACTGCAACCCCTGCCCACTGAAAGTCACCCCAGGGTCAGATACTCATCCGCAGCCATCATCTACAAGCTCTGGGAAAGCCACCCAAAACACAGCAGGTAGCAGGACGACAAGCTCACGGTTGCCCTGGACAGTTGCCATTCGACACAGCCTGCAACACCACTGCAGATTAGATGCCCTCTCCCCAATCAGTTATATCACTCCACCCTCCTCCCCTGGTTCACCAGCCCTGCTCCCAAGACTCTGGAAGCTGGTACAAACTGTGCCGGCAAAGGCCACTCTAGACCCAGTCTGCATCTGACGCATTTGCTAACACAGCAAAGATCTAATGGAAAGCAGGCCAGAACTTTCTGCTTTCAATCCCCACCTGACTGCAACCTTACACCACTCAGACAGTTCAATCAACCACTCGAGCTGGGAGCAGTCAGACACAACCACCTCCTGCTAAAGCCCTTTTCTGAGCTGCTGTCTCGGTAGCAGGAAGGCAAACAAAGCTCATGCCGTCCTCAGCATCCAGGATCCTCAAGGAGTGCAAGGGAGGAGGTGCAAAAGAGCAACCAGAGCACAAACACAATGCCAAGGAGGACCTCTGGTTGCTGTGCCGTTCCTCACTGCTGGCGAAGCTGAAGGTCATTAAACACAGTGGAAAAGCAGTGATGGTGGGGGAAAGGAAGTACAAATACTGTGATACCTTAGGTCTATACCTGAAAGTGCCACTGCTTTCTAAAACTTTGATATGCCTCTGTTCTGGCAGCCAAGGAAGAGATGCAGGTTGAAAGCAAGGCTACAGGAAACAACCTAAGTGATCACACTTATTGATTGTGCGCACATTGCTCTGCTCCCATTAATGCATGCCCTCACATATATGAACTTCTCACATACACTGCTTCTCAGGGACAAGAGAAATCCCCACCCCAGGCTTCTCATCGCTCTCAGATGGGAAGAGACAATTACCATGAGGGACAGTGAAACGGGGACTGAGGAGCAAACACTTACTGACTGTCTCCACCAACACTGCTGGTCAGAAGGGGATCACTCCTGCAGCAGAACATCTTCACAGCTGAGCACAGAGGGGTTTTGAGGGTCTGAAGAAACCCTGCAACCAGCTCCCATCTTTCACACAGAGCAGGGAGATCTGCAACTCCCTAGCATAACACACAGCAGCTGCAAATAAAGGCCTGCAGTGGCTACAATGGACCTTGCTCTGCATCTGGTGCTGATGATGGAGCAGCTGCTGTGATGATGCTCAAGGGGAACCGCACAACCGCCCAGGTCTATGGGACTTGCTAAGGCAGTGAGAAAAGCCTAGGCTCAATTTGGGGAGAAGATATGAGCCCTCAAGGAGACAGTCATCCCTCGAGACCACCCCAGTGTAAGGTATTGCTTGGCCTATCCCTTCAGAAGACTCCCCCACCCCACACAGCCACACCAGCCTCCTGGTTCACACTGCAGCAGGAGGCAGTTACTCACAGCAGCTTAAGGGTAACAGCAGCTCTGGAGCAGCTTCCCCTGCTCCAGAACCCAGCTGAGCCACTGAGCTCCACTGTGCAGCAGAGGGGCAACCACACACCAGAAAGCTCTGCATATCACCACCCTAGCCCAGAGCTTTGAGCTCTGGCTCTTCCAGAGGAACACAGACCCACGTCTCCTACTCTGCACCCACCCAAGAGGCAGGGAAAATACGGGAAGTGAGAAGGCTATTGCTCCCCACCACTCACGGCCAGCACATGACAATTCACATACAAGAACTCTGCAACGTTGGTGTTTGCTCACATTGTACCTAGAAGGTGCTGGTGCCTCCGCTAACTGTCCACCGCTCTGCATGCCACCCTCACCCCAGCAATGGCAGGAGAGATTCTGCAGCTTGCAGAGGATGGTGAGTCCAGCCCACCCAACTGCTTCATACCATCACTGCAAAACATGTCCTAATGTAGAGCGAGAGCGTGGGGAATGACGGACAGCTCTGGGCATGAGAGCTGCCTGAATTAATGTGTGCTAAAATCACTGTTCAGATTAGCTCGCTTCCTTTCCCAAAGGATCCATGATGCAAGCTCTTCACAGGGAGCGTGCAGACCCAGCTGCTCATCAGAGCACACGCAAATGCCACAGGGAGTGAGCATGGCCAAGGGCTGCAGGGAAAGCAGGGATTTCCATACGGCCAAGCTTTGTTACAGAGCTGGGCAGGTCTGGCAAGTCTTATCCCTAAGTTGACCTTACCAACAGCATCTCATAGCTCCCCATCACACTCTTTGCTCCTGAACATGGGAAGAGCAAGGCTGCTCATGGATGCATGCACAAGTTTCGATGCAGGGGTGGTTGTTCCTACATGCCACATGAACCGCATGGGCTGGTTCAAGGAACAGCCATCCCAAAGACAATGTTTCTGGCTCTCCTAAAAAACATAGGCAAGGAAGAGAGAGTAGGGCTCCTGCCAGAGAGATGGTAACAGACATCCCAAGTTTTCACACTTAGTCTGGGGAGACACCAGACAGAGGTTCACAGCCTGTTGGTTGTTGTGAAAGCTTCTCCTGATGTGAGGATTTCCAAAGGAGGATAAACAAGATTCTATTTCTCAGCAGCTAACACAGAGCCCAGACAGAGCTGACCACAAAATAACAGAAGGAAACATGAAAGCACAGCCTCCCAGTCCCACACTGAGCAGGAACAGCGCTTCTTCCATCCTCTGTAAGCTCTTCAAAATCTCGAAGCCTGACCCAGGTGGCCGTCTGGTGTTTTCCCTGCCTATCCAAACTTATCACCTCTGCAGTACTCAACTGTTGCACCCCGCCAAAGCCACACAGGCCTGTTGAACAAACAGCTGAGCATGACGGTGAGGAGGAGAGCCTTTCAGGAGCACCGTCCAGGAAGAGGAGGGCTGGGATCCATGTGCCAAGCCAACAGCCCCAGCGTGGAGCCGAAGCTGCTGCTGCTGTATTTCCTGACCTCGTGGATTTTCTCCTGTAGTGAGAGGGCTCCTGGCTCACGTTCAAAGCTGTCTAGGAAAGCCTCGCCGAGCGCTTCCGCCTGGCAGCAGCAGCTGCTCCCAGCCCAGTAGCTGGAGCCATGCAGCTCCAGCAGACAAGAAACATCTGCCAGCCTTGCGCAAGAAGCCAGGAGAGCAAGCACCCAACCCCAGTGGGCATCAGCATCCTACCTTTGTCTTGCAGGGAGAGGATGAAGGTGTAGGTGAAGGCAGAAGGCACATCTCCGTATCTTCTCCCCAGCCTGTGCTTGCAGGACAGCACGGAGGCTTTGCCTGCAGAAGCGAGGACCAAAATACTTGGCACGAGCTTTCATGGGGCTCAGACCTAAAGCAGGTGTAGGCATCAAGGTTACAGGTGCTACCCAGAGACCCAGCTGTGTCCTGCAAAGAACAACCTGACATTCTTCATGGTCCCTCTTCTCCAGCACAGAGTTTCATCTGCAGGGGGACAGGTGGTTTTGGGGATCTGACTGTGAAACCTCCAGAAATTCACTCAGCAGAAGCAGAGATGAGGAACTCAAGGTGCTTGGCCCCATCAGTATGTCCCATCGCATCATCACAGTTTCAAGAAAAGCTCAGGTGTCAAGTGAAAGGGATTTGCAGTGGGTTTCCAATGCATTCACCATGAAGGAGGCTCTGACACCCTTTCAACAGGATCACTGAAGGAGCTTTCTCTGTGTCCTCCCTTTCCTCCCGTTGCCTTATTTCTCTCCCGGGATGGACACCAAGCCAACTAAACAAGCCAAGAGGCAGATTTTTGCGCAGCACTGCACTGAGGCCAGCCACAACAGAAATTTTACAACTGTTCATTACTGAACATGTACCCTCTACCTGTCCATTGGGAGCCTCTCCATTTAAAGGCATCAGAAGTCAGTTTCACCTCTGCACATCTCTTTGGACATGTCTCACGTTGGGTGCCCTTTCCTCCAAAACTCCTGTCTGCGGGATCCAAAGCGCCCCTAAAACCACCACTGTTGCAGTATTTGATTTTATTTCCCTTCGGCAGAGATGCCCTGCAGGCAGAAGTGATCTGCAGTCCTCTAGAAGAACAACGCTCATCTCAGCCTTTTACTGGCAGCCCACCACACCCACAGGTCAGAAGTCCTACTCTGTGATTTTAGAACACTGACAAGGCAAACCTTGCTGGCATGGTCACCCCAGTGACCGCCCAGGCTCCTCTATTTGCTCACGCACAAGACTCTCACCAACATCACAAAATACAGCCCCTGGAGGGACTGAAGGAATCTCTCCAGCAGTGTGAAATGCCACCTTTTGTTTTTACTCCAGGGTCAAAATGCTGATGTTCTCCACAGCCCAGCCTGAAAGAGATTAGGGAGATGGGGCTGGCAAGCTGCTGCTCTGTTACAAATCACAGCCTATCCAATGCTTCATTTTAATTTACTTGTTGCTTTTTAAATTAACAAGTGAGCTGCAAATCTAACCCAACGTGCTTGTTGTCGGCTTGCTGGCTGTGTACCCACCAACTCAGACAATGCAGCCCATAGATGAAAAAAGAGAGAGGGATTCCAAAGGTGGAATAAAAGTTGCAAATGGTGGCCCTGCTTTGGAAAAATAACTTGGAGATAATAAATGTCTTCTATTAGAGAAAAAAAAGAAAAAAGCCTAAGAGGAAAAGAATGGCTTCTTCCATCCTCTGCAAGCTCTTCAAGATCTGAAGGAAGAGGCAGCCTGTCCCAAGAGACTGAGCACAAAAATACTGCTCCAGAGGAAAAAAAGGAAAAGGGGTAAGGAATGACATAACGTAGGAGGCTCAAAACAGAGGCATGTATTCAAGGAGAAACCTGGGAGGAAGAACAGCAGAAAGCTGCAGGCAGGTTCAAGGCACAGGCCGGTCTGGGAGAAAGGGATTGCCTCTCCACTGCAGCCATAAGCATGTCCCAGCAGCAAGGTGCAAGCCATGGCTTTAAACAAGGTCTTGAACAGGTACAGACAGGTCCTTGCACTGGGCCCAGCCCTTGCAGTTTCCAGTTGAAGCACCTCAGGCAACACAACCCCTCTGCCAGAGACTACCCAACCACAAAGGGCTTGTGAAGTCCCTGCTCGTCTTCCCTCTACAGAAGAGATGGAAGGACAAAGGAAAACAGGATAGTAGCACCCTCACCAAAGTTGCTGTCCGTTTTCTGTTCCCTGGTTCCTGCTATGGCTGTCTGATAGTAGAGTAAAAGACAAAGCTGTGCAAACACCGGCTGTTAGCAGGAAGTGGGTCTGGCTACGCTGTTCTTGCTTTCCTTCTCAAATAATAAATATTCTTAATAAAGT
Source organism: Numenius arquata (assembly GCF_964106895.1). Classification (NCBI taxonomy): domain Eukaryota; kingdom Metazoa; phylum Chordata; class Aves; order Charadriiformes; family Scolopacidae; genus Numenius; species Numenius arquata. The sequence continues at coordinate 13,818,174 of NC_133581.1, forward strand.
TCTTTGTTGCCAGCTTACTCTAAGAAAAACATCTGGCAGGCAGCTACGCCTAAACCACCCAAACAACCTACACAAGTCAGTAGCACAATAACACCAAAGAACAAACCAGCTACCCAAGAGCCTTCCCTCTGGATGAAGGAATTGCTCCCCCAGAAAATACAGGCCACCAAAATTACTATACTCTGAAGAAAGATTAGCAGGCCCCTTATCTCAAGTGCTTATAATAAACCAGGACTGCTCATGCCCATGTCTCCAGCATCATGAACATGGCATAGGGAATAGCATGCCATCAGGAAGCTCTGGCAGGTGCTGGAACATGCTTGCGAGTCATGGTGGGATCTTCACCTCCCACCATCACCACTCTACCCTTCCCCCTGAAAGCAAGGAAACCGTCCCACCATAGTCTCTGCAGAAGAACCAATCTTCCAATTTAACTTCCACAGAGAGAAAGCAGACTGCTCTGCAGGTTACCTGCTGTCACTCCATGGAAAGGTCTGAAGGAAACAAGCAAGCAAATGATATATCCCACCTCACTGCTGAACACATCAACACTTAAAAAATCACAACCAGATGGGAGAGACCACCTGGGCTAGCACCCAAGCCACTAGCTGAAAATACCAGTTGTCTGAATCTGGCAGGGCCAGTGGCTTGAAGAAATCAAAGACAGTTTTTAAATTATGCCTATGATTTATGATCTAACACTTAAGTGCTGTTTGAGACTCTAGATGAGCAAGAGTAGCCTGCATAAGGAAAAAGGAGATTGGAGTTCTGTCTGAAAGCCTGGTAAAGGTGGATGCATGAAGGCGTGAACACCACCACAAAGCACACTGGGACAACAGGGGGCAATCAAATAAAACCCGAGCTCTTATCTTGCAGTCAGGACTTAGGACCTAGTGTTGACTCTGCCAACGCATGTGGGAAAGCAGTGTGGGGGAGGAAAAGCTCTCACTGCTGCGATGCAGAAGACTGCAAACTGCCAGGGCTCCTCCGCCTTCATCTCCTCTCCAGCCTCCCAGCACCAAGCAGGTGGTTCAGAGGCAGACGCTTCCCTGCCTGGCCTGGCAACTCTCCACCTCGCCCTGGAAAAGAGACTTCTCCCAGGCCTCCCAGCCTTTTTCAGAAAAACAAATGAAGAGCATACTCCGTGCAACGGGGAGGCCAAGGCAGAGCTTAAGAAAAGAGGTAGCTTTTAACCCTCCTTTGCATTAAAATCCCATTTATAAATATAAATGGGATGGGTAAAGGCAGCATGATGTACCCTGAGCATCTGAAGAGACAGACATGTACCCAGGAAAGTTTAAAACAAGACCCACGTTATAGACGATAATAACTATAACTGCTAAAATGTGTGGTAGGCAACCACGAACCCAGGCTCTGTGCAATCTCTTGACTTGCTAGACTCGGTACAAAATTGTATTGATTTTCCCACAAGATATGAGGCGCAATGAAGTAGAAACTTGGATCAGAGAAGTACCAGTTGCACCAGTGTAAGTGGATCTCTGTAATTACAGCTATTAACAGGGACAAAGAACATCAGGCTTTGGGGCAAATGCTGCCCAATAATGGAAAGGGATTACAAGAGAAGCTGTCTCCAGACTAGTTTCTTAAGGTACCTGATGTCTTCTCCTGGGTCTGCTTGGTGGTGAAAGAAGCAGCCGCAGGCAAGCTGCTGGGGAAAGGTACAGCCTCTCCCAGGACCCAGCAGTCCTGCCATCACACTACGGCAGGTTGCAGCCGCCTGGCTCTCTGCTGCAACAGCATAAGAAGGGACAAAGTCAGATCTCGCCACCGAGCTGCAAGAGATAGAGCACCCAGTGCTAGAGCTGGGGTTGGTGGCCACACGTGAACAGAAACACCACCCTCCTCATTGCACAGACAGGCAAGAGGATACAAACAAGACAAATGGCTGGCCCAAAGTTATCAATGGGTGGTAAAGCTGGGAACTAAGTTCATGCAACATGATTTCCCATCCAGGATCTTCACATGAAACAAAAAGCTCCCAGTAGAGGTTTCGGATGGGAAAGCCGTTGGTCTCCTGCTGGGTCTTTGTGTCGGGCTGTCAGAGCTGGCAGCTCCCCCACAGCCCAGCTTCCCTGGGCAGAGATGGCTGGGGAGGCAGCGTACATCAAGCAGGAAAACGCAGAGTGCTGCAAGAGGCGCCCTGCTCTCCAATTATCTTAATGAAATCACAACTGGGTCATGGCACAGGCGGTCAGCAGAGAGGCAGATGCTCTGATGCACAGATAAGCAACAGGAGATGCAGGTAGGGCTGGAAGAAGAGGGGCAGGCTGAGCACTGCTGCTGTTTTCCCCACTTGAAGCCCAGCTACAAGAAAGGGGGAAGCCACTGCTACAAGGTGGCCTTGCACATCACTGAAGAAAAGGGCCAGTCCCAACCTGAGCACCACTGATGCGTATCAGGCCAAAAAATGTACCCCATAGTCAAGAAATGCATTTCCCTTATAAGATTTCCTTTCTCCTCTCCCTCCACATCCTTCCCTGTTCCTCCCAAACAACCGCTGACAGGGAAAAATTAGGAAGCTGGTTTCGGGAAAACACATCCAAGCCATTTTCACTGAGAAAAATTTACAATGGAAGTAGGTCTGGCTGTTCAGCTTCCTGCTTGCTCTAAATCCTAACAAATTTGTATTTTTACAGCAAATAAATGGATAAGGATACAGGGTACTTGCAGCTGGGAAGTTTCAAGAATTGTTTTGATAATGTTTTTAGGTTTTTTAATGTTTTCTTTTAACGTTAAATGGATAAGAGACTCTTTTAAAGGGCAGGTTTTGGAGCAAAATACTACTACAAGAGTATTGGTGACCTCCAGTCTTCAGGAGCAAAATGCTGCATGCAGCACGTGTCTATCGCACCACAGCTCCTGCAGCATAAAGGTCCAGACAGCGAGCCAGTGGCACTGGGATCGGGTAGGAAGAGGTGGAAACTGTTGGCCAGCAACAGAAAAGTAGACAAATGAGTATCTTGGGACAATAGGAGCCTTGTCTGTTCCTGCCCATGCAGCACCCACCCTCTAGATAACTAACCAGCCCCACAGAGGAAAAAGGTCCTCTTGTCTGGGGATGGCTCAAGTTCCCCTAAGAAGAAGAAACACAAGAGGAGTGAGAAGGACCCCTCTCTGCAGGAACAGCCAGCTCCGGCTGGGTTGAACTCAGAAAGGCATATCTTGGGGTACCCTTTGGTTAGTACCCAACTTGGCTCCCCCAGTTTCCCCGGACAGCACCTAGGAGCTTGTACCGGAAGGGGAAAAGTAGAGGCAACCCCCATCTGTCCTCTGTCACATGTGGTGTATCACAGGCCACTAATTATATCCTCTAAAGTTTTATCTTTTCCAGGGAAAAGTGATACGGCATCCTTTTCCCCCCTCATTTTTCAAGACAGAGGGTAGAGCAGCACAGGTGCAATAGTGTCATCTCTGCAGGCCAGTTATGGGCGAGGGACAGTCCATGTTGGGATGAAGGAAGAAGAATCATTTTCCTTCTTGCTTTTCAATTCCCAATGGGACATCGATAAAAGCTGCTCATACAGTTCCTTCTAAGACACAGCTCAAGGGAACAGCTTGAGTGATCCCAAACAACCAAAACCAGATAATTCCAGAGTATCTCCTTTATTAGTAAGCCACTTAATTTACATGATCAAATATAATGATCATCCTTCTGCATTCATTTAGCCCTTGCAACACCTTTGCAGGCACACACCCTTATATATCAGCTGAGCAGGAATGAAGGGGAAGGCGGCACCACAGCAAAAACCAAACCTGCAGGGCTCTCTTTAGCAAATCTGGGAGAAGGAGCTGTGAAAAATGTATTAGAAAAGCAAGCAGTAGGGCACCTTCGGGAGCCAACAACAAGGGGGCACCAGGAAGAGAAGATAAAAGGAAGAGAACAGGCACGCTGCTGGGACCCTGTCCCTGCTCTCCTTCCCAATGGGACATGTTATTAGCAGGGTGACACAATGCTGTCACAAGCATGAATATGCATCAATCATTATGCAGCAGATATTCAGGGGCATAATGCTGATTTACAGACCTGGCAGCTGCAACACCAGCTAGCTGCAACCTAGAGGAACAGGGACACCAAGCATGGCTGCCAGAGAGGTCTGGAGAAGACCTCCAAACCCAGTCCTGCAACAGCCAAGGTGAATGAATTAGTCACAACCAGGTCTGAAGCCAGGCAGAGCCAACCCATACATTGTGTGTGCAATAATGAGCAACCATCACACAACACTGACAGAAACAGAGGTCCAAAGTTTATGTCGTGATATTTATGTTTGGATCAGCAAACTTTGCTAAATTTGGGTCTTGGATTACCCAAACCTCGCTTTCCTGTTCACAGTAAATCTCAGCCACAGTAGGCCTGTTAATGTGATGCTCATGTTCGCTCCCTCTGCAGCAGCCTGGAGCTTTAAAAAAATCCAAGTTATGTTGCTGTGGGTGGGTTATTTAAATGCATCACTGTCACAGCACAGATCTGCTGCAAGACTGAAGATGTACAGATTACACAGCTCTCCATACTGAAATGGGAAGAATCTCCCTCTTTTGGCTCTGGAGCAACAAAGGGACAGCGCACAGGGACTCATCCTGTCTGTCCTGCAAGCGTCACAGCATGGATGCAGAAGACATGCTCCTTCAACTCCGAGTAGCCTCCATGCAGGTTCATGTACACATGGCGTAGCAGATCAAGGAAATAGTAACTCCACCCTGCAACAAGGAACCCACAGCAATTAAGTGACTTGCTGACGGTCACACAGGAAACTTACAGGGGATTTCTGCTCCCCCACATTTGAGCTTTTGCCACAAGACTGTACTTCTCATCAATGGCTGTGGTTGATTATGCAGGGGACAGGAGCACAACACCTACTTCATCACCTCCGTCACAGCCTTCAGCATCTGCTGGCAGACCTGCACAGTCAGCAGAAGCAGGGGGGGTTTCCTTTCAGAGCTTCCTTGGGAGCCCACAGTGATGACAACATGCAGGACTTGGGTGGGCTCACAGCCAGCATCCACAGGCACACTAGGGCTGAAGAGAAACCACAGACAAGCAAGACACCAAGCCTATATGAGATGTGGCTCCACCTCAACACTGAAGCCTGACAAGGTAACAAATAAGCCAAAGCCTCTGACAGCAGAGTGGTTGAGGTCTCTCTGATAATGCCTAAAGGCTAAGTGTACGTAGGTCTTCTTGAAATCCCTCAACTGATCCCTAGTCTCTCAGGTTGTCCCAGGCAGAAGCAATGAGTAGATCCAGATCTGGCCTTGGTGCTGCACTTTATGTGGCCATCAAGTTCTAGAGATCCTGCTCTACCTTGGTTGACCTAGGTTTGACTCAACCTAGGTGTTTCCCTACACAGATCAACAAGAAAAAGGCAACACAGGTCTCTGATCCTCACTTGTACCAGCATGACAGCACCAGCAAGTGCTCCCCCAGCCTTATTAACCAGATTTGCTTGTTTGAAAGAGGTATGGATAAGAAGCACACAGTTCCCTGAGCGTCTGGGATGAAAAATAACTATGGAAAAGAGAGTCAGAGGGTTCATGAAGTGAATGGACAAAAAGATGCAAGGGAGCTTGGACACAAGCTTGCAACTGCAATCAGTAACAAGCAAACCTTCAAATTTTTAGAGAGAACATCTTTAACCAGGAGAATAACTCAGCCAGAGACCAGCACCTGCCCACAGTTCGAATCATAAAATGGTTTCGGTTGGAAGGGACCTTAAAGATGATCTAGTTCCAACCCCAATGCTATGGTCAGGGACACCTCCCACTAGACCAGGTTGATCAAAGCCCCATCCAGCCTGGCCTTGAACACCTCCAGGGATGGGGCACCCACAACTTCTCTGGATAAACCATGCCAGTGTCTCACCACCCTCACAGTAAAGAACTTCTTCCTAGTAGCTAATCTAAATCTACCCTCTTTCAGTTTAAAACCGTTACCCCTCTTCCTATCGCTACACTCCCTCATAAAGAGTCCCTCCCCATCTCTCCTGTAGGCCCCTGTTAGGTACTGGAAGGCTGCTATAAGGTCTCCCCGGAGCCTTCTCTTCTCCAGGCTGAACAAACACAACTCTCTCAGCCTCTCTTCACAGGAGAGGTGCTCCAGCCCTCTGGAACATCTTCGTGGCCCTTCTCTGGACTCACTCCAACACGTCCATGTCCTTCGTATGTTGGCAGCTCTGAGCTGCGCCACTCCAGGTGGGGTCTCACAACAGCAGAATAGAGGGGCAGAATCACTTCCCTTGACCTGTTGGCCACACTTCTTTTGACACATCCCAAGATGCAGCTGGCTTTCTGGGCTGTGACTGCACAGTGCCAGCTCCTATTGAGCTTCTCATCAACCAGCATCCCCAAATCCTTCTCCTCAGGGCTGTTCTCAATCCATTCTCCACCCAGCCTGTATTTGTGCTTGGGATTACCATTACCCGGGTGCAGGACATTCCAGTTCACCTTGTTGAACTCCACACAGGGTTCACACAGGCCCACCTCTAAAGCTTGTCCAGGTCCCTCTGGATAGCATCCCTTCCCTCCAGCATGTTAACTACTCCACACAGCTTGGCGTCCTCGGCAAACTTGCTGAGGGTGCACTCAATCCCACTGTCCCTGTCACCAACAAAGATGCTAAACAGAACCAGTCCCAGTACTAACACCCGAGGAACGCCACTAATCATTGCTCACCACTTTGACACTGAGTCATTGACTGCAGCTTTTTGAGTCCAGCCATCCAGCCAGTTCCTTATCCACCAAATGGTCCATCAAACCCATATCTCTCCAATTTAGAGACAAGGACATGGTGCAGGACAGTGTCAAACGCCTTACGCAACTCCAGGTAGATGATGTCTGTTGCTCTCCCCTTATTCACCAATGCTCTAAGCCCATCATAGAAGGCCACCACATTTGTCAGGCAGAGTTTGCCCTTAATGGAGCTGTGTTGGCTGTCACCAATCACCTCCTTATTTTCCATGTGCTTTAGCAGAATTTCCAGGAGGACCTGTTCCATGATCTTGCCAGGCACAGAGGTGAGACTGACTGACCTGTAGTTCCCTGAGTCTTTTTTTCCTCTTTTAAAAATGGGGATTACGTTTCCCCTTTTCCATCAGCAGAAACTTCACCAGACTGCCATGACTTCTCAGATATGATGCATAGTGGCTTTGCAACTTCATCCGCCAGTTCCCTCAGGACCCGCAGATGAATCTCATCAGGTCCCATGGACTTGTGCACCTTCCAGGTTCCTTAGATGGTCCTGAACCTGGTGGTCTTCTACAGTGGGCAATTCCTCATTCTCCCAATTCCCCGACTTTGCCTTCTGCAACTTGGGTGGTATGGCTAGAGCCATTGCCAGTGAAGACTGAGGCAAAAAAGTCATTGAGTTCCTAAGCCTTCTCCATATCCTGGGTGACCCAGGTCTCCTGTTCCCTTCTGGAGAGGGCCCATATTTTCCCTAGTCTTCCTTTTGTCACCAACATACTTAGAGAAGTTTTTCTTGTTGCCCTCCATCTGGGCTTTAGCTTTCCTAACCTGATCCCTGGCTGCTCAGACAATTTCTCTGTATTCCTCCCAGGCTACGTGTCCTTGCTTCCACTCTCTCTAGGCTTCCTTTTTTTGTTTGAGTTTCTCCAGGAATTCCTTCTTCATCCATGCAGGTCTCCTGGCATTTTTGCCTGACTTCCAAGTTCAGGGGTGATGCATCCTGACAAAGAAGGGGTGATCCTTGAACATTAGCCAGCTCTCCTGGGACCCTCTTCCCTCCAGGGCTCTATCCCATGGTACTCTGTCTAGCAGGTCCCTGAAGAGGCCCAAGTCTGCTCTCCTGAAGTCCAGAGCAGTGAGCTTACTGTGGGCCCTCCTTACTGCCCTAAGGATCTTGAACTCCAGTATCTCATGGTCACTGCAGCCAAGGCTGCCCTTGAGCTTCAACCTTGAGTTGGTACTACCTTGGCAGGTACCTGGCAACCAGACACAGCTGGTGCTTACAACACCCACACACAGGATTTCACCCTACTCTTCAGCACCTGGATTCTCCTTAGAGTACACAAAAAAAGAGAGCATGCAAAGTACAGCCCAAAACGTCTGCAGCATGAGCTGGAAGAGTCACAGCTTGGGGAAAGTAAAACATGGCAACATGATCCCAGGAAGTGCCTACAGAGCAGCTGTAAGAGTCAGCAATCATAAAGCACAAGGAGGAAGGAGGTGACAGAGTTGTTTCTTCCTCCTTGGAGATCTGGCTGCCATGAGGAATTGCACATGGTGGTGGTGGGCACTGGCACAGAGAACTTGCTCTTGGGATCAGTAACTTCTGTCTTCCCAGGACACTCCACTAAGAGACAAAAAGCATCCCCTTCTTTCCCCTACCACTGGCTCCTAAGGACACGTAGAGCCTCTTCCTAAGGAGTTTCTGCAAGGCAGGGGGGGACACACAAAAATAAGTCTGCACATCATACTTATAGCAGTCTCTGGGTTCATCCATCCCAGTGGAGGTGCAAGAACCTGTTAGACAATGCCTGGGGACCACAGCTGAGGAACTACTGCAGCAAAGATCAAGCTGACTCATGGTTCTCTGGCTTTGGTTTAAAATATAATAAATAAATACAACAAAACAAAACCTGAATCTCCCTTGAGCCCACTGGGAAAAATCCAAGCACCTGCCTTCAATCCCCTAGTGTATAATAATACAACTTTATTATTGTAAGTAAAATTTATGATGTTTTCTGTATGCTATTAGATTGGGGAAGTTGGGAAGATCTGTTACATGACCTACATCACTCTGCAAATCACCGATTGCTGGGAGCATTTCATGCTATCACCCTTCACCATCAGACCCCAGCAAACCAGTCCTGACCTTTTATTCTATTGGTTACCACTTGTGCTCAACATCTGCCCTCTCAAACACCAGCAAAGACACAAGAACTGAAGGTCTGACACATAAGCCATGCTTTCTAGAAAGGGGGTTGAAAACTGGGCCGCAGGGCACCAAAACCCTCATACAACTATCTCCCAGGCTACAGCAAATACCCCTAAAGGGGCTCCAGGCAGGGCTGGTGGGACACAGAGATGGAACATGCACCAAAAGAGCACAGTCTCTTGCTCAAACTAGTGGCTTCATCGCTTTTATACACCTTCAGGGTTTTTTTCATCTGATACTACAATCACAAATTTTAACAACTATGAAGTCACTGTTCAAGTGGTACGAGCCTGGTCCTATGCGTGGTCTGGTGTTCCTCTTCAATTCTGCTCACCCACACAATTTGTTGGTGGTGCCTTTGCTGACCATTCAAGACTGCAAGAGTGTTTGAGTAATGCTAAGTGTCACAAGGCTGTTGGGATTTTTTTTTTTTCCTTTCCCCCAGTGGTTAGGAAAAACCAAGCAAGGATACGGGCAGGTAACGTGAACTGGCACTGTTAAAGATGATCCAGTCTCATCAGATGATGCAAGCTTCCCCGCTCTTGTCACGACATGATCTGTCTTGTGAGCTTTAAGTCGGACTCAGGAATTACTCATAAGATATCGAAATGATCCCCCTGACAAAACAGTCAGTAGGAGCAACTACAGAAAGTCTTCACTTTTGAACAAGCAGCTCTGTCAAGAGTTTTGGTGGTATTTTTTTTTCTTAAAGGCAGTAGAGAATCACCAAAGTATCTGCAGTCAGGGGCTCTACTTTATGGGCCTATTTCTCCTCAAATCCTCAGTAGGACAAAATTTTCTGTCCTTAGAAGAATAAATTCAGCAATTAAGCTTGAACTCTGAGTTTTTACAGTCTTGCCAGTATCGTGAGATCTCAAACATGATCACGTGCTTTCACAGGAGCCTGGCAGAGAGACAAGCCATCAAGTGATATTTCAGAAAGGGGTGATGTGCTGATAAAGTCTCCCTGCTTCAGTTTGACAGCAGTGGTGCTCACCAGTGCTTTTTCTTAGGGCTCCTAAAGCATGCACAGCAGTTTCTCACTCTTGGAAGTCATTCACACCGAACTGTAAATAAACTGCTGTTTGATTTCCCCCTTAAATCCTCTTATTTTCAGAAAGCAAGTCCCCAAGGACCATGTGTGTCCCTACAATTAGCCTTCAAGGCCACAACGTGGTGTAGTGGGTACAGTTCCTACACAGTGCTCATTGTTCACACACAGGAACTTCAACTGAAAATATAAATTTATTTTTTTTAAATAAATGAATCAAAAGTTTGCAAAGAGCTCTTTTAAAAACAGAAGAAGACCATGGAAAACCACCAGCTCACATGTCAAACCGGCCAACTTCAACCTGAAACACTACTTAAACAAAAAGAGATGCTGCAGTGTTTTGCAGAGGGCGAGTATATTAACCCAAGAGGAAAATTCATACTCCAACAGCAAGGAAAGCACTAAGCTCCAAAAGCTGGAGATTATCAACTTACCCTCACAATCCATCCTTAAAAACTTGGGGTAAAGGTTGTCTCATTGTAAATTAATTCTTTCCATCAGAGGTTGATTAGGATCTAGGATCCGAACTCAAACCCCTACTAACCACAAATATTTTATCATCTCATATAATGATTTTTGCCTTTCACCTGCACACCTAAGATAGCACAGAGAAGGTGTAAGACCTGCATTGAAGAAAAGTGTATTTTAAGTTAGTATTTCTTACCCAAATGAAGATCAACCATAAAGAAGCTCTTCCAAGTGGTGGTTGCCATTCCACAGCCTTCATCTGCCCTTCCACATATTTTTCATCAAATTAGGAACACGCAATGTCAACTCAAACAGGAAATCTGACTTCAGATTCAAACTCTGATCAGATACAAAAATTCATGTAGTTGGGCTTCCCCCCACCAAAAGACTTCCACACAGCTGCAAGGTCCAAAGACGACACCCATGTGATTGGCCAAGATCACTGTGAAACACATAGCTGATGGCTCAGGTTGAGTTTTATAGGGTGACAACTCCTCCACGCCACTTTAAGCAAGTGCTTCTTCTGTTCCACAGCACCAAAGGAATCGCTGTTTTGAAGAGCACCAAAAAAAAAAAAAAGCAAGTTCAAAGAGTACTCTAGAAAATGAACCACCACAGGTTTCATAAGGTTTACTCAAAGTTTTGTCACTGTACCTAAAGATGAATTGTGCTCTCTAGGTCTAAACTAGATATCTCTTATTGAACCTATACTAAAATGGAGGGAATCTACCCTGTAAAGGAGCCAGTTGTCATCCAGTAGCTCAGGAGAGAATGAGCATGAGTGTCTCCATGAGCTGTATCTCCACACCTGTGACAAGCATACTTTAAACAGCCCTCTTGAGATAACGTTGCCTTAGCTAAACAAGGTGGAGAAAAGATATTTATTCGCAGTGCACCAGGTTCAGATTCCTTTGACAGCATCCCGTGGGGTGAACTTTGCTGCTCTTGCATGATGTGGGCGAGGATATGGCAGAGCAAGGCAGGTCTAACATCTCCCAGCCACCGCCGAGCGAGTGTGGGAACGCACCAGGGAAGGAGGACCATGCTGCTCAGCTGGGCTGGCATCCACTTCGACCAGACCCAGCTCGCAGGCTGGGTACCTGCAGCACTACACATTGCCTGTGCCTTGCCTGCAGCAGCCACAACACCAGCAGACAAAAGCTTCATCAATCTCTCCAAAGCTGAGTTTGCAGCAACATGTTGCTTCTTAAGGAAAGAACCACAAAGTGCTCCTTTCAAAGTAGCCAGCTGCTGAGGAACAACAACAGGGAGAGGGGAAAAAAACCACCTAGCACCACTTCCCTTTCTTTCTCTCACACAGAGCTGAGAAGCTTATATTAATTGCAAAGCATGAGAATCTGAACAAACACCCTCCTTGGGCAACTGGGGCCAACCCCAGGAAAATATTTGCATCTATGGGATGCGCGAGTTGTGCAACCAGCAAAATATCAAGCCAGATAAGGCAGGAACCTTTCACGAGGCTCTACAGAGACACTCTCGCAACTCCACGATGCTGACTCAGGCTAAGACAAGTTGCTTTAATTTTCTCTCTTGCGCTCTACCCCTCACAGGGGAAATACCAGCCAACTTCATAGCCAGTTTGAAGCCACTAGATGGTATTCGCTGAGCTGAACCAGAAACCAAAGCAGCCTTTGCTGGAGCACAGGAGGCAACTGGGGTTGCCTGTGATGGGAGTCTTCTTTCCACCCCAAAGGAAAAGTCTTAGGGAAGTTCTTAGTGCAACAAGGTTAGCTCTGCCCTGGACACGATACGCAACTTCATCGTATTACATGATTTCCCATGCCTAAGGCGTGATATAGCTTTGTCTGCCTAGATTTAGTTATATGTTATTAGAGAATTAGGGAAATTAGGAAGGTCATATAGTTACAATACCTTTGTGAAAGAGACTGATGGATCCTGGTTTCTCCCATCAGCTTTCCAAGACCCATACACATGCCTGTTCAACCAGGAGAGCAAACAGTTGAGCGACACCACTGCACGTCTCCCAGAGACCTAGGGACCGTCTCCTGCTGACAAGGCAGCAAGCCTACTGCCAGTGACAAAAATTAACAAGTAAAAAGCACTGTTTTGCCGGTGCACATCCAACTGGCAGCAGGCTGATCTCAGGAAAAAGCCAGTACAGCACAATACCATCCCTGCGGTTCTTCGGGCTGAGGGTTTTGCACATGAATAACAGAGCCCAGCAAAGCACTGCAGGTACCATTTTGCAAAACAAAACCCTGCATTAACATCTCCCCCTTTCTGACTTGTTTTTGCCAGGTGGAAGGAGTAACAGAAGGAATTACCTTGGGTGAGCAGGCAAAAGGGGCAGACACATGCTCGCTGTTTGGTGCCACTCTCAATGCACTTGTTGACCAGGCAAGAGGCTACGGGCAGCAGAAACACCAAGAAGCTGCGAAGACCCGGTGCTGTGCCGGATGCCTCTCTGCTGGGACACTCTTCAAACACAGACACTATTTATCGTACCAAAGTTCAGAGGGGAAGGACAACAAGGAAAGTATGAGAGCAAAGCATATGCTGTGGGTCTTAACTACAAGGCCCTGATAGACCTTTCTTCATGACTTAAAAGCCTCCTGAAGGTTTTCATGCACCCTCTCTTGCCCCCTTTGTCCCCTAGAAGCACAAGTTGGAAAACAGAAAAGATTGTGATGGGCACATGTAGCCGGGAAAGAGATCAGATGCATCATGAAGTGAGGAAAATAAATGACATAATGGAATATAAGGTATTTTTTTGCCTCTGTCTGTAGCATGGTATGTGTGCTTCCCACCAAGGGTCAGTAAGACATTTTTCCCCTAATAAATTCCCTGCTATTGCAAAGTCTGAAGCAACTGTAGTGCACACAGAAGACTTCCAGTGACTCTCCAGAGCTAGCCACCATTTTACGGCTGTCTGAACTGATGGGAATTACAGCATGAGTGTCAGTAACACAAAAAAGTGGGGTACAAAACTGATTCTGGTTTTCTTCAGAGTCCTAGGATTTAACGCTGACTACACAGGCACGAGGCAGCGGGTAAAAAAAGCCTGGCATGGTACCCTTCCCTGCCAAGTAGGCTTGCAACCAGCTGCCAGCACGGGGACTCAAAGGCTGAGTTCAAGCTCTGCGGGCTCTTGCTGCAGACAGGTTTTTCGCTCCTGAAACACCTGGTGTATCACATTTCTGCCACCGGGCTAATTCTTCCCCAGCAAAAGGCATGATGGAACAAGTGCTCCCAATCAAAGGGGAAACTCAGCCAGGCAAGAAAATCCTCCCTGGGCTACCAGGCTTTATTCCTTCCAGTCGGCTCAGCTTTGTTTTTGCAGTTCTTTCAATAACAGATCTGGGTCTCCTCCAATCTTCTCCCTGCAGACCATGCCGGGGTCTTCAGAGTAATCGTGAAGGTTTAGCTCAAGTGGGGTCCAAAACTACAGAAACTGGCTCCATCACCCCCAAAGCCCCATTACGACATGTAATAGCACTCTAGTGTTAGGAAAAAGCTCTTTTTCCCCTAACAGAAAGGGGTTTACCCACTAAGCCTAGAACGCCCAGATGTCAAGCCCATGTAGAGGCACCACAGGGCTCCTGCTGCTATCATCTGTTAATCCACAATCTGCAGTTCCCACACCCTTGGTCTCAACTCCAAATTTAGAAGTCTCATGTCTTTACTCACTGCAATGCAACAGAACTGCTGTTCGGGCACACGCATGAGGTCAGGAGCTCCTGAGAAGTATTCAAGTAACCCCTGATCTATGCTTAGAAGCTGCTTGGCCTCAGTATGAAAGGATGAAATAGAGACAAAACTGCCACAAACTTACCTACACGTTCTGCCTTCACTTGATTAAAATGCCCCTTGGTCCAGAGCTGGGACAGGCTTGAAGCTCTGTCCTAACACCTTTTCTAGGAGCAGCTCTGAGAGGTGTTTAACTCTCAGTTGCTGTCTGGATGATGTCCCTCCAGCTCTTGGCCAGCAAGGAATCAAAATAAAGCATAGCTTCCTCAGAAAAGGAAGAGGCATAGGTTTACCAAATGAGATAGCATGCAGCTAAGACAAGGACAGACTACATTCAATGCTGTCTTACTCTCTTTTTGTGCAACCCCAACGTGCTCAATGTAGCTAGTCAAGATGGGATTCACCGCACCTACAACACAGACGTCTCCATGACAGCCTCATCCAGAGCCTCTTTTTCATCAATGAGAAGCGACAGGCACAATCTGTCTGACCTGTTTCAGGTATCTATCTGCATTAGGATAAGATGAAAGTATTCCTTTCCTCTGCTGCCTATACAGGGGGGCTGACGGTAAGTGGCTGGGATGTTAGAAGTCAACACCTGGACAGGAGAATTGCACCCTGACATTCCCCATCTTGCACTCAGCTTGTAAGCTTTTCAGAGAGGGACTATCTCACACTGCACCTAACATGAAAGCACTTCCAGTCCCCAAGACCCAAAGGGAACGCTACACTTCAAGTGGTAAATGAGAAGCCCATGCGCTGAAGTATCTAACACCAAGAAAACTTCACAACATTTTCGCAGTAACAATATTCCAAGTGGATCCAAGTCATTTTGGGGGCTGCCTGGAGAAGGCAGGTCTTCACAGGAGAAGAAAAGGAAATGTCCAGGCACCAAATGCTTTGTACCATGAGAATGGCATCGCCTGGAGAGCCTGTAAGGCTCACTTCATGCCCACCAAGAGGGGCACCAGGACAGTCAGGGAGGGGCAAGGACAAGGACAGAGCACCCAGACTGCACATGTCTTCTAGCAGAGAGACTTGGGATTTACAGACCAACGTTGAGGATTCTTCTTTTTCGTGAAGTCTGATATACGATCCTTTGGGGCAGGCAACACGGAAGCTTGATGCAAACAAATGCAAAATAATGAGTCTAGGGGCAGGAAGCCAAAGCAGACAGCACACATTAAATAGAGCTATCATGCTGCTAGGCTGGCCAGGGGACAGACTGAGGAGTCACCCAAGACTTGTGAAGCCATCAGCCCTTGTGCTACAGCAAATAAGAAAATTAAGCTCAGACATGGATTGCAGGCAGAATAACTTCCTTGACCACAGGATGAATGATGAATAAGTTGTTACAAAGGCTCTCAAACCAAATAGGGAATGAAAAAAGAAAGCATGGAAGACACTGCACAACATTTACACACAGTGGGGACTGAACTGAAGCATTCAGAAGAAAACAAGAAGTTCCAATTAGCTACCTGAAGGGGTGAGTTGACAGTGGCAAAGCTTTTTCTTCCACCCCAGCGCACAATTGTCACTGAGTTTGCAGGCTCTTGCCTCAGATTTTAAATGTTATCCCTTTGTGTTCTAATCCCAACAGATACTTACTTCCATTGCCTCCGCAGAGCAAGCCACACTGAGAAAGTATCACTGGTGGTTGTCCACCTCCACACATTGGCTGCCAGTCACATCCCAGCTCCATAGCATGAGCTGTTTGATTATTTTAATCTGTTTTGTTGGTGGTGGCGTTTTGACTTTTTTCCTTTTTCTCCTCCCTGGGATTTATTCTGAAGTTGCTTTAAGCTGTGAATTTAATAAACTCATTCTAGATGCAGACTTTGAAATAAAGGAGATGAAAACCTGAATTGACCTGAGAGATGCTGTACTGCCTGTCAGCCCATGGTCAGTGCCATCAACTTCAACAGAATTTGAACAGGACCTCATAATCCTGCTGCAAAGCAATAGCAGGGCTTGTGAAAAACCACGCACCTAGTAGCATGCTCTAAAAAAGCCCAGTCCGCTGGTAGGCACTCATCTTCCCATCTCTTCACAAGGAGCACACTTCAGACAACACTCCTCTTGAGGACCCTAACCAGGGCTACAGAAGCAACTCCATACCTCTCTCTTTTCAAATTGTACATCTTCCTCTAAAACTTGGGCAGCCTTTCATTTGCCTTTTCAAGAGCATCCTGCAGTTGCTTTGTTTTCTCTTTAAAATGGTAGAGATTGCAGGCCAGCTTTACACAGCTGAATTTGCAGCCATGGATTGGTGACTATAACGTTCAGCTAGCTGCCTGGGACTTTAGAAGTCCCCAACCAGGGATTATAAAGTACAGGGACCTATACCTTACATGCTGTAATCCTCCACCTTTTCTTCTGCATCCTTGTCATCTCTAAAGCTGGCCAGTACCAGAGGGTCTTTCCTACAACCTGCCTAGGAGAATTACCACCAAAACCTCTCTTGCTGCCACAGAAAAGACACATGCAAGGGCTCATCAACAACTGTCCTGTTCAGAAGATGTGAACAGGCTACAGCTCCCTTAGAGTCAAAGGAGAAAGAAGATGAACCTAAATTCCAGGCATTATACTTCCACACAGGCATCTTCCATCAGCAGTTTCATCTGAGCAGCCTCCCTTAACTCACCTCCTACCCAAAACGGGTTTCTCATCCACTCCATGGTTGCTCTGAATTACCCCAGAGGTGACCGTATTTCAGCAACAAATTAAACTGTCACAATGCATTCCTTTCTACGCTATTTTTTAAAATATGTGAGCCCTGGCTGCCAGAGAATTGTTTTGGAAAGATTAGATTAGGTGCCTCGGAAACTGCTCTGAGAAAAAGTAAAGAGTTTTTTTGCTTCTTGAAGAAATCTACTTTTTTTTTCCTGGGAAGTTTTTTTTTTTTATATATATATATTATTATTCTCAAAGGCTTGGTCAATTAACTGCATCTTGTTTTTCAGATCTTTCCACAAGAAGTGCCTCAGCATGGGTGACCAAAAGGGAGATGGCTCATTTTGCAATCATCTGCTGCCAACACAAATCAAGATCGTAAAGCCCTCTAGTTTTTAAATCAGTCCCCATCCAGAGGGTTATAACATCTCTTTTCAATTGCCCAAATTTTCTCAGTATGGTTTTTCCAACCCATAGTAAGCCAAGACACCCAGGATATCTATCCATTTCTGCAGACACAAGCCCCTCCTACAACCTTGAAAACTTACATGGAAAGGACTGCTATTCCAGCCCTCCATGTACATCACTTTTAAGACTGGATATCTAAAATACTAAAACAACAGACAAAACAACCTTACTTGAAATTACAAAAGGAAACAAAATCCCACCTTCTCAGGTTCATTGTGATGAGAAAGCATTTCACTCATCAGAAAATCAGATTAGCAACATGTCAACAGTTGGGTGCTGAATCTTTTGACACTCATCAGTTACCAAAGGAAGAGGGAAGCTGATCTTGTAGTCAAAGCACCAGACCAGGACAACAATTTCTGTTCTTAACTCTTCTCCAGGCTCCTCTCCTCCTGTTAACGCGGATTTCCATTCCTCAGTTCCCAAGTTGCAAAACAAGAGGTCATAATAATGCCTGTCCCTTCCCTGCCCAGTGTCTGCCCTGGCTATAGGCACTGGTAGATACTTGGGGTAGGGACTGATTACCCACAAGCAGTAAGAGCGATCATATCTACCAGCAAAACTCTGGAAAGGAGCAAGAAGAAAGAGAAACTCATGGATTAACTCACATTCCACAGCCAGAACCTGGCACTTGGGAGTGCAGTTTTTCCACTTTCTAGCAGGTATGAGGAGCAGCCAGGCCTGGACACTTCATAGGTTAGAAGAGAATGGCT
The DNA here is from genome assembly GCF_964106895.1 of Numenius arquata. Classification (NCBI taxonomy): domain Eukaryota; kingdom Metazoa; phylum Chordata; class Aves; order Charadriiformes; family Scolopacidae; genus Numenius; species Numenius arquata. The sequence continues at coordinate 13,836,187 of NC_133581.1, forward strand.
GCTTGGGACATATCCCACAGAAGAACAGGAACAGCAAAGGTGTAAACTAATGTGGAGGAAGCATTCTCTCTTACCTGTACAGATTAATGCGTTCACCATGGAAGGAATGTGGAGTAGAGGACATCTTGTCTGGCCCCTGATAATCAGGTCCAGTAGTTGTGGGGATCAGATGACTAATTATTAAGCAAATGTTATTCAGGGTCTGGAAGTCCTAGCTTTCCTCCTTGCAGGACAACTGCCCAAATTCTTCCCTGGGATGGCAGATAGGAAATGATCTCAAGAAGAAAACCATGACAGTAGTTGCTGTAATCAGACAAGGCCATTTTCCTCCTATTTGCATCACCCTCGTGCCTGCTCCAGAACAGGGAGAGAACTGCTCTCACCCCACTGAGGCATTGCCTTAGACCCATACTGAACGGCTGCTGACACGGTCTGTAGCACCGTGGCAGGAGGACTGAGGTGGGCTTATGATAACACTCTGCCTAGGATCAGCCCTAAGATCCTGTAGTTTGTGGCGGGGGCGATAGCAAACCAATCTCTTGGAGGCCGAAGTTAAGCCATAGCGGAATGTCTGCAAAAAAGCACATTGCTGCAGCTCTAAATAACCACTGGCAGTGGTTCAAAAAACTTGTGTGCTCCAAAGAACCCTTCATCCTCTGTCAAGGATGACAGAAGTCATCACAAGATGACCAATGCTGACAAAATTCAGCACGGTCAGCAGGGAAAGGGCAACATTTACAAGGCAGCTAGCTGGTAGGCCCTCCAGTCCAACTGGAGGCTTGTGTCTATCACTGCATTTGCTCAACAGCCCCATGCAGATCACCATCTGCACACCAAATCCAGGCTGTGCTCTATACAGCCCTACCTCCCTGCACAGTCTACAGCTCTGTATTCTTGCTTTCCTTGAGCCTTGGTCAATGTTACTGGAGTTTGTGGAATGACTCCAGTCTCTGAATGACCAACTCAGATACATAAAGGGACAGTACTTTCAGAAGACAATGCTCTTCACACTTGAAAACATCTCTAATTAGGTGCCTGATGTCTTTAGCCACTGATCCTTCAATGCTGGATGTACTGCACAGATGGGGACACAGAACTGATCTAGCACTGGACAACATGCCTGTGTCGACTTTGCCAGCCACTCTCAGAAATATGTCCTGGTGTTGCCTCTGTGGTGGCCTTCTGGGATGCATACCGTGGCTTTTATCCCTTCTGCACAAGGAACCGTGGTACAATTGTGCCAACTGTACCAGATGCATATTGCACAGGGATCAGCCAAGAGATTTCCACCCTCATCCATCCACCTCCCTGCTCCGCGAGGTCTGCCACAGACCTGGTGAGACCCTGCACATGCCCCTGTGACTATGAGCCACATCAGCACGAGTAGAAACACTTTTCCAGATCTAGGTCTGACCCTCACACCTGTTTCCCCTCACCATCGTCATGCTGGTAATTTCTTTCCAGCACATGCGTTTCGAGAATGAATACCTTGACGTTTTGAAATTCAAGGGGGCCACCAGAATAGCCACAGAGTTGTCAGCTGCAACTGAGTACAGCAGAATGGAGGACATACATCTGTACTCCTAGGAGCAGAGAGAGCAGACCTGACCCTCAAAGACTGGGGTACAAGTCACAGCCACCACATCCCCCAGCAGAACGATGAAGCAGAAAGCGGAGCAAGGATTTGCGTGCACTTCCTCATCTATCAGCAGCTACAGTGACTGCCAGATGGGAGGTCACACCACCAACCAGCACAGCAATGTCCTCCCCCTGCCTAGCCCCTTAGAGCTTATCCTCATACTCCCTCCCACATCAGCGGAGCAAGAAGCCAGCACACGCCTGTCAAAGCGGGTCAGGGAGCAGACCACTTGCCCAAGGCTGCCTGCGTGGAAAGTGGGACAAGCCCTCCAGAAAAAGCCGTCTGGCCTCACATTATATCACGCAAATCAGGAAAAGGCCGGGAGAAACAAGACTGGGAGAAACCTTGCATGACCAAGGTTATACTATAAGGTTATACATTTAGCCTCTGCACACAAGCAGGGAGGCAAGGGGTGTGTGTGCACACACACAGGCAGGAGGCACCTCCTGCTTTCACCAGCATTTGTTGGGTCTGCCTGCTACAAAGCAGAGCCATCCTGTGCACAGCAGGAGCCTAAGACCATGACCCAAAATGAGCCATTGCATCAACAGACACGGGGGCGACAATGGAAAAGTTACTTACAGGATTAGCACACATATAAGCCAGGGTCCATCCCATATTTACCTCCAACAAACACCGATGTTTTAGTTACTTGTCATGCTCAACTACTGTTTTATCTATTTATCATACCAACCAAAGCCTGGTTTCTTAAGTCCAGCCTTCTTTTTCTGAAGGATGAATTCCACTCCCTCACTGTTGTACTGAAGTTAATTTAGTAACACTAAGCTCCCTGACATCTCTCTCCTGCTCCAGCAAAGCCAGCTGGAGGGAAGGATGCTACAGCCACCACAGAAATACAGGAGCTAGTGCCACACCAGGAGAACCACTCTGGCTGCTGCAGTGGATACCTGGGGTAGGACAAGGGACGAAATGCATCATTTGCAGAATACAATTTCATACATTGAAGCTTATTGTATAGACATAGTTTGGAGCAGGCTGAACAGAGCTGAATGCAAGCCACAGAACTGCTGAAGACAGCATGGAGCATCAGCAGACTCAACACTGATACTGGAGCAAGCCTACCCGACAGCAGCCTGTTACCCCAACAAACTGCTGATGAACGGAGCTCACCTCTCAGCAAGTCTTTAAGCAAGATCCCGACTTGCCTGGGGCAGAAGCCCTTGCTAGCCACACTCTCCTTTGGATATTTTTCACTGGTCTGCTTTTCTCAGGGGAGACGAACCCATGCACTCTTGCTGCCAGCCAGCCATGCTCCGATGCAGCCTGGACCGCCAGGATAGCTGACACTCCACCTTGCACAACGGCAGCCTCCACAATGCTTTTTTCCTCCAGTGTCCTCCTCGCTTCTCTTCCCGTAAAGTCTTACCCAGTGAGAACAGCAACTCGGAGCAGGCCCTGCATCCCTCATCTCACTCCTACTCCATGGCTTTTTAGATCTTGCTCCTCTCCTTCTCCCAGTAAGAGGATGGTGTCTCCTCATTTCACAGGCCTTCTCCCTCACGTCTGCTGTTCTCTCAAGGATGCTAAACAAGCAGAAGATGTATGGGCATCTTCCCAGAGACATTCCAGCAATGTCTCTTTTTTTGTATTTGTCAAGTTATTGCTCCCACACACACACATCTAAACTCAGCTCCTCTAGTTCTTGAATTTAACTTACATATGAGCAGTCTGATCTGCAATGGATTTAGCTATGCAAAAGGAAAAACCCACTTATAGTTTGGCTCACAGCACTGTATTATGCAAGTACCTGGGCTGCCGCTGCCTCTGTGCTGTCAGAGTGCCCCTCACACAGAATACCCTACCCTTTCAGCAGGCAGCTGGATATCTACTCAGTATCACTCCTGAAGCAGAGAGCCCAGTGAGATAAGACAACCAGCTCAGCCAAGACCACAGAGGGGGTCAGGACTCCCAGGTCCAGGGTCCTGCACTTTAACCACAAAGTCACCTTTCAGCACAGAGTTGAGCTGTTCTAAGAGCCCAGATGGGCACCATGGGCAGGTCGTGCATTGAGACACGGAGCACAGAAAGACTATTCTCTCTGTAGGAATTCAGGCCATTTTGCGTCACACACAGCAAGCTGTAAAACCATATTCCAGCAGTGAGAAGTTGATAATGAAGTTTTGCTTTTACTGAATCAGTTAAAGCATTAACATTAAACAGTGCTGGTCTCACATTATAGGGACGCCAAGAAATAGGTGGCAACACACAGAATAAAACAGATCTTGAAGCGTTTTCCTCCAGATATCTGTAATTATAAACCAAACATCATCAGCTTCCCTCTCTCCCTGTAGTAAATAATTAACTGCAAAAGAATATTCCTCTTGGCCCCATCTTCCCCAATCAATTTTGCTTCGCAACGACATGCTGCCTGGATTGCTCGCTGTGTCAGTGCACCCGAGTATTATCCAGAACATTTCACAAGACAGAGGAGCAGTGTAACTGTTAACTTCAGTACAGCAGAGACCTTTCCTTATGGGTACGAGAGGGCATCATCACGTAACTCTCAGTACTTAAAGCAGACAGCTATGACATACACAGCTTAGCTCATTCACTGCAGCAACATCACTGCAACCATCAGCAGAGGCGAATCACGCACTCTGAGCACTCCCATCACACTCCTCTGGACTGCCTGAGCTTTATTGCCAAGGCACAGCAAATTCCCTGCCCTGAAATACAAAGTCTCCTGTTCCTTCCATTGGTTTGAGAATATCCCCCTTCCCCGCCTCAATCTCATCCAGGGGAAAAGAGTAAGTCTTCTCCATAACAACACTTTCATTTCTAAGAGACTTTAATCTTTGAATTAAAGACCCAAGTTGAATATTGTGACTGCTCAGTCATGCACAATAACCTGTTCGCCTCTTGCCACTTACCCTCATCAACCTGACATTCATACAGACTCCGAAAGTAACAAGTCAGCCAGAAGACCTTCAGAGCCCTCATTCCTTTTGCCCTACTGAAAGAAACCTCCTGGACATAACCCCAGAGGGGAGGAAGGATGATGCCAGGAGGAAAGCAGGACTGCCTGGCAGGGAGGCTGCGCTTGGTCAGGCAGCACATGGAAGCAGGTTGCAAAACAGACACATAACCAATGAACAACTCAAGGTCTGCCATTTGATCCTAGTTGCTTTCGTAGTGTACAAAGTCAAATTCACTTAAAAAAAAAAAAAATAGCATAAGGAGAGCACAAGTGAAAGTTAGAGCTGGGAAAACCCTCCAGAATTGCAGGAACACCCTTCCTGCAACAGCCAGAAAACCTGGGGAGTGGCAGAGAAGCATTACCACCGAGCAAACATCTTCATACTCACGCACAGTTTGGGTTTAGTTTTATGTTTTTATGGGTTCAAACACATACCAGGTTTAGGTGAGCTGGCTATGAAGTGTTCAACAAAACCTCCACCAGAAAGGTGGAGAAAAAGAGGAAAATTATCTAATTTAGACTCAAAAAGCATGGAAAGAGAGGTTGAAGAAAGAGGCAGAAGAACGAACAAAAGGAAAATCATGACACAAAAGAGATAAAGAGTAATACAGGGAAGGGAAAAATTAAGTGGAACACATACTAAGGACAGTTCAGGAAAAGATAAACTATAAAAAGCGAAATGAAAACTGAAAGGGAAAGAGGAATGTGCCATGGCAGAGAAGTTGAACTGCAGTTGGCAAATAGATCATTTGTTTAATCTCATCCATATTTGTCAAATAATTTATTTGATTAATACTCTTTTGTCATCTTCAACCAGCTATAGAGCTGATCAAATATCATTTCATAAATATATTATTAGATTAATACAGGTAAAATTCAAATACGTTCAACATTCTTGAACGTATCTGCTGCTTGATAAGCTCTGGTTGTAAGCTTATGCTTCAAAAGCGTTAAAACAGAAAGCCCATACTAAAGTACAATTAGATAAAGAGTGCTCAGGGCACAATCATTTTGCTTTTCCTAGACTGACAAAAAGTACAGCAGCATAACACATCTTGAAAGAGAGGAGATGAGACATTTCTACCTTTTTCCTTCATCATCCTCCCACAAGGAACCCCTCTCTACCAGTGGTCCTTTTTGTCCTGGGTTTTATTTCCTTGAGTATTTCCCCCACATTCAACTTTTTTACTCCATAAAGCTTTTTTACCTGAAGAAAACCTAGGGAGCTCCAAGGGTAGCCTAGCAGGAAGGTAAATTTGGGGTGCACCAGCAGCAGGAGGGGCAGTGGTGGGTGCCATCTCCAGCCTGGAAGCAAACATTTATATTTGTGAGCTGAGCTTTGCTCCTCATGAGGGGAAGAGAAGCTAGGTGAAAGATGGCCATGTGCACAATGATGCCTCGGTACCTCTACTCTTCACAGGGAAGAGCTTCACAAGTACCAGCAGCCTTTTCTAAACTTCCCTAGGAGAACTAGGAAACAAAAGGTCCATCAGCAATTTTTTAGCCTGTTTTTTCCCCCCTCTCTGGCCCAACGCAATAGCAAGGGAGTCCCCTTGAGAGCCCTCAGACAGGGTGAAAGCCACCAAGGCAGACCATCTCCACAACTGCAGTGGCAGCTCTGCCAGAGAGCCCCATGAAGCAGCACCAGGCTCAATGAGGAAAGCGTGTCCATCACTTCCCAGGCCAACATCAGAGAAACCTGAGGTTACTCCAACCGCTGCTGTACCTCACCACTGATGACAGCCAAGAACCAAACTCGCCACAGAAGAGAACCACACCATGGGTAACTCCTTGAACCAGAAAAGAATTCCTCAGGTCATAAGTCCTGTTTAAATATTACAGCAATATCCCAAACTGAGATAATTATTGCTAATCACAAGATCATTTTTATGTAAACATGGAGGGTATTACCATACATACTTCATCTCTTTCTAATTAAGAGAAATAAGAGGTTCACTGAGACAAAAAAAAAAAAAAGACATACTGACAGCTCCCACCCCAAAGCAGACTTTTCTGCAGTGATAACACCCGTCAGCCTCCAGACCCACCGAGGAGACTGAACAAGGAAATCAATCAGCATCTGCCTCCCCGGTGCTGAAATGAAGCAGTTGGCACATTATTAATCACATAGGGAAAACATTTGACGAGGAGAAGGACCAGACACATGGAGAGGACACGCACATGGATTCAAAGTCATGGCTGTGTCACAAACACTTGGAAAAAATCCGGCAAATCACCCAAAATATTTTGGAGCTCTGTAAGGATAAACACATTGGCACTTCTGACCAGGAGAAACCAATGTCCACCAACATCCACCATACAACTCTGTGGCTAAACTCTTTAGTCAAACCTGCACAAAGCCTCATGTGCTTTTCTCTGTTCAAAACCAGTTCCTGCTCCAACCCAGACAAACCTACCCATGCCAACCAGACTGGGGTACACTGTGACAAAGCCCTCACCTGGAGCTTGTACCCCTTCTGCATCTCAAAGACCTACCCAGAAGCAACTTTGCCTGGTGCAGGCTAAAGAGACACAACTTAGGGCATGGAAATAGCCAATGGCTTGACTTGGGTCAAGCTATTCCTGCTGCACCATCCTCCTGCTTCCAGCTGTCCTAAGCATTTCTCCAGCCGCTCCAGAGTCTGCCAGTCCTCTCTGATTTCTCATCAGCTCTTTTGTCTCCAAGCACACTCCACTGTATGAGGCAATTAAAACGCATACCCAGCCAGGACCCACATAGGCCTAGCGAGCCACCAGGTGCACCTGGTCCCACCTGGGGTGAAGGGGTTGCATCCCCAGACCCTGCGACACCCTTGCACGGCAGGCAGGGCGCAAGCAGCCTCCGCAAGCCGCAGAGCCCCAGTGGCGAGCGTCCCTGGGAAGAAGGGAGGTGCCGCCAGCTCCGCAGAGCCGCACGCACGCAGGAACGGGGGACCTTGCTCACTTGCTCACAGATGCACGTACCTGCACCTCCGCCACCTGTGCGCCCCCTCCACACCTCGCCCCTGGCCTGCCAATGCTTGGCACTGCTGTGAAGCTGGTATCTCCTGGGGGTGCCGCTCTGATGGGGGGAAGCCAGAGCCTGGCAGGCACCTGCTTTGGCGAAGGGTGGGGGAGTCCGGGGCTCCCCCTCGGGAGCATCACAGGGGCACTGTGGGGGATGCAAGGGGATGAGAAAAGGCGGGTACAAACTGGGGGTGCAAGCAAGAGGAGGGAGAGGGGGCAGAGAAGGCTGCAGCTTGGGGACGCGGGGGAAGAGTGGAAGGGGAAGGAGGGGAAGGAAAGGGAGCTGCAGCTTGGGGGAGAAGGGCCGGAGGAGTGTGAAGGGAGCACGAGAAGACGAGGCCAAGGGATGGAAGGCAAAGGGGGTGCAGAGGCTGTGGCTCGGTGGTACCCCACTCCCCCCCAACCTCGGCGGCCAGCCCGGGGCTGGGGTCGGCAGGCAGAGCCCAGGCAGCGCCCAGGCAGCAGAGTCATGGCGCGGCCAGGCAAGCAGGGTGGTCCGCGCCACCGCCCCCAAACACTCCCGGGCCCGCCACCGCCCACCGGGCTGGGGGTCCCTCCCTCCCCACCGCCTCCCCCGGCGCACAGTGGGGGCACAAACTTCCCAGGGGGTGCAGCCGCCCCGCTAACAGGTGGCGGCGGCGCTGCCGGCCCGTCCCCGCCAAGCCGCCGGGTGCTGCCACCCTCCGCCCCCCGACGGCGCGTCCCACCACCCCAGCCCCAGCCCCAGCCCCGTCCCCGGCGGTCACTCACCGGCTCGTCCACACCGCCAGGCAGGATGCGCCTCCTGGATAGCGGGGCGCGGAAGTTTGAAGCGGGATAATAATATTTGTTTTTTCTTCCAACGGAGGAAAATCAAACGAGACGAGGCGCCCCCCAGGCGGGCGAATCCCCCCCCGCTGCTCCGCTCCTCCCTGCCCGGCCCGGCCCAGCCCAGCCCCGCCGGGGGCTTCAGCCGCGCGTCGGCCCGGCGGCGAGGTGAAGTTTCCACCGCGGTGGTGGAGGCGCCCCCGGTGTGCCGCGCCCGCCCCGCATTGGCACCGGGCGCCGGGGCGCTCTGCCGCCGCCGCCGCCCGGACAATGTGCGTGCGGGGGGAGCGGAGCGGAGCGGGAGCGCGCCCCGCCGGCGGCCGCGGCACACGCCCAGGCCCGGCGCCCCGCCCACCCGCCGCTCAGCGGCCGCCCGCCGCCCCTGATAGGTGGCCCCCGCCGCCACCGCCCTCCGGGTGGGCCGCCGCGCCTGTCAGTCAGGCGCTACCGCCCGCCCGCCGCGGCCTGGCCGCGGGGCGGTCCCTGGGGCGGCGGCGGCGGCGGGTGGCTGTGAGGGGGGAGGGCGATGCGCCGCCGCCTCGCCCCGGCGTGTGACCCCCGCCGGCTGCGTGCCCCTTCCCCCGGGAGCTGCGGGGATCGCGTCGTCCCCCCTTGGGGCTGCGTCTCTGCTTCCCGCCCTGCGACGGCCCCTCCTCAGGAGCTCCCCGCGCTCGGGTTGAGGGGAAGGCCTGGCGGCCGCTGCACTGCAGACGCCGGCCGCCGCCCGCCTGCTCCCCGCGGCCCGCTCTTCCCCGCGGCTGCAGGGCTGCTCTGCCCGAAGGGGGACCGAGAGGCGCCGCGGCTTCCGCGGTCGCCAGCGCGCTGGCGGCTGAAGCGGCCTCGACGCGGCAGGCGGGGTGGGAGATGACCCCAACCTTCCGGTGGCCCCGGGGCCTGCGAGCCGGCGCTCGCCTGCCTGCGGCCGGCCGCGGGAGCAGGGCTGCTGCCGTTGGAAGGGCAGGGGCCTGAGGTAACGCGGCAGGGAGAGCCCTGGCCGGGCTCTTGACCTGCAGGCAAGGCCCAGCGCCTCACGCCGTGGGTACTGCCCTGGGCTGAGCTGCCTGTCTCGGCTGCCCGCGGAGGCCTGGCAAACGGCGCCTTCGGGGCAAGGAAGACCAGAGGCTGCTGAAACGTGGTGTTTATTAGCAGTCACAGCCCCTAGCTGATAA